>NC_073231.2:106265000-106875625 GCF_029281585.2 Gorilla gorilla gorilla
TGAAGGACATGAGATTAAATCAGAAGCCTTATGTTCTAGGCTCCACTAAATCTTTATGTGACCTTAGAGAAGTCACTTAAACCCTCTCAGCTTTATTTCACTGTAAAATGAAGAAGTTGGAGCCCAAAATTCTCATAATGCTCAAACTTTTACAATCCGGTATAAAGTGAGGGCGAGACTGGCACTGTGAGTATCAATTTCTGTGAGATGAGAGGTCTGGGAAGTTTCAGCTTCAGTCTCAGCTTTCTTGTTCTCCCTACCTTCAGCCTTACCCTAGCCAACTAATCTTCTCAGAAAGCCCAGAAGAACTTTCTTAAATGAAAACTCAATGACATTACTTGGCTGCTTAGCATCTGTCAGTGACTTCCATTGCCTTAAGAATAGAATCTAAACTCTATGGCATGACATGCTAAGGGCAGCTTGTAACCATGAAACATTGGAAAGAACATATATGTCTCCTGTTGAGGACAGAAGTAAAAGTCGAACCGTGATATTTCAACAGAATGTTATTTGCAAGTTAAAATAGTGCTGTAAAGACTAAGTAATAACATGGAAAGTACTTATAATGAAGTAAGTTGAAGAATGCAAGCAAAAATATTTTATATACAGTATCATTATAGCTATGCTAAATAAGACAAACCAGTTTATTTTTTTAAAAAATACAATTTTTAAAAACCCCAAACATAAATAGTAGATTTGAACAGTTTTTTTCCTCCTTTGTAACTTCACTGTTTTATAATTTTTTTGCTTAATGAGTGCCTATTATTTAAAAAATTTTAAATATTCAATGCTTTTTAAAAAATTCCAAAAGTAAATCATGTTCATTTTAGAAACTTAAAAAAATCCAGCTAAGAAAAAAACCCAAAATTACATGTACTCCCTGTTTCTCAGAAATAACCACCGCTAAATCCTCTTATATATTCTCCTTCTTGTATATTCCTATATCTAAGCAAATCTAAAACGTTATACAGATTCTGGCACTCAGAGTGGCCCAGTCCAGATGAGCCGTGCCATTGGAGCATTCCCATTTCCTGAGGCTCACCCTGCCTGGGTGTTACATCTCGTATAAGGTTTACTTGCATTTTCTACCCTGCAGTGGCACCTCTCATTCCTACTTCCTGGATTCATGTCTGGAAGGTGCTTCTGGGTCCAGGAGAGAAGAAATGTTCTTTTTTTTTACTTTTTTTTTTTTTTGAGATAGAGTCTCGCTCTATTGTCCAGGCTGGAGTGCAGTGGCCTGATCTTGGCTCACTGCAACCTCCACCTCCCAGGTTCAAGTAATTCTCCTTCCTCAGCCTCCCGAGTAGCTGGGACTACAGGTGCGTGCCACCATGTCTGGCTAATTTTTTTATTTTTAGTAGAGATGGGTTTTCACCATGTTGGCCAGGCTGCTCTTGAACTCCTGGCATCAAGTGGTCCCACTGCCTGGCCTCCCAAAGAGCTGGGATTACAGGTGTGAGCTGCTGCACCTGGCCAAGGAGAGAAGAAATATTTTCTAAATGAGAAGTTCAGTTGCTTTCTTCTCATTTTACTCTTAAAGCACAAAAAGCAAACTTTGGAACTCCCAATACAATTTAATCACAGAGGCATTAGTCATGGATATTTAATCATTCCTAATGGCAAAATTGTAAAACTCTCTGGCCACTTTCATGAACACTCTTTCTTAGAGTTTCTGAAAAGGTGGTGCCCCACTGTCCCCATGACTGCAGGAAATAAAAAGTGAAAGTAGGATAAGGCTCTTCTGTGGACCTGGCCCACATGGTCCACAGCTGGGTAACCGGTGATACAAATGGCAAGTTTTCTCATTTGTGCCCACAGACATAGTTTCACCAAGATTGGAAACTGGTAGGGAGACTTTTATAGAAACTCAGCCCACTCATAAAGCCTGATCCTACCGGGAACCAAGCTTTGGGGCTTGCCCAACCAAACTGTGAAACAAGTGTACTCATTCAACATCCACTTGAATGGTGACTGTATAGAGTAGATGTGCCAGGTGTCAGGGGACAATGGCTACCGAGATAGCAAGTTCCCTTCTGGTGGTGGAAATGCCCCCTTCTCTCAAAATAAGAGTAAATACATGGAGAGTCAGTTCTGGGATGAGCAGCAGGAAGGGTTTTCCAGGAAGAGGCTGTGACACATGCAAAGATGGAGAAGAGCTGGGTACATCCCAGGGACTGAAACAAGATCAGGGCATCTTCAGAGCAGTGACGGGAAGTGGCAGAGGATGAGGTGGAATTCGCAGGGGATTTAAGGCCATGGTGAACAGTGGGGATGTCATTCTCAGGGCAGTAGAGAGCTGCAGAAGGAGTTTAAACAGAGCAAGGGCATGAGGTTGGACTTGGGCAACCCTGGCCTCTCTTTCACACCCTTCAAGGTATCCACCTCACCCCTGCCCCCCTATGTTCTTAGCTGCCCTCAAATCCTAGATTTTTTTTTTTTTTTTGAGATGGACTCTCACTCTGTCGCCCGGGCTGCAGTGCAGTGGTGGGATCTCGGCTCACTGCAACCTCTTCCTCCCGGATTCAAGTGATTCTCCTTCCTCAGCCTCCCAAGTAGCTGGGACTACAGGCACATGCCACCATGACTAGCTAATTTTTATTTTATTTTTATATTTTTGGTAGAGATGGGGTTCACCATGTTGGCCAGGCTGGTCTTGAACACCTGACCTCAAGTGATCTGCCTGCCTCACTCTCCCAAAGTGCTGGGATTACAGGCATGAGCCACCGCACCCGGCCCTCACATCCTAGATTTCTAAAATGACTTTCAATCTTAAGAGGCAAACACCAGAAGACATCTTCAGGATTTTGCACTGTAATGGCAGTCAAAGCCTCAACAACAAGGTTGATTATCTGACTACAGAATTACAGGTGTTGACCAGGAGGCAGGAGGAATTGGTAGAACGTTCTTTAATTATGGGCTGTTCTCCCAATTCATCACATGCCTCACAAAGGGTTCAGATTTAGTCTCAAAGGAAGCTGAGAAAGCACCTTTTGCCTGTTTTCCTGATGGTGGGACAACAGAACCATCGCCATATAGAGGGCAGGATTAGAACCCTAGGGTCTTAACAACAGAAAGGATCCTTGAGTTCCTTTGAGCCACAGCCCACCCATCACCCAGGCTCTTCTGAAGGGCAGGCTAAAATGGTTTTCTTTACTTCTATCAGGTTTGCATAAGTGGCATCTCATAATGTTTTTCATCTGAGAAGGGCTAATGAGTGGAGAAAGAGCCAGTGGAGTCTAGGTTATCCACAAATTAGACACCTAATCTTGATGTCATAAGAGGTGGTGTTTCATTTTCAGGAGAAATCAACGTAAACCTTGAATAACTGAGCTGACATCTATTGCATTATTTCCCACTTAGTCTTAGCATGCATGGCTTTAGGGTATTTTTCTAATACATCTTTGTCTCCTCTGAACCTTTGAAATCTTATCAGGCAGCTGTTGCAATACATCTTTTGAATTTTGGAAATTTTAATGTAATAAAGCAATTACCTGTTGCCTGAAGACAGTGTCAAATATTATCAGGTGGATCTCAGAAGCCCCAAGAAATTTCTTCTCTCTTCTACCTTTCTTCCTCCCCACCAAATCACACTCCCCCACCCCCACCAACACATACATCTTTATTCTCCCTTCAAAACCCCAGCCTTGGCTTGGCACGTGGACTCCTTTTCACCTATGTCAACCGTTCACTCTGGCTAACCCATTTCCTGCCCCAGCCTGTACAAGGCTAGCACAGTGATTGTTCCATTTGCTCTGCAAAAAGTCAAATGTCACCCTCTGATGTTTACTTGCTTTGACGTCTCTTGGCCATGGTATGTGGGGAAACTTACCTGCTCCATGACACTCCTCCTCACCCCTGATTGTGGGCACACAGGCTCTTCTAGTTGCAATTGCTCATTTCTACCCGCACATCCTTTCAGTGGTAGGACTTCTTATCATCTTACTAACAAAAATAGCAACAACACTTACCAGGGACTTACTGTGAGTCAGATGCTCTTCTAAGCACATTTGGATCTCTTAGCTCATTTAACCCTCGCAATAACCATCTGAGGTCGATGCAATCATAGACCCTATTTACAAACAAGGAAACCAAGACACTGAGAGGCTAAAGTCACCTGTCCAAGGTCACCAAGGTACTAAGTGGCAAAATCAGGGCTCTTAACCACCGGGGGTCTTCTCTGCTTATTTTCTTCTTTTCCATTAATCTCCTAGACCAAATTCAACCAGCTCTCACTACTCTGTGCCAAGCACCTTGCCAGGCACTTGGGATTCAAGGATGAAGAAGTTGAAGCCTTGCCTGCAGTCTAATTGAGATAAGCAGGCATGTAGTAGACTAGAATGTGCTGGGTGGGGAAGGGGAGGTCTGGCCAGGGTGCTGTAGAAAGACTTCGAAGGCAAGTTGGAGCCTGTGATACCTTATCTGAAACATTTACATGGGTGTATGTGATGGTGCTCTGTAAACCGTATAAGCTTCTCTTCCACTGCAAGATGTTATTTTGTTTGCTTCCTTCTGTCTCTTTCTTCAGCTTTTGAAACCTCAATTATCTTTCCCTTTTACTCCAGGAGAAGAGTATTTGAACTTAGCTGTGCGTTAAAATCACCCGTGTGGCCCCGGCTGGCTGCTTTTCCTCCTGCCTATGCAGTTGACCAGTTTCTCAGTCCCTTACACTCAGAGGTGGTGTGTGCCTGCGGCTGGCCGACGGAGTGAGGATGGAAGTAATGCTGCTCACCCCCAAGCCTGGCCCATAACACCTCTCTTGAATCCTTCTTCCCTTCCTCCCCTCTCCCAGATGGATTTGAGCATCCAGTGGAAGACTCTGGGGGGATTTCAGTTTGAGAATCACTGACCCCATACATTTGTTTTAACCACTGCTCACTACTTTTGCTACATTCAGCAGGTTCAGCCGGCTTGATGTTTCTTGAGTGGCTTACAAATGCAGACTGATATTTTCATCTTTAACTTTTCTCAGAGGAAATACTCTCTCTGCCATTGTGGGCTATTGGCTGTACATGTGAGCAGATAAGAAAGATGGGTGCCTAAGGGTCCTAACACACACTGGAGGCACTGCACAGAAAGTAGTTTCCTTTCCCTTAGGACTGAAATCACATCATACTCTATGAGGGCAGAGACACTGAGAGTGACTCGAATACTTTCTTTGGACCTGTGAAGTTTGCTTTCAATAATAATAGTTATTATTTTGATTGAATTCAATAAACATAAATCAATACATACATATATGAATACAATAATATTGAATCATCTAATATGAGCCAACTACTATGCTAAACACAGTAGCTCATGTAATCCTTACAGCAGCTGTAGGAGGCAGGCGTTATTGTGATTATCCTGTTATACGAATGGAAGGAAGGCACAGAGATGTCAAGTTATTGCTCAGGATCACACGATGAGGAGCAGGAGAGCCAGATCTGAAAGGCCATCTCTGACCCCAGGCCTACAGGACTACCCTCTGTGTATGTAGCCTTCACGTAGCTGCCTGGGCCCCCAGACCCTTCACCCTGCCACCTTCTTGCCATACCCTCTCTCTCTGTGGCCTTTTTCAATCCAGATCACGGCATGCAGGAAGTCCACCCTCCTTGCCTGCTGCTCACCACGCTTTCTGTAATTAAAATTTAGTCCATTTAAGCAAAGCCCGGAACCTGACGTTTCTGCCTAGTTTTCTCCGTCACCATGGCAACCAAATTCTTGGCTGAAACTGGATCCCTGGAGGTAAGAAAATGCAAGAAAAAAGCGAAGTGCAGAGAAGACTCTTAGAACTGGGGAGTGGTTTCCCCCGGCGAGTGGCATCTACCATTGCCTAGATCCTCGCCTGCTGCACCCTCCCTGACTGAAGGCCATTTTAGCTATTAAGTACCATCAAGGGCCTAACCAAGATGCTTAAGACCCCCTCCCCTAAAAAATAGTAAGGAACTCCAAAGTAGAAAAAGGACTGCAAAACTGAAATTAAAGGTTGGATTAAATGCCTACAAAAATTACATGCTGATCTCGTGAATAAATTGGGAATTCATAAAACTTCATTATGCTTAAAAAAAATAAGACTTGCTTTTCTTTCTTTGAAAAGATTTTCTGGCTTGCATACTGATGGTTGAGAAAGCTCAGCCAATCATAGACTGAATGTATTCCTGGTAGGCAAATTATTTTAGAAGTAGAATTATAAAAGCATCATTTTTTTTACAGTCAAAATGCTAGCAAATAAAACTTGCTCGCATTGGCCAAATACTTAACATATAAGATGTGTGGGGCTTTTTTGTTGGTTGGTTGGTTGGTTGGGTTTTTTTTTTTGAGACAGGGTCTCACTCTGTTTCACAGGCTGGAGTGCAGTGGCACAATCATAGCTCACTGCAGCCTCTAACTCCTGGGCTCAGATGATCCTCTTGCCTCAGCCTCTCCCCTCAGCCTCCTGAGTAACTGAAACTGAAACTTTTTTTAAAAAGAATTTTTTTAAGAGGTGGGGTCTGGCTATGTTGCCCAGGCTGGTCTCAAATTCCTGGCCTCAAGCAATCCTCCAGCCTCAACCGAAAGTGCTGGGATTACAAGGTATGAACCACTGTGTCCAGCCCCGGATGCTTTTTAATATGTTTGCTGATGTGGAGTGGAGCCTCCAAAGGAATTCTTGAAATCACCTGGAATCATACAAATCCACTTCACAAACCCTGACTAGCTTAGTGTAGACAAGAAACATAGCTGGGGTGTGAGAGTGGAAGGGTGGCCCTGGGTGAGGTGGGAGATTCAAGAGGGGAAGTAGCTTCCTTAAATGAAATGGAAGTGTTTACCCAGCCAGCCTATCTCAGGGAGAGTGACAGTTTGAATGTGTCCAATAGATTCCAGCTGCCCTGGCTGGAAACAAGCCAAGAAAAGCCTGCTTCCTATTTTCCCTTCATTGTAGGGGACTGGGAAGCCTTTATTTTTATGGGGTTGGGGGAAATGACAGGGGCTGCCATCATCCTATGTGATTTTCTTCTCTTCGGGGAGGTGGGGAATGTGCCTTTTTTATCATTCAGCCCAAAGAACTCACTTGACTCACAGGCATTGCAAATCCACGTCTATTTTCTTATCAAAGTCCTGGACCAGAGGGAGAACAAAGCAGTTGTCTCCCCAACATCAGGGATGGCTCAGGGAGAGAGCTCTGTGGCTCTGTGATAAAACTCGAATGCAGAAGTTAATCAGGGAGCCACCTCTGTCCTTTGTCTCGGCTGCCTGAACCTCCTGGTAATGCAGGCAATGTGCACTGAGCTCCTGGGGTCCCAGGGCCCAGCCTCGATGTGACACTCGGAGTGCCAGGACATGGTTTTCTCACCTGAGAGGAGGATAATCGTTCCTGACTCTCTCCTGGTTTTTCTAGAGGAAAGAAAAGTAATAGCGATTCCTGACACTTTTTCCCGTCAGAGAAATTGTAGGCTAGAATAGGATAACGGGTATGAAATCGCCTCAAGAGGTTTAAAGCTTTGCTACTCAAAGTGTGGCCCTCAGGCCAGCAGCCTCATTTGAGAGCTTGTTCAAAAGACATACTAGACTCTCAGGCCTGCCGCAGACCTACTGAATCAGAGCCTGCATTCAAACGAGATCCCAGGGGATTTGTATGCAAATTAAGCACTGAGAAGCACTGATTTTTAAAACCCTGTAAAGCATATCTTGTAAGGTATTAGTAGGCAATGATGTATTGAATGTCTGTCTTCTTCTCTGTTAGCTCTATGAGGTCAGGCCCCGAACGGACTTGTTACCCGCTGTACTCCACTTTTTGTTTCAGTGTCTGGCATACAGTAGACACTCAATATTTGCTGAATTAATTAATAAGCCTTATAACCTGTGTGACTGACCCCAGAGGGTGGTTAAGAATAGACAGGATTCTAAACTTATGCCCTGGTGAGAGATGCCAAGCCACCTGCATTTGACATCTGGTCCAATGCCCTGTGTAGTGGCGCAGTGGTTCTCAAATTTGGCTGCGCACCTGGAGGCCTTGTTAAAACGCAGATGGCTGGGCCCCACCCTTAGAGTTTTGGATTCAATGGGTCTGGGATTGGCGGGAGCGGGAACATTTCTAATAAGTTCCGGAGGATGCTGCTGCTGCTGTCCAGGGCCCTCACCTGGAGAACATAGCCTGCTTGGTGCATTGATTATACCTGAATAAGTGTCTTCATATTTTAAATACAGAACATGAGGATTCACAGTGACAAAAATATCAAACTGGCAGAAAAAAGCATTTTGCAGACCAACGAGTATGGCTGCTATTTCAGGTCCTGGCATGCTTTTCAGGTGGCTGGGGCAGCCTGAGATGGGGCAAGGACAGTGGTACCAAGGGGCCAGAGGATGGGATGGTGCCGGTGGCCACAAGGTTATAATTTGGGGCCCCAGGGTGTGGCTCCAGGATCACACCTGGCTGTATGTCAGGGCCAAGTGTAAGTCCAATAGGCTACAGTTTTCCTTCCCTTGCCCAGGCTCCTGAATCGCCAGGGGTGGGACTTAGGTGACTGCAGTAAGAAGTCAGCCAGGCACTCTCTGGTTATTTACTACCAAACAGCAACAGCAATCACCACCCATCTCTTATGTGCCAGGGCTTGAGCTAAGTACTGTACAGATATTATCTCATCAGATTGTCACAGTAGCCCATGAGGTAAGTATATTAGTTCTCTATTTGCTGCTATAACAATTACAATGCAGTAGCTTAAAATAACACAAATATGTTACTACAGTTCTGAATGTAGAAGCCTGACACAGGTCTCACTGGGCTAAAATTAGGGTGTCAGCAGGGCTGAAGGCTCTCTAGGGGAGAATCCATTTTTGTGCCCTTTCCAGCTTCTAGAGGCGGCCCTGTTCCCTGGTTCACGGTGTCCTCCTCCATCTTCCAAGCCAGCAACATCGTATCTCTGCCTGCCTCCTGCTTCCACTCTTAAGGACTCTTTGGTTACATTGGGCCTACCTGGATTATTCAGATTAATCTTTCTATTTTCAGATCAGATTAACATCCTTAATTTCATCTGCAATTTTAATTTCCCTTCGCCATGGTACCTAACATATTTACAAGTTCCAGGGATTAGAATGTGAACATCTTTAGGGGGCCATTATTCTGCTTACCACAGTGATAGCTCCTGTGCGTCACCACTTTGGAGATGAGAACATTTAGGTTTAGAGAAATTAGGCATTTTCCTAAAGTCACACAACTAGAAGTGTCTGTCTTAGCCTGGGTCTTAGCCCAAAGCAGAACCTAACACAAAAATGTGAAGTCAAGTCCTCTATTGGGGAGTGTGATCCAGTGAGCAGGAGAAATGGGGAGCAAAGCAGGGAAAGAGAGAGAGTTACAAAGATGCCGCATCCAACTGCTCATTGCCTGGGGGCAGACAATGGGGTGAGAAAGGGGAAACCTTTAGGCATGTGTTTCCTCCAGGTTCCAGGTTGCACCTCCTTCCTCCTCCCCTGCCTCCCCTGTTCTTGTTGCCACACTGTCTTCCCACTCTCCCCTGTCTTCAGGCCTGGCTGCCCTTCTCTGGTCTCTGAGAGAGGAAAACAGTCTCTGCAGGCTGCATGCATTCCAGAATCTTCCTGCAACACTGAGGGGAGTCTGCTTCCGATTGCTGTATGTTGACTTGGTGTACCAGTGAAAAGGAAGATAGAAACAAAAATGTACAGAAAACAACCGGTTAATTTTTTTTTTTTTGAGAGGGAGTCTTGCTTTGTCACCTGGGCTGGAGTGCAGTGGTGCAATCTTGGCTTACTGCAACCTCAGCCTCCTGGGTCCAAGCAATTCTCCTGCCTCAGCCTCCCTAGTAGCTGGGATTACAGGCGTGCACCACCATGCCTGGCTAATTTTTGTATTTTTAGTAGAGATGAGGTTTCACTATGTTGGCCAGGCTGATCTCAAACTCCTGACCTCAAGTGATCTGCCCGCCTCGGCCTCCCAGAGTGCTGGGATTATAGGCGTGAGCCACCACATCCAGCCACCTGCTTAATATTAATACTTGCCATATAATCCTGCCCCATATCTATGTATTTGTTTATTTCCCATTTGACACCCTGTACCAGGTTGAACAGTGTCCCTCCCCCTCAAACTCATGTTCACCTGGAAGCTCAGAATGGGACCTTTTTAGGAAATGAAGTCTTTGCAGATGTAATAGTTAAGATGAGATCATACTGAATTAGGGAGGGCCCTAAATCCAATATGACTGGTGTACTCAGAAGAAGAGAAAGATCTGGACAGACGGCAGTGGCTCACGCCTATAATCCCAGCACTTTGGGAGGCTGAGGCAGGTGGATCACTTGAGGCCAGGAGTTTGAAATCAGCCTGGCCAACATGGTGAAACCCCATCTCTACTAAAAAATTCAAAAATTAGCCAGGCGAGGTGGCAGGCACCTATAATCCCAGCTACGTGGGAGGCTGAGGCAGGAGAATCGCTTGACCCAGGAGGCAGAGGTTGCAGTGAGCCAAGATCACTCCACTGTACTCCAACCTGGGTGACAGAGAGAGACTCTGTCTCAAAAAAAAAAAAAAAAAAGAAGAAGAAGAAGGAGAAGAAAAGAAAGATCTGGACACAGAAACCTAGACACACAGGGCAGAAGCCATGTGAAGACAGAGGCAAAGACTGGGATGAGGCAGCAATAAGCCAAGGAAGGCTGAGGTTGACAGCAGCCACCTGCAGCAGCAAGGCCAGGAAGGACCCCCCACCCAGAGCCTTCATGAGGAGCATGACCCTGCTAACACCTAACTTCAGACTTCTGGCCTCCAACATAGTGAGAAAAAGAATTTCTGGTGTTCAAAGCCACCCAGTTTGTGGTAGTTAGTTATGGCAGCCACATAATGAACATATGCCCAGTAAGACCTTAAGGACCTGGAGGGCAGGACCCACGTCCTGTTCACTGTTAAATCCCCAGTGCCTGGAGGATAAATGGTCCTCAGCACGCCTTTGCTGAAGGAAGGTGTCTAATCCTGAGCAGGGTGACTGAAGCAAGAGGGAAGAGCGCTGACTGAGTTGATCTGCTTAGTCCCATGGAGAAAAGCAGCAGCAGAAGAGGAAGAAACTGAACTTGGCTCTTCCTTCCCCATTTCACTCTCAGATGCTGAAATGACTATTTTTGGTGAATGCAAATCATAGCTGTGGCCAGTGTCTTCAGTCCAAGGCCACAACTGCACGTGCTGAGCCAGGGTTATAGTCACAAGAGTTTATTTTTAAAGTAACCATGCCTGACCTTCAGGCTCAGAGGCTGCAGACTCAGACTTTCCTGGTCAGGGCACCCCAGGGTGGCCAGTCATCCTCAGCAGAGAAAAGCCACATGTTCCAAAATGGAAAAGGCGCTCAGGCTTCTTCCTCCATCACAGCTAAGGAATACCTTCCCCTCCCATCTGTCGCCTACATGCTGACCGCTTTCTGGCGCCTTTAACACCCACAAATCACAAGCTGTTGCTCTTGGCTTGGAGCTCCAGTTTCTTGAACTAAATTATAAGTATGAGCATGCTGTGTAGCTTGCAGGGTGTGGCTGCTGGAAGAACACTCTCCCACGAAGGCGGAGAGCTCCCTGACCCCTTGATCATCCCCAGAAGGGACAAGAAAGCATTCTTCAGAACTGCTGGATTTTTTTTTTTTTTTTGGTCTTAGTTGAGTCACAAGTAAGCAGCAGTAGACTGTCCATAGGTACAACATAGGTTGTCAAAGACCAGGATTCTCTCATGTCTCAGAAGTTCTCCAGGTCCCAGCTGAAGAACACCTTCAGATGGACGCAGTGGCTTATGCCTGTAATCCCAGCACTTTGGGAGGCTGAGGCGGGAGGATTCCTTGGGCCCAGGAGTTCAAGACAAGCCTAGGCAACATGACAAAACCCCATCTTTACAAAAAATACAAACATTGACTGGGTGTTGTGTCATATGCCTATATTTCCACCTACTTGGGAGGCTGAGGTGGGAGGGTCTCCTGAACATTGGGAGGTCAAGGCTGCAGTAAGCCATGATTGTGCCACTGCACTCCAGCCTGGGCAATGGAGCAAGACCCTGTGCCAAATATCCAACCAACCAACCAACCAAATAAAGAATACCTTCCTCAAAGGTTCAATCAGGATTTGAAAAAATAGGGAAAAAATGGTGTTAACCTGGTAGGACTCAGGGTAACTTTTTTTTTCATTTTCATAAATTGTATTTTCCTTATCTAATCTTTACACCAATAAAGAAGGACTCTGGCACCTTCTAAACAAACAAATGTACACATTACCCATTTATACCTGAGCCGGGCTTCCTTGGGAGCTGTGCACACTCACTCCACACCCACCATGAGAACTACTGCACCTGTGGCCTTATTGAAACAATGAACTGAAAACTCCATGCAGCTGATTCAGAAAACATCAAGGAACAATGTAGGTTTTTACTGAGGATTTCTAAGGGAGGTGAGGAGGGGCATATACTACATCATAGACACAAGGCTTTTTTTTTTTTTTTTTTTTTTCTTTTTTTAAAGAAAGACAGAGTTTTGAGATCTTGCCCAGGCTGGTCTCAAACTCCTGGGCTCAAGCAATCCTCCCATCTCAGCCTTCCAAAGTGTTGAGATTACAATTGTGAGCCACCACTCCCAGATCTTCTTTAAACTTGTCTTTAAACATGTCTTTTTACCCTAAAGTCTCACCCCCTGACAATGTCTGCTCCATCACTCCCCCTTGTTCTCAGCTTCCCTGTCCTCCTCTTCTCTCTTCATGAACTTGTAGCCACACAGGCTGTCCTTCTAACTCCCTCTTCTTTCCAGCTTCTTCTGCTGTATAAGGTTCTTTTAGCGGGTTATCTCCTTTGGCTTCTCTTGCAGAGAGTAACTCTGCCTTCTCTTAGTTTCTCTGATTCTCCTCTCTACCCATCACCCCACACGACCCAACAGCTGAGTTTGCTGAATGAGAAGATGCTCTTCCTTCCTAGAAAGCATGTGGTTCCCCATCATAAGCAGAAACCTTTGGTGGATAGAAACAACCACTCCTTGTGTTGACATATAGGACACCAGAGTGGTCCGGGCTGGTCCCAGTGATGATAGAGAGCTGGGGGTGGGGAGAGAATGGGAGATGTCCAGGACTTCAGTTCCAATCTCATAAGATCAAGGATTTATGAGAACCGACGTGAGCTCACCCCTGTGGAGATGCATCAGACACAGCCACTGCCCTCAAGGAGCTTATAATATGATTGGGGAAACAGAAATGAGGCAATTCTACAGCAAGCGGGACATGCCACGTGTTAAGTCCCCAAAGAGTTCATAAGAGGGCAGGTAGGCTCAGTCTGGAGAAGTCTCAGGAACCTACAAGGATAGGTTGAGAAGGGTGGACCAAATCTAACCAAGTGGAGGTCGAGAGAGCAGGCATCCCATTCAGGAGAATCTGTGTGAACAAAGACTTGGAGGTAAAAGATGGGAAACAGAAAGGAAGGCCACCTGGTGAGTGATGGATTTCCCCAAGCACATACCTAAACCAGTCCCATTACTTTAAAGTGGGACTTGAACTACATCCCTCCTTCAAATTCTCTCCTTCCTAACTTTAGAAAGGCTATGGCCTAGTGGACAGCCAGGCAGCCCGCCCTGCATTTACTGAGGATTGAGGCTCCAAAGACTGTCATTTAGATTGGTTGATTGAATCTGGGCATGCATTTTCCCACAGAAACAAAGTTGTACGTGGTGATTAGCAAAGGCGGAGTGAGACTGAAGTACGTGTGTGTTGAGGGTGGAGGTGAGGCTGAGGGTGGTGGTGTGTTGATTAATTTAACGTAGTAGTGGTAAGTAGGCCTGAAGCAAGTAAGAAACTTCATGAAAAACTGATATTTTTCAAATGGGTTTTCTTTTCTTTATTTCTTTTTCTTGTCTTTTTTCTTTTCTTTTTTTTTTTGAGACTGAGTTTTGCTCTTGTCACCCAGGCTGGAGTGCAATGGCACGATCTCGGCTCACTGCAACCTCCGCCTCCTGGGTTCAAGCGATTCTCCTGTGTCAGCCTCCTGAGTAGCTGGAACTACAGGTGCCCGCCACCACACCCAGCTAATTTTCTGTATTTTTAGTAGAGATGGGGTTTCACCATGTTGGCCAGGCTGGTCTTGAACTCCTGACCTCAGGTGATCTGCCCGCCTTGGCCTCCCAAAGTGCTGGGATTACGGGCGTGAGCCACTGCTCCCGGCCTCAAATGGGTTATTTTAAAAAGTCGTCACATTGCTACAATATTCCATGAGAAATTGCTGGGATGGATCTGAGGGGCTACACTGAGTTAGGCTCCTAGACTATCCTAGATGTGCTAGTGGTGACCCTGAGCTCTGCATTCCCAGGTGTCCAGAACCAAGGGAGTGAGGCCTACTGGGCTTCAGTCACATGGCGGTAGAGGGGAGACCTAAGGCTTCACTAGCTGGAGTCTGGGGTGAGTCTAACATCTTCAGAGCACAGAACTTCCTTGACATCTGGACAACCACCAAGGCCAGGTGGCTAATCCGTGGGATTGGGCACAATAGTTACAATCCAGGTGGGAGGAAATAAACGAAGGCAGGCAGGTGTCTGGGGCACAAATCAAAAAAGTTTTGTTTTGCCCAATAAGATCTCAGGCACTGTCTCATGGGTTTGGAAGCAGCAATTAATCCTCTAAGGAAAGGTCTGGAAGAGCTTGGTATGGTGTTGGGCTCCACAAAGCTGGCTGAGATCAAGTAACAGACTCAAAGCTATGTAGGCAAGTTGTTACAGAAACCTAGAACTCTGAGCTGAGCCAGCATGGCAGGGGTCTAAATAGAATAGTATGATTTGGATGGTTCATATGTACCCAAGAACTAACTAACTAACTTCCTTCCTTCCTTCCTTCTTTCCTTCGTCCCTTCCTTCTCTCTCTTTCACTCATTTATTCACACCATGTGCCAAGCCAATTCCTAGGTGATAAGGATATCATGGTTAATACAGTCCCTACACTCATGGAAGTTATAGTCTGAAGGGGAAACAGACATGTAACAATGGTTAAATTTATAATGGTACAACCAAAATTATAGACGGCCCTTCAAAGATGGACAGCATTTAACAACAACAGTAAGGGGGAATCTAATTAGGTCTGGTGGGAAGAGGGCTCTGCAAGGCTTCCTTGAGGAATGACATCTGAGCTGAGACCTAAAGGATGATAATTTAGCCACACAAAAGGGAAGAAGGGGCCAGGCATGGTGGCTCATGCCTGTAATTCCAGGACTTTGGGAGGCTGAGGTGGGCGGGTCACCTGAGGTCAGGAGTTGGAGACCAGCCTGGCCAACATGGTGAAACCCCGTCTCTACTAACAATACAAAAAGTAGCCAGGCATGGTGGTGGGCACCTGTGTTAGAAATACCAAAATTGCACCAATTATCTATTTCTAACAATTTTGGTATTTCTAACAACCTGTAATCCCAGCTACCTGGGAGGCTGAGGCAAGAGAATCACTTGAACCCAGGAGGCAGAGGTTGCAGTGAGCCGAGATTGCACCACTGCACTCCAGCCTGGGTGACAGAGCGAGACTCCATCTCAAAAAAATTAAAAAAAATAAAAGGAAGAAGGGTATGAAGGCAGGAAGGAAGATGGCATGTTCTGGGAACTTGCTTGAGAGAGTGAGCAAAGGGATCGGGTATGAGACAGCAGGAGCAGATCACTGGGTACAAGTCTGGGGCTGCTCATGGTGGGCTGGGAGTACCATTGCCTCCTAGTGGAGCTGAGTCTTTGAGCATTAATAATGTCTTTGGATGAGAATAATAACTACTTCTTATTAAGGCACTTTCTATATGCTACATGCTTTATATGTCTTATGTTATTCAATCCTCACAATTCCCCAAGGGATTAGTATGGTTGTCTTCCCGTTTTACAGATGAGAAAAACAAGGGTTAGAGAAATTAATGAACTTGTCTGGCGCCATGTAGCCAATAAGTGAAGGAATTCAGACACGACGCATGGCCTGCCTGATTCCAAGGCCCTGGTTCTGAAAATTTTACTGCCTTTCAGCATCAGTGCCTCTTGCTGAGAGGGGCTGGGGAGGCTATCTCCGATAGCTCCTCTGAGCCCTGAGAAGGGTGGGGAGGAGGACGTGAGACAAGGGATAGGGAGCTAGCGGCTCTGGCAGTGGCAGAGAGTTGTTCGGGAGAAGTTCGGTGGTGGTGGAGGCGGTGGGGATGCTCAGAGCTCATTTGTATGTGTGAATCATTTGTAAGTTGAGGATTAGTCAGAGGTTGGCTGCATTGTTACGGAAATAGTGGGCTGGGTGTGTGCTCAACCTGAAGCTGTGAGGGCTGAATTTTTTCTCTCCTGGAGACATTGTGAACCACAGAAGGCAAGTCAGCTTTTGGGGGCGAGTTTTAAGTGGAGAAATATCTCCTTCTCTAATGCTTGCAGTTGGCTCTGAGGGTTGTGGAAGAAAGACACAATTTAGAGAACTTATAACGTCCTTGGCCAGATATGCCCAAAGCCAGGATGTCCCCCTAACAGAAGAAACATAGCACTCCCTTTGCAGGCTGTTCACACAATCACTAAGGACCTCCTAGAGAAGATTTGAAATGTGTTGGGGGAAGGAATTTATCCCAAAGATAACTCAGGGACTTCTGGGAAAGTTTTTATGCCTGTAATGCAGAGAACTCCCAAGCCCCTTGAGTATAGCAGGGTTGGAAAAAGCCTAAGATTGACTTTGGTAAGATAGACATCAAAATAGCAAAAACAGGAACCATTGAAGAATTTAAGAGAAGCAAAATAATGTCTTTTCTTGGGGCTAACACTCCTACCTTAACTGTAGCCCTGGTGGTATGTTCCCTGTAATTTTCAGGGTGTCTGACTCTGTGTATGAGAGGCTTCCCATTTCAGTTTGACTCTGATATTAGTGGTCCAGCCATAATTGCTGTTCAAACACTAAGAGGCAGTACAGGGATGGAATGTTTGACGTGGGAGTGCCATCCATTTATTCATTTCTGTGAATGTATTAGTGCCAGGTATTTCCTCAGGCCTGTTATCTCTAATGGTCTTTTGACTAGTTCAACCCTCATTGTTAAGATTAGGAAGGAAGTCATGTTGCCCAAGTTGATTCTGTGGCTGGCAGCAGTTGGGTCTCTTTCCTTCTTTGGGGAGATCATCAGTGCAGCAGGGGCTGGGTATAGAATATTGTGAAGGAGGCCTCTGAGCATATAGGAGGCTCTGCACCAGCTTCTGTAGTTGGAGCCTCAGCTTGAGGAGGCAGTGTGGCCACCGGGGAGGAGCTCAGCTTTCCTCACACAAATCCATTTCCTAGGTGTGATCTCAGACAAGGCCCTTCACTTCTCTTTGAGCCTAGCTTCCCTTGACTGCACAGTAGAAGCAATTAAACC
The DNA here is from genome assembly GCF_029281585.2 of Gorilla gorilla gorilla. Classification (NCBI taxonomy): domain Eukaryota; kingdom Metazoa; phylum Chordata; class Mammalia; order Primates; family Hominidae; genus Gorilla; species Gorilla gorilla. The sequence continues at coordinate 106,282,294 of NC_073231.2, forward strand.
TTCCTCACTGGATTGTGGTGAGGATGACATGAAATAATAAGCAGCAAAGTTAAGGTCAAGTTTTAATGACCCTATATGTAATTTTTGGTACATTACAAATTTTCCAAAACATATAGGTATCATAAATATCATCTGATTTTTTTAATTTAAAAAAAAGAAAGGAGGGAAGGTGGGGGCTGGGGAAGAATGAAATACTACCTATTGGGTACAATGTATACTATTGGGATGATGGGTACACTCAAAGCCCAAACTTTACCACTGCACAGTATGTTTATGTGGCACAACTGCAATTGTACCCACTAGATCAATAAAAAAAAATTTTTTTAAGTTAAGGAAAAAAGAAAGGAGATTAGTGCATCTAAAGCTTTGATTTCTGGCACACAGCAAGCCAACACGAACCTTAACTATTAATGAGCAGGACACCCCCCGGAAGCAGGCATGTCTAAGCAAGTCTGGGGAACTGGAGAAGCTAGCCTTCCATGGCTGTATTTGCACGATGGTCTGAGGCTCCTCCTAGGAGAGAATTTGTGCTAAAGGAAGATAATTAAAGTTCTCAAGTCTGATGGAGGGCAGTGGATAAAAGCTGAAGGGTACAGGTATTAATACCTCTGAGCACAGCCCTGTATTTGTCCCCGTAATTCCTCACTTTACCCGCTCTTCGCATGGACTCCTGCCTGAGCTCTAGGGGAGGAGTAACAAAGCTGAAAAGCCATTTCTTAAAAGCTCTTCTATACTTTAAGGACTTTAAGCAGTCCAGCTTGTGACCTTTTAACACACTATACGTGTCGGGGGACAGAGGGTGTATCTCTTCTCTGATCCCAGGAGGTGTCTGTTGGAGTCTGGAGTATGGGAACCAGAAACTCAGATGTCTCGGTGCAGTAATCTGCAAGGCAGCTTTTATTGTAGGGAGAAAATACAGCAGCCACATGGTACCCAAGGGAATTTCCAAAGCACACCTGGGACATCTCTCTAGGGTTGTCAGATCTATTTAGGAAAATCTTTTTGGAGAAGTCAGAGTGTAACTTCATGGTCACCTGAGGCAGAGAAAGCCTGGGGCCTGGGCCAGGGAGGGGTGGGGTCTTCTGAGGGGGCCTGAGCCAGAGAGGGGTGGATTCTCCTGAGGGCCTGCTCTGTTGGCTGGTGGGTAAACAAGTGAACCTGTCTTATTTTCCTCTATTGGGTTTTCCTTAATGGCCTTAATAATGGCTGAGTTAACAAGATATCTTTTAAAATGCTGACAAGGGCCAGCCTATAATCCCAGCACTTTGGGAGGCAGGAAGATTGTTTGAGGCCAGGAGTTGGAGACCAGCCTGGCAACATAGTATGAAAAATAAAAAAGATTAGCCAGTCATAGTGGTGGAGGCCTGGCTGAAGCAGGAGGATTGTTTGAGCCCAGGAGTTCGAGGCTGCCGTGAGCATTGATTGAGACAATGCACTTTAGCCTGACTCCGATATCACAGGAAAGGAAAGAAGAGGGTGGGGGAGGGAAAAAGAAAGGAAAGAAAAGAGAGTGGAGTGAGTTGACAAGGAAGAAAGTACCCAAGGAAACGAAAGGAAAGGAAAAAGAAAAGAAAGGAAAGAAAAGAGAGTGGAATGAGTTGACAAGGAAGAAAGTGCCCCAGGAAAAGTAAGAGATCCCCTTCCTTTATCCCACGTATACTTTTGTTTTTTTAAATTGTGGTAAAATATTGATAACATAAGACTTGCCATTTTAACCACTTTTTTCAATGTGCAATTCATTGGCATTAATTACATTGACAATGTTGTACAACCATCACTGTTCTATTTCCAAAACTTTTTCATCACTCCAAACAGAATCTCTGTAACCATCAAAGAATAACTCCCCATTCTCCCTTCCTCTAGCTCCTGGTGACCTTGAATCTACTTTCTGCTGCTGAGAATTTACCTATTTTGGATGCTTCATGTAGGTGGAATCATATAATATTTGTTCTTTTGTGTTTTATTTCATTAGCACAATGTATTCAAGGTCATCCATGTTGTAGCATGTATTAGGACTTCACTCTTTTATACAGCCGAATAATATTCCATTGTATGTATACAGCACATTTTGTTTATGGATATCCATTATGTTCATCCATTTATGGACACTGGTGTTGTTTCTATTTTTTGGCTAATGTGAATAATGCTGCAATGAATATTGGCATACACGTATCTGTTTTTTGAGTCCTTCCTTTCAGTTCTTTTTGGCATATACTGAGGAATGAAGTTGTTGAATCATACGGTAATTCTATATGTAAATTTTTGAGGAACGACTAAACTGTTTTTTACACTGGCTGCACCATTTTACATTCCCACTAGCAATGTATGAAGGTTCCAACTTCTCCATATTCTTGCCAACACTTGTTATTTTCTATTTTTTAAAAATTCTAACCATCCTAGTAGATATGAAGTGGTATCTTGTTGGAGTTTTGATTTGTATATCCTTAATGACTACTGATATTGAGCATCTTTTCATGTGTTTATTGGCCATTTATGTATCTTCTTTGGAAAAATGTCTATTTAATCTTTTTTCCATTTAAAATTTTTTTTCAGTTGTTGCATTGTAGGAGTTCTTTATTTATTCTGTATACTAATTTCTTATCAGATATATGACATGTGGATATTTTCTCCCCTCTGTAGGCTCTTTTGATTTTCTCAACAGCGTCCTTTGCAGCACAGAAGTTCTTAATTTAGATGAAGCCCAATTTATCTATTTTTTCTTTTGTTGCCTGTTTTTGGTGTCTCATCCACAAAACCACTGCCAAATCCAGTGTCATGAAGGTTTTCCCCAGTGTTTTCTCCTAAAAGTTTTATAGTTTTAGCTCTTAAGTTTAGGTCTTTGATCCATTTTGAGTTAATTTTTGTAAATGGTATGTATAAGGTAAGAGTCTAACTTTTTTGTGTGTTGATCTTGTGCCCTGCAACTTTGCTGGCTTTGTTTATTAGCTCTGGTAGATTTCTTGTGGATTCTTTGGGATTTTCTATATATAGGATCATGGCATCTACAAATAGAGATCGTTTTACGTCTTCCTTACAATTTGTATGCCTTTAATTTCTTTTCAATCTGGTAGCTAGAGCTTCCAGTACAATGTTGAATAGCAGCAGTGAAAGTAGGCATCCTTGTCTTGGTTCTGATCTCAACGAGAGAGCTTTTAGTCTTTCACCATTAAGTCCAATGCTATCTGTGTTTTTTTTCATTAATACCCTTTATTATATTGAGAAAGTTCCCCTCTGTTCCTCGTTTTCTAAGAGTTGATTCTTATCATAAGAGGATATTAGATTTTCCCTCTATTATTGCCTTCTTTTGTGACTAATTGATTTTTTTGCATAGTGAAAGGTTTTGATTTCCTTTTCATTTCCTTTTGTCTATATTCTCTAAATATTTTCTTTGTGTTTACCTTGGGGATTACATTTAACATCCTAAATTTATAATAATCCAATTTAAGTTGATACCAATTTACCTTCGACAGGGTGTAAAACCTCTGCTCCCACATGGCTCCTTCCCCTCCTTGTATGTCATTGTTGTCAGAAATGACATTTCTTCATATATAGTATTTCTAATACCATAGATTTATAATTATTTTATGCATTTGTCTTCTAAATCATGTAGGAAATTAAAAATGCAGTTACAGACCAAAAATACAAAAATACTGGCTTTTACACTAGCCCATGTATTTACCGTGACCAGAGATCTTTATTTCCTCATGATGGCTTCATTATGGCAACAGCCCAGTGTCCTCTTATTTCAACCTGGAGGACTCCTGTTAGCAATCTTTAGGGCTGGGGAGTGATAACAAACTCCTTCAGCTTTTATCAGCTAGAGGCGAGAGTTCAGAGTCTTCCCATGTCTTTTCTGAGCATGGATCTTGCCCTGAGAATGTGCATGGTTTTCTAGATTCCCCCATACACCCAGGCACTTTTAAATGTCCTATTTTACAAAAAATTTGCCGCAGCCTTTCTTCCTGGGCCTTAGACAGTCTATTGAATATCTGTACCATAAGCTCTTTCCCCAGGTTTCTGTGAATGGTCAGTTCACCTTGCTGTGTTTTTGAGCGATGGGCACCACTTTTCCAGCCTAAGTTAGGTGAAACCAATACAAGCATCTGTGTCAGTCTTTCACATAGTCCCCAAACAAGTTATTAACAGACACATGGGATAATTTGTGAGTGAGATCTGCTCTGCTTCTTCTGGAATCTGGAACCAGAGTTCCTCTCTGGAAACACAGGCTGCTACCTCTTCAGGACTGCTGTCATGCTGGGGAGGAGGTGGGCAAGGACAGGAAAAAGTGCCACAAAACTTTCCTACCATTTTCAAGTTGCCTTTTCTCGATTCAGCATTCATATGGTTGCTGTAAACCTTTGGCTGTTTTCCAGAGTTCTGGCAAAGTTGGTTCTGACAATTTCTGCTTTTGTGTGTGTGTGTGTGTGTGTGTGTGTGTGTGTGTGTCTTTGTAGGGAGATGAGAGCTTGGAGCTACCCACTCCGCCATTTGCTGACATCATTCCCCAGCTATACTTTTAACAGTGACCTTATTTTTTACCTGTATACTACTGTGGCCTGGGGAACTGGATTACACACATGAATCCACTTTGATCAAATTCTTGAACCTGGTGGATGATACTTGCATTTGGTGGAGTAAGTTAAAAAGGCCATGGGAAACAGACCAGAGTCAAACAAAAGAATCAGTCTCCACAGGTCACACTTTTACTTGTACACAATTGTAAATACTGTGTAAGTGGCATCTACATTATAATGGAAAGGTTGCTAAAGTTAGTCTTCATTTACAATTAAGAGTAAAGGGACACTTTCTAAAATGTTTGCTTAAGTGTTCAACTTTTCTAGTTGGTCCCCCAGATTTGTGCTGGCAAATGAGTTTCATCTCTGATGGTGGTGGCTGCCTAATGCAATGTGTGAAGGGTTACAAAGCCATGTTCAGGTTCAGGAGATAAGAGTTTCATAACAAATGGTTATGGCACAGGAGGGTAGAGTGCCAATGTTTATCTATTGCTGTGTAATGAATTATCCCAAAACTTAGTGGTTTAAAACAATATCTCTCACAATTTTTAGGGGTCAGGAGTATGGGAGTAGTTGGATTGGGTGAGTTTGGTTCAGGGTCTCTTATGAAGTTACAGTCAAGATGTTGGCTGGGGCTGGGTGCAGTGGCTCATGCCCATAATCTCAACACTCTGGGAAGCCAAGATGGAAGGATTGCTTGAGCCCAGGAGCTTGAGACCAGCCTGGGCAATGTAGGGAGACAGCAATTTCACTACTGGGTGTCTAACCAAAGGAAAAGAAATCATTTTATCAAAAAGACACCTGCACTTGTATGCTTATTGCAGCATTATTACAATAGCATACGTAGTCAAGGAATCAACCTAAATGTCTATCCATTGATGATTGGATAAAGAGAATGTAGTATATATACATCATGAAATAGTTTGCAGCCATAAAAAGAAAAAGAATGCAATCATGTCCTTTGCAGCAATATGGATGCAGCTGGAGGTCATTATCTTAAGTGAACGAACTCAGAAACAGAAAATCAAATACCTCATGTTCTCACTTATAAGTGAGAGCTAAACAATAGATTTATTAATGGCTAAACACATGAACATATTTCCAAAGATATAAATAATGACACTGGGGACTTAATAAAAGGGGCAGAGTGGGAGGAATGTGAGGGTTAAAAACTTACCTATTGGGTATAATGTTTACTGTTTGGATGGTGGGTTCACTAGAAACCCAAACCTCACCATTACATAATATATCCATGTAAAAAACCTGCGTATGTACTGTCTGAATTTAAAATAAAATAAAATAACAAAAATAAATATAAAAAATAAATTTCCTTAACATTAAAACAAAATTAGCTGGACCTGGTGGCATGTACCTGTAGTCTCAGCTCCTTGGGAGGTTGAGGTTGGAGAATTGCTTGAGCCTAGGAGGTTAAGGCTGCAGTAAGAAAAGAAAAAGTGAAATGAAACAAAAGATGTTGGCTGGGATTACAATCATCTGAATTCTTGACTGGGGTGGAGGATTCACTTCTAAGAGGGTTCACTCACAGGACTGGCAAGTAGATGTTAACTCTTGGTGTGAGGTGCAGCCCTTCAACACCTGGGCCTCTCCTGAGGGCTGCTATGTGTCCCTACTACCTGGCAGTTGGCTTCCATCAAAACAAGCTATACGAGAGTGACCAGGCAGGAGTTATCATTTTTATGACTTAATCTCACATTTCTGCCACATTCTCTTCATTTGCAATGAGTCAGTAAATCCAGCCACACTCAAGAAGGAAGGAATTACGGTCTACTTTTTGAAGGAAGGCATGTCAAAGAATTTGTGCACATATTTTAACAACACCACATAACACTGTGACAGGTGTTTACTGACCTACTTCAGAACACCCAGAGAACCCTCACACAATCTGAGCAACAAAAATTAGTCTTCTTTTATTTAAAAAATTATTTTAAAAAATACAGAGTTGGCTGCATGAAGGCTTTTTTTTAAAAGTTCAGAGTCAAAGGTAGAGAATATGTGTGTGTGATGGAAGATGAAGAAAGATTTTCATATTTTCAGTCAATTCTCCTGGTTTCTTAGAGAATCGCTCAAAAACAGCTTAAGGGAACTACAACAATTTAACAGCTCACTGTCTCAAGGAGTGCTCCAGCTAAAATCTATCTGTGCAGCGGTGGCTCACACCTGTAATCCCAACACTTTTGGAGGCCAGTTGGATGGATCACCTGAGGTCAGGGATTCTAGACCAGCCTGGCCAACATGGCGAAACCCGTCTCTACTAAAAATACAAAAATTAGGTGGGTATAGTGGTGGGTGCCTGTAGTCCTGGTTACTCAGGAAGCTGAGGCAGGAAAATCGCTTGAACCCAGGAGGTGGAGGTTGCAGTGAGCTGAGATGGCACCACTGCACTCCAGCCTGGGTGGCAAAGGGAGACTCTCAAAAAAAAAATACTAATAATAAATAAAATAAAATCTATCTCTTAGAATATTGGCAGAGGAAGGCATGAAATGGCTCTGATGATACCCTCTTCACTTCTATCTTCCCCTAAGAAGGCTATGCCACAGGATTGGGATTTTAAGTCCTGGGGGCAGCTCTAAGTTAGAACAACGTTATTTGAGCAGAACATCCTAGTTAGGTCAAGTCAATGTAAAGAGTTCCCTCGGTTAACAGAAATAACCCAACAAGCTAATGCCACCAGCAAACAGAATTGCAGTGTGGGAAGTGCATATGAAAACATGGACACCTGCTTTCAGTATTCCACACTCAGCCCAAGAGAAAAACAACTGCTCAAGCACAAAATGGTGACTCTGTTTTCTGAACATTTGGTCCTGAGTGTCATGTGGTCTGGTCTGTGGTGTCCTAGCTTTGAAATATGTCTCCTCTTATTTTCAGGAGACGATTCCTCTTAGCAAAAGGGCACTGTGTACCCTCCAAGGCTGGAAATGATAGGTTTTCAGCGAGGAGTGAAAATATTGTGCTGACAGCCCTTTGCCTGTGTAGAACAGGGTTGTTTACTCGCACTGGAGCACAGCTTTATTGAAGCAGAGAGTCATGGTCCCATCATCAGGGTTGCCTAGCAACCAGTCTACGCCACTCCACAGAGTTTCAGAATGGGCTGGACCACAAGTACCCATTTTGGGGGATTTCCAGTGACAGTCCTACTCTCACTCCATCACATCGCTTCTAAAATCTGAGTCACATGGTAAGACACAAGATTAATTGTTCAGCATCTCCCTTTCTTCTTTGAAAGTTGAAAAGAGTATTTGTTGGTTGAGTATGTTTTTTCAGATACTACAGAGAATTGGTCACTCTAGGTTATTGAGAATATCTAATTTTAGTTTAATTGGATCTTTTTCTCTCCAATTCCTTTAATATTTTATGTGATATGATATTAAGAGCATAGTCTGTAAATGAATCTTATTATGACTAGCCAGTTTAATGTTCAGCAAAGTAGCTGAATGTATACAATGCTCATTTTATCAACAAAGATGCATGGTACCACACATAGTTTGAAAAGATACTCTGTTGTTAAAAATGTTGCTACCAAGGAAAGAAATCCTATATAAGCATAAAGACACATTCTACTAAGCAACAGATTGAAGGAGTTGGATATGATACAAAAACAAACAAAAAGACAAATTTACAACATCCCTTTATTAAACAAACATTTATGGACTGACTATTATATAGATGTGTCACTTACTGACATGGATACATTCTGAGAAATGTGTCATTTGATGATTTTGTTATTGTGCAACCATCATAGAGTGTACTTACATCAACCTAAATGATTGCATAGCCTACTACACACCTAGGCTATACAGTATAGCCTGTTGCTCTTAGGCTGCAAACCTATACAGCGTGTTACTGTGCTGAATACTGTAGGCAGATGTAACACAATGGTAAGTATTTGTGTATCTAAATATGAAAAAGGTATGGTAAAAATATGGTATGAAAGATAAAAAATGATACACCTGCATAGGGCACTTACCATGAATGGAGCTTGCAGGACTGGAAGTTGCTCTGGGTGAGTCAGTGAGTGGTGAGTGAATGTGAAAGCCTAGGGCAGCGGTGTTCAATCTTTTGGCTTCCCTGAGCCACATTGGAAGAAGAATTGTCTTGGGCCACACATAAAATACACTAACACTAATGATAGCTGATAAGAAAGAAGAAAGACAAAGAAAGAAAGAGAGAGAGAGAAAGAAAGAAAGAAAGAAAGAAAGAAAGAAAGAAAGAAAGAAAGAAAGAAAGAAAGAAAGAAAGAAAGGAGGGAGGGAGGGAAGGAAGGAAAGAAGGGAGAGAGAGAAAGAGAGAAAGAAGAAATAAATAAATAAATAAAGGAAGAAAGGAAGGAAGGAAGGGGAAGGGAAGGGAAGGGAAGGAAAGGAGAGAGGGAGGGAGGGAAGGAAGGAAGGGAGGGAAGGAAGGGAGAGAGAGAGAAAGAAAGAAAAGGAAGGAAGAAAGAAAGGAAGGAAGAAAGAAAGAAAAAGGAAGAAAGAAAGAAAAAGAAAGAAAGAAAGAAAACTATCTGTGCATAAATCTCGTAATGTTTTAAGAAAGTTTATGAATTTGTGTTGGGCTGTATTCAAACCTTGGGCCATATTCAAAGCTGTCCTTGGCCACCTGCGGCCTGTGGGCCATGGGTTGGACAAGCTTGGTCTAGGGCATTACTGTACGCTACTGCAGACCTTATAAACACTGTATTCATAGGCTATACTACATTTATTAAATTTTTTTCTCTCTTCAGTAATAAATTAAACATAGCTTACTGTAATTTTTATTTTATAAACTTTTTAGAAAACATTCTCTTTTATAATAACACTTAGCTTAAAACACACATGGTACAACTGTACAAAAATATTTTCCTCTTTACATCCTATGCTACTAGTTTTGTTATATTTTTAAATCATTTTATTCTTTTTTCTTCAAATTTTTTCTGTTAAAAACTAAGACAGAGGCCAGGCACGGTGGTTCATGCCTGTAATCCCAGCACCTTGGGAGGCTGAGGCAGGTGGATCACTTGAGGCCAAGAGTTCGAGACCCACCTGGCCAACATGGTGAAACCCCATCGCTACTAAAAATACAAAAATTAGCCACTGTGGTAGCACATGCCTATAATCCCAGCTATTTGGGTGGTGAACCCCCATCTCTACTAAAAATACAAAAATTAGCTGGGCGTGGTGGCATGTGCCTGTAGTCCAAGCTACTTGGGAGGCTGAGGCAGGAGAATCGCTTGAACCTGGGAGGTGGAGGTTGCAGTGAGCCAAGATCGTGCCACTGCACTCCAGTCTGGCGACAGAGCAAGACTCCATCTCAAAAAAAATAAATAAATAAAAATATATAACCACAAATGTTGTGGGGAAAAAAGACAATGAGTGTTTGGGAACCACAGTATGTAGAGGGAGAAGTTAAGGTAGAGGAGAAAGAGTCTGAAGATGAGACTGTGCTTGAGGAGATTATCCAGGCTGGAGGGTGATGATGGGGTATGCAGTACACCCCCCAGGTACTCCTGAAAACAGAGCTCAACTGCAACATGCCTCCTTTCCTACCACTAGAAGATGGGCAGGTGATGGTATTTTTGTGGTGTACAACGGTGGACCTGTGTATCTTTGTGGGACAATTGCTGTTGACGTTGGCCCTGTTTTGCATTATTTATGATTTGTAAAAGTAGTATTGATTTTATTATAAAGGGGCTATTTTTCCTCAGAGGATTTGTTGATTTATGTTTGTTTCAGTTAAAGGTTCAAAGTAGCCACTACTGATTTTTGTCACTTAATCTTTCTATCAAATGTTTTTATTAACGACTGTGCGTTATGTGTTCAGGAATTCAATGGGAAGTAGATTTACGGTCAGATCAGATTGAAGGCTTGGGTTAAAAATTAAGTGTATTTTTTCTATGTCAGTCTTTAGACATTTTTCATGGTTAAATTAAAGGTTAGCATGTTAATATCAATTTATGCCAGCTTGGGTCTTTACAAGAATCTACACAAAGTAGATCATTGATCTTAAAATATTGCCTCTATTACCTCTTTAAAGGCATAATCTCAATCTTTCCAACTTACTTTTTTGTTTTTGTTTTGTTTGTTTGTTTGTATTGTTTTTTTTTGTTTTTTTGAGACAGAGTTTCGCTCTTGTTGCCCAGGCTGGAGTGCAATGGCACAATCTTGGCTCACTGGAAACTCTGCCTCCTGGGTTCAAGCGATTCTCCTGCCTCAGCCTCCTGAGTAGCTGGGATTATAAGTACATGCCACCACACCTGGTTAATTTTTTGTATGTTTAGTAGATACGGGGTTTCACCATGTTAGCCAGGCTGGTCTGGAACTCCTGACCTTAGGTAATCCACCCTCCTTGGCCTCCCAAAGTGCTGGGATTACAGGCATGAGCCACCATGCCCTGCCCCAGCTTACTTTTTATAGTAACTTTGACAAAACCCTGTATAAGAGACATTGGACATATCCTTTTTGTAATGAGAATGACAAATTCATTGTTGCTAATTGCAGAACTACGGCTAACATTAACTAGTTAGTTATTCAAACACCAGCCATGTTTGCTGGGGATTTCTAACATTTTAGAGGAATCCAGCAGTTCATGTTTATCTAGAAAGGTTGGAATATTCAGTTCAATAACAGTTTCAAATCATAGTTGCTCATTTTATTTCCTGTTAAGATTATCAGTCTCATATCTAGCTAGGGTGCTTGGAGTGGCAAGGGCAGAGTGGAAAGGACTGGCAACACAGATATTATGTTAAAGTGACACAGTTGGATTACTGATAAGCTATTTTGAATAAATTACAATGAATAGGAATCTCAAAAGAGGTAAGGAACATTGAGGACTTAGACCAGATAATCTTGAGATAATCCAGTCTATCAACAAAATTATATAATTTTATATTTAAAGTAGAGAAAAATAAACATTGATGTTTCTTACCTGCTCAGTGTAGCTTTTGTTTCTGTTTTTGTGTAAGGTTCAAATTTCACAGTACGAAGTGTGTTCTTCAGATCTGGGGTTCTCTCCAAAATGGATAATCATTATTGGTTTTGTAATGCAATGCCAAGACCATCAGTAAGGTAAGTTTAATTATTTATTGCTTTGTTTTTTCTTTAGCGTGGTCTTAAAAATGATTCTCAATTGTGAAACTGGTTATCACATAGAAATAGCATATGCCATGCATCCTTCAGAATTTCAATGTCAGGCATTATGTCTCTTTCAAAGATATTTCATTCATTCTCTTCAATGTATATGTGCTAAGAGTTAGTAAAGGTTTTTTTTCTTTCTTTTCTTTTTTTTTTTTTTTTTTTTTTTTTGGAGACAGAGTCTTGCTCTGGCTGGAGGGCTGGAGTACAGCGGCACAATCTCAGCTCACTGACTGCAACCTCTGCCTCCCAGGTTCAAGCAATTCTCCTGCTTCAGCCTCCCTAGTAGCTGGGATTACAGGTGTGCACCACCATAGCCAGCTAATTTTTCTGTACTGTAGTAGAGACAGGATTTCACCGTGTTGCCCAGGCTGATCTTGAACTCCTGAGCTCAGGCAATCTACCTGCCTAAGCCTTGCAAAATGCTAGGATTACAGGAAGTTGTTTTCGTTAGTTCACCGGGAAGGGAAATGGTTGTAGAATTCTTTTTAAAACTTGGATCCCTTTGGAGTTGGACAGGCCTGGGTTCGCTTTATGTTATATGCACTTCACTTCCCACCCTGTGCTTCATCATGTGTAACCTTGGGCAAGGCAGTTAACCTCATCAAGCCTTCATCACTAATCTGTAAAATGAGAAGAATGATGATGCCCACCATATGGGACTATTTTTAAGGGTTAAATTCAACTTGAGCATTCACTACAGTTTTAAACACTTAGTAGGCCTTTGGGAAAGGTTGGCTATTCTTGTCACTCACACTTGGGAGAGGCTGAATTGTGTCACCCTCAGAATTCATATGTTGAACTCCTATTTCCCAGTACCTCAGAATGTGACTGCATTTGGAGATAGGACCCTTAAAGAGATAATTAAAATAAAATGCAGTCATAGGGATAGAACCTAATCCCATGTGACTGGTATCCTCATAAGATGAGGGGATAAGGACGCAGATACACACAGAGGAAAGACCACATGAAGATGCAGGGAGAGGCCAGCCATCCACAAGTCACGGAGAGAGGCCTCAAAAGACACCAACCCTGCTGCCACCTCAATCTTAGACTTCTAGCCTCTAGCATTCTGAAAAACAAATTTCTGTTGTTGAAGCCACCTTCTCTGTGGTACTCTGTTATGGCAATCCTAAAAAATTGATACTGATGAAGAGTCTATTTCTAAATTACATGTTACACAGTGCAAGATAAGGATGTTTCTGAAAGTTACCATATTTGTTCTGTTTCTATAATTTTCTTGCATGGGGAAATAACATCGACTGCATGTTCTGTTCTCTGGCCCTAAGCTGCCGTCTGTGGGATTTGGCCAGCCTGAGTTAGGCTGTGGATGGAATACAGACACAAAGATCAGGCGGCCATGGTGGTAACCAAGATGCCCCAGGGCATAAAATCAACAGTGTAATGATTTAGCATTTGTTATGTCAATACCGTGCTGGTTAGAGCAGCTAGGCTGGGATAAGCACATCAGAGGTAAATCAGAGTGAGCTCATATTTAAACACCACTCGGTTAGAACAATTTCCATTTTTCTCCAAGCAGAGCTAAAGATGTTGTTTGTTCACTTAGTGTTATTATGGGAACAAAATCATTAAACTGTATAGATTTTATTTTCCTTAAACCAGATGGAATCCTGATTTCATTGGAACCGAAGATAATAATGTCCACATGAACTGCTGATTGCTCTTGCTGGATAACTCCCCTAACTCCACGTGACTCTTTCCTTCTCCCTGGCAATTTGCATTCTTTCTCTTTCCTGCTTCCAAGCCTATCCTTGGGGCTGCTCATCTGCCCTTCGTGCTGCTTTCTTTCCCAGCTAGGCAAGGTGTGGGCACAGGGACAACCCTGACAGCCCCGGAATCCAGGCCACTTGAATCCTTTTGTCCTGCTTTCATTCATCCCGGGTTCACCAACCCTAGGGACAGGGAACAAGGACTTCCCCATCCTCACTACCTTCGGACCTTTCTGCAGCCATACTGAAGCCCTGACAGCTCTCTTGCTGATGAAAAGCAACTTGTCCATTGTCATGGAAGGGAAAAAAGAGAACTAAATCATTAAAACATTTATCCCCGAAGTTTTGGGAGGTTGGCTCTCTGTAAGTAACACCAGGGTCTGTGTTCGTAAATTGGAGACGGTAAAAGGACAGAGTTTAGCATTTCCATGTGATTGTGCAACTGCAGGGTCCACACAGAGAGTCAGTGCCTCCTGACGTGCTGCGTCCCAGGTGCCCTGCTTGCTTGCCTCTGCTTGTCCTGGGACGTGCCCTGTGACCATTCCCCGCTTTTGGCAATCATAACAAGGAGCAGCTGGCAGGGGGAGCGTGGTTTGCAGAGTCCCAGCTCCAGCATCCCAGAGCAGAGATGGATTAGTGCTGAGAAACAATAGCTTAACAGCCAGCACAGTCACATAGGCTCTGTCACTTAGTTTGAACCTCATGACAATCCCGAGAAGTAGAGCAGGTACTGTCATCCCCATGACTCAGCTCAGAGACTTGCTGAGGTCTTGGGAGGAGATCTGGAGCTGGGCTTCGAGTCTTCTGAGTGTCCTGATGTTTCATCCCCCCTCAGATCACGCCAAGGAGGCAACTGCCTACTCAGCTGATCCACAGCCTGGCCTGATCCCCTCCCTCCGTCAAGAATATTGTGCTGTGCCACGCCTTTACCAAACCCAGCCTGCACAGTCTTACTCAACCCCTGGTTGCATCTTTTTCTTGTATCCTACAACATCAATTTCATTTACAGATAACTTTTCTTATTGCTGGATATCTGAGGGCTGCCCGAAATGTCCTGAGCACTTTATTTTCCAGAGGAGGGATTAGCAGGAAGTCTTTTATTTCTGCCAGCAGGAGCCACCTGAATCTCTCCGGCACAATGACTGTCATGATCTGTTTCCTACTGTATCTTGCATCCAGAAAAAGAAATGCAAAAAGTACAGGTTGCAAGTACAAATGCCAAGCCTGGATTTTTCCCAGCTGGGAAGGGCCAAACCTGGAAGTCATGCCCAGAGTCCTGGTGGCCACTATAACTTTGCCCGCCTTTGCTTTGTAGAAGTAGTTTGGCCTGATAGAAGCTGCCAATTAAAACCATAAAAATTGAGCCAGGCGCGGTGGCTCACGCCTGTCATCCCAGCACTTTGGGAGGCCGAGGCAGGTGGATCACTGGAGGCCAGGAGTTCGAGACCAGCCTGGCCAACATGGTAAAACCCCATCTCTACTAAAAATACAAAAATTAGCCAGGCATGGTGCCTGTAATCCCAGCTACTCGGGAGGCTGAGGCAGGAGAATCGCTTGAACCTGGGAGGCAGAGGTTGCAGTGAGCCAAGATCATGCCACTGCACTCCAGCCTGGGCGTCAGAGCAAGACTTTGTTAAAAAAAAAAAAAAAAAAAAAGACATAAAAATTGACCTAAGGCCTGTTAGGTGATTATACATTGATTTTATACTTTGTGCCAAAACCTGTCAGATCTTGGCCTGCCTGTCTCCAGCTTACACAATTGGGTGCATTCCTCAGTACTAGGGGTTGGCTGGGGCAACGGTGTTGGGGAAAGAAAATGAAGAAAACCGAGGCGTTTTGTGCTGAGCCTCTCAATCTGTGTGCCAGCGTTCTTGAGCAACTGTTAGAGAAGCCAAGTCCAGGCGGTGGGCGGTTTATGGGGCTCGGAATTCCCCCTCGAGGTTCCCATGGAGACTCCCCTGAGAGAGCTGCTCCCAGCCGCCCCAGGCGTGGAAGGAACAGGCAGAGCTTGGTAAAGGAGGAGAGAAGGTCTCAGGGATGGCAGCGTGGGAGCCCAGGCAGGTGACCCCCCGGGCCTGCCTTGTTGGGGACTGACTTTGAGAAAAATTGTTACTTCAAATTGTTACTCTTGCTGAAAGGGGCGTTTCTGTGGTACCCTCTCTCCGGACATCATGTCAGTTTCCCTGGGAAGGCCTGGGGGATCCTGAGAGGGGTAGGGTGTGCTCTGAAAGTGTGATTTCCCCTGCCGGTCCCAGCTGCTTCTGCTCCAGCCACACTCTTCAGGACTGTCAGGGTCTGGGCTGAAGGTGGCTGAGAAGCGGGAAGGTAGGCACGGCTCTGCCACAAGTTCTCCTTCAGGCCCTGACTAGCTATTGGTAGTCTAGCTGTTGGTAGCCATTGGCCACCCGGCTGCCATCCCAGCCACAAGCCCCACAGACCCAAGAAGACACCCCCTGATCCATTCACATTTGGAGTGGGAAGGAAGACCAGGTTGGTTTTCACAGTAGGACTTAACTGTTGTGAGAATGGAAATGCGTGGATTAGAGGCAGGAATATTGGTGCCCAGTTACCCTTTGAGCCTATTTGTTCATTCATTCATTCATTTGAGTAGAGCTGCTGAGGCCTACTATGTGTCAGGTTGGATGCCAGGCCCTGGAGACAGAAAGGTAAGTAGGCCAAAGTTACTGCTGAGCCCACCGTGAAGAGACAAAGCGAGTTTAAGCGATGACAGTCCAGTGTGGTAGGCGCTGAGATGGGAGCCTGGCCCACATGCTCTGGGATACATTGGAGGATGGGCTCCCAACTCAGTCACACAAGACAGGGAAGAATTCCTGGAAGAAGCAGCAGTGAAGCTGAGGCCTTGGGCTTGGTTTAAACCCCAGACTCCCACTTGGTCTGTCTCTACAGCCCATTTCTTGTCCTATCCACATGTGCTCCTCTGCCTCTTTTGTCTGCTGATTTCCATCCCTGTCCACCCCCCATATCAAGCCTCTTTTACTTCTAAATCTTTGTTGAGTGTTGACTCTGTGCACCGAGCTAGAAGCAACCATTACCTCCCAGCAACCCTATGAGATAATGAAGTCAGACCACCTGGCTTCAAACCCCAGCTCAGCCACTGCAAGCCATGAGATCTGGGTCAAGTTATTGAACCTCTCTATGTCTGTTTCCCTAACTGTACACTGATAGTACACACTCCACAGTGTTGGTGTGAGGTCTAAATGAGTTAATATATGTAAAATGCACAGAGAGACATCAGGGATATGTTCAGAGCTGCGTATGTGTTAACTAATATTGTGGTAGCCTCCACTTTATAGATGAAGAAGTTGAATTCAGAGAAGTTAACAATTTGTCCAAAGCCACACAACTGGTAACAGGTCAGAGGCAGGATTTGAAGTCAGGGTTTCTGACTTCATGTCCAAAGTTCCCTTTTCCATGACACCACAGCTGCCTCTGATACCCTTTTCCATGACACCACAGCTGCCTCTGATACCATCTCTGGTTCAGAGTCCTACCTGGCCCTGTGGCCAAGGTCGTGACCTCCTGCCGTGCTATCTCAGCGCTGTCCCACCAACCTATTGCAGCAGCTGAGCCTGGTCCTGTCCACCACAGCCCACATCTGAGCACCGGAACACACAAGAGTTTGGGCCCTCAAGACCACTCTCAGCCTGAGCCCTGCCTATTCAAACTGGCTGTTCTTGTGCAGAGAAGGAAGCGGGTCACCTCAGTGGCAGGAAGGGGGCATCAAGAAGGCAACTGAGAAAGCTGCAGTGTTGAAATGAGAGAAGTGTCAAGGTGTCATAGTGGAGGCATGGAGTGGAGCCAGGCAGGTGGAGTGAGGCTAATAGGTACACAAGTATTTCAAATAAAGGCAAACTTTCCCCTTTTGGAGGTGGTTTTTTTGTTTTGTTTTGTTTTGGAGACAGGGTTTTGCTCTGTGGCCAGGGCTGGAGTGCAGTGGTATGATCACAGCTCACTGTAGCCTCAACCTCCTGGGCTCAAGCGACCCTTTGGAGGCTTTTTAATGTGACTTTGTAATGCTAACTAGGGCACTGAGCACTAATTTCAAATGGAAATTCCTACAATTATCCTAAATGTTCTCATAACAACCCACTAGATCTGTATTAAGTCTATCCTGTAGTCCTTTCGGCCATTTGATAGAAATTGACCAGGGGGTCAGAAATTGGGAATCAGAGTCTCCAAGTTCTGTGCTTGCCCCGTGACTTTGGAGAGATGTTTGTCTTTTTAAGAATCTGCTTCCTCATCTGGAAACCAAGGGAAATTTTACGGTTTTCCTCTGAGGGGTATTTTTGAGGGTAGTTGTAGACCATCTTCCAAGTACAAAGCCTCAGATATGCAGAAAGAGAGCTGGCATTTCAGAAAATGTGGAGCTCAAGTGTTTTCAAATCCATTATTATTTCCATCTAGGAGCATTTTTTTTAAAGAGGCCAGGTTAGTTCCAATGGATTCAATACTGTGTTCATCCACTCCTGAATAACAATAATCAAAGTTCTTTATTTATTTGAGTTTCGTTTGAGATGTTTCAGCCCATTATCCTTCAGCTGGGCCACTGAACCTACACTCAGAAATGAGAACCAGCTGACTAAATAAATAGTTGCATATGGAAAAGAAGTAGGAAACACCTTTCCAAAACTAATAATATTAACAAACTTCCAAGAGACACACAATCCATAATTAGTGACTATTTGGGGGGAAAAAAGACATAAACCTTGGAATTTGAAATGTGATTCTGAGAACAGCCTGGTGTGTTTTTTCTTGCTCAGAATCTGTCCACCCTTTTTTTTGGCCCCTTTCCCTTCTGACAGCCACATTAATTCAAATTCTTTCTCTACATGTCTGTAGATTGCAAATTTAGATACTGGGATTCAATACTTCTTGCCTGAACTTCCAGAGTTGCCAGTCGACAAAGGCTTATTAAAAACCTCAGTAAGTCATGTGACCAGACAGAACTGATTCTAGCTCAGCCCACAGGAAGGGTAGCCTTGCTCTCAGAAACCAAATCTCTGGCAAGGCTGCCTTTAGGGTCAGATTCAGTGACATTGGACTCCATGCCGGGGCAGACCCAATCGGTGTGCCTAGGCCAAGATTCAGCAGGCCACAGATGCCTGGGGAATGAGCTTGACCTCCTGGAGTCACTCCTTAAGAGAAGCACCCAGCCAACATCCCTGGGTTATCCCACTTCCAACACAGCCCATATAATGCTGAAATTCATATGCCATTTACTAACCTGTGCCAGATCATCATATCACCCTCCCCTCTTTCTCTCAAGTGTGATAGAAACGGCTAGTTGACCCCTGAAAAGTCATGATCTCCTTGACTCCTTGATCTGTATAGTATGAACTTGCTGTTGAGAAGCAGGTGACTAACCAGGGACTCCATTTCCCAGCCTCTCAACCCACCCCATGTCCTTCACTCTGGCCGGTGAAATAAGAGCCTGAGAGATGTGTCACTTTCTGGCTGAGGTGGTTAAGTATCCAGTGTGGCTTTCCTCACTCTCTTCCCCAGCTTGTATCACTAAAGGACAGAGGCCTGGATCCCTGAGTAGCTGGGTGGAGGAAGAGCCCAGGACTGCTGCCTGACCAGGGATGTCTGATTAGAGTTTGTGTGAGCCCGAAATACACTTTTGTGTTCAGCTGTTAATATTGTGGGTTTTTCATTGCAGCGGTTCACTGTGTTGACTAAGATAATGCCCATGCGGCATTTCCTAAGCAGCGCATCTCGTGATGATAGTGGGATTTTCCCCTGCTCCTATCTTTCTTTGTGCAGAGAACACCAGTGCTGCCCACGTGCTCTGTGGTCTTGTTTGAGTCTCTGTATACCTCTCTCTCCACCCTCCCGAATGGAACCTCGCTTTGTGAGGAGGCAGTAGAGCGTGGGCAGAAGTTACAAGCGTAGTTTCTGATCAGATTGCTTAGGTTCAAATCCTGACCCCACCACTTACAAACATGTGAGGCCTTGAGCAAATGGCTTAACTTCTCTGAGCTTTAAATTCTCTCCCTAACAGAGGGAGAGTACCTTGCAGAGTTGTCATGCTGAATAAACAGAACAGTGTAAAGTACCTGGCACATAATCAACACAGTAAATATTAGTATTGTTAGATGGCTGTTACCTACTGAGCCAGCTTCAGCATAATAGATATGCAGATTGACTGCAACCAATCAGCATCATTGCCACTCTTCTTTCTCCTCCTTTCTTCTATTCATGTCAGTAATTCCCACCAGTAACGCACAACAGTTTTCTTTCATGGGTACTGGTGTTTCTTCTAGCTCTGTCCCATGGTCACCACCGACCTTCTATTCTGAGATGCCACAACAAATTTGAAATGTGTAAGTATTTTTTTTCAGAATTAGAAAGTAGGGTGGATTCCAAGGAAGTGGCCCCTAGTGTGTGCTGGATGAACGCTTACCTGCTTTGGTAGATATCTGGTCCTGCTCAGGAACAGCTGTCCTGATGGGTCAGCGCTGCCCTCCCTGCCTCCCCTCAGGGTTCTGTGTTTCCAGCTCTGCTCTTGGGAGCTTTGGTAATGCAGAAAGCCAAGTGGGTAAAAGGATAAGAAGCACCCAGACTAGTATTAGAGAGAGTTTCCCCAAGATTTCAGAGGCAAGAGAAGCTAGGGCATTTGTGGGTTAAGAAGGAAGCAGAAGGAAGAGACAAGGAGGGCTGAGAACTGTATTGCCTGACATCCATCTTCTTTAGGATGGCCAAGAAGTACAAATAAAGGCCTTATGTGATTTCTAATTGCTTTTTGGTGGCTAGACTGTCTTTCATGTATCATGGTCTTATTCTGAGACTGGACTGTGAAGCCACAGCTTCAATAGGGTTATAACGCTTTTTTGCATAGATTGACATTCATCCATCCTATAAGCAGATGATAAACCTTATTTGAGAAATTAAATGAACACAGCAGCCTTTGTTCAGCTAAGTAACAGGATTGAGGGGTTCCATCGGGGGCAACAGGTGTGGCAGAGCAGTGAAAAAGGCTGGCACATTCCCAGAGGAGGCAGCAGCCCCAACCTTGCTTCTAGCTTTCTGAATATTGAACAGGCAAAGGCCAGCACAGACAGCATGAGACAGACATCTCTGACCCCACAGAGTCTCGGGCATTCACCTCCTAATGCTATGAGCAAATCAGCGCTGCCATCAGAACGTCTTGGCTATTGGCACCAGAGCAGTGACTGTCGCCCCATTTCAGATTCTGGTTAGAATGCAGATAAGTTCACAGTTTACAGGCTTTGAAGCCCTAACTGAACCTTTCTCCAGGACCTGTTTGCAAGTGGCTCTTCCATGATAAGTCCTCCTCCACTGGGATTCTTATGGATTTGGGCCCAGAAGGACTTTAAAGGTCATACAGCACAACGCCTTCATTTGCGAGAGGAGGGCACTTGAAATCCTGTGGCTTCTCCTCTAACACAGGCTTTGCTAACTGAGATGGTAACAGAAGCTGAACTTGGCCAGCATGCCCAAGGGGCTAGCATTTCCGTGGGTGTTAGTAGTGAAAGAGAAACATGCTCACTGGGGTCTGGGGTGCTGAGACTTCACAGCCGTGGGCTGGGATGGCCTAGAAAATGGGCTCCCTTCCTCTAGGCTGATGGTCTGAATTGCCTGTGAATGGAGGGCATCAGGGGTCCATTGGGTGCTGGTGTCACAGGGCTGCATTTCTGTTCACTCTATCGTGACCTGCCGGTGGCTTCCTGGAAAAGGCTGAGCTAATCCTCAGCAATCCTTAGCATGAGAGTTCAAAGGTGACCGATGTTTCACAACAGGAGACTCGGTCCTTTGGCTTAAGTCTTCATCCTCTACTACAATGCAAATATCGTTGAACAAGAGGTGCTATAGTGGGAGAGTAGAGAACTGGATGCTAGTGCCAATTCTGCTATTGGCTCCTGGGTAACCGTGGGCAGCATTCTCACACTTGGAGCCTCAGCCTGTGGGTCACAGGACACTATCTCTGGGGTACCTGAAAGTGCTGCTAGGATTCTAACGTAACTAGAGAAGAATGAATGACCCCTCACACTTGACTGTGGTCCTTTTCCAGAGAGCAGCTTAGGGGAAAACGGATGTGGAGAGTAATTGGGAGACTTCGGGCTCTGAAAGGGAACTTCACAACCTGGCTCAGGGCTGCACAACACAGGAAAGGC
This sequence comes from Gorilla gorilla gorilla, assembly GCF_029281585.2. NCBI lineage: Eukaryota > Metazoa > Chordata > Mammalia > Primates > Hominidae > Gorilla > Gorilla gorilla. Next base: position 106,303,821 of record NC_073231.2, read on the forward strand.
AGTGCTCACGGCTCAGAGCCCACCAGTGCTGCTGGTCTGGACAGCGACATCTTGAGCCCTTATGAGGGGGCAGCTCCGTTCCCAGACGTGTGTCACCCAGAGTCCAAAGCCTCTGTCACTTCAGAGGAAGCTGGAGAGATGATTCTGGAATAGCTCCTCTCTCCTGTGTGAGGCAAGGAATAAGTGAGCTCTTAAAAGGAAAGGTGCCCAGCCTGTAATCCCAGCACTTTGGGAGGCTGATGGGGGTGGGTCACTTGAGGTCAGGAGTTTGAGACCAGCCTGGCCAATATGGCGAAAATCCATCTCTACAAAAAATACAAAAATTAGCCAGGCATGATGGTGTGCACCTATAATCCCAGCTACTTGGGAGGCTGAGGGACAAGAATCTCTTGAATCCGGGAGGTGGAGGTTGCAGTGAGCCGAGATCGCGCCACTGTACTCCAGCCTGGGCGAGAGAGAGAAACTCTGTCTCCAACAAATAAATAAATAAATAAATAAAAATAAACAAAAGGAGAGGTCCCCATCAGTTTTTGTTTGTTTGTTTTAAGACAGGGTCTCTGTCGCCCAGGCTGGAGTGCAGTGGTGCAAGCATAGCTCACGGCAGCCTTGAACTTCTGGGCTCAAGGGATCCTCCTGCCTTCCGAGTAGCCTGTAGTCTCGGCTGGGACTGGACGTGGACCACCAAGCCGAGCTAATTTTTTAATTTTTTGCAGAGGCAGGGGTCTCCCTATGTTACCCAAGCTGGTTTGAACTCCTGGGCTCAAGTGATCCTTCCACCTTGGCCTCCCAAAACATTGGGATTACAGGTGTGAGCCATCAGGCCTGGCCCCATTGGGTTCTTGATAATTCTTTAATCAAGCAATTGCTCCCCAAAAGTTTTATACCATGAATACTCTTGCTAGTTTTCTCCAATAAAAGATGAGATGGCTTCTCTTTTGTTTGACTTCGGAGGGCCCATTACTGTTTGAATTTGAATTTGAGCTACCCCCACTTTAGGCAGAAGAGGAGTCTTTTTAGTCTGCATGAGGGAGAGCTGAACTGTGTTAGGCAAGAGAATTTTGTCGTAGTTGATGTTGTGCTTAATATTGGTGGATGGTGGATATTGGCCTTGGGGCCCGTTAAGCAATTGAATGAAACAGACACCTGCCATGTTTCCTGGCTGTCCAGCAACTTTTTAAACTCACCTTTGCTCTACTTGGGAAATGTCCTGCTTTGTAAGTTCTACTTTCACCAGGAACAACCCAGAAAATTCAGTCTGCAAACTCCTCTGCCATTACAGCACAAGTAATATGAGCTGGGTTCTCCCAATCAAATTACGTGTGGGGGACCTGGACTTGGAAGTGAGGACCTTACAGAACCCATTTTGCTGGCAAGGCAGGTAACAGAGGTTTCTTTGGGAAGAAATGTGGTTAAGATGGCATCAGTGGAGTTGCCTGGCTGGGAGCTTTTGCCTGGGTGGCAGCTGCTTCCTCATCAGGACAGGGCTGTAGCATGGATTTGGACATCGTTCTATGGAATTGCTTCTCCAGGCTCCTGCTAAGTCTGTGAGCTAGCCAATTCCCTTCCTATAAACTCCTTTATTTTTGATTACCAGAGCTGGCCTTTGTGGCTTTCTGTTGAAAGCTTCGAAGGATTCAACAATCAACCACTAACTGGACGACTCCTCCTCACGGGCGCTCTGTGCCCTGAGATTGCCACAGCAGCAGGAGGCTCAGCCAGACCTCCAGGAGTTCCCCTTCTCAAACCTCATTCCTCACCATTTCTTTCCTGCCTATTCACTCCAGGCCTCCCACATGGTCCTGTTGAGTTTATCCCCTCCTGTTGCCACACTAACGGCCACTCTGTGGGAAATGCAGTGGTTTTTAAAAACCACCTCAGTCGCCTGGTTTTAAAGAATGAACCTGGCCTGAGGGAGGCACATGTCCTCCATTCCAGAGATAGAGACCAGGTGCTCTTCCAGGATGGCAGCCCCCCAAGAATCTGCTTGGGGGTTTCAACTCAGTTTCCAAATACCTGGGCCATCATTCCTTACACAGAGCCTTTGATATCTTCTTGCTTAGGTAGTTCACCACTAGCCCATGCTAGAATCCAAAGAAATGCCCAGTTAGGTAATTTTTGTTTGTCTCCAGTGAGAAGTATCTCCAGAATGTAAACACTACAAGGACAGGGATGTGTTTACTGATACAGTCATCCTAGTGTCTAGAACTGTTCCTGGCACCTAATGAGGTACTCAGTAAATCACTGTTGAATAAATGTAGGAATTTATTTAAACTGCAATCTGCCAGATAGTGGTCTAAAACAGCGGTCCCCAAACTTCTTGGCACCAGGGACTGGTTTAGTGGAAGACAATTTTTCCACAAACAGCAGCAGGGCAGGGGTGGGTGGAGGGGGGATGGTTTCGAGATGAAACTGTTCCACCTCAGATCATCAGGCATTAGATTCTCATAAGGAGTGAGCAGCCTAGATCCCGCGCACGCACAGTTCACAATAGGGTTTGCGTTCCTATGAAAATCTAATGCCACTGCTGATCTGACAGGATGTGGTGCTCAGGTGGTAATGCTTGCTCACCTGCCACTCACCTCCTGCTGTGCAGCCCAGTTCCTAATAGGCCACAGACCTGTACCAGTCAGTGACCCAGGGGTTGAGGACCCCTGGTCTAAGACAGACTGAAATAGAAATGAACATCACGTTGAAAATTTGGTATGCCTTAAGAGTTTCACAAAAAATGTATCTACAGTGTATCTATCCATCTGTTCTAGAAGTCTATAGCCATCGAGGGGGAGGCCCAGTGTATGGTCTTTGTGGAGAAGATGGGCTCTTTTTTTTTTTTTTTTTTTTTTTGAGACAGGGTGTCACTCTGTTGACCAGGCTTGAGTGCAGTGGTGCACTTATAGCTTGTTGCAGCCTTGAACTCCTGGGCTCAAGGGATCTTCCCGCCTCAGCCTGGTAGCTGGGATTACAGGTATATACCACTAAGCCCAGCTAATTTTTAATTTTTTTGTAAAGAGGTAGTTTTGCCTTGTTGCCCAGGCTGGCCTCAAGCAATACTCCTGCCTTGGCCTCCCAAAGTGTTGGGATTATAGGTGTGAGCCATTGCACCTGGCCTGGTTACCTCTTTGTGATATTTTTTGGTATCAACTACTAATTAAAATTTGTTGGCATTTGGTACATTTTTATTCTAGAAAGCCCTGAAAAATCTCTACTATTTGCAAAGCACCTTCTTCTTCTTTTTTTTAAAAAAGGGGGCAACAGTGTATATTGACATTTTTAGTTTTAAGCCTGCTTGAAACTGGTCTTTAATGTTTATATAAATTTAATACAAGCTTCCTGATGACATCACCCTCTTGCTGTGGCCTTTGGGAGATAGCGGAGAGTCTCACATCAAGTGCATTTTTAGTCTGTGGTTGACAAGCATGTTGAAGCTTTTGCATGCATCACCTCAGTTATCCTTCAAGGACCTTGAAAGATACAAGTCATATAATAATCTCCATTTGACCAATAAAGAAAGTGGTGCATAGAGAGGTTAAATTACTTGCTAGTGAATGGTGGAGCCAAGATTCCAATCCAGTCCAGCTGACACCAGAGCCTGCGGACCTGACCATCGAGTGTTCTGAAACTGGTAGACCAGAGGGCTTCTGGGGCCCCTCTAGTGTCTATGTACAGTAGAAAATGCTCAAAGATGATTGTCATCCCCAAATATTCAGCCCCTACCATAAGTCTCACAGCATCTACTAGAGGCACGATGATAACTTAGCCCAGGCAATAGTCATTGCTTCTAGGATGTTATTCTCTAGCCTTATACTCTAGCACGCCCCATCCACACAAATACAACTTTTTAAAACCAATATTTCACAGCTGGGTGTGGCGGCTCACACCTGTAATCCTAGCTGCTTGGGAGGCTGAGGCGGGAGGATCACTGGAGCCCAGGAGTTTGAGACTAGCCTGGAAAACACAGTGAGACCATGTCTCAAAAACTAAAATCAAATCAAGTATCTCTAGAAAATTCTCTGTGTGCTCACTCAACAGAATACAAAGGCTCAATTTCCCATCTTAGCTTTTAGCTCAAATGTTCTATGTCTTCTAATCTTGCTCTAAGCACATTGAATCCACTTTCAGAATTTCTTTGATGCCAGAGTTGCTCTGAATTGCCAACGGACCTCAGTGGTAAAGGTTTGACAGCAACATTATTTGCTTTAAGTTGTCAGCAGGAAATACTTTATCACCCCTTACTCCAATATTTCAAATTTATCTTCAATTTGCTTAAGAAAGTTTGCCTAGGTTGGGCATGGTGGCTTATTCCCATGATCCCAGCACTTTGGGAGACTGAGGCAGGAGGATTGCTTGAGCCTAGGAGTTTGAGACCAGCCTGAGCAACATAGTGAGACCCTGTCTCTACAAAAAAATAAAAATTAGCTGTGGTGGGTGGCACGAACCTGTGGTCTCAGCTACTCGGGAGGTGGAGGCAGGAGGATCACTTGAGCCTAGGAGGTTGAGGTTGCAGTGAGCTGTGATTGCACCACTGCACTCCAGCCTGGGTAACAGAGCAAAACCCTGCCTCAAACAGAAAAGAAAAAAAAGAAAGTTTGCCTGAGTAGTTTAAACGTTTGTGGGAAATGGAGTGGTGTGGGGGATGAAATGTGTTTCTTCCTCTATTTTCCAATTCCTTCACCTCTTATCCATCAAAGTAAGGATATGATATGATTTAGCTCTGTGTCCCCACCCAAATCTCATCTTGTAACTCCCATAATTCCCACATGTTGTAGGAGGGGCTGGGTGGAAGATGATTGAATTATGGGGGTGGGTCTTTCCCATACTGTTCTCATGATAGTGAATGGGTCTCACAAGATCTGATGGTTTTAAAAATGCGAGTTTCTTTGCACAAGCTCTCTTTTTGCCTGCTGCCATCCACGTAAGATGTGACTTGCTCCTCCTTGCCCTTCCGCCATGATTGTGAGGCTTCCCCAGCCACACAGAACTGTGAGTCTTTCCTTTGTAAATTGCCCAGTCTCGGCTATGTCTTTATTAGCAGTGTGAAAACGGACTAATGCAGGATGTAATTTGCAGACTATTTTAAAGATAACAGCATCTCAATCATAGAGCTCTTTTAAAATTAACTGTGAATATAAATGATTTTTCAGATGCTACAAACATATTAGTATGTTTGTGGAGAAGCTTGTTGTCATTGTCTAAGGCCCAGGTGTAAGAGGGGTTTTGTTGAGATTAAGTCAGCTGATGAAGGCTCTTATTTTTACTTCCATCTTTTTCCACAAGAATGACACTTATGGACAGTTTCCTTCTTAGGACGCTATGCTGAGAGCATCTCCCAGGAGAGGAGTAAATGTTGTCCCTAGCTGATTCTGTATGGAAGCTCTTGACCTGGTCTGCTTGTGTTCCATTCTGCTACCCAAAGTCAAACCTAAAAATACAAATCTGAAATTATAGCCAGCACCAGGGTATAAAAAAACCAAAAACCAATAAAACCATTTCAACTTCTTTCCCAGAAGAGAAAGTCATCCCCAAATAGAGGATATGGATGCTTAGGTTTCAAAGAAAGGCCAAGAAAGGGTAACCCAGCACAGCTGAGGCAAGTTTTTTTTTGTTTGTTTTGTTTTTGGTGGGGGGGTAAGGGGGGTGTGGGGTGTGGAGTACTGACTTCTCACACTCCTAAGAGGTTGCTAAGCAGGGCATCTTATTAAATGCCCGGCAATGGAAATCAGCCAAGTGTTCCCAGGGAGGGGGCCCTCTCCCAGTCCTGGGCTCCCCTAGGAAAACAGATCTTAACAAAGCTCTTGATTATTTTGCCATGTCCATGATTTAGCATTTTTTCCTGGAGTTGGAAAACAGCTGAGAACACTGAGCAAGTCCTTTTTGCTCATAGATAATTCCTTTAGTTTGGTTCTTACCACTTGTTTGAAACAGGGACTGGCTCCAGCCCGTTCCTTATACGGATGGCGCCTCTAATTTGGTTTCAGTTTGATTTATGCCAGGATCTAACTCACTATGGAGTTCAACTAAGAATTTTACAAACACTTTTTGATGCTAATGATATGTGTCTCACAATCTAGACATCTGGACGTAATGTCAAACAAATATTACCCACCACAAAAACCAGTTGGATCTGTTTGTGGTTACTTCAGCCCTGAGCAGTTCCTTCTTTAAAGGCTCTGACCTGATAAAGTAGCTTTTGGCCCCATCAGGCTGCTGGCTAGGTGAGATAAAGCGATCCCTGAACCATTTGCTCTTTTTTCTCAGACCTACACTCTGAAGCTGGATGGCCCAGCCCCTCCCCAGCACAAAAACGTTGTGTGATCCTGTCTGTTGAGATGCTTTTCTCTGGGCCAGATTCTCCACATAAGCAATGCAGGATTAGGATATGATGCTTGTTTGCTTGGAGATCCAGGTGGTATTTGGAAGTGGCTTGCACAATCACATCCCTATGGGAACTTACCTCCCATGTGCTTCTGGGAAAGTTTCCCACTCAACTCCATCCACCCTGAATATAAAATAGAGGTCACAGTGGTTGATTCACCAGCATTTTCTAACCAAAGTTTCTTTACGCTGTTTTTATATTACCCACAATCCTATTACGGCAATCACACTCACTATGCATACAAAGAATCATTAAACCTTTTTCATGCAAGATCTCATTTCCTTCTCATAACTGCCCTGTGAGCTGGGTATCACTGTTACTTAAGTGGGAACGGGTAGGGAAACTGAGGAAGATATGGTGGGTTAGCTTCCTCAAGAGCACACAGTTTGTAAATAACAGAGCTACCACTAACCCAGGTCTGTCTGATCCCCAAATTCATGTTCTTAATCATGACCCTAGGCTGCCTGTCAAGTCAGGGTTAATGATAGAGAAAAGAAACCCAAGTTTTATAGAATTGATACGAGTTATGTGACATGAGAGGCTCAAATGAATAGTTCTTATTCATTCCGAGATCCCTCTCTTGGGGTCATCTTTCTCCTTTTCCCAGGATGCCGGAGGGCATGGGACTCCAGTTGGAGGAGGTAACAGAGTGAAGGTGTAGCTTCAGTGGAAGATGCAGAGCAGTGGGAAGGGAGGAGGAAAGTAGAGGGTAGAAGGGTGCTTCTTCGGGAAATTCAGGGAGTGAAGGCCTCTGAACTGCATAAAAGGGGTCAAAGATCATCAGCTGAGGGATCATCTTGGAGTGAAGCTATTGGTGCTGCCAATACGACCAGTGCTTTTACTGTGAGTTCCAGAATGTCCAGCCACCAGCACCCAGACACCTGCGGGGGTTGTGACAGCAGAGTGGCCTGGTGGGCTTCATGGAGGGGGTTTTTCAGTCCTATATTGCCCTGGCCTTAGCAGTCTCTGAGAGGTTTATGCTTTTTGAGTGTAGATTAGACTCCCTAGCTCTGTTTCCACCCATACTCCTCCAACAGAAACTCACAGAAACCTCTCCCACCCTTTCTGCCTTGACCACACAGCAAAGGACTCCCCAGAAACAGCCCGAGCTTGTTGCCAGTGAGGCTTAAGAGCAGAGCTCCTGCTGCAGCAGGGTCTCAGGTTACCAAGACTTCTTTCCCTTGTATCCTCATTCTGCAGGACATTTTTAGTGGCTTATAAGTTTTAGCATAAATAATTAAAACTAGGTTAGCCTTGTCAGAAATAAACAGATGCAGCATGAGCTATCATTCAGCCTTGGAGGGCATGTGTGTTTTGTGTTTCTTGCTGATTCACAAACGTTGGTGATGCACAGGCCCCCATTCCAAGGGTCACATTCCTGTATCCTTGCACATGACAGTGAGTTTTATTCCCTTCAGCCAAGCAGCTACCTGGACCTGGGGCAAGCTGGTACCGCCAGTGTGCCCAGGGGCAGCTGTGAGCTGTAAACCCATGGGTCTGGGTTAATGTTTGCTGATGTTTATATCTTCCCTGATAGGTGGATGGAATTTGCCTAATGATTGTGTTTCCTTGAAAAGTTAATCAGTGTCTAAGTGAGCCAGTCACAGACCACCTCAGAAGTACAGTGACGTTGGACTCCCCGCACTTTTCCCCCAAGGCCATGTCCCTGGGGTCAGAGTGACAGGAAAGTTGCAGTGAGCAATAGACGTGACCAGAGGGACCTGTGGGCTCTCTTAGTGGTTGTCTCTTGCACACCTTAGGCAAAGCTCCGGAGTCCAGATGTAAGGGGCACACCCACAAGGCAAAATGTGGCCTGGTCCACCAGCACTCCCAGCCATAGCCCTGCTTTCTTCGGGCCCCCTTATCACTTTAAATAGGGGACCTCTGTGCCCACGTCATCAGGCCTTTTCATCCTGGGGTTGTCAGCCAGAAGGGACCCCTTCCTTCCTGCAAACATATCTCAAGCATGTATGCTGTGCTGGATCTTTACGATACCGAGAGGAAGAAAGTGGATGAGATCCCAGCCCTCAAGCTGCTAATAGTTGCGAGAAGGGAGGCGAAAAGGCAGTTACAATCCAGGGCACTGGGAGCTTCAGTAGGGAGCCAGGGGCTGTGGAGAGCAAAGGTGCAGCCCCGAACACATCCTTGAGGATTGGGGAGGCCACTCAGAGGAGAATGATGAAGTCTGAGCAGAACCTGGAAGGCAGATAGGGAGTTACCAGCTTGGTGAATGTGGTAATCTCCAAAACATCTGCATCCTAATCACTGGAACCTATCAATGTCACCGTATGGGGCATACAGAACATTGCAGATCTGACTGAATTAAGGGTTTTGAGGTAAGAGGTTGTCCTGGATTATCTGGGCAGCCCTGCATGTATCACCGGGGTCCTTAGAAGAGGGAGGTAGAAGAAGATTTGACCACAGAGGAAAAGGCCTTGTGACCTCACTGACAGAGATTGGAGGGGTGTGCTTTGAAGCAGGAAGGGCCCACAAGTCTTGGAACACAGGTGGTCCCTAGAAACTGATGAAGGCAAGAAAACAGGCTTCACCCTCAGAGCCTCCAGAAGGAGCCAGCCTGGCCAACACCTTGACTTTGGCTCTGTGAAACTGGTTTCAGGCTTCTGGCTTCCAGAACTCTGACCTACTAAATTGTTTTTTGTTTTTGTTTTTGTTTTTGTTTTTGAGACAGAGTCTCACTCTGTTGCCTAGGCTGGAGTGCAGTGGCGCGATCTCAGCTCATTGCAACCTCCACCTCCCCAGTTCAAGTGTTTCTCCTACCTCAGTTTCCCAAGTAGCTGGGATTAAAGGTGCCTGCCACCACGCCCCACTAATTTTTGTATTTTTAGTAAAGATGAGGTTTCACCATGTTTGGCCAGGCTGGTTTCGATCTCTGACCTCAAGTGATCCACCAGCCTCGGCCTCCCAAAGTGCTGGGATTACAGGTGTGAGGCACCACACCTGGCCTGTTTCGTTTTAAGCCACAAAGTCTGTGGAAATTTGTAACAGCAGCAACAGGAAACTGATCCAGTGGGGTGGGGCCGGGGGGATGGGCGTGACCCAGGAGGAGGGAAAAACAGGGCCACAGGCTGGGCATGACACATCTTGTTACCCAAGCAATGTTGGGGTCAGAGAATGTAGAGAGTGGTGTGGGGAGAGTGCAGGCTGAAGAGTTACCTAAGGTCAAAATCCTGACCTATGAGCCAAGCCATCGATTTGGGATTTCTACTGAGGACACTGGAAGTCACTAAGAGCATCTGAATGGTGAGTGAGGAAGATGCCAGCACTGTGGGGCCCCAGTTGAGGAGTGGGGAAGTGGCATCACACTAGTCAGAGAGGCCACAGGGGAGGCTGTCGCCACCATTCAACCCCGGATCTGTGGCTCTAGAGCTCCACTAGAGTTCCAGGCTCTCCTCTGAAATTCCGAGGACCTAGGGCAACTCCATTTCATTCCATAAACTCGAGTCATTCTTGACTTGTATAGGGTTATCCCAGTTTGTTCTTTATGATCCTTGCCCACAAACGGCGCTGGTTAAGCCTGAATTTTTGAGTTATAAAATTAGGCTGTTCAGGTGGATTTTTCCAGCTGTAGCTTGTGTGGCCAGAAAGAGGAACCTAAATAACATGAGAGCAGCTGGGCCTGGGACTGGCAGGCTGAAACTCGGGGTCTATGAAGTGAGTTCCCATGTCTTTACTGGCCCCACTCAGATACGAATCTATGGCTGCTCAGGCTGTCTGGTTTTTGGACCCTTTATTCAGGTGCCAAGGGCCCAGCCAGCATGCAAGTTTTCTTGTACTCTTCTAGATGCCTGTAAACAGAACTTGCCACAAGGGCTACCAACCTAAATACTTACTGGGGCCAGTCAAAACACACTAGAGAGTGGCTGGACCTGAGAATCACTGGAGAGTTCTCCTCCTGCCCAAAAGCATTTAAATCCAAATGTTCAAAAAATACATTTGAGGATCCCATTCAGCTTTCAGCCAATTTTGTAATCCTGGTGAGACTACACCCTTGTCAAAATCATCCTTCTCTCACAGTCTCCTCAGGAGGCAGGTATTTTAAAAAGGAAACCCCACCACTGTAGGTTTTTTTTAAAAAAAAGTTGATTTGTGGTATAGGGGTGGTTGGAGAAGACGCATCTGGTTGGGGCAGGTGTTAGCATTTTCCTGATGTACAGGCCAGAGCATTCTGATATCAGCTCTCACTCCTTGCCACCTCCAGCTGCACCAGCCAAGGTTTAGGCCATGTTTAAAGGACACTTTAATAATAAGCTAAACTACTTAGAAATCATTGGTTCAATACATGAACTTAAGGCTGGGATATGTGACCAAGGAGAAAAGCATTTGAGAAAACAGGCTTTTTCTCTGAGGTAATGGTATTGTGGTAGCCCTTCAATCATTAATAAAAGACAGGGAAAGCTTCATAACAGGATGTCCTTATTTAACAAAATGTCTGGGGGTGCTCTCAGCCTAGTGATTGGAACTCATGATAAAATTTTAGGCAAGCTCACTTACAGGAGTAAGGGAAATAGGTGGTGAGGGAAGGTGATGACAATGAAGTAAATTAGCAAAGAACGAGAGGCTTGAAGACCACAATTTATGGCTTCTGTTTATAGTTTTGGCATCTTCAGTCTGGCAAAAAGTCAGTAGATAAATTAAAATGTAATTTTAAAAGCAAAATCTGTTAAAACTGTAAAGAAAGCAGGAAGGAAGAGCAGGGGGAAAAGAAAAGATTAGACAAACTAAGAACAAATAATAAATAACTATATCAACAATTACATTAAATGTAAATTGACTAAAACACTACAGTTTAAAGTCAAGGATTTTCAGATTGGAAAAAAAATCAAGACCCAATTTTATGCTATCTACAAGCACAGAACAAATATAAAGTCAGAAATGGGTTGTAAATATAAGGGTGGAAAAAGAGATATTACCTAAATTATTTTATAAAATAGAATAGGAGAGAATACTTCCCAAGGCACTTTATGAGATCATCCAAACCCAAAGAAGGCTGATACCTGATACCTAAACCAAAGAAGGCTATTATAATAAAAGTAAATTACACACCAATATTTTTAGTGAATATGGATGTGTAAAATTCTTAACTAACTACTAGCAAGTTGAATCTCAAAAGTAAAAAGACAACTCCATTAAACTTGGGCAAAAGATGTGAACAGATACTTCACAAAGGAAGACACACTACTGGCCAATAAGCATGTGACAAAGTTCTCAATGCCATTAATCATCAGAGAAATATAAATTAAAATCATAATAAGATACCACTACATACCTACCTGAGAGGTTAAGATTAAGAAAACTGAAAAACTAAATGTTGGAGGGATGTCATGCAACCAGGACTCTCACACACATCTTTAGTAGGAGTGTAAAATGGCACAACCATTTTTGAAAAAATGTCTGTCAGTTTCTTATGAAACTAAACATATGCCTACCCTACAACTCAGCAATTCTACTCCTAAGTATTTATGTAAGAGACATAAAAACCTATAACTTCAAAAACCTTGTACAAGTTCACGGCAGCTTCATTTATAACAAAAAAGGGGAGACAACCCAAATGTCCATCAACAAGAGTATCAGAGCACAAACTACGATATAGTCATATAAATGAAATAAAATCAATAAGCAAAAGGAATTAACTACCTTTTTTTGAGACAGGGTCTGGCTCATTCACTCAGGCTGGAATGCAGTGGTCCAATCACAGCTCACAGCAGCCTCAACCTCCCAGGCTCAAGTGATCCTCCTACCTCAGCCTCCTGAGTAGCTGGAACTATAAGCATGCACCACCATGCCCAGCTAGTTTATATATATATATGTGTATATATATTTGTGTATGTGTGTATATATATATATATATATTTGTGTGTATGTGTGTGTGTGTGTATGTGTGTATATATATATATATTTGTGTATATGTGTGTGTGTATATCTATCTATCTATATATATAATATATATATATATATATAGTAGCAACAAGTTTTTGGTTTTTGCCATGTTGCCCAGGCCGGTCTTGAACTCCTGGGCTCAAGCAATCAGCCTACCTTGGCCTCCCAAAGTGCTGAGATAATAGGCATAAGCCACTGTGCCTGGCCTGAAATTAACTACTTTTTAAAAACTTTTCTTAAGAAGAATAAAACATTAAAATACTATTTTAAGTGACAAAAGAGTAGATACTGAACAATGTCATTTATGAAATTCTAGAACAGGCAAACCTAATCATCCAAGGTAGAAAAAAAGTCAGAACAATGTTTGTTCTGGAAGTGGGAATAGAGATTTAGGTATTTGGGAATGCTTTAAGGTAATGGAAATATTCTGTATCAGATGAGGGTTTGGATTACACAGATATGTGAATTTGTCAAAGTACATTGAATAGTAGACTTATGATTTCTTCATTTGAGGTTTTGTAATTTTTTTTTTTTTTTGGAGACGGAGTCTCGGTCTGTTGCCCAGGCTGGAGTGCAGTGGTGCAGTCTTGGCTCACTGCAAGCTCCGCCTCATGGGTTCAAGCCATTCTCCTGCCTCAGCCTCCCAAGTAGCTGGGACTACAGGTGCCCACCACCATGCCCGGCTAGTTTTTTGTATTTTTAGTAGAGATGGGGTTTCACCGTGTTAGCCAGGATGGTCACGATCTCCTGACCTCGTGATCCACCCGCCTTGGCCTCTCAAAGTGCTGGTATTACAGGCGTGAGCCACCGCACCCAGCTGAGGTTTTGTAATTTTTTAAAAAAGAACTGCTGGGCCCAGCACTTTGGGAGGCTGAGGTGGGTGGATCACTTGAGCCTAGGAGTTTGAGACCAGCTTGGGCAACTTAAGGAGACCCCATCTCTACCCACCCCAAAGAAAATTAGCCCAGTATAGTGGCATGAGACTGTGGTCCTGGCTACTCAGAAGGCTGAGGTGGGAGTATTGCTTGAGCCCAGGAGGTTGAGGCTGCCGTGAGCCATGATTGCACCACTGCACTCCAGCCTAGGTGACAGAGCAAGACTCCATCTCAAATAAATAAATAAATAACAAAATTAAAAAATACAAAACAACCATTCACAAACATTGAACTTTAGATAATGATATGCATGCTAAAGTGTTTATGGGTCAAGGATACTGAGGTCTGCCACTCACTTAGAAATGCATCAAAAAGTTAGGATGGAAGGATGTTTGGATAGATGGTTGGATAGATAAAGGATAAAGCAAATACTACAGTGAAATGTTAACAAATGTGTAATCTAGAGATAGGGCATATGCATGATTGCTGTATAATTCTTTCAACTTTTCTGTATGTTTTGAAATTTTTCGTAGTAAAATGTTGGGAAAAAGGAGTAAAAAATGTGGTTAGGTGGGAAGAAAAATGAAGAGAGAGTTTTAGGATATATAGGAAACCAAAGGAATATATGAGAAAAGTGAGGCATTTTGAGAGGTCTAGGGTACAGTTTCCAAATCTGCCTGTTCCCCAAAATATCCTGGAGAGCCTTTAAAAAATATGGATACCTCAGTTCTACTCATAGAAGTCCCGATTAAGTAGATCTGGGATGAATCTGGGAATCATTTTTAAAAGCTCACTAGTTGATGATCATCCCTATTGGTCGTTGGTCTAACAGGCCACACGACCTTGTTGCTTTTCTCTACAAGGAGTATCATGAAAGATACTATGTACAAGCAAAAACAATCGATATTTTCATTTTTAATAATCTCTCTTCCCCAGGCTAAACTTACACTTTAAGGACAGTGCAACACTGAGCAATTAGTAGCAACAAATTTCAGCTCATTGTCACTCCAAGTGTGATAGAGTTGGGCTGTCAAAATCTAGCCCTCCTCATTCACTCACTCAAAGGAGTAGTGGTGATGCCACTGTCAGTTAGGACTACTGGGTGATGCTGAAGAGACTGTGTCAGATGGTAGATGAGATGGGTCCCAGCATGTCAGACCTTGATCCTGCAGAGAGCTGGCATGTGAGAGAGGTCAGGCTGTCTCCTCACTGCCCCGATACTGTGTCAAGCTAACTCCCACCACTGTGTAGTTTCCCCAGGATGGGGTCCCACTCCACTCCTCCCCACCTATCCCAAACCTTCACACTCTTCAAGGGCTCCCTTTTCATTAAGAATCCCCCAACTCCCACTGGGCAGAAGCCTATTGCATTGATAACCAGCACAATTCCTAGTCTGAATAATTCCTTTAAAAAAAACATAGAAATTGGCCAGGCACAGTGGCTCACACCTGTAATTCCAGCACTTTGGGAAGCTGAGGCGGACGGATAGCTTAAGGCCAGGAGTTCGAGACCAGCCTGGCCAACATGGTGAAACCCCGTCTCTACTAAAAATACAAAAAAATTAGCCAGGTGTGGTGGCATGCACCTGTAATCTCAGCTACTTGGGAGGCTGAGACATGAGAACTGCTTGAACCCGAGAGGTGGAGGTTGCAGTGAACCGAGATTGTGCCACTGCACTCCAGCCTAGGCAACAGAGTGAGACTCTGTCTCAAAAAAACAAAAACACTAATTATTATTCTTTCACATTCATACTTCCTGTTCCTGCGCAAGGTATGGGAGGTGTGGTGAACATTTGTGATTCATTTTGGCTGCCCTGCATCTGAACCCCTTCCTATGTTTGTGAAATTCCTTGCCTCATGCATGGGTGCCCACATCCCACTAAAAACCAGAAACTTCCAGATACTCTATTTCCAGCTTCCCTTGCAGCTAGGATGTGGGCATATGGCTCGGGACTCTGGCCCCAAACTTAGAGTTGACAACTAATGATGAAAAGAAACAGGATTTGTAGAGAATCTGTTCAAGTTTCAGCAGCAGCCAGAGCAGAGGCTCAGGCTGTGGTGTGCAGAGTCCAATGCCAGGATGTGGGTGGTGCAAACCCTGGAGTCCTGGATCTTGCTGTGATGACAATGGGGTTATTCCTTATTCCTGTACTTATTATTCCTGTGGAGTTACCCAGTGGTGCTTCCTGCTTACAGCCTCTCATGGTTTCTGCCTTTTCTGAGCCTAGCTCCTCAGCCTTTCAGTTACACATTTACTACTAAATTTATTTTCATTTCAAGTCAGCTAAAGTTGCTTGCAACTGAGTACTCTATGACAAGTAGATTTCAACTATAGAAGTATGGAAGATACTGAAAAATTGAATATTTAGGATTCAAAGTAAGGCTCAGAATCTGAGCCTTTGAGGCCAGGGGCTGTTGTGCATACCTTTTGTACCCCAGCAGAGAGGCTGGCCTGTAGTGAATGCTTGGTAAATGCTTGTTGATTGATTGATTTTCACGAGCATGAATGAGCATGATCCTCATGGCCCAGTCATTCCCACTTCTTCCCATGCTTGTGTTATGTGCATTTCCCAGATACAGCAAGAGTCCCTTCATTTTTGGTTGTTAGTGCATTGTCCGAGGGCTATTTCAGCCTTTTCTGATTTCCTTTTGGACTTTGACTTATGAGAAAATTATATCCAGAGGATTTAAGTTTTCTCCACGACACATTCAAATACCTACTCTTCTTTTAAACTGAGTGATCCCAGGCCCCAGTCAGACCCTGCAAGAGGCTCAAAAATCTAGGAGTCCAGAGGAGCAAGGTCAGCTCATTTCCAGCAAGTTCCTTGGTTAGGCATGCCCCCCTCACCTTGAGTAGGTGAGAAAGGCCATCCCAGTCACTGATTCCCACACCATTCCACTGGAAACTGGGAGGACTTGAGGGGCAGCTGTAGACGGAAGCCACACATGATGCCTCCAAGCAGGCCAACAGGGCATTGCCAAATAGGCTGTTTGTTGAGTAAGACTTGGCCATGACCTTTGCCATGGGATAGCCTCTCCCAGTGACATTTATGAGGACCAGATCCCCTCTGGGAGTTTACCAGCCACACCGGAAGCATACCAAGGGCAGCTGACATAACTCTAATTCTAGAGAACAAAAGCCAAAATTGCCCACAGAAGTTCTGTCTGGCCATGTCATTGTTAAAGGCCCTCAAGGTTAACTTCATTTGCTTGCCAGTGTTGGCTCTTTCTTAGCAAAAACTCATCTGTGCTGACGTCTGCCTTTCCTGAGTCATGCCAAGGGTGTCTCTGCCCAGCCGAGAATCTATGAACAGTGAGCATGAATGAAACAGCTTCTTCTGCCTCCAGAAACCACTGGAGGAGCCATGCCATGTGGCTGGGTGATAACTAAAGTGTCTGTCTCCTCTTCTTTTTCTTTTTGTTGATAACAGCCTGGACCCACGCCCTCATCAATCTACTGTCAGGGATAGATTGTGCATTTTCTGTGTCCCAGTGGGTGGCCCCCCCAAAATAGAGCAGACAATGCCTGGCCTGCAAGGGTACCGGTTTAGTTCAACAAATATCCATAGAATGCCCACTTAGGCAAAATGGCATAGGGCAGATTGCCAAAATCAGGGTTGACTCGGCCTGGAGCCATGAAGTGGGTCCAACAGGTCTCTGAACTGAGGCGGGAGGCCCCAGGATCCCGAGGTGTGCTGCAAAGCCTTTGATGACAGCATCTTGTGCCTAACACCTGACCACATCTGAGCCACTAGAGACAGTACCTGATAAGGATGCAGATGCCTGGGCCCTACCTTCCAAAGTTCTGGCTCGGTAGGTCTGGGGGAAGACCAGTAATCTTCATTTTAACAAAGACCACTGACAGTTCTGATGCAGGTGGTCCAAGGACCACACCTGGAGAAACTTCCACCTCTAGGAGCATCTGGGGTAAAAACTTCGCCCAAACTTCCTAAGGTCACAACATATCCCCCCAACAGAGGAAGCAGTAACTTTTGGCCACAGCCCCTAGAGAGGGGATTTGCCTGGCGTTTCTATACTGTCCTCTGTCCAAGGACAAAGTGTGCCTTACCCCACAACTGCTTTGTGGTTAAAAGCTTCTATTGAGGGATAGTTTATTTACTTCTAGCACTATGAAGCAATATAGTGAGGTTTTTGTTTCCTTTGAATCCCAGTCATTTTATGCTGCAGAAAATCTAGAGTTTTTGCCACAGTGGAGGACTCTGCTTAAGGACTACCTGTCTGGGTCTGGTAATAGCTACCCCAACCCAACGGTCCTGAACGAGTAATATGGTTCTACTGTTTCCCTCCCCACCTCCAAATCTCATCTTGAATTGTAGTTCCCATAATCCCCACGTGTTGTGGGAGGGACCTGGTGGGAGGTAATTGAATCATGGGGGCGGTTAGCCTCATGTTGTTCTCGTGATAGTGAGTTCTCACAAGATCTGATGGTTTTATAAGGGGTTTTTCCTCCTTTTGCTTGGCACTTCTTGCTGCCACCATGTGAAGAAGGACATATTTGCTTCCCCTTATGCCATGACTGTAAGTTTCCTGAGGCCTCATGAGCCATGTGGAACTGTGAGTCAATTAAACCTCTTTCCTTTAGAGATTACCCAGTCTCAGATATGTCTTTATTAGCAGTGTGAGAATGGGCTAATACAATGAGATAGAACTTAAATCCCCTGCATGCTCATCAGAGGAGGCTCCATAGAAGATCATGGACCTTGAACAAGGTGCAAGTAAGCCTAGATGCAATGCAATGGATTAGGGATTCCAGGCTTGAAAACCAGTGGGAAGGAAGGGGTCAGGTGGGAGTGGCCCTCAGTTCCTGTGTGGGCTCTGGCATCAGGCAGCACACGGGAGTCTTCCCTGCTGGTGGGGAGAGAAAGGGGCAGTAGAAGGGGTCCCGAGCTGGAAGGATCAGCAGCCACTGCAGACTACTGATGGAGGCAGTGCCAGGGAGGAAGAGGGTAGTGCCTAGTGGTGTCCAGGCGTTGGCATGCAGGAGGCAGTCCAGGCACTGGTACCTGGGAGAGTTAAAACTGGGGGAAGGGAAGACAGCAGGGGATTCTCACAAGGAATCTGGAGCAGAGGCCCAGGCAGGGGGCCATCAAGGTGGAGAGGACTGAACCTGGAAATGGAAGCTTTCCAAGTCACACACTGAAGAGTATCAGCAAGGTCTTAAGCCCTGGAACAGTGAGGGATGGCATCAGGACAAACTGAGGTCAGTGAGTGTGTTAGCAGCAGACCAGGCTCCAAACGGCACAAACTCCGTCTGGGATGGGGAATCTAGCAGAAGACCTAGGAAGAATTTGAAGAGGATTCAGAGTTGCATTAGGGATGCTTGTAGCTTTTGTGTGGGCAGTGCGTTACTGGGGTGCAGTCCTCGTTGAAGGCCCAAGATTCTGCCTCTAAGGGTGTAACTCTGCTGAATCCAGCACCTGAGAGGCTGTCCAGAGCAGGCAGGAGGTCAGCTGTCAGTCTGTGGGCCCAGTTTTAGAGTCAAAGTGAATTTCCAGTGGGGAAGACCAAAGCTGAAGTCCATCCCCCAGAGGATGAGAGAAAGGAAGGCTGCAGCTCAGGCAGCTCAGGGAGTCTGAGGCAGCAAACGAGCTCTGGACCTTGAAGTGGGGAGAGGAAGTCCTTTCACCTCATCACAGTGCTCAGATCACCTCAGAAACCAGGTGGGACACACAGCTGTGACAGGTGAGAGATGATTCCATTGGTGCCTGGGATACCAGATTCATGCTGGGAAGTAGGATGGATGTGGTGGTTTGCAAAAGGCTTTTTCTGCTAAATTGAGGATACTGGATCATACCCCAAGAGAAAGGGGAGCTCCAATGGAAAAGCCACCTGCACCATGATGCTGCCTGTCACTTGACTGAGCGTTCCTGCTGCCCAGAAGCTCCTGTTGTCCTCCCAACTGACGGGATGCTCTTGGACAGTGATGCCAGCTGGAATTAAGACTGGGTTTCCAAGGCCACTGTGACCACCATGATTAATGTGAGTATCGCCAGGTCTTCTCCATACAGGCCCCCTCAGCATGGTTGTCCCCAAAGCCCTGACCCCAGCTTTTCCTGGTTTTCTGCCTCCTTTAGCAATCCCTACTGCTAGGGCTCCAACATGCCTCAGCCAGAAAGCTGTCATCTCTTTCCTGGGAACATTCCTTAAGAAAGAACCATCATGGGGTTGGATGAAACTAAACTTGCAAAGAAGGTGGTGTAACCAAGTTGGAGTGTGAAGTGTGGGGTCAAAGATGATGGCATTCTGTGTGGATCCGCAGTGGTAGGAATGGAGGTGAGGAGGAAGAAATGAATCCAGGAGGCAGCGTGACAGAAAACACAGACTTTGGTGACGACATGTGAGAAGCTGTAAACTAATAAGAAGAAAAGATGTCTCCAGCACGTTTGGGTTAGTGTCATCAACCCATGGATCCTGCCCACAGCAAGACTTGGCCCAGTAACAACCCCCTTTCTAGCAATGTGGAGATAAATGCCTTCAACAGAAAGGGTTGGGAATCCCATGTGACAGCCGAGCTCTGTTCTGCCTTTGACAGAGTCTGATGTGACGTGGATCATCTCAGGGATGTGCCTTGCTGGCTTCACCCACCTGGAGCCTCAGGGGAAGTCTCAGGTGGGAGATGTTAATTTGAGAGGCCTGGGTATAAAAGTAATCCCAAGATGTCACAAGATAGAATAATTTCTCTGAGGCACAAACAGGGAGAAAAACAAGAACAGAACCCCTTAGCAGGACACTCATAATAAGAAGAATCAGGAAAAGAAAAGGGAATCCGGGGTGACACAAAACTGGGAGAGTCTGTTACCACAAGGTAGACGGCTACCTCCAGTTGGACAAATTTCCATGGACCACCATGCAATTTCTGGAGATGCCGCCTTTGATCCCCTCCTCTCCCTTTGCTCCTCCCCCATCTCCACACTCAAAGTGCACATTATTCAGATGTCCAGCACACCCCTAAATCAACTTGACTTCTCTTGTTCCTTGGCAGATTCAAGGACCAGCCTTCATTGGATTTGGGGTGGAAGCTACATGCTTGTGTCAAGGGTTGTAATCCCAAGTCTGGTCCTGTTTTCTGCAAACAATATCACTGTAAACACATTGAATGTGTCTGAATGGGATTCACATAACCTATTCAAAGTTAATATCACAAGACTGATACTGAGCTGGAAGCTCTGAAATGTACTTGTGCTCAGGGAAGATATTTGCTAATGTTTGGCTTTAATTTCCCCTGGAACTTGTACACATCAGTAAGGCCTGGGGATAATGAATAACAACATGGACAATAAATTTTAAAACAAACAAAATAAAAACTCAAAGAACGTTAATGCAGACCAGTGCTGGGATATGATGTGTGTTACAAGAGAGTAATGATTACTCCTTGGTGAGCAGATTCTATTATCTGCTTCTTAGGAGCAGTAGGTGGCTGCCTCTTGATTGTATTAGTCCTGGAGTTATAAAATCCTCAGTCTTTTACATTGCAAAAGTGACACATGGGACGAGTAGGCAGGTAAGAGAAGGAGCAATTGGAGGAAGAGAAATGAGATCTGTGGCAGGGGCTATTGGCTTTCCACTAAAACCCATTCTCTGCTTCTTGCTGGGCAAGAGCTAGGCGGTATTTACCAGCCCCTCTTGCATTTGGGGTGGCCACAAATGAATTCCGGCCAGTGGAGTGAGGGGCTTCTGAGACAGCAGCCTGCCCCTTCCACACTCCTGTTCCCCTTGCAGTGGCTCAAAGCCCTTGGGTGATGATGGAGCCACAGCTGGAAGAAGCCTGGGTCCCTGGGTCCCCCGTGGAGCCTCCACGCGGGAAGGTGGTCTAGAAATACACTTCCATATTTCAGCCAGCATGCCTTGGGATCTTTTTTTAATGGTGGTTCAGCCTACCCTAACTAAAGCTGGGCCCACTCAGCACGCCCCGCACAGGGATTCTGAAATGGGAGCTGGGTCCACCAAAACTCTGCTTTTCAGAGAGCTCACACCCTAGGGGAGTAAAAGTGACAAGGACACTGGAGCTGGCAGTCAAGACCCAGGATGCCAAAATTAGGGCCCCTAAACACAGCAGGGAGGGTGAGCTATCCTCCTGTGAGGTGGGAGGAGGGTCTCCGTGAGCAGGGCTCTTCTTGGGCCACACCTGGATCATGAGGAGGAGGGAGAGATGCTGAGTGTGACATGTCATTCAAAGTGCTGTCTGGAAATTTGAGTTCGTTTCTTCAGTGGAGGCAGCACAGATTAATCAGACAAACCAGCCATCAACAGGCTTCCTTTGAGGAGCTTGGTAAGAATGGAAAACCCGGGGCTGAGGGGCTTACAGAGCTTACAGAGCAGCACAGTATCAGGGGCCCAAGGCACCAGGAGCTCCTCTGGAAATTGGCGGGAACAGCTGGAGCAAAGCCGAGGTGACGGTACCCCTGGTGATGGGACGGCAGCGACCCTCCATGGTATAAGGAGTGGCGAGACCCCAAGGGACAGTGTGCAAGGACTCTGATGGCAGCCACACTCCTCTAGGAGCTGATGAGAAAGGCCTGGAATCCCAAGATGCACCCCTGAGATTCAACTCCCACTCTGATCATCTCCTCCAAGATTCTGTGACCTGGGGAAGTCAACAGTACATTTCAACACCTATGATGTCAGCATGTGAATGACATTCCAATGCTGCTCATGGGGTCACCCCTGCAAAGATGAACTCAGTGGAAAGACCTTGCCAAACCGGAAGGAAAACAGGATACTTTTCTCCAAAATACTCATTCAATAAATATTTGCTTAGGCATTACAAAGACAAATAAGACTTGCCCCTACCTGTTAGAGGTATGTATGTCGAGAAAAGGAAGGAGTGATTCAGTAAGAAAAACAGCATTTAGGGAAGAGAAAGAAGGAAGACATAAAAATTCAGGTCATATTAGAATAATATATATTACAGTGAGTTTGGCTATATTTCAGAATTTTCCCAAAATATTTCTTTCAAATTTGATTGACATTCTAAACTACTTAGCTTTGATATAAATGTCTTTGTGTACCCTCAGCAGGAACTGCATTTTAGCTGGTTTTAAATCTCAACAATCACTTTCCTGCCTTGGAGAAGGTATGAACCAGGCTGTTTATGTAGAATACAGGTGGGTTTGAGAGCAGCTTCAGCTGAATGGAGAATGACAGGGAGGCTGAGGAAGGGAAGGAGGGGACCATGGGCTGTCATACTCGGGGACTTAGGAAGGCTCTTGCTCTTGCTGGAAGGGTTGCAAATCCCTAAACCAAGTAATCCCATCCCTAAACCAAGTAATCCCATTAAAACACGAAACATCCAGAGTAAAATTAAGTTTAGAATACTATTTGCAAAGCCAAACATAGTCTTACCATAGGATCCAGGCATCACACTCCTTGGTATTTACCCAAATGGGTTGGAAACTTCCATATAAAAATCTGCACACAGGCCGGGTACAGTGGCTCACGCCTGTAATCCCAGCACTTTGGGAGGCTGAGGCGGATGGATCACCTGAGGTTGGGAGTTCAAGACCAGCCTGACCAACATGGAGAAACCCTATCTCTGCTAAAAATACAAAATTAGCCAGGCATGGTGGCACATGCCTGTAATACCAGCTACTCGAGAGGCTGATGCAGGAGAATTGCTTGAACCCAGGAGGCAGAGGTTGCGGTGAGCCGAGATTGTGCCATTGCACTCCAGCCTGGGCAACAAGAGCGAAACTCTGTCTCAGAAAATAAATAAATAAATAAATATAAACCTACACACAGGCCAGGCGGGGTGGCTCACCCTGTAATCTCAGCACTTTGGGAGGCCAAGGCGGGTGGGGTGGATCACGAGGTCAGGAGATCAAGACCAACTTTGCCAAGACGGTGAAACCTCATCTCTACTAATAATATAAAAATTAGCTGGGCATGGTGGCACATGCCTGTAATCCCAGCTACTCAGGAGGCTGAGACAGGAGAACCGCTTGAACCAGGGAGTCAGAAGTTGTGGTGAGCCGAGATCACACCACTGCACTCCAGCCTGGTGACAGAGTGAGACTCCGTCTAAAAAAAAACCTGCACACAAATATTCATGGTAGCTTTATTCATACTTGCCAAAACCTGGAAGCAACCAAGATGTCCTTCAATAGGTGAATGGGTAAATAAATTGTGGTACATGCAGACAATGCAATATTATTTGGCGATTAAAAAAAAGAAATGAGTTAAAATATTGGATTTCTTTTTTTTTAATGAGTTATAAAGCCACAGAAAGACCTTAAATACATATTGTTAAGTGAAAGAAGCCAGCCTGCAAAGCTACATCTATACATGACTGTATGACATTCTAGAAAAGGCAAAACTATAGAGACAGTGAAAACATCAGTGATTGCCAGGGGTTAAGAGGGAAGGAAGGATGAAAAGGCAGAGGACAGAGGATTTTAAGGCCGGTGAAACAATTCTATATCATACCAGAATGGTGGATATATGGGCTGGGGCTCAGAAAACAATACCCCCAGATGAATGCCTCAGAAGCAAAAGTTTCTCCTGCCCTCCCATCCCTGACCTCATTCTCCCCCAAGGTTAGCCATAGAAACCAGAAGTCCTCTTTCCCAAGGTGGGTCATAGAAACTTTCAAACCCCTTTTCCCCAAAGCCAGTCATAAAACCTAAAAATAAAACCACCCCACCACCTTTCTGTGTAAAAATGTGTCATAAGGAAATCATCTAACCTGCCTTGTTTGGTTGTAGGTCGTAAGACCCCCATTCCAGAGAGGGCCCTGCCCCGTACCCAGCAGGACGCAATGCTGCCCAGAGAGGCCACGAGGAATCTAGACAGAGCTTGCTGGGGGGCCCCACTCACTCTATGAGCATTAGCTCATTCCCTTTTTTGTCCAATCACATTTCTAAATATTTTGTTGCACCTAAGCTTAAAAGTGGGCAGTGTCCCCTGCATCTCTGGGTCTTCATTCCGAAGGCTCCCCTGTCATGTAAAACTATGACCAAATAGATGCGTGTGCCTTTTCTCCTATTCATCTGCCTTTTGTCGGTTAATTTTCAGTGAAACTTCAGAGGGTGAAGGGGAAGTTTTCCTTGGCCCCTACACGTGTCATTACAAACCCATAGAATGTACAATGCCAAGAGTGGACCTTAGTGCAAGCCAGGGACATTAGTCAGTAATAATGTTCCACGCTGACGCACAAATGAAAGTTATTTTATTTGTGTGAATAGGAGAGCTGACATGGTCTGTATTGATATCTCCTGGGCAGGGAGGTGGTGAGCACGGCCCCAGAATTCTGAACTGCCAGGAGCCAGGCAGCTTTGCATCCTGGAGCTTGGCCAATTCAGCTGCCCAAGTTCTGACCATGGGTCTGCAGCCCCCTGGCCCTTGCCTGCATAAGCAGGAGATGAATGAGAGGAAGCAGAACTCACACAGGAGGCAGGAGGAAGCCACCAGGAAGCTCACTGGCTCCAGGGGCAGCAGATCTGGGATGGGGTCCCAGTTCTCTCCTTCCTCATTCATGAAATGGGGCAATAACAGTACTTACTTCATTGGAGGTTCTTGGACGGAATAAAAGAGATATTAGTTAAAGGCATGGAGCACAGTCCCTGGCACACTGAAAAAGTTTCATAAATGTTACCAATTAATTGTTTGTATTATATAATGTCTTCCTGATAGGTTTTTGGGAAGGAATAAATCAAAGGTGAGAAAATATATACAAAAACCTGACCGAGCGAGAACATAGCTTACACACAAGTGGCAGCTTGGTGAGCACACTGCTATGTCATATTGTGCCTAGTCATGACATAGCCAAGGACTGATACAGGCGCTCGCATAACCCATGGATGGATTCCTGCTGGACTCTATTCATGAAGGTTCTGATTCTAATTTTTTTAAATCCATTGATAAAACAGCTGCCAGAAAATCCCATTTGGGTTTGCATGTTGTTCTTTGGCTCCGGTGGGCAGCAATCATATCAGTTGCATTTCCCGAGCTAGAGCTCTGAGGCTTAGTCATCCCCCTCCCTGGCTGGCTTCCATGCTGTCTGCAGTGGGAGCATCTTTTATGAGATGACAGGAGGGGACTTCATGGATGTGCAGCCTGGGCTGCTGGTACTGCCGGGGCTGCTGGTACTGCTGGGACTGCAGGAGAGGGATGGTTTCTATTAATCCTCACAATGGGAGGGCCCAGTGGGCTGTCACAGCACAGGCAGGGAATCACAGGCCTCCCTGGGTGACCAGCTGTCCTGGCTGCTACCAGATTCGGACTCCAGCAGGCTTTCCCTGGGGGCAGAGATGATCTTGATCTCTGGGCAGCTAGGCTTCGTGTCCTTGATATTTGTGGCCCTGCATTGTTGGGGCACAGGATGCAGAGCTGGGGATGACTGAGCTTAAACTCCTGCTGCTATGGAGGGCTGCCACCTTGCCCTGAATGCCCTGGGAGCCCTTTTAAAAACACAGGTCCAAGGAGTGATAACATGAGGGGCAGCACCTCTGGCCCCTGAGAGAGAAACCTGTCCAGCGATATGTGCACAAGCAACATGTCCAGGCATTCCTTCCAGACAAGGCAAGAGGCCCCCCAGGTGTGATATATTAGCTACACATGGGCTTGGTCTGTACTGCAAATGTGTACTCAGTGATGGGGCCATTAGATATTTGGTTTCTACATTGCTGCGATGAAAATTTACAAAGAACGTTCATGGGGAAACCAGCTCCCATCCATGGGCAGCAGAGGAATGTTGTCCAAGACTTACATGGACAGGTAAGACTAAGGTCTCATCCCATACTCAGCAGTTCTGTGACATTTTACAGAACATAGGGAGGCAAGAAGGGAAATGAGCCTTAGTTAGCCTCAGGGAGAACCAAGCCAGGTCTGTTTAGGGTCACCACCTTCACTGAACTGCCCTCCACTGGAGGCTAGGAACTGCAGGACATGAGTTCAACATCAAAATAGTAAAAATAGTGGCAAATGTTTAGCAGTGTTTGCAACATATCAGGTGTCACAGCAACCTCTGCAGGAGAGGTGAGCAGGGCTAATACTTAGCAGGTGCACCCTTGTACTGGCCGCCTGCCATTTAATAGGTTAGTGCCTCAGCTGGTTATTGAATATTTTCAACATCAGCCCTGGGTACTAAGATTAGTTCCCATTTTACTGATTAGGAAATCGAGGTTAAGAGAGGGTAGCCGACTTGCCTGAGATCACACAGCCTCGTGTGTGGCAGAGCCTTAGATTCCAAGCCAGGCTGTCTGATGCCAGACCTTCACAGCTATCCTATGCTTCCACGGCACCCCGGACTTCCCCTTGGAGCACTTGCCAGTGAAACAAACATGCCCTGGAGAAATGCCTGGGTGAGTGTGCTGTCTTCCTTGCACAGAGACGGGCCTCTTGCACCCTCTACTTTCCTACTGTAGCTGGGGTGAGGTGGCGGGTAGAAGGGCGTGGGTTGTAGCTCACTGTCTTCTTCAGGAGTCCCACAGTGGGTAGGAGCACCAGCTGTTCAACAAGGGAAGACCATTAGGCTTCAGGAGGGAGAGGGAGTTTTTTTGGGAAGGAGAGGACCAAGAGAAATGAGGCACAGGGGAGATCGGCCCCAAGGCTTGTCCTGAAAAAAGAACATCATCTTCTTCTAAGGTCCCGAGCGTGGGATTTGTCTGACACATTCTTCCACATGCTTATTGCAGGAGGAGCGTTGTGTTAAGTGCTTTGCATGCATTATCTCATTTAAACCAAAAGCAACCCAGTGTGGCTGAGTGACTATATGATGTCCATTTTACAGATGAGGAAAGGGAGGCTGAGAGAACTTAAAGGACACACCACTTGTGAGTGGCAGAGCTAGGATGCAAACCAGACCTGACTGCTGTTAAAGCTTGTGATGTTTGTAGTCATTCTTCTATACTGTACCCTCATAGGAAGTTCAAAAACAGAGAGGGTGGGATTTGGTCTTTGGCTTTTGTTTAAATGTATGTTTTTATAGATATATTTCCTTAGCCCATGCTATGAACCAGGAGTTTCCATTTGTTTATTTAACTGATTTATTAAGCCTTTTTAGGGGCCAGCCCAGGTTCTGGGCACACACTGGAGAAGGAGAGCTGCTGCGGTCCCTAACTCATGCCTCTTGCGGCAGTGGGTGGGTGGGAAGAGGGAGGAGGGGAGGAGGTGGTGAGAAGTCTGCTTCACATTATTCAGAGTTTCCTGCGAGCCAGGCACTGTGCCTGGGGCTAAGTGATTATATCATTTAGCCCTCCCAATAGACGCTCAGGTAGACACTCTCTTATTTCCACTTTTTTCCATTTACAGATGGGGAAATGAAGACTTAAGAAACTTAGGTAATCTGCCCAAAGGCTTATAGACAATACATGGTAAAGCTGAGATGTGAACTCAAGTATCTGACTCCAAAGCCTGGGTTTTTTTCTCTTTCTCTCTCTCTTTTTTTTTTTTTTTTTGAGACAGGGTCTCACTCCGTCACCCAGTCTGGAGTGCAGTGACATGGTCATAACTCACTGTAACCTGAAACTCCTGGGCTCAAGTGATCCTCCTTTCTCAGCCTCCTGAGTAGCTGGGACTACAAGCACACACTACTATGCCTGGATAATTTTTGTACTTTTTTTGTAGACAGGGTCTTACTGTGTTGCCCAGGCTGGTCTGGAACTCCTAGGCTAAAATGATCCTCCTGCCTCAGCCTCCCAAATTGCTGGGATTACAGGTGTGAGCCACTGTGCCCGGTCAAAGCCTGTGCTTTGATTTGCCACCTAATCTTCCTCCGTTTTATATGTAATGTTAACCCCAAACCTGCAGGGTAGCCATTAACAGCCTCATTTAACTGACAGGGAAGCCCAATCTCAGCGGGGCCAGCTGCGTGCCCAAGGCCTTGCTAGGAAGAATGGGATTCTGGGCCCAGGCATTCCAGCGCCAAGTCCAGGGCGTGATTGTTACTCTGCAGTGCCTCTCCGTGACAAGAGCCTCACCGGGAACTCGGGGGTGGGGGCTCCCCCAAGCCTCCTGGCTGGACCCCATTCCAAGCGTCAGTGTAACAGATGTTGTGTGGCGGGAGTCTGTTGTACTCCTGGTGTGTGACTGGGATTCAGAGGTGTCTTCAAGTGCTCCAGGAAGCTGGCAGGCGGGGCCGTGGCCGCAGAAGTGAGTGCAGGGATGGAGAATACAGGGAGTCCCTTGACTGGAGGAGACTTTGGAGGCATTTGTGCTGTTTGCATGAACTCGGCGTCCATGGCCTACCCTGTGATTGTCATCATTTCTATGTGAGAAAAAAGCGGCTACTGATTCACAGCGAAAGGAAACGGACTAGGTTCTGAAACTTCCTGTTTGTCTGGTATCTGCAAAGATATCTGTGTTATGCAAATACCCTGACTCCCCAGAACTGCAGGTGTGTACAAACACACACACACACACACACACACACACCCTCTGCTTGGCCCCATGCAGTGGGTCTCCTCTGTACCCAGTAAACTGAAACATGACTCTACTAACGTGGTAGCCAGGACACTGGGGACTCTGCTGTCGGAATCCCTGATCATAGGGGCAGCAGCTTTGGCCTTTGGCTCAAAGAGCTTCACAGATGTCCCTTGTAGGCGAGTCCTGGCTCTGGCTCCTGGCCCACTGCAGAGCCTGGGAGTGAGGCAGGCAGATAGGCGAGGGGGTCTCACCCAGGCCCAGGAACTCCATTTTCTCTCAGCCCCATTCCTCCCTCCCTCGGCTCCCTGACCGTGCTGAACGCAGCTCCCAAGCAGGGGGAGAGTCCAGATAATGGCAGATGTTGATTGTTTGCTGTTGGTTCACTGCGTCCTTTTGGCAGGCCTTTCTTTCTTTCAAAATATATTCAGGTTTGAGCCCAGCACTGCAGCTTGCTGAGTGGGTCTATGCTTCCATAGAGCAGTGGCTTCGGGCACAGGCCTGAGACCCAGCCTGCCTGCGGGCTGCTAGCTGCCAGCTACCTCTGCACTAGGAAGCTTTTTAAACAGCTGAATGCAAGCTTCAGCGTTAATAGGTGAAAGTGAAAATGACATGTGACTTCTAGACAATTCTCATAGATTCAAAATAATTGTTCTCTGTAATGAGTAAAATAACACTCTTGCAACAGCTGAATGCTTTTCTCATATTCTGAGTTGCCCGAATTAGGGGAAATGGGTCTAAATGGCTGCAGGAGGCAGTTTTGTCAGCTAGATGTCTTTTTACAAGTGTATTGCATCCTTTAGTCTCTTCCTGCCCCACCCTAAGACCCTCACCTGGGAAATGGGAGGATGGCTTGGAAGGCAATTGTCAGGCCTCTGAGCCCAAGCTAAGCCATCATATCCCCTGTGACCTGTACATACACATCCAGATGGCCCGGTCCTGCCTTAACTTATGACATTCCACCACAAAAGAAGTGAAAATGGCCGGTTCCTGCCTTAACTGATGACATTACCTTGTGAAATTCCTTCTCCTGGCTCATCCTGGCTCAAAAGCTCCCCCACTGAGCACCTTGTGACCCCCCACCCCTGCCCGCCAGAGAACAACCCCTTTGACTGTAATTTTCCTTTACCTACCCAAATCCTGTAAAACAGCCCCACCCCTATCTCCCTTCGCTGACTCTCTTTTCGGACTCAGCCCGCCTGCACCCAGGTGAAATAAACAGCCATGTTGCTCACACAAAGCCTGTTTGGTGGTCTCTTCACACGGACGTGCATGAAAGTGATGAAGCTGAGGTTGCAGGAAAGGAGTGATCACCTGGCTCAGAGCTGGGCCCTAAAAGTCTAGGCCAGAGCCTCCCTGTTGTGAAAGGGAGTGGAAGGAGCAGGGGCTGGGATGGGTCAAACTGGGTGGAAAGCTAGGCTCTGCTGTTTAGAAGCTGTATGATCTTGAGCAAGTTGCTTAACCCTTGCTAAGCCTCAGTTTCCCTTCCTGCAGAAAGGGATTGTCATGGGGACGAAAGGGGATCCAGAACCTGGAGCGGAGGATAGGGTGGGTAAGTGGAAGGTGTCACGAGGACAACATATGCTGAGACACTCACCACCCTTTCTGAGGGCGCCTCAGCAGCAGGTCACATGGTGCCTGAAACTTGTTTTTCTGAGTTGTGCTGGTTTGTGGAATGAAAAGGGAAGCCAGGCTTCCTTCTTACTAGCTCTGACTGCCTTGTTTTAAAGATCATTCACCTTCCCTAAGGATGGGATAAAGCCTTCCTGTAGAGCAGACCAATCTCCTTCTTTATCCTACAGTTCTCCCACCGTGGCCATGGCCTTGGGGGCTGTTCTGACTCTTACATTTATATATCACTCCTACTTTCCCAGCCAGCAGGATAGAAAACCTGAGAAGGGAATTCTGCCTTATAAACATTTCTTACAGATGGGGCAGACAGGTTGTTTCTTTTTTACCAAGGAAGCTCAGGGGAATTCTGGTTGCAGGAATGTTAAGCACTGATAAAGAAGAGAAGAAAAAATATTCACCCTCCAGGGCCTGGAATTTCCCCATTCCTGAGCCCTGGCTTCCCTGTCTGAGATAGAGACTGTCAGTCAGTCACCTACCAATTCCCAATTTCTCTTTCTGCTTTACTAAAAGTACTTGATTTGGGATGGGGGTGGGGGGTGGCAGGCAGCAATACATCCAAGTAAAAGACTGTACTTCCCAAATCTCTTGAAACTAGGGACAGCCAATGAGGTATAAATGAAAATTATTGGGGCTGGGGTCCTAAAAGCTTCTCTCTCTTTTTTGAGACAGAGTCTCAGTTTGTCATCTAGGCTGGAGTGCAGCAGCAGGATCACAGCTGTAAAATCAAAAGTGTCAAAGACAGGTCTCAATCAATTTAGAAAGTTTATTTTGCCAAAGTTAAGGGCACACCCTTAACCTCAGGTGATCCTGACAGCATGTACCCAAGGTGGTTGGTGCCCAACTTGGTTTTATACATTTTAGGGAGCATAAGGCATCAATCAATATGTGTAAGATGTACATTGGTTTGGTCTGGAAAGGTGGGACAACTGAAGGTGGGACTTCCAAGTTATAGGTGGATTCAAAGATTTTCTGATTGGCAATTTGTTGAAAGAGTTATTATCAATAGAAAAGAATGTCTGGGTTATGATGAGGGGTTTTGAAGGGAGGAGGGTAGAATGAGGCATGTCTGACTCCCCCTTCCCATCATGGCCTGAACTAGTTTTTCAGGTTAACTTTGGAATGCCCTTGGCTAAGAGGAAGGGTCCATTCAGATGGTTGGGGGGGGCCTTAGAATTTTATTGTTGGTTTACGTGGCTCAGTGCAGCCTTCACCTCCTGGGCTCAAGTGATCCTCCCATCTCAGCCTCTTGAGTAGCTGTGGCCACAGGTGCATGCCACCATGCCTGGCTAACTTTTTTTTTTTGGTAGATATGGGGTCTTGCCATGTTGCCCAGGCTGGTTTTGAATTCCTAAGCTCAAGTTATCCTCCTGTTACAGGAAAGGGGTCCTGATCCACATCCCAAGAGAGAGTTCTTGGATCTCACACAAGAAAGAATTCGAGGTGAATCCATAGAGTAAAGTGAAAGCAAGTTTATTAGGAAAGTAAAGAAATAAAAGAATGGCTACTCCATAGGCACAGCAGCTTCCAGGGCTGCTGGTTGCCCATTTTTATGGTTATTTCTTGATTATATGCTAAATAAGGGGTGGATTATTCATGAGTTTTATGGAAAAGGGGTGGGCAATTCCCAGAGCTGAGGGTTCCTCCCATTTTTAGACCATATAGGGTAACTTCCAGATCTTACCATGGCATCTGTAAACTGCCGTGGTGCTGATGAGAGTGTCTTTTAGCATGCTAAGGCATTATAATTAGCATATAATGAGCAGTGAGGACAATCAGAGATCACTCTTATCACTATCTTGCTTTTGGGGGGTTTTAACCAGCTTCTTTACAGCAGCCTGTTTTATCAGCAAGGTCTTTGTGACCTGTTTCTTGTGCTGACCTCCTATGTCATCCTGTGACTTAGAATGCCTACCCTTCTAGGAATGCAGCCTAGTAGATCTCAGCCTTATTTTACCCAGCCCCTACTCAAGATGGAGTCCCTCTGGTTCAAATGCCTCTGACACTCCCACCTCAGCCTCCCATAGTGTTGGAATTACAGGCTTGAGCCACTGCACCTGGCCTTAAAAGCTTCTTAAAGGGATCTAAGAAATTGACTCTCCCCACCCTCTTTCTTAACCGTAAAACACTAATGTAATGGCTGGAGTTCTAGCAACCATATTGGGCCATGAGGCAACCTTGAAAAAGGAAGCCACAAACTAAAACATTGACTCTCAACCTTTAATGCTGAAAAAAGAAAAAGTATCCCCTGACATCCGGGAAATGGCCTGACACTTTCAGCTAGGGCTTAATCTTATTAAAAGCTTGCCTGGCTATTTTTGCAAATACTGATGTCAGTTGCCAGTCTGCAACTGTGATGAAGAGGTCAAAAGAGACCCCTTCCTAACTCTGTCTAAGCACAAACAACCCCACAAAACACTAGACACACCCCCTTCTGGCTCATTCAGTGACAGAGGCCTCCTTATCAACTATAACTATAGCCTTGATCTTGTCTTCTGTCCTTATAGATAAAATTTACTAACATACCCAGCTGCAGAATTGTCCCATTTCCAGACAGCAGACAATGCAGAGCAAGCCCTTCCCTCCTAGACCCTCCCCAAATTCACCTAACCAAAGCCCAAAGCCTAAAAGTCCCTTTGAACACCTTTTTAGTGAAATGGTGCCCCCATGGTATCTTCCTCATTGCAACCAGTAATAAGGCCAACTTGTTCAATTGCCGGTTTGCAAATAAATCACTTGGGGAGTTGTTAAAATGCAGACTGTGGTTCAGTAGGTCTGGAGTAGAGCTTATTCTGTGTTTGCCACAAGCACGCAGTGAGGCACTTGCTGCTGGACCATGGTCCCACTTTGGGTAGCAAGGCAGTTAAGGGTGGCAGATTAGAATGCTGGACATGCTTAACCTTGACCATGGGACCACTGTATGCATCCTGTTGTCTGTCAGTGAAAATATGCCTGTATTTCATGTAAGCCCCCGCTATGTATGTTGGCTACTAGCAACTTAACCAACACGTTGTCCTTGTCCTTAGAAAATGTGTGGTTACAGCCAGGTGTGAGCAGGCCTAGACCAGGCTTGGGGATTTATTGACCAAATGTGGTGCCTTTGAGGTGAAACCACAAGTAATCAGAGAAGCTGAGTCACTCCACTTAGTGGACTGGTGGAAAATTCTCAAATGGTCCTAAGCTGGCCCCATGTTGGGCTGAGGACTAGAGATCTCAGAGGCTCCACCCGCCCATCCAATTGCAGGTGTCTGGGCCTGGCCCCACCTTGCCTTCCTGCTCCATTGCTCACCATTCCACACCCGAGGGCACCATGATGTTTTGTACCTCCTTGCCTTTGCTCTTCCCTTTGCCAGGGATGCCCTTCCCACCTTCCCCCACGTGGCTAACCCTCCCTCAGCTCTGCTTCCAGGGTGTCTCCCCTGGTTGCCAAGGGCTGGCTAGTGCCTCTTCTTTGCTCCCAGGGCACCCTGTGCCTTTCTGTGCCCCAACTGTTTCCCAGTTTGTAGCAGTTATTTATTTTGTGGTCATCTTCCCACTGGTCGTCAGCTCCTAGAGGGCAGGGATCATGTTTTGGGTTATTCATCACTGCATCCCCTGACATAGTCCCCAACCCTCGAGAACTATGAAACTGCACCAAAGGTTCCAGCTCCCCCACAGCCTGCCCTTAACCTTGAGCCATTTGAAGGGAGAGTATGAGACAATAGTGAAAGAAACCCTTCTCTAATGTTTTCCCCATTTAGGTTATGTGAAGTTGGCAGTTCCCAAGGGCTTTAGGCTTGAAGCTGTGGGTCATACCCCTTCGGAAACTTGGTCCCCAAGAGAAATGTATGCTTCTGAAAACCACAGGTGCATGAATCAGTGTTTAGTAAATGACTACTAAACTGAAATCAGGACTTATCTATATCTTGGCTTCTCAAACTTGAATATGCTTATCATCTGGATAGCAAAAGCATTCCTACACGTTGAGGCCTGCCAGCGTGGGTGTCACCCAGGAGCCACTCGGAAAGGCTCATCGGATACCACCCTGGACTGACTGAGGCAGAATCTCTGGGGGCAGGACCCAGGCCTCAGCATAAAAACTCCAGGTGACGGAAGAGCTCCCACCTAACAGGTGTGTTGGCATTGTTGTAGGTGACTGACGTAGTTTCCCATCTCACATCTCTACCTCCGTGAAGAAAAGTCATGGAAAATTGAGACTTAGGGCTGAGTGTGGTTCATCCCTGTAATCTTAGTGCTTTGGGAGGTTGAGGTAGGAGGATCGCTTGAGGCCAGGAATTTGAGGCCAGCCTGAGCAACACAGTGTCTCTTCAAAAAACTAAGTTTATTCTTTCCTCTTTTTTAGTTTTTATTTTACACGGCTCACTGTGGCTTTGACCTCCCATGCTGAAGCGATCCTCCCATCTGAACCTCTCAAGTAGCTGGAAGCACAGGCATGCACCACCACACCTGGCTAATTTTTTTCTTCCTTTTTTAAAGAGACAGAGTCTCACCATGTTGCCCAGGCCATGTTGACCAGGAAAAAAAAAAGTTTTTTTTCTTTTTTAAAGAAAGAAAATAAAAGAGACTGAGAAACCACAGAAATAAAGAAGCGCTGATGACAATGCCTGCTTGCTGATGGTTACGATGATCATAGCAGTGTACATTTTGTATGCATGAAGCCTGCAACTAAATAAATGTGTGGGGAAATATTTGTAAGGAAATAAGCTATTAATAAGCTAAAATCACAGTTGCTGGACTATGACTGATTTATCCCCTTTCTCTCATTGAAAATTAAATATTTGTATGACTTGTATAATAGAAAAATACATGTATTCAATCTTAAAAAGATATTCTTATTTTACACTTTACGGGACAAAAGAGGTTGTGGGTTGGAATGGTTCAGTCCCCACCTTAAGCCTTTCTCAACCAATGTTGGGGGACAAGCAGGCGTGTGAGGCGACAATGCCATTAGGGCATTTTTTGGAAAAATTTTAGTGTGAGAGACAAAAGCCAAATTCAAACTGGCCTGAGCCAAAATAGTTAGGAAAGGGAGAAGCGGGGACAGGGAGGAAGAAAGACAGAGAAAAGAAAGAAAAAGGGAGAAATGTCGAAAGGCAAAATTACAGCACATTTAGTTAAATGATTGAATTGGTTTTTATTTGTGATTCATGAATTGGGGCAGCATCTCCTCTAAAACTTTAGGAAAAGTGTTCTGATGAGCTAAACAGAGAAGCTTGGCTTTATAGGCAGAAAAGGGTGAAGAAAGCAGACACAGGGAACAAAAAGCATATTGGTAAGCTCAGGTTACTTCAGGTTACTTTCCTTATAAAGGTTAAAGTAGAGGGGACTTCCTTATCATGCTGGCTACAACTGGCCTGTTTGGGGATTTGCATATTATCTCTCTCTGTCTTGAGTTCTGGGAAGGTCTGATGACTTAGTTTCAGTTTGGTGATATGGAACTTAGCATGAGTGACTCCATCTTGGTTTGGTCTACTGGGGCCTCCTGCAGGAGCTCAGCCCAAATCAGTGACCTCCTATAAATTTCATTTAATAGAAAAGGAAGGAAGGAAGGAAGGAAGGAAAGAAGGAAGGGAGGGAGGGAGGGAGGAAGGGAGGAAAGAAGGAAGGAAAGAAAGAAAGTTGCTTATAAGTTGCTTATAACTAAAAAGACCAGCTGGACCCAGGAGCTCTGAGGTTGCTTTCAGGCCTCTGTCCATCTCTTAGTTTTCCATCCTCAGACAGGCTCTGCCCTGCCTTACAGTCTAGCAGTGTTGGCCAAAGGTGACTGACTGGCCCAGCTTGGGCTATATGTCCTTCCCTGTGGCCAGAGAGATGTATCTCTGTGATGGCCAGGCTTGGGTCACGTACTCCCTCCCCTACCAGAATCACATGAAAAGAGGGAAGAAGAGCCGCTTTCCCCCAAAGGAAAACTGAAGTGCTGTTGTCAGAGGGGTTGCTGGGCAGACCAAAAAGATGACAATATCTGCTCCAATCGCTCGGGCTGTTGGTGCTTGGCAGATTTGCCCCTACGTCACTTTTCAGATGTGGATAAGACTGAAGGTGACCACAGGCTTCCGAGAGGAAAGCTGCCAATGGGGGTGTGAGAGGAGGGGGAATTCTTACTCACCAAGGTTAACACTGTGCACACTGTTCTCCGAGGAAGTGGGAATTTCCACATGGTGAGTTCCCTTCCCTGTACAATGAATTACTATCTTGATGAGAAACCCGTGGGCAGCTGGTTGAGAAGAGAAAGGTATTCTCTGAATGAGAGGGAATTTACCACCTTCCTTTCAATGGTGACAGTTTTTTCTGGTGTCACCGCAGGGTGTGGATTGATTCATATACAAATATACATATCTACATAGATGCCATTCTGCTAGCCTCTGCAAAATGCATGCCTGGAGACCATTTCTGCTGCCTAGGAGATGTCACCTTTGTCACCACCACTCTCTCTCCACCACTCCCACACCCTGCAGGGGCCAGGCGTGTGGGTGGGGAGCTCCCCAGCTGGAGGCCAGATTAGAGGTCTCTGTGTGGTGGGGATGGGGAGGATGGGGTGGGAATGAGGTGGTAGGCCACTGGCAGTGGTCCAAGTTCCATCCAGGATCTGTCCTAGGCCTCTCCCCAGGCTGTCGCTTCCACCATTGAATTTCTAACCTGGATCTCTAAGGTTATGAATATCTCATTCCCGCATCCTGGGGTGCTCAGACATGTCTCCCCTGAGTCTCTAGCTGGGCTCGTGGCTGTGACCATTGTCCTCAGAGTTCCATCCTCCCAACAAAGGGACAGAAGAAACACAGGGCCCACTTTTCTGGATTCTGAGTTGGAGCCAAGAAATTCTATCTGCTGCTTCCTTCCTGTTGAATTATCCCCCAAGGACCCTTATTCCCTCCAGTCTCCTCCAGAGGCCTATAGCTGCCCCAGCTCCCCATGATGGATACCTGGCTCTTTCCTACCCAGAGGAAAACGCAGGCCCTTCCCCAGCCCTGCACTGAACTCCTGTGAGTGGCTGAGGAGATGAGGAGGTGTGAAGAGTGAGTGTGTTGGGGAGGGAGGGGTCCCCTGCCACCAGGTA
Organism: Gorilla gorilla gorilla; assembly: GCF_029281585.2. Classification (NCBI taxonomy): domain Eukaryota; kingdom Metazoa; phylum Chordata; class Mammalia; order Primates; family Hominidae; genus Gorilla; species Gorilla gorilla. Next base: position 106,341,024 of record NC_073231.2, read on the forward strand.
CCAAGGACTTCTGCCAGATCACCAGAACTGACACCTGGTTCCACCAGCCAGCTGTGAAGTGTCTGCCCTGACATCAACAGCTGACCTCCCACAGGGCCTAAGGAAACGGAATTGTGGGTAAATGAAACATTTTATTTATTTTATTTTGTTTTATTTTTATAAATTTTTGGGGAGACAGTTTTGCTATGTTGCCAAGGCTGGGCTTGATCTCCTGACCTTAAGTGATCCTCCTACCTTGGCCTCCTGTGCTGAGATTACAGGTGTGAATCACCATGCCTGGCCAAGAAGTGAATTTGTAAAAGACATGAGGAAAGGCCTGGTGGAAAGCTAACAGTGAAAAAAATTTTCAATACTTGCTATAGAAACTAAAGAAACTCACAGTATTTTGCTCTCTATTGGATCATTTCCATCAACATACATATAAATACCTGTTTTTTTTCCATCTTTAAAAAAATGCCATTATAAGTGATTCAACAAATTAATAAACGAGAAGGGAAAAATCTTCTCTATAGAAGAATTCCAAATAGCATATGTAGATACTCTCCCCTCCAGGAAGCCAAGCTTAAATCCACTCTCTTTGAGAGTGGACTGGATTTAGTGACTCACTTCCAAAGAGTAGAGTATGGAAAGGGAAAATAGTAACTTTATAGGAAAGAAACCCAGCAGGTACCTTGTTAACCAAATGATGAAGGTTAACATCACCGCTGATAAGTCACGTTGCTATCATTCACCCGCTGATACGATCTCATGAGAAGGGCAATTCCCGACTGTGGTATTCTTCAAATCTATTGAGTTATAAGAAAACATGAGATAAACCTAAATTGAGGAACATTCTACAGAATACGTGACCAGTATTCTTCAAAGCCCTTAAAGTCATGATAAACAAGGGAAGACTAAGAAGCGATCACAGATTGGGATGACTGAGACATAATGACAAAATGCAGAGTGATATCTTGGAACAGAAAAAAGACATTAGTAAGAAAATTCAAAAAACTCTGATTAGAGTTGATAGTTGGGCTATTAGTATTATACCAATGTGAATTTCTTAGTTTTGACAAATATACGTGAGGGAAAGCTAGGCGAAGGGTATTCTGGAAATCTCTACCCTGTACTGTCTTTTCAACTTTTCTATGAATCTAAAGCTATTCCAAAGATAAGTCTATTAAAAAAACAACAAAAACTTCCTCTAAAATTTAAAGACGGACAATATCAGGTGTTGATAAATCTGTGGAGAATTTGGAGCTCATACATTGCTGGTGAGAATGTGAAATTATGTAGTTATTTTGGAAAACAGTTCGGTAGTTCTTATAAAATGAAAGATACATCACTAAATGACCCAACGATTCTACTCCTTGATATCTACCCAGTAGAAAAGAAATGATGTCCGTACAAAGACTTGTATACAAATATTCATACCATTTTTCATCATAATGGCCCAAAACTAGAAACAACTCAAATGTCCATCAATAAGTAATGGGTAATCAAATTGCGGTATATATATACAATGAAATATAATTCAACAATATAAAGTAAGAAACTACTCATAGATACAGCAACATGGATATTTCTCAAGTATATGCTGAGCAAAAAAAGCCAGACACAGGAGCACATCCTATATGATTCAATTTATACGACATTTTAGAAAAGGCAAAACTAATCTCAGAGACAGAAAGCAGGTCTGTGGTTGCCTGGAGCTGCGGATTGGGGAGGGGATGATGGGAGAGATTGACAAAAGGAGCACAAGAAACCTTTTGGGGTGATGCTGGTAATATATATCTTGATTGTTGTGGTGGTTACATGGATGCATATATTTGTCAAAAATCATTAAACTGTATACTTCAAATTTATTATATGTAAATTATGCCGTAATAAAGTTGATTTTCTGAAAAGCTTTCTTTGATCTGTTTACCCTGCCAGCTCCCCTTTTGCAAGACTCCTGAAAGAGCTGCTGATACTCACTGTCTCCACTTCTACCCCATACATTCTTTCTGAAGGCCACCCCAGCCAGGCTTCTATTCCCCTCATGCCATGGAAACCATTCTCATCAAGGCGGCAGTGACCTCCATGTTGCTAAATCCAATGGTTAGTTCCCATTTCCCAGTCACATTTCATTTGACCTGTCAGGAGCATTCCACACAGTTAACTCCTTTTTCTTCCTTTGGCTTCCAGGACACAGTAGTCTCTTGGTTTTCTGCCTACCTCTGATTACTCCTCGTCTGTCTTCTGTGCTGCTTCTCCTTACCTCTCCAACCCCTTCATGTCGGCTGCCTCAGGATTCCCCTTTCTGTGCTCCCTCCTTGGATGATTTCACCAAGTCCCAGGGCTGTAAATTCCATCTATATGCTGAGAATTTCCAATATGATTGAGAAATTCTATCTATCTCTAGCCCAGACCCTTCTCCCAAATTTTGACTCATAATTCCAATGGCCTACTTGGCATTTCTCTTTGGTTGTTGAATAGACATCTCCAACCCAACATGCCCAACATGCCCCAAACCGAACTCCTGATCTTCTCCCTTAAACCTGTCCCTGCTGCAGCCTTTCCTGGGCTGGCATCTTGCAATTTGCTCAAATAAAAAATCTAGGAGTCATCCTTGACTACCCTTTCTCATGCTCCACTAGCTCTACCTTCAAAATATATCCACAATCCATTGATCTTTCGGCATCTTCACTGCTACTACATTCAAAATCACATAGCAATTCTTCGTTTTTCCCAAAATTAAAGCCAGTACCCTGGCAATGGTCTGCAAGGCCCTAAATGATCTGCTTTCTCCTTCCCGACACCTTAGCTCTGTGATTTCAGCTCCCAACACTCTTGCCCTTGCCCAATCTTCTCCAGATATTCAGGTCTTTTTGTAGTTTCCCCATCATGTCAGGCGTGCTCCCGCCCACCTGAGAGCCTCTGCTCTACCTGTTCTCTCTGTTTGGGGTACTCTCCTGGCCAACTCGCTCACTTCCTTCAACTCTGTGCATTCAGACTTCTCAAATCTCACCTTCTCAATGAGGCCAGCTCTGACCGCAGAATTTAATGTAACCTGCCCCACTCCCAGCACTTCTTATTTCCTTACCTTATTTTTCCTTTGTTTTCACAGCACTCACCACTTTCCAGTACAGTATATTATTCAATCTGCTTGTTTATTTTGTTTACTTTTCATTGTCTATCTACTCAAAGGCAGGAAACTGCTTTGTTCACGGCTGTATCCCAAGTCCTAGAGTAGTGCCTGGCCCGTAGTAGCTGCCCAGTAGGTACTTGTTGAATGAAGTAATAAAGTTTCACCAGCAAGAGCAAACTTCCTACCTCTGGCCTATCAGCCCAGGTCTGAGCAGACTGATCCAGGAGACGACAGAGAAAAGGTGGATCTGGAGGGATCCTGCCCTGTCCCAGGATTGGGAGAATTGAGAGAGGCTCCGGATTCTTCTTCATTGTCTTTGGTTGTGCCGCGTGACCTCAGACAGACCTGGGCCTCCGGTTCACTAGGCTGCAGCTGTGTGCTCGAGCCACTGCCCACCGCTTAACGTCATAGTTCTCAGGGGACCTTCCAGGAATACTCAGACGACATATGTCGGTGACTGCACTGTCCAGGGTACCAGCCACTGGCCATGTGGCTACTGAGTACTTATTTGGCCAGTCCCAACTGAGATGTGTTGAAACGGTAAAATTTCAAAGACTTAGTACAAAAAGGAACGTAAAATATCTCATTAATAATTTTAAATATTGATTACATGTCGATACTATTTTGGATATATTGAGTTAAATAAAATATATGATTAAAATGAAGTTCACTTCTTTCTTTCTTCTTTCTTTCTTCTTTCCTTTCTTTCTTTCTTTTCTTTCTTTTTCTTCTTTTCTTTTCTTTTTTCTTTTTGGATACAGGGTCTCACTCTGTCACCCAGGCTGGAGTGTGGTGGTGGGATCATGGCTCACTGCAGCCTCGACCTCCTGAGCTTAAGCAATCCTCCCACTTCAACCTCCCGAGTAGCTGGGACCACAGGTTTGTGCCACCACACCTGGCCAAATTTCTGATATTTTGTAGAGATTGGCGGGGGGGTTTCAATATGTTGCCCAGGCTGGTCTCGAATTCTTAGGCTCAAACATTTCTCCCTCCTAGGCCTCCGAAAGTGCTAGGATTACAGGCATGAGCCACCATGCCCAGCCACTTGTATCTTATTACTCTTTTAATGTGACTACTAGAAAATTTAAAATTATATAAGTGGCTTGCATTATATTGCTACAGAATGGTTCTGGTGTATGAGGAAAAACAACTCACATCTAGAAATCAAATCCCAAGACCCTGAAAATCCACATTTCCTAAATCCAAACTGATGGCTCCTTTATTTCAAATAATACTGAGATACAGTGAAATTCCATTAAGACAAAAGCCACTTCAGAATATGACTAATTCAGTTAATGAGGATTTCTTTAAAAGCTTTGGCTTTGTATCCTTATATCATCTTGTGATGCTTTGCCTGAGGGGCAGAAAGCCCTCACAAAACATTCATAGTCTCCTCCATTTGTTCCTCAGACATTTATTGAACTCCTACAGTATGCCAGGAGCTGGGTGAGGAGTGGGGGATTCAACAAGGCTGGCTCCAGCCTCCCTTCCCTAAGCTTCCCTCATAACATTGCACACGTGTTGGGTCGCCCACTGAGGTTCATGTGGGCAGCCATGGAACCGGGGGCTGGGTGCCTGATCAGAACTGGGCCAGTGTCAGTACAGGCCTGGAAGAGGAGCTCAGGAGCTTGGGCCCTGAGCTTAGGCCTGTGGGCAGGCTGCTGGTGTCTGGCAGGGTATTCTAGACCAAAGACTTGCAGGGTGAAGAGGTCTGCAGTATGCCACAGGACCATGTGGAGTATTTTGAGCTGAAGACATTTGAGAATCAACAGCTGCAGGAAGAGGCTCTTCCTGAACTCCCCTTATCTTCCTAAATGCAAAGCCTCCCCAAAGAATTCAACTATTATAAATCCTTTCCCGGGAATTTCACAAGAAGAGAAGATTGACTCTTATTATTGAAGAGAAGTCAACACAAGGCATCACCTGGATAAGAAATTGCCTGAACAGATATTGTTACAAAACTATCCCCACAGTCCACGGGGACAATACATACTTCCCGTGGACTCACCTAAGAACCTATTTATTTTTCCTAAGTTGTTTGGTCATGTAGAAGTTCCCCTCTGCCTCTGCCCACTCCCTGTTAAGATGGCATATAAGCCCCAGATTCTAACCTCCTCCTGGAGTCAGCTTTTGTGTGTGTGTGAACTCTCATGTACACACAAATTTGAACAATAATATGTTTTCTTTTTTTTGGAGGCAGGGTCTCACTGTCATCCAGGCTAAAGTGTAGTGGCATGATCAGGGCTCACTGCAGCCTCGAACTCCTGGGCTTAAGTGATCCTCCTGCCTCAGCCTCCAGAGTCACTGGGATTACAGGCATAAGCCACACCATGCCTGGCTTTTTCTTTTGCTAATCTGTCTTTTGTCAGTTTAATGTACAGGCCCCTAAATACTGAATGTAAGAGCACAGAAGAAAAGTTTTCCTCCCCAGCAATGGTCATGCACTGACACTGCACATGCTGCTCAGAGATCCGTGTGCTTTGTAGGCTAAGGGAAGGAGGCTTTGTGTTCTCAGTACTAAACGCAAGGGGTGCATTGACCCTGGGAACTGTTTTGGGGATGGATATAAGAGGCTGTGGGAGAGTTTCAGGAAAGATGAGTCTGAAAGCCTGGGGAATGCCGTAGAGCTGTGACTTCCTAGAGGCCAGGCCCGGGGGAGAAGGGTGCCCTAACAAAGCTAGGAGTCACAGGGGAGCAGGGAAGACAGAAAGGGGCTCAGTGGCCAACAGGACCTGGCACCAGGAAGACATGTAATGAAAGGAGAGGTGGTCTAGAGAGACTTTCTCCTATCTTCCAAGATTCTCTTATCTTGCCATATTGTTTTTATGGGATTAAAAAAATAAAGTGGGAGAATCCAGGGAGCAACACCTCTAGAAAAGTTGCCCCCTGGATCTAAGCTCTCTGGCCCTGGTCTTTCCCAGCAGGGATGATTCCTTCCTGACTTCGGGCTGAAGATCTGGACTGGGAATTATATGCTAAGTTTCTCATGAAAAGAGCAATAAAATTCACCCTCTGTTTCTGCCTCTTTCTCACTGTGCCAAATGTAAAGAAAAAAGAAAAGAATAAGAAAAGCAAAAAGGATTCACTAGAGATTGCAGGGCTAGAAAGGGAATAAGAAATGAAAACAACAAAATGTTATTTTAAATTTGCTTTAACAGCAGCTCAGAGATGCAGGTCAACCATTTACGAGAGGGAAGTGCCTGATACTTCAGGGATGGACTCTGGGCAGGAGACAATTTAGGATGAGAACCAGGGAAAACACATCCCCTGCCAACTTGCCACTGGGTCACGGAGAGTCTCCTTGGGGAATGGGGGTTGCTTGAGATCTTGCCAGAACCATGCACACGTCTATCTGCTGGCAGAAGCGGGCTGCCGGTGGCCATGGGTGGGAGTGAAGGGGCTCAGCCTTGGGGGCGGGAAGTCTTTTCTTCCACCCAAATCCATTGTCTGAGTGTGAAAGTGCTTTCCTCAGCTGCAAACTGTATTTATGGCTTCTCGGAATTTTCCGAATGAAGTAACATTTTTCCCCAGACCGTTTTCTTCACAACTGAAATTGGATCCCCACAGTCCATGGAGACAAACAAAACAGCATGACATCACCCGCCTGGGAGTTGTCATTTCAGACACCATGGCAGCCTTTTGTTCAAGATCAAATGGATGTGATTTGCCTTGTGGAGGTGGCATCCTGCCCGGGCGGAGGAGGGGATGGTTCCTGGAGCTCCATCTTGAGGATCTGGGAGGCCAGGAAGACAGCAGGTGCCCGGGCTGCCTGCAGGGCAGGACTGGAGAGGAGGGGACAGGTGGTAGCAGGTCCCTCTGCCTCCTAACTGCAGAGCTTTGAGATGATGCTCCATGACACAAGTCGTGATGGAAACAGCCCCACCCAACAGGGACACTGACATCTGTATCCCTTCTTTCTTGCCTTCTGAGGCTCAGGAGCACAGGACACTGACCTGGAGATTAGATGGCCTGGATTCGGCTTCTGTCTTGCCTTGCAAAGCTTCCAAGCTTCAGTGTCCTTCTTTGTAAATGTGGGGAAGATAGATTAAAAAAAAAAAAATCCCAGTTCTGTTAAGCTGCAGAGATGTGCCAGGACCAGATACAATCATAAATATATAGAACCATAAAGCACAGGCGTGTTTCTCCTCTGCCCATCTCAGCTCTCAACACTCACAGGAAGGGTCCTGCTGCTCCACAACTGTCCTTGGCTTCCTATAGGGAAGGCTGGGAAGATTGGCAAGGACTGTGTTCAATGTCCTCTCGAGCTAATAAGGTATTATTTAATGAAAGCTCAAAGAGCTGAAGCCATCTGGGAACCTAATCACCCACTGCCTGCAGGCCTGACCAATTACACAAGAATAGAGGTTGACCTGTCTTTCAGCAAATAAATGCTTCCTAATGCAGCACAGGGCAGAGCTCTAGATCGTGCTTGGCCTAAAGAGGAAGTAATCATATAATTACGCTGATTATTGAGAGCTGCTGTGCACCAACAACAGTGTTGAGCGGCTTACACATCGCAGCTGATCCCCTGGTTAGCATTACTATTCCCATGTAACAGCTGATGAGCTGAGTCAGGAATATCCCCATTGAACAGATGGTGTACCTAAGGCTAGGGGAGCAGGGGTAGATAACCTGCCCACTGACACTCCATCATAGTGTAGGCTGGGGATCCAAACCCAGGTCTGTCTGAGTGCGAGACCCCTGTGCTCACCACCACACTCTTCTGCCTCCCAGTCACAAAAGAGTGGGTGTCTGTGACAAGGAGTGTCTTGTTTATTTTCTTATGTATCTGGTAAATGGTGAGGTAGACACCAAGTTGTGTGTGCGTGCGTGTGTGTGTGTGTGTGTCCTGTGGCATACTGAGGGTAGGCATGTCATCTCATCCTTTCACATCTATTCTTGTAACTCAGAAGCACTGTGCTTCTCATTACTACTTATTTTATCCAAATTAAATGACAAAAAAAATCATATACACATACCTATTTTAAAAGGTTGACATTGAAATAAGTTGACTGTCTGTATTTATTCCATGGCTGGGAATGTTATTTGAGCAGTTGTAAACCAATAAACCAAAGTTAGGCTGTTGGCTGAGTCATTAGGGCTCCATTAAAGACAATGAAGAATTTCAGCTGGGCATGGTGGCTCACGCCTGTAATCCCAGCACTTTGGGAGGTCAATGCGGGCAGATCGCTTGAGGTCAGGAGTTCGAGACCAGCCTGGCCAACAATGGTGAAACCCCATCTCTACTAAAAATACAAAAATTAGCTGGGTGGGGTGGCGCATGCCTGTAACCCCAGCTACTCGGGAAGCTGAGTCAGAAGAATTGCTTGAACCCAGGAGGCGGAGGCTGCAGTGAGCCGAGATTGTGCCACTGCACTTCAGCCCGGGTGACAGAGTGAGACTCCATCTTAAACAAATGAACAAAAAGACAATAAAGCATTTCAATCAGTAGGAGAAAGGGGGAAAGGAGGCTCTGCCACATAACTCTGGAATTGGAATAACTTCTTTATTGTGAGATTGAATGAGCCTGTTTATTTAAGAGAAACTGCATTCTGAGTAAGGTCAGGTGTTTGGTCTGTAGAACAGCATCATTTCGAGAGTGGGGAGCTCCAGGACCCTGCTATTTATAGCATTCTCTGAGCCAGGTGCAGGCAGCAAGGCAGCTGCTTACCTTCAAGCCTCTCTTCCACCTGCAGCTCAAGGCTAGGGCAGGGCAGGCCTTGGAAAGGTATAGAATTAGAAATAAGATAGGGCAGAGCTCTTTCCACTGGGGACTGGGACTGGCACTTCCCAGAATGAGAATTCCAGAATGATGACCGGACAATAGCTGAAGTTATTCATTGAGGATGTAGTGCATTCCTGTTTCTTGTGACCAACACATACTTTTTGAAGATTATAAGAAGTTTAGTGGATTTCTGAGCTCAGCCATTAGAACTCTTTTGTAATTAGGCAAGATGATGTCACCACAGCTCTAGGGTCTTATAGTGTCAAAAATCATGACAGAACAGTTTCATGCTTCCTAAACAGAAAAAAATCTCAACCAGAAAGAAAATATAAGCTTCCATAATTCTCACTGACTCTTAGTTCTGAGAGTAGTTCTATTAGAGAATACCTTTTGAAATAATTTTGCAGTTGTGACTAGCAATATCTGAATTTTTACTCATGGAACTCAATCAAAATCATCCTCTTGAGTGTCACAGGATGTGCATTGGGCATTGTAAAATTTCATGATTGGTTAAAAAGTATACACTTCCCTGTTCAATGTAAACCTGAGATTGGCCGGTTTGGGGGTTAGAAGCCCAGGCATTTTCCTTCTCCCATTACTGGAGAGGTCTCTGGGCTCTATTGAGGCTTTCTTGAGAAGAGACTGCTAGAGTTCCTGAGATGATGCCTGGAAGGTTCTATGGGGTCTTATAAGGCCACTGCTATGAAAAACCACGAACAGGATTTGTAATTGATAATGTAGTTATACTTCCTCAACATATCAGAAATTTTGAGATAGTATGTAGATGAGTTGACCATAAGAAGCTGGAGTTTAGTCAATAAAACACATATAACATACATCGAGTCCCTACAGAGCACCAGGTCCTTTCAGATGTGGGTCTTCCTTCAAAGAAGCACCATGGACGGCATAATAGTTGAGCACAAAATCACTGGAGTGAGTTAGGCAGAATCTGGTTTCAAAAATGACTCTACTCCCTGACTTTAGGATAAATACTTAACTTCTTAAGCCTCACTTTCTTTATGGGGATAATAACAGTATCAACCCTGGTAGGGCCTGGTACACATGCAGTACTTAAATAATACAGTTATTATTTTTATTAATCATGATAGGTCTGTGAGGTTCCTATTATTTGTTTTAAACATGAAAACAGATTCAGAAAATGTATTTGATCAAGGTCAGTTCATATTAAGTTGGGATTTGTTGGCTCCAAGTCTACGTGTTTTCTTGTATAACCACAGCCTCCACTGTCTGATCCAAAATTGGAACTTACCTAAAATAACAAATAAATGTGGATTGTTCAATAAGGTGAAATATAGAACTGTTAGCTGGTTAAATATGACTGCCTTTCCCCCAAATCAGGGGATCTACAAAGAGAATTACCCAAACTTAAGTTATAGTGTAAGAATGCAAAAGCACTTTTGGGGTTAGGGTAACATTTAAGGATCTCTAAGTTTTATTTTCTCCTAAACTTGAATCACAATCTAAAAGAACAGACTGTGCTGGTGGAATTGTACTAACTAGGACTATCCAAAGTAAGTTACAGATTTTTGCCAGCTTTCTGTGCCAGTGACCTAGAAACTACTTCAAAACCTATTTTTATTTCTTATGGACTGAAATTTCGGTGAAACAGTCCAGACAACTCTGACCCAGAGTCTTCAAATTTAGAAATTAATCCCCAAAGAAAGGGAGTAACTTTTATTGTGGCAGAGAATAACCTTCTCATAGCCCAATCACAGGAAGAAATAACTAACTCTTCAATGCCACATTTCCTATTTGCAATTTATGATATGAATATGCAAGAGAATTAGGCTAGCAATTATTCTTGAACCTCTAAAAAGTAATTTGGCCTAGGGACACATAAAAACACAAAAGCATTCTGTAAAGCTGATGTTGCATACCACAAAATTGTAAATGTACATAAAGGGATATTGTGAAAAAGAGGAAAACCATTGAAATTTGCCAAGATGTATCTATCCATAAAATATGCAAACATTAATTTGTAATGATTCCAGCAAATATTTATCTATTTTTTTTTTTTTAATTAGGAGATTTACTATTGTGCATTTTAAGCTGAAATTTCCCTAGGTCAGAGCTTACATTTAAATTGATTCTTAAACTAATTCAGACATGAAAAAATAATCCAAGTTAAAAACAACAAAACAATAATAAATCTTTATGGAAAAAAAGGGAGAAGACTCTATTGAACATCCTGAAAAGTGATTCCTAAGCAGAAACAGTGATAGTTTTATCCTGAGTGTGGGTTATCCCTCCATCTTCTTCTTCTTTTTTTTTTTTTTTGAGATAGAGTCTCACTCTGTCGCCCAGGCTGGAGTGCAGTGGTGCAATCTCGGCTCACTGCAACCTCCACCTCTGGGGCTCAAGTGATTCCCAGAGCTCAAGTGATTCTTGTGTCTCAGCCTCCCGAGTAGCTGGGACTACAGACACGTGCCACCACACCCGGCTAATTTTTGTATTTTTAGTAGAGATGGGGTTTCACCATATTGGCCAGGCTGGTCTCGAACTTCTGACCTCAAGTGATCCAACCACCTTGGCCTCCCAAAGTGCTGGGATTACAGGAGTGAGCCACCACACCCAGCCTTATTCCCCCATCTTCACACATATTTCATTGCCTTTTCAGAGATGCTTCTAAAGATGTGGAAAAGGATACAGAGAAAAACATATTGAAGAGCTTAATTAATACCTTGAAGACATCTCTGGCACACTGGAGAACCAGGCAGTAAATGTTTTTTTGTTTTTGTTTTTGTTTTTTTAAATGCCATCAAAAAAGGCATTTTATAATCCCAGGGCTTAAGTTGACAAATGTTCCTGCAACCATTGATCTCCTAACTTGAATCAAAAGTATGCAGTGGACAATGAGCTTGAATATATAATTGCTTCCCTGTTAAGAAAAGTATTGTGACTAGCCAGTACAAAATGTGGTAACATCATGCCTGCTCTTGAAACCCCGGGGCCTGTTGCTCAGTTTCCTCACAGTATTTCCATGGTGCAAGGTGCTTTACAGAGAAAGTGCATTAACCGAAATGGATTTTTTTTGAGAAGTGACAAGATTTCTCAAAAGAAAATTGTTTATCAAGAGAAGGTAAGTTTAGAGTGAGTCTCCTGTTGACACACAAATAGAAACTAGGTTACAGAAATCCACATCCTCAGCTATGACTATCAGCTTGATGAAAAGATCAGTCTGTATTTGGCCTAACTATGAAAGTACACAGAACACAATAGTGAGACAGTCTATCTTTAGGTATTTCACACCAGACTCTTGTAATTTTAATATTTAGAATGGCACGCTGAGGTGGGGGTGCCAGTGATGGCAGCGTGTGAGGGAGGGGCAGTATGGAAGAGGGAAGAACAACAGACTATATCTGGATTCAAATAATGGTTCTGCTCCTTTCCTAAGAATGGGACCACAGTCATTCAGTTCCCCTTGGTCTCCCCAACCCTCTCCACTCCAGATGACTTCTAATGCCCCATCTCTAAAATTCTGTGATTCCAGTAACTTGTTTTTTTTTTTTTTGAGATGGGAGTTTCACTCCTGTTGCCCAGGCTGGAGTGCAATGGCATGATCTCGGCTCACTGCAACCTCCACCTCCCAGATTTCAAGCAATTCTCCTGCCTCAGCCTTTCAAGTAGTTGGGATTACAGGCATGCGCCACCATGCCCGGCTAATTTTGTGTCTTCAGTAGAAATGGGGTTTCTCCACGTTGGTCAGGCTGGTCTCGAACTCTTGACCTCAGGTGATCCACCCGCCTCGGCCTCCCAAAATGCTGGGATTACAGGTGTGAGTCACCGCACCTGGCCCCCAGTAACTTGTTAATTTTCATTTTTCAGGCTTCATTCAAATGATTCATTAGAATGCTAGAATAGAAGTCAGGTCATTTGATTTCCATAGTTTAGAATAATATCGGCTTATTCAGCTGAACATAAATACTTTTTTGGAACACAGAAAGACACAAATAAGGTAAACTGACATTTCCAGGTATGCTAGAAACCATGACTGCATTTTGAATATGTGGCAACAAAGTATTGTTTCAAATTGCAAAAGGTCAATACATTTTCTGCTGTTATGTTCCAGAAATCAAAAAGTAATTTTATGGTAGTCCTATCAATTCATACTAATAGCTATCTAACTATCCACCCCCCCATCATAATCTAAAAACAACTTAAGTAGGCTAAAGTGAATATTTAGAACAAGAAAATAAAACTAAAGATGAGGATTTAAAATAAATAGGAATGAGGTTCTAGTAATCATCATAATGACGTACATTACAGTTGCTTGTGGTGAAACCCAAATTTAGCATTAAGCTTTTCAGCATCCAGTGTGAAAGACGAATTCTACCTGATCAATTACACAACTCCTAGAGAACATAAATTGAAAGTAAAGTAACTGCTCAGCAGAAATACAGTTGTGCGCGTTAAGAAACAAAAGTTCCTTATCAGGGGTCTTCATAAAGAATGGTGCCAACAGCATCCTCAGTAGCTTTCCTTTATAGATCCAATGGTTAAATCCACAGAAGACAATTTTCACTTCAAGACAATTGCATCACAACTAAGTAGACAGGCATCACAGCAGGATGGTGACAAGAGACCCCGGTCCCAAATTGCCTGAGTTCAAATCCCAGCTCTGCCGCTTACTGGCCGTGTTACCTTGGGCATGCTATTCAAACCTGCCTCAAATGCCTTAGTTTCTCTAATGGGGACAATAATAGCATTTGTGAAGATTGAGTTAATAAGTATAGCATTACCACTTATTAATGAATAGCTCAGTAAAAGCAGTTGGGCTGGGCACTACCATTAGCACAGTTCAAGTACCCAGCTCTCCACTGACCTGACTTGAACTCAAGGCAGTTTCTACAACAGTGTGGTCCCAAAGAACTTCCTGTAAAAATGGAATCTTCTTTACCTTTGCTGCCCAAGAGTACCAGAAATGTGGCTAATAAAGAAGTGAATTTCTAATGTAATTTAAACAGCCACAGGTGGCAAGTGGCTACTGCATTGGACAGCATATAGAAAATTTTCAACGTTGCCAAGTTTGATTGGACAGTGCTGCTCTAAAACATCCTCCAAGCAATACTCTCTAAATACTGTTATCAGTTAAGCTTTTAATGAGTGTTGGGTAACAAGGAACTCCAGATTGTAGTCCTTGACATCTAAGGAGTGTGGCCAAATCTCTGTCCCCAGGTGAATGTAGACACCTGTGCCTCTCTGGCTGCGGAGCAGTCTGGTTGTGCTGTGAAAAGTCAAGAATGAGTGGCTGAACAGAATGCCAGCCTATGTGTGCTTTGAGGGGAGCCAAGGCCAAGATCCCCCCTTAGAAAATTGTTTTGAATCTACTTGGAGCACAAAGGAATGAACCTCATCCCAAAGTTCTATTTTAGCACAGCTGGAATTGCTTCAGCCTGAACAATTTTAAAGGTGTTTTAATCAGATACTGGCCTCATTTTCCCCGAATGTTCTATTAACTTTGGGAAAAGCTACTTCCTGGTGTTCACTCCAAGATAAACTATTTGGAAAAGGTACATCAAGATGACTAAATAAGGCTGGGCGCAGTGGCTCACACCTGTAATCCCAGCACTTTGGGAGGCCGAGGCGGGCAGATCACTTGAGGTCAGAAGTTCAAGAACAGCCTGGCCAACATGACGAAAACCCATCTCTACTAAAAATACAAAAATTAGCCAGGTGTGGTAGTGCACACCTGTAATCCCAGCTCCTAGGGAGGCTGAGACAGGAGAATAGCTTGAACCCGGAAGGTGGAGGTTGTAGTGAGCCTAGGTCACACCACTGCACTCCAGCCTGGGTGAAAGAGTGAGACTCTGTCTTAAAAAAGATTAAATAAGCTAAGCTATAGAATGGGTCCCAGATAAGTAGGAGTTAACAACTGTCAAAATCAATAAAATGATTTCACATAAATTATGTAATAGAAACACAAAATAAAGGGAAAGAAATTTATAATAAAATGTATATTTCAATATGTAAATGCTCAGGCCCAGCTACATTAGAAGAAACAACGAAGTCATTAATATCTGTAATAGAATTATGTTGATGACTTAATTATAAGTAGCACTGCTGTCAATAACAAGATTTTTGAAAAGCGGTGCAATTCTTGATAAAGTTTTGAACAAAATGAAGTCGAATCTTCCCTTAATTATCTTGTGGTTGTATTCTTGGAAAATTCATGATACATTAAAACTATACCAGGCCAGGCGGGGTGGCTCACGCCTGTAATCCCAGCACTTTGGGAGGCCGAGGCGGGTGGATCACGAGGTCAGGAGATCGAGACCATACTGGCTAACATGGTGAAACTCCGTCTCTGCTAAAAAATACAAAAAATTAGCTGGGCGTGGTGGCACGCCCTTGTAATCCCAGCTACTCAGGAGGCTGAGGCAGGAGAATGGCGTGAACCCGGGAGGCGGAGCTTGCAGTGAGCCAAGATTGCACCACTGCACTCCAGCCTGGGTGACAGAGTGAGACTCTGTCTCAAAAAAATAATTAAATAAAATAAAATAAAAAAATAAAACTATACCAAATAATACCTTGTTTTAAAATGTGAAATGGTTGGGTTTTAGGTTCAGATATCTAAAATTGTTTGTTTTCTAAACACACAAATGTCCAGCAGAACATTCAAGAATCATGTGGGATGTAGAACAATCCTTTGTTAGACTAAACTGTCCCATGCACTGTGGGATGTAAAACAACTATGGTCCCTGCCCACTGATTGCCAGGAGTGGCCCTAATCACTTCTAAAACCATTAGTCCAAGCTCAACATATGCATTCTACCAACCCCACCCCTGCCAATGACTAGTTCATCAATCCAGGCCTAAGTCAACCTGTGTAAGGGTACTGGTTGGTTTGAGAATGGGGTACATGATATAATGTCAGCCAATGAAACAGCTTGTTTGCATCAAAGTTTCCTACGAGGGAGTCACAGGAAAGACGGTCTCTTCTCTATGTGGTGATAAATGGATATGATGTCTAAAAATTCTGTACTCATTGCAGAACCAGCTGGAGGAAGCAGCCAACAAGGAGGGCAGGGCAACAGCACAAGGGAACTGGGCTAAAGATTCTGGATGATGTCACCCTTGGGGTCAACCCTACCTTTTTATGTAAACGGGCTTTATGTAACTGGACTTCCAGTTACATAAACAAATACATTTCCTAGGGGGTAAGCTGTTTTGAATTTGGATTTTGGTTCTTGCAGCTGAAAGCACTTTGATACATGCATAAACAATTTCACAAGTCAAAGACTGAGGCCTGGTTTTGAAATAAAAACATAGAAACCAAAACAGCAGCAGTGGCAGGTGAATATTGTTCCTGGGCTTCTACACGAAGTGGTAAACCTGTGGCAGGCGCTGCTGATCGGAAGCCTGCATGCTCCATGGGTGAGGGGGCTCCACACTGCCAGCCTGTATAGTTCGTTCATGAAGCTACAGGCGCACTGTGGAAGGAGGACCAAGCACAGCTCACACCTGCAGCTTGTTGCAGGGGATGCATAAAAGGCAAAGAGCTATTCAACCTGAAAAGAAAAAATATAGCTACAGGTATAAAAGCAATGCTATAAGTATTTGTGTACCAAGAGCTCTATAGGATGCTCTGTAGACAGATGGGGTTATAAAAATAGACTAAGTCCCTGCTCTCATGAAGCTTACAATTAAACAAGTTAGAAAGAAAATCATGTTTACAGAGAAACGGATCAAGGAATGCAAAATACAAGTAATAAAACTGAGTGTGGTAAGTGGTGGGGAAAGGAGGGGTTGGGAAGGAGGCAGTCAAGTACGGTTAACTATGGAGGACTTTCTGACAAGCCAGGGTTGGAGTTTGAATATTAAAGCTTCTATCACTGGGAAGATGTGTAAGAAAGGAAAAAAAGTAAGTATATAGGACCACGAGTGGAAAATTTAGTAATGTCCTGCTGAAATGGTATCAGGCGAGGTTCTGGATAAACATGGTTCCATTTCTAGATTCATGAAAGACAGCGGGACAGGAGGAAAGCGCAAGCATAATTGGGGCTGGAGCCTCAATCTGGAATCCCTCTTCCACCAGGTCCTACCTGTTTGACCTTGGACAAGTTACTTAGCCTTCCCTGTGTCCATTTTCTCATCTTATAACCTGGGGACATGTAGTGCTCAAGGGGGCGTAGGGTAAAACTTGCATGCTAAAAACTTGCATAATTGGGAGGGGCTTAATTGTGGTAGTTATGATCATCACCCTTAAATCTACGAGCAATTCACTCAAATTAATTTCACAGTATTTATAAGGCAAAACATATATGAAACTCAATATACCTAATACATTAGGTTTGAAAAAAAGCTGTGTTTTAAAAAGCAGCTAATTGCAATCCATTACAAAATCCCCAAATTAAAACTATAATACACTTAAAAAAAAAAAAAGAGAAATCGTGATTAAGGGATATATAAACACATTTATTGGTGGTATTCCTGAATGATGAATGCAGAGAACAGAATACAAAGAAATCAGCACATAAAAGGAACCATTAATCTTTAAAAATGCTATATACTTACATTTTGACCAATTTTTGCATATTTGTTTAGATTTACAAACAAATGTAAAGCTAATTCCAAAGTTTTCTTCTGAATATACTTCAAATTTGAATTGTAGTGTTCTCCATTCTAAAGCCAGCTGTTTTTTGCTGGATTTATACCAACTACGATTTACTTTGTTTGTATCTAACCTAAAAGCAAGACTCTGCAAGCTGATCCTGAAGCAGCCAGTTACTCAGGAATTTTACAACAGCTATTAAAGAGAGGATAAAGCCACATGAAAGAGCAAGCCTCAATACTAGATACATAGATACAAGAGAAAATACCAAGAAGCAAAAAGAATCACAGAAATACCAATTCTATTCTAAAGCATAATTTCTAATTCTAGCAGCAATTCAATTAGCAATAGCTTAGGTGCCTTTATTCCAAAAAACAAAACCATTAGTTCTTTCACTACAATTTCCTGACTTTACCCAATGAATAATTATCAAGCCTTCATATTCTTTTTTAACCACTCAAGAACATAATTCATACATTACAGAATCATTAACAAAAGAGGCCTTCAAACATACTGCTGAAAGCTGCAATATAGTTTGAGGGCCAGATTTCAATTTACATAATATTACCATTCATAAAGAGTTTATGACACCCAGTACGATACTGTTCAGCACTGTTAACTCAGAAATGCTCCATCCATTCTTGCCATCAGAGAATTACAGATATGGATGGGATTGTTAAAAGTCTAACAGGGCCTCCAAATAGGATTGCACATGAAATAATTATGAACTATGATAAAACTGTGACAACACAGCTAGCTTATAGAACTGAGTTTTTCACTATAATAGCACTACAGAATTATGACAGTTAAATATCAGAATTATTTTTCCCTGCTAACTATTCAGTAGAAAAAGGATTTTCTGACTGTAATTCTGATGAACTGTTATCTTTGATGACTAGGATACTAGGGAAAATTGGAAAGTGAACAAAATGAACTCATTTATTTTTCACAGATATTAACAAGCAAAGCAGTTTACAAAAAGATCAAAAATTATCCTAAAAACAAATAAATATAAGATCAAATCAATTATCTTTGAACAAAATATAGCTCATTTTCAGAAGTTTTGTTTGGTTTGTGACTAGACTTAAAAATACTAAAATAAGCCAAATAGATGCTAACAATACTAATTTGCACACAAGATTTGAAAAAAGTACTTCAAGTTTTATCTCTTATCCCTAGAGAAAGTAAATAAAAAGTGGCTCTTGCAAAAATAAATGAAAACAAAACCACCAACAAAAACTAATCATATAAGATACTGTTTTTCTTTTTGAATACTTCAATTGGTCCTATATTAGGATAAGGTTTTGATAGCAAGGACTTCCTAGCTTCTTCCTTTATCTTCCATTCTCTAGTCACTTCCGTGTTTTTATCAAACAAGGCTACGTGTAGGCTTTCCTACAAAGTCAGGTTGAGTCAGAGGTAGCGTTAGGATGCAATATACTTGATCATAGTATGTAGTTAGTTCAAATGAACACATCGTTATCTAAAAGGATTACAATAATTAAAAATGCAAAAAGAAACATGTACCACCCTCACTGCTTTGCGCTAAGAAAAATTCTGAGAAACTGAGAACAAACATTGGAAGCCAGGAAACAGGCAATTAATTGCCTCATCTTCCATGAGCTCCTTTAATGCACCAGTTCAGGCTGGTTTTCCACGAAGGGTAGCACCCCACTCACATAATAAGCAATGCCAAGAGACAGCAAAGCAATGACGAAGATCAACAACAATACTCTCCAGAAGCCCAGATCCTCCACAAACTCCTGCCACGTGGTTCGGAAGCTGGAAAGGACTCCTTCACCTTGCTGCAGGTTGGGATTGAGGAGTGAATGGCTTTCCATGGCACTGTGGAAGAAGAAAGAGCAAAAAGGGCATTAAAAAAACACAGCAATTCCAAAAACATAAAACCACAGGGCTACTATTTAGAAAAGACCAAATACACACACACACACACACACACACACACACACACACACACACACACACATATATACACACTCTTACATGCTTACGTATCTGAACAATATATCCTAAACTGTAAATTGCTAAATGGTAATGAGTATGTTTCTCTTGGTTTAGAATTTAGTAAACTCAAGTTAAAAATTCTATTTAAAAGGTCCCGGCTGGACGTGGTAGCTCATGCCTGTAATCCTGACACTTTTGGAGGCCAAGGAGGGAGGATCACTTGAGCCCAGGAGTTCGGGACCAGCCTGGGTAACATAGCGAGACCCCATCTCTATTTTTTTTTAAGGTGTCCTGAGCAGAAGTCTTGAAATAGGTTATGAGTTGTTTCCATCAAGATATTAAACCACAACACATTCTTGTTATGTTAAATTTAGAAGATTCAAAGTGCAGACTCATAATTTAAGAATGTGTTAATACGAATAAGCAGACATGCAGGTGATGACACCTGAAGAGGACAGTCATCTACAAGTCAAGCAGAGAGGCCTTAGAAGAAACCAACTTTGTGACACCTTGATCTCAGACTTCTAGGCCCTAGAACTGAGAAAGTAAATGTCTGTTGGGGGGAGGGGGGAAGATGAGTAAATCTAAAAAGTCACTTATACAGTGTGTGTGAATCTTGAAGTTAAAAGGGAATTTTTATTAATTTAGTTCAATAATCTGACCAATGAAGGAATTCCTTCTTTAATTGTAATTCTCTAATAATGGAAGGTTACTCCTCAGCCCGTTGTACATGTGGACTCGTCTAGTCATCAGAAATTCTTTTTTTTTTTGGAGACAGAATCTCACTCTGCCGCCCAGGCTGGAATACAGTGATGCGATCTCAGCTCACTGAAACCTCCACCTCCCCAGCTCAAGCAATCCTCCTGCCTCAGCCCCCCAGGTAGCTGGGACTACAGGTGCATGCCACCACGGCTGGCTAATTTTTGTATTTTTGGTAGAGACAGGGTTTCGCCATGTTGCCCAGGCTGGTCTTGAACTCCTGAGCTTAGGTGATCCACCTGCCTTGACCTCCCAAAGTGCTGGGATTACAGGCATGAGCCACCACAGCTGGCCTAGTCATTAGGAATTCTTAATAGTTTCTTCCTATTGGTGTTAGTTCTATCTTGTACAATAAGACAGAATATGTTCATTTCTCTTCTGCATAAAGGCTAGTCTAGTTGAAAATAAGGTAGTGCAAATACCATAAAAACACTGATTCTGGTTTTCAGAACTTTATCAATGAGAAATACGACTATCACAAAGAGAAACTGCATCTGACTTTGGTACTTGGAAGCACTAAGGGAAGAGCACTCATGGTTATATCACAACATACAGGCCCAATAAGAGGGTATCATTTAGATTAAAGCAACCATAACCATGATCATAGGAATCAACTATCTACTGGTTATCAAAGTTCATTACTATCCTTCCTAACTCCCATAAAACAATATCTTAGAGTCTCACTCATTATGAACTATGAGTAAACATGCAAAACTGACATTTTTTAACCTACAACTTTTACTACTTGATACCATCAAACAAAAGTCCTTCAGCCTTTACCAACATTAGAGGTCTTCTCTGATCATGGGAAACTGACTTCCTAATGGGCCAGTCTGCTTAACACCCAAACTTTTTTTTTTTTTTTTAATAATTAAAACATGTTTATTCTCTGAATAAGAGATGATGTTTTCAGTGGGAAGCTACAACACCACAGTAATTTTGGAACACTTGACAGCAAGTTTAAAAATAAGATTAGAACTTTGAGAAGGCCTAAAACAGTAAAACCACAAATAGATACTAAAGTTCTGCAGAGGCTTAGTTTGACCTATATAAAATTTATTGATTATGAGTTGACATGCCCTTATACATGTTAGGTATAAAATGAAAATTCCATGAGCATTCTCATTGTTCTTCAGAGCTCATGAAGCTCTGCCAATCAGGATATTCTATAAAGACTTTATCCAATGAAATGCTTTCTACTGTCCAGGGAATATCTGATTCTAACATAATGGGGTGTGTGTATAATCTTTTTTTAAAAACGTGATATCTACACTGTCTTTGGGGGGTGTGTTTGCATGTATCTTTTTTAAAAAATGTGATAGCTATACTGTTTTTGTTATCCCATACCTACAAAGTAAAAAGGAATTAAACTTAAGAGTTATATGGAGGAGTGGGGAAATATCTTTCATTAACTTGATTTATAGTCCCTTATAAGGCCTGCAGAAGTTGTGCTGTCTTGGGGGAATCCTAAGAGAAATGGAAAATATTATAGTAAATACATTTAAAACCCTGCTTTATCTTCTGCTCTAGAAAACGCCGTTACACAATTATGCCATAATGCCATGTGCTAGCCAATCTCTTTAAACTTTTTCATCTACTTTTTATTGAGATATAATTCACATCCCATAACATTTACCTTTTGAAACTGTACAATTCAGTGGCTTTTCATATATTCCCCAAATTGTACAACCATCTCTTCTAATTCCAGTACACTTTCAGCACCTCTATAAGAAACTCTGTACCTATTAGCAGTCACTCCTATTGCCCCTTCTCCCAGCTTCTAGTCTACTTTCTCATCTACTTTCTGTCTCTATGGATTTGCTTATTCTGGACATTTCACATAAACAGAATCATGTAATATGTGGCCTTTTGTGCCTGGCTTCTCCAATGTAGCATGTTTTCAAAATTTATCTATGCTGTAGCATGTATCAGTACAATATAATAATATTAGTAATATTCCATTGGATGAACAGATGATGTTTATTCCTTCATCAGCTGATGGATATCTGGGTGGTATCAATGTTTTGGCTATTACGAATAATGCTGCTACGAACATTCATATATAAGTTTTTGTGTGGATATATGTTTCAATTTTCTTTGGTATATTCCTAGAAGTGGCACTGCTGGTCAGATGGTAACTCTACGTGTAGCTTTTTGAAGGACTGCCAGACTTTTCCAAAGAAGCTGCTCTACTTTCCATTCCCATCAGCAGTGTATGAGGGTTCCAATTTCTCCACATCCTCCAGAGCACTTGTTATTATCTATCTTTTTAATTGCAGCTATCCTAGTGGGTGTGAAGTGGCATTTCACTATGGTCCTCATTTACATTTTCCTAATGACATTACCTTTCAACTTTCTGATTTAAGCTTCAACCACTGAATTTCTACCATGACACTGAGGGGTAGGAGTAAGATAGGAAAACTAGGTAATAAAAGTGTTAATAACTCAATTTTTGAAAAACGAGCTTTATACAGTGTTACAATTAATACAAACTCTCATGCTGCAGTGAAATGGCAGGTATGTGAAGGAAGCAGGAGTACTTCCACTGCTCATCCAATGGAATATTATTTTGTACTTATCACTTCTTAGTAAGTAATCACAACTGAGGCAAACTAATGCTAAAAGTATATTTCTAATAAAAAGGTGCCAAAAAACTGGCTATTAACAAAATAAAGATCCTAAAAATATACCAAACAAAAACACATTCTTGGTTGTTTTTCATGGTAAAGAAGCTTAAAGTACTTAATGTTATTTCATAAAAAGATAAAAATAAATTTCAAGTTATCTTAGAGGAAAAAATCTTTAACAAATAATAGTTAACTCAATATTGTTAAAGTGCTTATGCCATTCTGTCAATCCAAAGTACACAGGAGAGAAAAACAAGGGCTTGCAAATACATCTCTGACTTCTTGTTTATCTATTTGTCAGCTTTCAGTGATCACTCAAGAGGAGTATGCACTGTTCCAGAAGTAAAGCTCTTGGATTTCTTTAGGACTGTATTAAAGTGCTTGAAAGTATCTGAACAAAATAGACCTAAGCTTGAGAGTGGAATTAATGGTCCCCAAAGAGCACATCAACTGGCACACGAGAGGAGGAAAGCAAAAATGGGTACAAAGGAATCAAATGAAGGGTAAGCTATGAAAAATAGAGAGGATTTCATTTAGAACTCACAGAAACAATGATCCCAATGGTCTAAGTGGATTATGTGATTCTAAATCCAAGTCCTAGTCCATCAGCTACTAGGTAAACAGCTGATGTGGGCCCTTGCTTATTCTATTTACAACCTACCGAGAATACTGGGAAGAGGCTACGGAAGCTCAGCATCCTTTTTCCTTTACATGTATAATGTGGAAGGCTGAAACTGCACGGTGGTCAACCAGATAATATGCTACTAGAACTAAGTCTGGCCTATTAACTTTACCTGTTGAGCCCAGTGACATCAGGAGAAAAGATGGTGCGCCACCTTTTTGGAGCTCTCTGAACTGCATTCTCCATTGCTTCTAGATGAGAAATGATGAGCTATTCAAGACCCTGTCAGTTACCACATCTTAGCTTCAATTACTTACAGGAATCCAAATTTCATTAGCTCCAACTCATATGAAAGTCACTTTCACTTTCACATTACTGAACTGTGCATGTGTTAAATACTATCTTGCTTTCCCTCTCCTGTTTTCTTGTTTCTCAGCATTCCACTTCCCTACCCTTGAAACTACCTTTCGGTCTTTTCTAAAATTGCCCAAGTTCTTGGCTTTACTTATACTTCTCTTTTTTTTGAAATTCCATTCTTTTTGTGACCTGTACTTAAAATCATCAAGCTCCGGCTTCCTCCCCTCAGATTCATTTGTTACTATTTCTCCTTTGTACTGTCAATACAGCAGGTGGCTAACAGAACATTATGTGCACATGACATGTAGTACTTTCTGTTAATAGCTTCTCAATTGTAATCTGCAGTCATAAGGTCCTATATAAAGTTCAAGTTGCACTTAAAAGCAAATGAATATTAAAGTTCACAAAGTTAACCATAAATCCACATACTTAAAGTGACTTTCCCCTTAAAAAATCGTATTATCTTGCTGGGTGTGGCTGCATGTGCCTATAGTCCCAGCTAGTCAGGAGGCTGAGGCAGGAAGAATGCTTGAGCCCAGGAGTTCAAGGCATGAGTAATACAGTGAGAAAAAAAAAGTTGTATCTCCAGTACCTTTCACTCTCAGCTGTTTGCATGGTCTCCAGTTTCGAGTGGGTTCCTCTGTTAAATCCTTTCACCTCCTGTTCTTCCAAAGATTCCAGCAATCGGATGACATCTTTATTTACTCCTCTGCGCTTTGCCAGAACTAAAGGGGTAGCACCTTGATGATTGCTAAAAAAAAAAAAAAAGTTTATAAAAATAAAGAAGCCATCATAGCAGTTATACTACATTGTCAGTTCCATTTTTAGTACCCACTTATATAGATCTCAGTGAAGAAAGAATGGGCCCAATTAGGGCCTACCCTAGGGCCGTGGGGAACTAAAGGAGTATTTGGCTCACTGCAACTCTTCCACCATGAGCCTTGACCATCAGGCTGCAATCAGACCTTGACTGATGGGATTTCTGCACAGTTCATCACAGAGGCCGTTATCCTGTTAACCAAACACGTGCCCCACCTCCAGCCCCCATCCTCACACCGAATGTCTCCTCAACAGCAGATTATGGTAAAAGTAATAGCCGCGTGCCTCTATTTTTTTTCTGAATTGTACTATAGAAAGTGTTTATGATGAACAAATCACCAGGGGGAAAAAAAGGATGGGTCCAATTTAACTCAAAAGTAAAACCCAGAGCTGAGCCAAACATCCAGTGTAGCTGAATTTTGAATTAACCCTTGTTTTTCTTTCTTTTTTTTTTTTTTACTTCCAGGGAAAAGAAAAAAGAGAACATATAGTCAAAAAAGTGGATAAATCTAGTTCTAGACTCATTCTTATTTGATATTTACATTTTATGAGACAAGTACTTTTTTTAAAAAAGTCTAAGAAAAAAATGTCAAATAAGCTGCTTCAGTTCACGCAGCTATTTAGCGCTAATAATAGGTTAGAACCCCAATCACATTAAATCCTGCAGTCAATTCCTACCCCATTTTGTCCTGCAGAAACAAAAGCATTTACTGTCTTATTCAGATTTAGGGGCATTATGGCATCAATAAATTAGGGCAGTGTGTAACTGCAATTTAAAGGTCAAGCTCAGTTTTACAGGTGACTTGACATCGTTCCCACTCAAAAAGCAGAGTATCACTAAAACAAACAAAAAGCCCCATGACTTCCTCAAATTGTTCAGTCTAAAAAGGATCCTGGACTCCCGGGAGATTATGAAGCTCACATGGTGCGTTACATGACAGAAGGCACACAAGCGTTAGAGTCAGCGGAACTAGGTTCAAATTCCAGCTCTGTCCCTTATAAGCTGTGACCTTTTCAAATCCTCTATAAACTGCGTGAACTTTGTCCAATCCTTTTTTGTCTTCACTATCTAATCTGTAAAATGAAAACACCTATCGTGAGAGCTCTTCATTCTGAGGACTAAATGAGCTAACAAGTAAACACAGTCTAGCTCATAGATTTTCAACAAATGTTCTTTTCTTCTTCTTCCCTTGTTGTAACACTACATAATTAATTAGTAGCAGAAACTACCTACTATTTTCATAGAAAAAAATATGCTGCTTTAGCAAAAATCTAGAAGTCAGCCCCTCATTCCCTCACTTGCCTAACAGGATTACACCGTCTTCAATGCTTTCTGAACTTATTTCAACTGATTAATGAGGAAACAAAAGCAACAGACCCAAGATAAGACTATCAGTTGAGAGACTAATGGGAAGAAATGACTAGACTTCTAAAACCACAGAGAACTTACCAAATATCAATTTTGAGTCCATTGGAAACCAAAAATTGGATCGTATCCACATGGCCACAGAGGTGAAGAGCTGTGTTTCCTTGATAATCTGTCGCCAGAAGATCGGCACCGAATTTATGCAGTAACTGGCAGATGTCTACATTCCCTCGAGCTGCTGCAAGGTGAAGGCCTGTTCTGCCCCTGCTGTCACGAATATTTGGGTCAAAGCCACTTTCCAAAAGCCGTTTGGAATAATTAAAGTCCCCATCAATACAGGCTTGTAGCAAGGGCACGTTAGTCTGAGAAGAATCATTTACAAAAACATACGACATTGTTCTGATGTGGTGGATGGAACACGCCTGTAATGAAATAGGTGAGTGAGATTCCATGAAGACAAATAAAATCAAGACAAAGGAGTCATTTAGAAAAGCAATATTTCTCATCCTTTTCGGCCTCCTGCCTCTAATAAATAAATTACTTTACCAAACAGAAACAACAACAAAGTTATCAATTATATTTTATTTTCCATTAAAACATTTTATTTTCTTCACATCTGCTGGATTAAAATTCCAGTTCAATTACTGTAAAGCTCTATTTTGCTTTTCACCATGTAAAAAGATTAAGAGATATTTTTAAAGTTAAGCAAGATATAATAGCTTAGATTTAAGTATTACATTGTCAGAACACATAGATAACATGGTGTTTAAACATCAAAGAACTACCCATATATAAATGCTACGGCTGGTAGACATTCTTGTTTAATACAAACTAATTCTCTTTGATATATTTGCTTCTTCTTGTCTTTGAGATATTCTACATGGTAACTAAAACTACTTGCATGAAAAGAACTTATATTCAACAAAGACCTGTAGAGTGTTATGTTTATAGCACAATTTTTTTTTTTTGAGATGGTGTCTCGCTCTATTGCCCAGGCTGGAGTGCAGTGGCGCGGTCTTGGCTCACTGCAACCTCCATCTCCCGAGTTCAAGCGATTCTCCTGCCTCAGCCTCCCAAGTAGCTGGAATTACAGGCGTTTGCCACCATGCTCAGCTAATTTTTTGTATTTTTAGTAGAGACGGGGTTTCACCATGTTGGCCAGGCTGGTCTTGAACTCCTGACCTCATGATCCTCCTGCCTTGGCCTTGCAAAAAGTGCTGGGACTACAGGCGTGAGCCACCGCGCCTGGCCTATAGCACAAATTTTAAGAGAAAGGCTAAGGAAAGTAACAAACTGAATTTAAAAATCAGAGCATGAAATCAATGCAGATTATGCTTTTTACACTATTGATCTTATTCTGCTGTGCTCTGTGGTTATCTCAATATGTGACTGTGCCAAATTCCCACCGTCCAAAGACTGAGAGATGAGGGAAAAAAAAAAGTAGGGCTGTCTGGGAATACCAAGTCAGGACAAAGCAGCAATCCCAACTAGGTCTGATGTGAATTTCATCTCTTGGACTCATCCAGCTCACCAGTTTGCCCACATCTCTTTCACAGATGTTTCCTGGCCCCACTGGCGCACCTGAACTCAGGTGAGAGTTCAGCATCTGCCTTGTGCACCTGAACTCTCAGGACATTCTGCTCTACCAAACTGCATACAACTAGGTCTCTCTCTCTTCCCCTAGGTTCATTTAAGAAAGAGTTAAAGCCTGTCAAAAGAAACTTCGCTAGGAAATTGACGAGAAAACAAACAAGAAAACAGAAAGGCAGAGACCAATGCTTTTCTAGAGATGGCTTTTTTATTCTTAGGTTACAAAAGCTTAGTCACATATGGACTTGGCTTATACAGCTGATCAGGTAAAGTCTCTTTCTGAAACACTGATAGAACTGGACGCTAGACCCATCTATTCTTGTGCCTAACCTCAAGGGGATTCAGGGAAGCCTGGTTGCTGAGTTTGGTGAGATTGCTGCCCCTATTCCTTTCAACTTGGCTTCTCAGCAGAGCCATTGTCCCAAAATCTGGGGCTGCCTTACAGAAGGGCTCTGCTGATACCATGGGCTCTCTGTGGAAAGAGTGGGCATTAACATACACTGAGACTTGTTCTGAGCCAGGTACCAACTAGGAGCTTTTAATGAATTTAATTTAATCTTCCTAACAACTCCACAGTAAGGCTTTTTTATACCTGAATTTCAGTGAGGAGCCACTGAAGGATTTTTTTTGTTTTAAATTGAGACAGGTTCTTGCTCTGTCACCCAGGCTGGAGTGTGGTGGTACAATCATGGCTCACTGCAGCCTCAAACTCCTGGGTTCAAGCAATCCTCCCACATCAGCCTCCTAAATAGCTGTGACTACTATTTCAATGAGTCCAGGCCATTGAAGAATTTTAAGTCAAAGAAATGGCACGGTCTTACTAGTCTTTCAGAAAGATGACTTGGATGGCAATATGGAGGCACTGGATTGTAGAGACAAAGACTGGAGGCAGGAAGATCAATCATTAGGTCATTGCAGCTATCTAGGCAAGAAATGAAAACCTGACCTAAGGCAGTGGCAGGCAGAAGGGGACACACTGGAGAGGAACAGAGAAGACAGAATTAGCACAACTTAATGACTCACTGGATATGAAATGAAGGGTGAAAAGGGGCTGTTAAGAATAATTTCAAATAAGAAAAAAAGTTTATGATTAAAAACTACAGAGACTAAAATAAAAATAAACTTCAGATTATGATACATATGATGACTTTTTAAAAATCTGGCTGGACACAGTGGCTCACACCTGTAATCCCAGTACTTTGGAAGGCCAAAATGGGAGGATAGCTTGAAGCCCAGGAGTTCGAAACTAGCCTGGGCAACATAGCGAGAGACCCTGTCTCTATAAAATATTTTAAAATTAGCCAGGCATGGTGGTGCGCGCCTTTCGTCCCACCTGTTCGGGACGCTGAGGTGAGAGGATCACTTGAGCCCGAGAGGTCGAGGTTGCGATGAGCTGTGATTGAGCCACAGCACTCCAGCCTGGGCATCAAAGTGAGGCCTGTCTCAAAAAAAACAAACCAAACCAAACCAAACCAAACCAAACCAACAAACAGAAAAACTCAATGAGAAGAATTTACTCAATAAAATAGTCAAGAATTCTTTTGCGAGGGTAATCTAAATATTTTCCCTTACAGCAAGGGTGTCCAACATTTTGGCTTCCCTGGGGTCACAGTGGAAGAAGAATTGTCTTGGGCTACACATAAAATACATAATGATAGCTGATAAGCTTTAAAAAATTGCAAAAAAAATCTCAGAATGTTTTTTAAAAGTTTATGAATTTGTGTTGGGCTACATTCAAAGCTGTTCTGGGCTGCAGGTTGGACAAGCTTGCACAGTATTGAATCATAAAAATGGAAAAGCTATCACAAACCTTTTTAAAAATGAAATGCCACATATCAAGTGCTTTTCAAAAAGTAATGTGTTTTGGTTAAATTTTTAAAAATAGATAATTTAAAAAATCTAGTTGGTGTTTTTGATTCAAACACAGTAAGAATTCTTGTGGTTTGCAGACTAGGATACTTCTGAATGTTGGCTCAGCAAGAAATACAAGTCTCTATTTTTCAGGTGAGAACAAGTGTGTATTTTGTCAGTTTCTCTGTGTCCCTGAGCAACTACTAAACTTAATCCCACATTTAATAAGCCCAATGATAGTTATTTCTCATCTTGATCACAGAACTGAATCTGTCCTAAAGCAGTTCACTGAAGGTTTCACATCTTGTGAGGAAGTCCACAGTAGTAAATACTCACGTAAGCCTTAAGATTAGATCTTTTCGTTCAGTGGTCACTCAGCAGTTTCTCTGAATTCTCAAGAAAGTTCAACAAAAATATTCTGTAATGTGCTGGCAAGGATCTACAGTAAATAGAAAATTAAGTTATAATAGAAGTGTGGTGAGAAAAAGAACACACTGTTCTATTAAATACAGACAGGTTACTGAGCCTGAAGAAATTCTCTAGAAAATCTGTAGGTGAGGCATCAACTTGTGAGGCCAGAAAAATACCTGACGAGTAACAAAGTAGTGAAAAGGAAGCAAAGAAGGGCTTAATAGAAGCTACTCTGTGGCCCACAAACAAGAAAGCAAGACAGAAAGATAAAAGAATAAGAATCAAATTATGTGCCATCAGTAAAGAACAAATTGGGCTCCGAAAATTCACTCTGTCATTACTTGGAATTCAGAATGCATATTTTTCACATTATAAATGGAGGCTAGATCCCAGATTAGTCCACAAAAGCATTTTTATAAATAAAATACTATTCATAGTGGGAAAAAATAAGTTTAAAAAGCCAATACTTATATTTAAACCAAACAGGATACATTTAAGAAAAAGTATTTCTAATCTACCTTGAATGCTGGTACTTAAATCTCTTTAAATCTGTTCCCTTCCTTGTCTTTTCAGTGTGAAATAAAACCTGGCCAAGTCTATCTGTAGTCTTCTTTACATAGCCTGACGCTGCTCCCCCCGCCCAGGCTGCACTTCTCTGCACTGAGAGAGACTACGAGGGCACCCTGTCTGCCCACTCAGCTCTTCTCTGGAGGGACCGTGGAAGCAGGGTCATGGGCAGGCAGTAAGGACCACAAAAATAGCAATATTAGTTCATGAAACAAACATTCACTGTGTGCCTGAAATGTGCCAGATACCATGCTATCAAGTCCAAATCCCAAATTCCTGGTCAGGGTGAAATACAGGTTAACTTTTTACCGATCATCCTTGTTCATTGTTATCAAATCCCTGTGAACAAATTTATATAGGGAAATAATTAATGGTATTTTACAAAGCTCCATTTACAATATGTAAGTCAGGTTGTATCATAAAGGCTATCAGTGCTAGGCTGGAACTGATGACAATAGCTGACAAACTGTACCTGAGGACCAGTCCCACATGAGGGTCAGTAAATATCACGAAGACATGATAACACACAAAACATCTACGCTCCTCGTTTCCTACTTCTTTTGTGATACCACAGTATCAATTTAGACGAACTTCATATCACGGAGCCACTTACCTTGATTTCCTTAAACAAATATTATGTATTCACCCAAAGCCTAATATTTTTCCTCTCTTGTCCTGACCTCTAGAGCTGAGTCTTTAACGACTAGAGCCTGTCTCTAATGTATGATTTGGCTTTAATTTTCAATGTTAATTAAAATGGTGCAAGTGGGTTATTCTGGATGTGGTAGAGCTCACATTATGGAAAAAGAAAAAATTTTGTTTTTCATCTAGAGATGGAATTATAGTTCATATGGTCATGCCCCCAAATAATCCTAATGTTCTCTTAAATCCACAAGAAAGACAATGCTTCTGCAATTTTTTCTTTTTTTATTTTTGAGACAGAGTCTCACTCTGTCGCTGGTGCCGGAGTGCAGTGGTGCAATCTCGACTCACCTGCAGAGGCCTCCGCGTTCAAGCAATTATCCTGCCTCAGCCTCCCCAGTAGCTGGGACTACAGCCATGTGCCACCATGCCTGGGTAATTTTTGTATTTTTAGTAGAGATGAGGTTTCACCATGTTGGCTAGGCAGGTCTTGAACTCCTGACCTTAGGTGATCCACCCACCTTGGCCTCCCAAAGTGCTGGGATTACAGGCGTGAGCCACCGCAACCAGCCTGCCATTTTCTTTGGATATTACAATGCCCCATAAGAAAATACACTTGAACAAATTACAGATTTGTATGATTTCATAATAATATTATACAAATTCATTAGACTAAATTACTAGAAACCTGCCAAGAAAACTTCCAAGACCTCAATTAGACCTTACTCACTAGACTCTGTTAATAGCTTCCCTAAGAAGTCATAAAGTGAATACAAATCAGAGCACATATTTAACGATTCTCCAATGGGTGAAGAGGACTAAAGACTTTTTTAAATTAAACTTTTTGAGATAATTATAAATTCATATGCAGTTGTAAGAAATAACACAGAGTGATCCTATGCACCCTTTATCCAGTTTCCCCCAATGGTAACATCTTGCCAAACTATAGCACAACATCACAACCAGGATACTGACATTGATATAGTCAAGATACAGAACATTTCCATCACCATGAAAAATCTCTCATATGTTGCCCTTTTTAGCTATTCCTGCTTCCCTCCCATGCCAGTCTCTCCTTAACACCTAGAAAACACTACCTAGTCTTCCATTTCTTTAATTCTGTCATTTCAAGAATGTTGTATAAATGGAGCCATACAGCACATACAGGAACCTTTTGGGATTGGTCTTTTCACTCAGTATAATTCTCTGGAGATTCATCCAGGGTAGCTGTGTGTATCCATAGTTTGTCCCTTTTTTATCCATAGTAGTATTCCGTGGCATGGGTGTACCACAATATAACAGTTCATCTACTGAAGGACATCTGGTGTCTCCAGTTTTTGGCCATTGTTAAAGCTTCTACAAACATTTGTTTGTATGTGACTGTAAATCTTCATTTCTCTGGGATAAATGGTCAGGAGAGCAACTAGTGAGTCGCATGAAGACCTGAAGATTGTGACTAAAAGACTGTTGAGCATGAAGGTGTCTATTTCCCCCATTCAAGAAGAATATAAGGTCATCTTTGGAGTCATGTGTCTCGGTGTCAGGTTATTTATGGAAGAACCTGCAGGACCAAGCATTTGCAAGGGCACAGGTGGATGTACTGGCATTTACCAAAGGGAGTGTTTAATAAGAAACATTCTTCAAACAGAATTACAGGCACTAATAAAAGTGTGAATAATGAACCAGTAATCTTTCAAGATTCACTGAGGACTGAGTCTGTGCCCCTGTGAATGGATGTGAAACCTAAGTAAACATAATGAAGCCTGCTTGGAGAGGTGGGAAAAGTAGCGGGGAGAGATATGTGATAGTCTGACTCTCCTGAAAGGCACTACTCTTAGGAGTGTACCACAGAGAGACAATTTTCTTGTCAGATGCTGTTAAAAGAACTTGATTACTCCACCCAGAATGTATATGGAGCTGGACTGCCTGGGTTTGAACCCCAGCTCAGCTACTCACTAGCTGTATGACTTAGCACTCAAAAATAAGCTATTATCCTTTTCAGGCTAGACACAGTTCTCGGGAGACAGTCCTCAGCCATACGGAAGAAAGCTTGCATACAGCACTGTTCCCCTGGTAACAGAGCAGCTTCTGACAATGGGGTGACATCTAGTGGGCAGTAAAGACCTCCAGGAAAGAAGAATAAAAGAACTGCTTCCTGGCAGAGGAAAAACCACATAGTCTAGTGCAAGAACAGTCAATATGGGAATAACCACGCCCCAGAAAGCACGCTGGTTGCTGACCAGGGCCCTGGTTCCCAAGGAACAGTGTCCATGAGGAACAGTGTCCACTGACTGGTTCAGAGGCAGACTAGCTGGCATTGTTAAAAGCAGAACTTTGGGGGTCAGGTTTTTGAGGGCTGGTGTAGCCTGACACTTAAAACTCCTCACTCTGTGCTCTGTGGCACTGCCTGAGAGACTTGAAGATGGAGTCATTTCTCCTTTCACATGACGCAGTCACTTAGATCGCGGCAACAAGAGCTTCTTATGTCAACCAGCGCGCTTGTCTCAACCCAAACAACAATAAAAAGGTTTTGATGGAAGCTTGTGATTCACTGACTTGATGAAAAGTCATGCCTAATTTTCTTTTATATCTCAAATTTTGGATCCACAATCTTAGGTCAATCTGTAAAACTTTAAGATATAATAGTATTCTTAATGGTTAAGGACTAATGGAGAGAATATATATACTTATAACTAAAAATTGTTCTATATCCAATATCAACAAGAATACATAATAGATGGATTTTTCATTTTGAAAGGCCATTTGGAAAGGGAAGACTAAGTACCACATTCTTGCTTCAAATGGACTGACTACATTATGCCTACACAAGCAATTTTGGTCAGAGATCAAAGCACCAGACATTTCAACAAAATGCAAGGAAAAAACGACATAGCTGGAAAGATATTCTGTCAGATCTTATTGCCTTTACCATTTTCTAATGTCAAAGAAAAGTACTAAAACTGTAAAAATGAATGATACACAGTAAATGAAACCCCCAAATCTAGATTCTATCACTTGGTTATTCTTATCCTTTTAAGAGGATACAGCTGTTTCAAAATATAATCTCAGAGAACTATAAAACAAAAATTTCCAATGAAGTCATTAAATCCTAACTGCTAGTACTTTAAAATTACTGTTCTTAAAACATGAGCTCTGCAAAAACCCAAAGATACTGGGCAAGGAAAAATGTCATGTTGAAAAGAAATTTAGCTGTGAGCAAGTAAGAATTTTAACAATTTAAAATCCTTTCCAAAACATTAACAATATATTTCTTCAGTCTGCTTATCTTCAGCAGCTATTTAAACAGCAACTCTTTCTCTAATACAGTGATCTTAATTCCCAAGGCCCACAGACATTGAGTCTAGGGCCATACTGCTTTAAGTGGCAGAGTGGGGCTTCATATTTAGCTTATATATTTCCAATATGCCCTGCAGCCGCTGTAAGTTGTCAAGATAACCAGGAGAAAACAGTTCATGTAAAACTTTGTTGCTTGTTCACAACTGTCCTAAAATTCCTGCCAGAATATGTTTCTAGAAGCCAAGAAATGGGTCTGATTTGTCTATATATACTGGCTGACTGCAATGCCTGGCACATTAAGTTTCTTGAAGTCTAGACATAGGGAAATCCAATAATTCTTTCCTGAATGTACACTCGATTAAGTTCATTGTCACAAGATTTTAAAGTAATATTTTTTCTTATGACTAGTTCTGCAGTGCATTGTAAAAATTTTTAGGAAATAAATATGAAAAAAAAAGAAACTAAAAGCTGCACACAATCAACTATGAATCAAATTAATGATTCAACCAACCATGAATCAAAAATATTTGGGGAAAAAATTGCATCTATACTGAACACGTATGTACAGACTTTCTTTCTTGTCATTATTCCCTAAACAACACAGTGTAACAACTACTTCCGTAGCATTTACATTGTATTAGGTATTATAAGTAACCTAGAGATTATTTAAAGTATATGGAAAGATGTGCATAGGTTATATGCAAATACCATATCATTCTGTACCAAGGACTTGAGCATCTGTCAATTTTGTTATCTGCATGAGGTCCTGAAACCCATCCCTCTTCAAACAGGGGTTTGAAGAGGATACTAAGGGAAGAGAAACCCATCCCTCTTCAAACAGAATTACAGGCACTAATAAAAGTGTGAATAATGAACCAGTAATCTTTCAAGATTCACTGAGGACTGAGTCTGTGCCCCTGTGAATGGATGTGAAACCTAAGTAAACATAATGAAGCCTGCTTGGAGAGGTGGGAAAAGTAGCGGGGAGAGATATGTGATAGTCTGACTCCCCTGAAAGGCACACTACTCTTAGGAGTGTACCACAGAGAGACAATTTTCTCGTCAGATGCTGTTAAAAGAAATTGGATACTAAGGGATGACTGTATTCTATGTATGTACCATAATTTTACTGAATTCCTTAGCACATTAAAAAAGAATTTGTCCTGTATTTTTCCTATCACATAGATTCAATGACGTTTTTGGCTAATCAAAATGTAAACAGAATTTTGTGATGCAGATGAAAGCTGTCTAATGTATGGCTGTGGAACCAGTCTCTGACCGGTGAATAGTTTTACTGTGACGTCAATCTTGATGCAATGCTTTCTTTGCTCACTGCAAAACTTCTAAGATTCTGGTTTATGGTTCATCCTAAACTAGGATGGACTTAAGTTCCTTATTTCTCTATTTTTTGGAAAATTGTATTAGAAGGGCCTAGGAAGTAATTTCTCACTGATCATATGGCTAGGGCCCAATTTTTAACCTTTTAGTGATCTGTCCTAAATAAAGATAAAATATGTGAATATTTATTTGGATTCTTTAAAAAAGGAAAAGAGTTGCTCTCTTTCTGTGGGAAGTAAATAAAAGGAGGAACTAAGAACACTATCCTTTTAGGATATCCCAGTACTATGAAGAACATTGGAAAGAAGGAGTTTATAAGCAGAATCTTCTGAATTTTATTTCCAAGGCTCAATAATAACAGAAGTTCAAATTTTTTAGCAAATTTTTGGAGCAATTTTTAGGCAGATGTGGATCTACCACAGACATACATTTTTATTTTATATCCAACTTTGTAGAAAACACACATTTTGTGGTATTTCCAACATTTCAGTCTAATGTGGCTGTGTCTAAAATTCTTAACTTTTTGATGTCTTCAATACAAAGCTATTAGTAACTTCATAATTAAAACTATTAATGCATAAAAGTGAGGTTAATTTGAAGTATGTGAATTATAGAATAATACTTAAAGACAGGCCACTAGCCAGGTGCAGTGGCTCATACCTATAATCCCAGCACTTTGGGAGGCCAAGGTGGGAGGATTGCTTGAGCCCCGGAGTTCGAGACTAGCCTGGGCAACAATGCAAGACCCTGTCTATACAAAAAACAAAAAAGGCCAGTTCATTGTGTTAAGTTCATATAATTAAAACTCTGTTAATCAGATATTACTTAGTAGATGTTCTTCTGGAATTAAGCTTAATGAAAAGAGAAAAAAGAATTTCTTGTTTGTTATGTCTGGTATTACTATGCAAATAATTGCTTGGCAACATTTGAGATACACAGTATTCTACATTTATTAAGTTATACTGCAGGCACAGTTCTAAGTGTTTTTCCTATAATAACTCATTTAATCCTCATAGAAACCCTACAAGGTACATGCATACTATCACTATACTCATTTCATGAGTAAAAAAAAAAAAGGTCACTAAGTTTGTTTCATAAGATTTTTTGTTTAATGAATTAGCTTAGCAAATGTCTTCATCAAACATAAGGGAGAACATTAGTCTAGCATACACATTCCATATAACTCTTTACAATCATTTCATTCAAAGTGAACTTCTTAAACTGTAGAAACAATACCTGGAAATGTCTTTTACTTCACAGAAAATATTCTAGCACACATAAGCCAAATTAACTGTTTTTAATCATCTCATAAAAATAAGTTTTTAAAGTATGGGAAAATAACAATAAAATATTTTTGGAAAAGTCTTCTACTTCACAGGTGACTAAATTCTTAGACTCATCATTCTCAAGTACTTCCTACTGATTGGGATAACACGAAAACACCTAAATTTTTCTTTCTCCATCAGGAAATCAAAAAACACCAACAACGATTTCTGATATATTTCTGGCAATATTTATATTGCTTAACTATTATTTGTTTGCATTATTAAAGTTCAGTTACAATTCAACTTTTAGAAAAGGTATTGGCTTAAGACAAATCAAAATTAATTGTTCACAAAAGGAATGCTGGTTATTTTGGATATTCTATTTCACATTCTAATATCTTAGTATTTTCCAAAATCTTTACTATGTAATTTTACCATGTTTAAAATTCTTAGCAAGGGACTTCCTCCTCAGGAGGTTTCCAGTTTATAGTCTATCATTACATAATAAAGTTACTTGATTCTTTAAAACTGTTTTTTCTAGTTGCAACAGCACTTTATTTATATGGCCTAAGGGTGCCACCTTGTGGCCTGCGTAGGCTTCAAGTTCAACTTGAGCATCTAGTATGGCATAAGGTGAGAAGTCTGTACCTCCGAAGTTTCTCTGTTCCATTTCAAGTTATTTACCATAATTCTCACTAACTGTGAATTTGTGAAAATCCAAAATTGGGATGAAGTTCAATTTTCCTTTTAAAAAAACTTTTCAAGAAAATTAATAGCAAAAATATGATTCCAGGCTTATTCAGAAATCTAAACCTCATTAAACCCACCTTAGCAGACTTTATATAAAGTGCTACTTAAATGGCATTCTAACTTATTCATTTATTGTGTTGTTTCAAAATATAAGAATTGTGAGTTTTGCAAAATATTCCTTATTTTCTAAATAGTCTACAAAATTTAAACCAGACTTCACCCTAAGTAAGTTTGAAGGTATGAGATTGTATCCTTAGAAGAAGCTTAACTGTAGTAGTCACGTGTCGCTTAATGATGGGGTATGTTCTGAGAACTGCATTGTCTGGTGCTTTCACTGTTATGTGAACAACACAGAGTGTCCTCAGGTGCCTACACAAGTCTAGAGGATATAGCCTACTACATGCCCATGCTATACATGACTATTTCCATAAAATTCTTAGAGCTGGAAGGCCATCCAACATCATTTAACTCAATCTCATTATTTTACAAATAAGGACACTGAGACCAGAAAGGCTGTAACTTTGTTACTTTACATGCTACCGCTCATCCCCACAGGTTCTAGTCCTATTCATGATTCACTGTCGAAATACAAAATGCAGTCATACACTGCATAATGGCATTTTGGTCAACGATGGACTGCATATATGAAGGTGGTCCCATAAGATTAGAATATTCTTACTGTAACTTTTCTATGTTTAGATACACAAATATTTGCCACAGTGTTAAAACTGCCTACAGTATTCAGCACAGTAACATGCTGTATAGGGTTGTAGCCTAGGAACAACAGGCCATACCATATGGCCTGGGTGTGCAGTAGGCTCTTCTATCTAGGTTTGGGTAGTAAGTACACTTTGTACACAAACAATGAAATAATCTAATGGTGCATTTCTCAGAATGCGTGTGCTTGTCATTAAGCAATGCATGACTATACATCATCTTCAACATAATAGTTTACTTTTCACGATTCTATTGTAATTTGTCCCTTTCCATGCTCTAGATTATGTGCTAGATGGGTGCAAGCATCTTCACACAAAACATACATAATGACAGTGGGTGGACAAGGGCCCTCCTCCCTACACTATAAAACCCTGGAGGATCTAGTGGACTTCTTTAAGGTGGGGTCTGCTGTGTGTGAAGCTATGCAAATCACTAGTCTACATTTACCATTTGTACATTTACGGCCTAGGTAAAACCTTAAAATTCAGAATTCTTTACATATCCTTATTACACACACATCCTACCTCACTCACTCCGACCTCCAGGGGCCCTCGTAAATAAGGATATACAACATAAGACAACCGGACAGCGGACTAAGGAGATGCCTTAGTCAAACTGTATTTTTAAAATGGCATGTTTGTAGAACAGACATGAAACGACTGAGAAACGGCAGAATGACTCATATGTGTGGTATTAGATGTATTTCTTCTCTCGCCACTGGAAATGTTGATTTAATGCTGAGACCCTTGGTAGAAAGGGAATAAACAGTCTTATATCTAAGGGAGTTGAGGAGTGTCTGTGGCTTTAAAGGGAATCGTGGCTCTTTTCCTGCTGTCCCTGCTCTGGACTAGGGGTAACCTACTTTGGGAAGGAGTCTTTTTTGAGAGTAGGAAGTACATGCTTAGAAATGGCTCCAGATTCACAAAAGAAAAACAGAGATTCCCTGCCCCCAGGTTTTCTAGCCTAGTTTATGAGGATAGAAATAAATAAAGGATTATAGGCAGAAGTTGTAACTTTTGGCTAGTGCTTTCCTCATGCTGCCAATTAGGAAGGGGTGGGGCAAGAAGTGGAAGACACCGATATTCTAAAGCAGAGCTCAATCACCAGTCCTGATAACTCCTTCAGCAGAGTAATTTCAAGCATAAGACAGTGAATTACAGCAATTCTCTTTCTGACTGAGCCCTGGACCCTCCACACAGCCTCTCCTATTAAAATGGTGAATCTGTGAGTTAGCTCAGTTTACATGTGTGTACTCAGAGCATTCTGGAGAATCTTTCAGAAATAGGAAAAGAAGATGACAAGTTCCTATATCAGTTTCCCATGGAGCTATTTTTGCAAACTGCCCAGAGACCAGAGACCTGCCCATTGTGACTAACATGGCAAAGAATGGTCAAAGACTATGGATCTCAAGTTTTAATAGCTACATAGCTCTTCCAGATTTGCTGCTTTCCAGGAAATGTCTTTAATAAACAGGCTTTGTTTGTTTAGACACTGTCAATTAAAACTGATTCCCAGTGTTAGCAACTGTTGATACAAACCTTATTTTCCTTTTAATTCTTATTCTCAATCTCAAAACCATTTAATATTTTGCGATTTGTTCTATAACAAATACTAAGGAAACTGGGAATAATATGGTAAATTTCTTTATATCAAAAAACAATTTTCTAAATGACTTGCAGATAGGAGCAGGACACAATATAAAACTGTTAAGAACTCGTTTTTAAAAGTTTGAACAACCGCTAAACTTTCGTCCTTGTACTCAAGAGAACTACAGTGTTAAACAAAGATAATTATGATTTAAAAATTGTTCTTTAAAATGCTGTCAGAAGATAATGGCTTCACAGTCTTCAAACAATAGGAGAGTAAGTTTCTTGTTTTTAAATAAATAAATTACACTCTCAGGATTGACGAGCTTCGGATTTGGGGAAATGAACTATAATATGAAATGTTATATCTTAAACTGTAGAGAAGTATAAGAAAAGACACACAAAAACAAATTAAAGGCAAACTTTCAGGTTTATGGTAGCTATTAAATTTACCACTAATATATTTGCATGTCTTCTTCAGTGATACTATCAAAATAAATCTATTCCAAATACATCTAAATATTTTTATTCAAATAGTGTCCTTTCATACCATGTCTCTCTGGCCCAAATTTTTCGTTTTAATTATATTTTATTGGATGGTTTCAGGAGTGTAATTGAAATCATTTAAAGATTAACCCAAGAGTTCTTAATGTCAAAGACCTTTATGTCCACATCACTTCCATCACTTAGTTGGACTTTGCACACTTAGAACTTAACTCCACTGCCCAGATCTTGACCTACAACTACCTTTTATATTCCCTTACACTTTAGGAAATATTTCTCATTTATGTCTCTCAATCTCTCCCTCACCCTCCTTTTGGCTACCCCAAGCAGCAAGAAATCTGCCCATACAACCATCCCCAACTCTCTTCAGTCAGCTTCTGGTTCCTTCTAAGGCTCAAAGCAGATCACTTCCACTTCCACCAGGAAAGAAAATACCTTACCCATCCATGGGACCCGGACATAAAGAAGCAAGGACAAAGAACATAAGCCTAAAGTTGGGGAGAGGCCTAGCAATTGGAGAAAAGACTATAATCAACATCTAGAAAGAACTGAGCATTGGATCAAATCTCAGTGTCAGGATTCTGCTAACCCCAAAGTACAACTTGCCTCGCACTCTAGACAAGGCTGAAGCAAGGAAAAACAATCAAGTGATCTTAAGTGATAAATAGCAAAGGCAGACTTCCAGACTTGAATCAAGAGATCCATGATCTGTGAATTCATCAAGAATTATTTCTCAGGATAAGCACTAAGTACTAGACACCAATCAAAAGGTTTGTATCTTAGGTCCTAACTCGGCCATTTTCTAAGGCACTATCTTGAGTAGTCCAACTCTAAGAGTCCCAGTTTCCTCATTTGCAAAACTGAGATAATATCTGTCTTACCTACTTCACAATATTTTTGTACAGAACTTTGAAAACTATAATGAAATATACAAATATAAGATGCTATATATTTTTTCTTAGTTTCTTATTCCACATCTTGGTAACAAGTAAAAGGATTTCTGCCTTGAATGGGGTCAGAGGCAACAATGGGAGCAACTCATAGAGTCTGGTGCTCCTCACAGAGTGAACAAGCAGAGAAGCCCAAGGAGATAATAACAATATTGTACACTGGCACATGAGTATGTACATAGGGCAGATCAACAGTCCCAAATGGATATTTTGCCATGGCCTTAATATCATATCTAAAACCAGCACTCCAGAGGCTGGGTGTGCTGACTCATGCCTGAAATCCCAGCACTTTTGGAGGCAGAGGTGGGAGAATTGCTTGAGCCCAGGCATTCGAGACAAGCCTGGGCAACATAGTGAGACCTTGTCTCTAAAATATATATATATAAAAGTTAGGTGTGGTGACGTGCACCTGTAGTCCCAGCTATTCGGGAGGCTGAGGTGGGAGGATAGTGATTTAATTTGGCTTTGTGTCCTCACTCAAATCTCATTTTAAATTGTAGTCCCCACATATCAAGGAAGGGACCTGGTGGGAGGTGAATGGAGCATGGGGGTGGTTTCCCCCATGCTGTTCTCACGATAGTGAGGGAGGGCTCATAAATAAGATCAGATGGTTTTAAAATTGGTAGTTTCCCCTACACATTCTCTCTTGCCACCATGTAAGATGTTCCTTGCTTCCCCATAACCTTCCACCATGATTCTAAGTTCCTTGAAGCCTCCCCAGCCATGTGGAACTGTGTGTCAATTAAACCTTTTGTTTATAAATTACCCAGCCTCAAGTAGTATCTTTATAGCAGTGTGAAAACAGACTAATACAGAGAATTAGTACCAGGAGTAGGGCACTGCTATAAAAATAACCTGAAAAAATGGAAGTGACTTTGGAACTGGGTAACAGGCAAAGGTTGGAACAGTTTGGGGGGCTCAGAAGATATGGGAAAGTCTGGAACTTCCTAGAGACTTGCTGAATGGTTTTGACCAAAATGCTGATAGTGATATGGACAATGAAATCAAGGCTGAGGTGGTCTCAGAAAGAGATGAGGAACTTTTTGGGAACTGGAGTAAAGGTCACTCATGCTATGCTTTAGCAAAAAGACTGGTGGTATTTTGCCCCTGACCTAGACATCTGCGGACCTTTGAACTTGAGAGAGATGATTTAGGGTATCTGGCAGAAGAAATTTCTAAGCAGCAAAGCATTAAAGATGTGGCCTTGATTTTTCTGAAAGTGTACAAATGTGTTCACGAAGAGATAATCTGCAATTGGAACTTCTGTTTCAAAGCGAAGCAGAGCATAAAAGTCTGGAAATTTGCAGCCTGACTGGTAGAAAAGAAAACCCCATTTTCTGGGGAGAAACTCAAGCATGCTACAGAAATTTGCCTAAGTAACAAGGAACAGAATGTTAATAGCCAAGAAAATGGGAAAAATTTCCCCAAGGCATGTCAGAGATTTTCATGGCAGCCCCTCCCATCACAGGCCACAAGGCCTAGGAGGGAAAAAAATGGTTTTGTGGGCTGGGATCAGGCCCCTGCTGCTCTCTGCAGCCTCAGGATATGGTGTCCAGTGTCCCAGCCACTCCGGCTCCAGCCATGGCTAAAAGGGGCCAGACTACAGCTCAGACCATTGCTTCAGAGGGTGCGGGCCCCAAGCCTTGGCAGCTTCCATGTGGTGTTGGGCCTGTAGGTGTGCAGAAGACAGGAGTTGGGCTTTAGGAACCTCTGCCTAGATTTCAGAGGACATATGGAAATGCCTGGATGTCCAGACAGAAGTCTGCTACAGGGGCAGAGCCCTTATGGAGAACCTCTGCTGGGGCAGTGTGGAAGGGAAATGTAGGGTTGGAGCCCCCACACAGAGTCCCCACTGGAGTGTTGCCTAGTGGAGCTATGAGAAGAGGGCCACTGTCCTCCAGACCCCAGAAAAGTAGATCCACTGAGAGCTTGCACCATGCATCTGGAAAAGCCACAAGCATTTAATGCCAGCCCATGAAAGCAGCCACAGGGACAAAGCTGCTCAAGGCCGTGGGAGCACACCCCTTGCATCAGCGTACCCTGGATGTGAGACATGGAGTTAAAGGAGATTTTGGAGTTTAAGATTTAATGACTGCCTGGCTGGGTTTCAGACTTGCATGAGGCCTGAGGCCCCTTTGTTTTGGCCAATTTCTCCCATTTGGAATGGGAGCATTTACCCAATGCCTGTGCCCTCATTGTATCTTGGAAGTAACTAACTTGCTTTTGATTTTACAGACTCATAGGTGGAAGAGACTTGCCTTGTCTCAGATGAGACTTTGGACTTGGACTTTAGGTTAATACTGGAATGAGTTAAGACTTTGGGGGACTGTTGGGAAGGCATGATTGGTTTTGAAATGTGAAAAGGACGAGATTTGGGAGGGGCCAGGAGCAGAACTATATGGTTTGGCTCTATGTCCCCACCCAAATCTCATCCCAAATTGTAATCCCCGCATGTCAAGGGAGGGACCTGGTGGGAGGTGATTGGATCATGGGGGCGGTTTTCCCCATGCTGTTTTCATGATACTGAAGGAGTTCTCATGAGATCTGATGGTTTTAATAGTGGCAGTTTCCCCTGCATTTTCTCTCCCTCCTGTTGTCATGTAAGATGTGCCTTGCTTACCTTTCACCTTCCACAGGGATTCTAAGTTTCCCGAGGCCTCCCCAGCCATGAGGAACTGTGAGTCAATTGAACTTCT
The DNA here is from genome assembly GCF_029281585.2 of Gorilla gorilla gorilla. Taxonomy (NCBI): domain Eukaryota; kingdom Metazoa; phylum Chordata; class Mammalia; order Primates; family Hominidae; genus Gorilla; species Gorilla gorilla. Next base: position 106,385,112 of record NC_073231.2, read on the forward strand.
TTTGTTTATAACTTCTTTAGAGCAGCGTGAAAACAGACTAATTCAAATGGCTTGAGCCTGGGAGCTTGACGCTGCAGCGAGCTGTGATCATGCCACAGCACTCCAGCCTGGGCAACAGAGTAAGACCTTGTCTCAAAAAAATAGAATAAAATAAAACAAAACCAGCACTCCATACATATACTCCAGACACTGCTCCAAAATTCTCTGCCAATGGTAACAATACCTCCCTAGAAACCCTGGCTTCAAATCCTTGATGCTTTCTTTTCTCCTGACAGTGAATCAGACACAAAGGCCTGTCAGTTCTGTCTTTCATTGTCTTGCAAATTCTTTTTCCATTTTATTGACACTGCTTTCACTCTTAATTTGTGCCCTAACAAACAATTTTATACATGAAGTTTTCCAATGTCTTCCTAACTGGTCTCTCAGTCTCATTCTCTCTTCTGTCACCCTCTACCCCAGTCAATCTCATTAAGCTATCATGTACATTTTTTCAACCCATGCTTTGTGAATATCACTTCCAAGCTAAAAGTATTTTTAGTAGCTCCCATGGCCCAAGCATGGCCTTCTACCTTAGCTAATCTCCATTTTCACTTCTGCCTCTCTACAATCCATTCTCAATACAGAAAAAAAAAAAAATCTTCCCAAAACACAAACCATTTCCTTTCATTCCCTTACCTGAAATATGTCAATGGCAGCCCAATGTATTTAAAACAACAGCCAAAATCCTTAATAAAGGATAAATTATCAGGCTACAAAGCCCTGATAATTTTGTTCCTGCCTACCTCTCCAAATTCATCTTTAAACATTCCCCCTTCTTGTTCTCTATACTCTACCCCCGACTTGCCTCCTTCCTGCCTCAGAGGTACACTTACTTTTCTTCCTGCTGGAATGTACTTCCCCTGGATGGAGAATCACTCAGGTCTCAGCTCAAATGTCACCTACTTCTCCCCACATTACTTTTCACATCACCCTGCTTATTTTGTTCGTGTTCTTATTACAATCTATAATTTTCTTATTTATGTGCTTAATCATGTATTGTACATCTCCTCAGTTTGAAAGTAAACTTTGAGGGCATGAGTTTGTCTTGTTCCACACTATCCACAGTATTTCGCATTACCTATTACACACTAAGTGCTCAACCTGTATCTTTTCTGTTAAGTGAATGGATGGTCCAAACGTAAAGCATGCATTCAAACAAGTCTTTCAGTGGAGTCTGGAAGCCAGTATAAATGCTTAAGTAATGACAATGAAAATGAAGGCATTCACTGAAGGTGGACAAAAAATATAACTAAACTAAAAATGTATAGCAAAAATGGGGTACCAATAAAACTGATATTACATTTAAAAAGAAATCAAATCATGTTCATATGACTACTTCTTGAACATCTTTTAATGTCTGAGAAATAGGAATATTTAGAAATAATAAACATTTGTTGACTCCTCCCATAAGCAGGTACATATTAGATAGAAATGCAATATGATATACACCTATTATGTATCCACAAAAATTTTTAGAAATAAGAAATTTTTTTAATTAAAAAAATTTTAAAGATTTACCCAGAAATGAAAAAAAAAAGTAATTTGGGTATTTCACACTTATTTTATATAATATGGAACACTAGCATTAATGCTGTTTTTTTTTTTTAGTTCAGAATTTTTTTTAAAACATATGGGGTCTCACTATGTTGCCCAGGCTGGCCTCAAATTCCTGGGCTCAAGTGATCCTCCTGCCTTAGCCTCCCAAAGTGCTAGGACTACAGGCATGAGCCACTGTGCCCAGCCTGGAATGTTTTAACAAGTTAAATGTTCAACACATTTGAAGTAAAAAATAACATTTCAGAACATTAAAAACTCATAAACTTATAAAAATACAAGTGTTAAGCATACATTGCCATTCTAATATAAGTTAGGAAAAAAAGTGAAACATTTTAAAAGAAACCATATAAAAATGGGGAAAATTTAAATAATCACCAAAAAATTGAGAATTCTGGTTTCTTCAAAAGCACAATTTTGCATAAAAACTGCATTACTAGTATCACAACTGAGCTGTGAGCATATTTTTTATTACTTTATCTTTTTTAAAACGGTCTTTATTTTTTAGACCAGTTTTAGGTTCACAGCAACACTGAGCAGATTTCCCATATTCCCCCACCCTGCCACCACCAGAGGGTACCTCTGTTATAACTGATGATCCTACACTAACACATCATTATCACCCAGAGTCCATAGTTTGCATTAGGGTTCACTCTTGGTGTTATACATTCTATGGGTTTAGACAAATTTACAATGACATGTATTCATCATTATAGCATCATGCAGATTAGGTTCACTGCCCTAAAAATTTTCTGGGCTCTGCCTATTCATCCCTCTCTCTACCCAACCCCTGATATTTTTATTGTCTCTATAATTTTGCCTTTTCCAGAATGTCATACAACTGAAATCATACGGTATGCAGCTGTTTCAGATTGGCTTCTTTCCCTCGTAATATGTGTTTTCTGTATCTTTTCATGGCTTCATAGCTTCTCTTTAGGACTGCATAATATGTCATTCTCTGTATGTATTACAGTTTATCTGTTCACCTACTGAAGGACATCTTGGTTGCTTCCATGTTCTGGCAATTATGAATAAGGCTGACATGAACATCCACATGCAGGTTTTTGTGTGGACAGTTTTTCACTCCTTTGGGTAAATACCAAGGAGCGTGATTGCTGGATGGTAAGAGTATGTTTAGTGTTTTTAAGAAACCACCAAATTGTCTCCCAAAGTAGCTGTACCATTTGGCATTCCCACTAGCAATGAATAAGAGTTCCTGTTAATCCACATTCTCACCAGCATTTGGTGGTGTCAGCGTTCTAGATTTTAGTTAGCCATTTTAGTAAGTGTGTAGTGGGATCTCATTGTTTTAATTTGCATTTCCCTGATGACATATGACGTGGAGTATCTTTTTCATGTGATTATTTGCCATCTGTATATCCTCTGTGATGAGGTGTCCATTAAGATCTTTGGCTCATTTTTAAAATCAGGTTGTTCATTTTCTCTTTTTTTTTTTTTTTTTGAGTACAGAGGACTTTATTGATGGTACACGACAAGATAGAGCTCTTTGTGGGGTCTGCATGGAAACTGTAAAGAGGGGAGATTCCCAGTGTGGTGGGGGACTGAGCATGGCAGGGACTGCCCAGAAGCTGAAGGTCTCTTTCTTCCTCTTGTGCTCTCACTGGGGCTGGCTGTCGAGCAGTCTTACTCCTTGGAGGCCATATGGGCCACCACCCTGTTGCTGTAGCCAAATTCACTGTTGTACGAGGAAATGAGCTTGACAAAGTGGTCACTGAGGGCGATGCCAGCCCCAGCATCGAAAGTGGAAGAGTGAGTGTCACTGTTAAAGTCAGAGGAAACAACCTGGTGTTCAGTGTAGCCCAAGATGCCCTTGAGGGGCCCTCTGACGCCTGCTTCACCACCTTTTTGATGTCATCATATTTGGCAGGTTTCTCCAGATGGCAGGTCAGGTCCACAACCAACACGTTTGCAGAAGGACACGGAAGGCCATGCCAGTGAGCTTCCTGTTCAGCTCGGGGATGGCCTTGCCCACAGCCTTGGCAACACCAGTAGATGCAGGGATGATATTCTGGAGAGCCCCACAGACATATGCCACAGTTTCCCACAGAGGCCATCGAGTCTTCTGGGCAGGAGTGGCAGCATAGATTGTGGTCACAAGTCCTTCCGCAATGCCAAAGTTGTCATGGATGGGCTTGGCCGGGGGATTAAGCAGTTGGTGGTACAGGAGGCATTGCTGATGATCTTGGGGCTGTTTTCATACTTCTCAGGGATCATGCCCATTATGAATATGGGGGCATCAGCAGAGGGGGTAGAGATGATGACCCTTTTGGCTCCCCCATTAAGTGAGCCCCAGCCTTCTCCATGGTCATGAAGATGCCAGTGGACTCCACGGCATACTCAGCTTCAGCATCACCCCATTTGATTTTGGTAGGATCTTGCTCCTGGAAGATGGTGATGGGATTTCCATTGATGACAAGCTTCCCATTCTCAGCCTTGACGATGTGGTGGACTTTGCCATGGGTAGAAATACTGGAACATGTAGACCATGTAGTTGAGGTCAATGAAGGGTCATTGATGGTGACAATATCCACTTTACTAGAGTTAAAAGCAGCCCTGGTGACCAGGTGCCCAATATGGCACAAATCTATTTACTCTGGCCTTCACCTTCACCATGATGTCTTAGAGACATGGCTTTGAGAAGAGGATGGTCAGCACTAAGCGACCCCAGCCAGCACCCATACCCACCTCTCTTTTTGTTGAGTTTTAAGAGTTCTTTGTGTATTTTGGATAACAGTCTTTATCATATATGTCTTTTGAAAACATTTTGGGCTGGGTGCTGTGGCTCACACCTGTAATCCCAGCACTTTGGGAGGCCGAGGTGGGTGGATCACCTGAGGTCAGGAGTTCGAGACCAGCCTGGCCAACATGGTGAAACCCCCTCTCTACTAAAAATACAAAAATTAGCCGGGTGTGGTGGTGTGCACCTGTAGTCCCAGGTACTCGGGAGGCTGAGGCAGGAGAATAGCTTGAACCTGGGAGGCAGAGGTTGCAGTGAGCCAAGATCACGCCACTGCACTCCAGCCTGGGTGACAGAGTGAGACTCTGTCTTAAAAAAAAAAAAAAAAAAAAAAAAGAAATGTGTTATTTAATGTCTAAGTATTCAGTGATTTTCCAGCTATCTTTCTGTTATCAAATTGTAATTTAATTCCTTTTCGTCTGAGATCAGATATTGGATGATTTCCACTTTGGCCAATTCCAAAACAGCTACAGCCTCACTCATTACTTTGTGCTTGTACTCTATAGAGATGGTTATCCTATTTACTATTCTGACTATACTTTGGAGCTTTTTTTTTTTTTTTACATCAGTTATTGCCAGGTGCCCAAACATGAATTTAATATGTTATTTTGACTGAAAATCAACTATGTGTTTTTAATTTCCTCAGATGTCCACTGCCTACCTAGACTCCATTCCTACCTGTTCCACTGGTACCCAACTCCACTACTCTTCACTGCTCATATGCTTTGGAGGGGTCAGTCTTTATTATCTAAGGCCATGTAACATATCACATTCCCTAGCTATTGTGGTTTATTTAAAGGTGAGCAAGTGACCAGTCCAATAAAACTCTTTGCTTGGAATGCCAGAGAAATACATTCACTTTATTTTTCTAAAAATATGGTGTATAAATGAGATACCTAAAATTGCTTTTGTCATTTTTATATTTCACAGATATCAAGTATACAGAGTCAGGCAGAACAGATAAAAGGGCCAAGCCTTGGGCTTTTCCTATTACGGGTATCAATAAAGGATCTTTTTAAGACAGTTTAAATTAGGTTTTCTGTTACTTAGAACAAAATATCTAAATGACACAGAATCTGAAGTGGTCATTACTATTTGATTTCCACTCTTATATGCTTCTGTCATTGCTTCCTAAAAAGGAAAAAAATATTGTTTGTGGCACATGTTTCAGCAAAAGACAAAGGTCAAAGGGTGAAGTGCACTGATATTTAACTCTCTTTGAGAAGGAGCTGAATCGAGGCCTAAGAAATCTCATGTTCAGCACAGGAGATTGAACACTGACTGAGAGCTTGGTAAATTCTAGAACTGACCAAGGAGATAACCTGAAGGACAAGTTGAAAGGATTTCTGAATAAACAAGTGGAATAAAAATAAGCCTATTGTGGGAAAACTCTTTTATAAGCAATCCACGGTTTTTGTTGTGTTTAAAAAAAATGAGCATTAACAGCCAATGGGCAAAATACAGCCAAAAGACTGAGGAGAGGGCAGAGGGGCAGATTTAAATTAACATAGCAGCAATGCTGGGCTACTGGAAAAAAGATGACTGATAGTAGGACTAAAACTGCCACCAAAGTTAAAATGCCTATATAAACTGTTTCAACAAAGTCACACTCAGAACATTTTTGTTTTTTTAATTAAACTTACGCAGGCTGGGTGCGGTGGCTCATGCCTGTAATCCTAGCACTTTGGGAGGCCACAGCAGATCACTTGAGGTCAGGAGTTTGAGACCATCCTGGCCAATATAGTGAAACCCCGTCTCCACTAAAAATACAAAAATTAGCTGGGTGTGATGGCATGTACCTGTAGTCGCAGCTACTTGGGAGGCTGAGACAGGAGAATTGCTTCAACCCAGGAGGCGGAAGCTACAGTGAGCTGAGGTTGCACCACTGCACTCCAGCCTGGGAGACAGAGCAAAACTCCATCTCAAAAACAAACAAACAAAAACCAAAAAAGCTTAGGCAAACCAAAAAAGGCATCATAATGTAATAAAAGAAAATATAGGTTATTTGGCTAGTTTTAATATGTTTACCTTAAAAAATAAAATACAGCAGAGTATCTAATGTCATAAAGACCCAATATGGAAAGGTAGCTAAATAAACCATTCGTGCTCTTGCATTTGTTTCTGATTTACTTAGTACCATACCTAAATAATAATGTGCACAAATCTTTTAATTGATTGTGTTCAGAATTTATTAAAAGCACCACTTATTGGATAGTTTATTAAATGCATGCAAGTATCTGTATATGATTTCTTCAGCATATGTGTATTTAAGGCAACATGACAGAGAGCTAGAGACAGGAAAGCTGTCCATTTTAAAATCAAATTGGTGTATATCTCCTGCTTATTCAACATGTTTTGGTCTTGGAATTGTTTCTCTAATAATGTACTGGCAAGTCAGACGTTAAATTATTTAAGGTTTCTAAACACTGATTTGGTGGAAGTGCTAACAACCCTTGTGAACAAACATAAGCTTCAGAAAAACTGAACAGCACTAAAAAAAAGTATCTACTTTGGAAAATAATGATCCTTTGTAATTGATTTTGGTTTTAGATATAAAGTTTACACTGGTAATTCTAATGTCTGTTTACCAGTTTAATTTTAAAAAGTACTTAGCTGGGTGCAGTGACTCACACCTATAGTCCCAGCACTTTAGGGAATCTGGAGCAAGAGGATCACTTGAGCCTAAGGATTCCAGACCAGCCTGGGCAACATAGTGTGAAACCCCATCTCTACAAAAAAATTTAAAAATAAACCTTGCATGGTGGTGCGTGCGTGCCTGTTGTCCCAGATATTCAAGGCTGAGGCAGGAGGATCACTCGAGCCTGGGAGGTGGAGGGTGCATTCAGCCATGATTGTGCCACTGCACTCCAGCCTGAGCAACAGAGCAAAACCCTGTCTCAAAAAAACACAAGGAAAAAAAAAAGTACTTAGCCAGGTGCAGTGGCTCATGCCTGTAATCCCAGCACTTTGAGAGGCTGAGGTGGATCACTTGAGGTCAGGAGTTAGAGACCAGCCTGGCCAACATGATGAAACCCCATCTCCACTAAAAATACAAAAATTAGCTGGGTGTGGTGGTGTGTGCCTGTGGTCCCAGCTACTCAGGAGGCTGAGGCAGGAGAATCGTCTGATGCAGTGAGCCAAGACTGTGCCACTGCACTCCAGCCTGGGTGATAAACTTAAGTTCTAATAATACTGAAAGTTATTTTAAATAGAAATCTTTTACAAACATCACAATAGTGTCTTTTATAGAATGCCTAGACGAAACCCAGTTCTCTAATTATTTTCCTTATAGGAAATCTAGAAAAAACCTTTAGTAGAATGGTATTAGTATGACAAATTCAATATTATAGTCTCAGAAGTTCTTTCATTTTTAAAGGATAAAAAAAAAAAAACAAAAGAAAGTCAACATGGAGTCAGTGAAAAAATTCTACACCAGAAGCAAAGAGGTGCACCAGATCTACATGAAGAAAAGCACACCACTGAGAATTATTTACAATAAGAAAATGAAAAAAATCCAGAAAAATACTGTGCTCTCAGGGGCATACAAAAAATTAAGAACTCAGGGTGGGGGAAAAAACAGTATTAAAGAAGACAGGGACTAAAAAAAAAGACTATAAGTTAAATAAAAACACAATAGAAATTTAAAATCCAAATTATAAGCAGTAAGGAAATCAGTGACGGAAGGGCCTAACTTAAGAAGCTATGCAAAAGAAAAAAGTTAGAAAGGATGTGTGAGATGACAGCAATGAGAACAAGAAAGGAGAGCCAACCAATGAAAAATTCCTGGAGAAAAAAACAAGTACAAAACAAAAGGCACCAACTTAATATTTTCCTCAGCTAAAAAAAAAAAAAAAAAAAAAAAAGATTTCAACACCTAAAGGACCTGTTATCTTTTAGATAAAATTATTGGATTTAAAAAATCAGTAGCTATAACCCTAAACTTTGAAATATTTTAATCATTTTACATCGATAATGCAACAGATGGCTGTATTTGCCATGGAAAAGGCACATTTATCCAGTCAGGATGGTGTAAATCTGGTATTTTACTGCATACCTTGATTATTTTGCATTTGGGTTTGGACATTAACTTGCTGAGGGCAGAAACAAGAACCTGAACTCATGCCTTAAGATAAAAATTGCATTCTTTTTATACACTTACTACATTTGAAACTATGCAGTGGCTCAATCATGGCTCACTGAAGCCTCAATCTCCCAGGCCCATGAGATGCTTCCACCTCAGCCTTCCAAGTAGCTGGGACCACAGGTGTGTGCTAGCACGCCCAACTAATTTTAAAGTTTTTTGTAGAGATGAGCTCTCCCTATGTTGTCCAGGCTGGTCTTGAACTCCTGAGCTCAACAGATCCTCCAGTCTCGGCCTCCCAAAGTGTTGGGATTACAGGCACGAGCCACTTCACCCAGCCCACCCAAGCATTTTTATGGGCTCTGAAATGTACTACGTAAAAAGGACACGCTTTATTGGTTTAGAAAGTTAAGTATACATTATTATTATGATCAGCAGTAGGATAGCTATTTTATTTCCACCAGTCATTGATAAAACAATCCAAGTGTAGTAGGTATTAATCAGTAGCTTAAGTTAGAAATAAAAATTTACTATGGGAACGACTACAGTGCTTTCAAATAACCGACATATGAAAAATTTACAGCTAACCTCTTCCAAAGAGCTGTCCACACTGCAGTCTCCAATGCTCTTCCTCCTGTTGTCTCTTGAAACCACACCAATCAGGTTTTCTTCCTCACTATTCTCCTGAAAGTGCTCTTGCAAGGTCACCAAGGACCTTCCTATTACTAAATCCAATGGTCATCTCCTAGTCTTCATCTTACTTGACTTGTCAATCAGCAGGAGGAGACACAGTTGGCCACTTTCTCCCTGAAAAACTCTTTACTTGGCCTTCAGTACTCCATACTCGCTTCTTTTTCCTCCTACCTTCAAAAGCCTCTCCTTTGTAATTATTCATCTCTCCAATATCTGAATGTGGAAAGCCCTAGAGCTCAATTCTCATTTCCTTACACTAGATCTCATAGGCTCATGGCTTTAAATACTACCCTTCTGTGCAGGGGTAGCCAATCTTTTGGCTTTCCTGGGCCACAGTGGAATAACTGTCTTGGGGCACACATGTAACGATAGCTGATGAGCTTAAAAAAAAAATACAATCAATCTCATAATGTTTTAAGAAAGTTTACAAATTTGGGTTGCACAAGCTTGCATTAGTGACTCCCAAATTTCTATTTCCAGTTGGACCTTTCTCTTCAACTCCCGTCTCTATAACCCCACTTGAACAGGCATCTCAAACCTGACTAAAACTGGCTCCACCTACCTTCACACTCAGTCTTCTCCATCTCAGTACACTGTTTAACTAAAGCCTTCCAATAGCTCAGGCCAAAGGCCACAGGGTCGTGCTTCACCCTTTCTCTCATAAGCACATCCAAACCATAAGCAAATCCTATCAGCAATACTCAGAATACGACGGCTTCTTACTGCCTCTCTTACTACCCACCTGGTCTAAGCCACCATTCTCTCTGGCTTCAATTACTGCATCAACCTAACAGGTCTCCCTGCTTCCATCCTTGCCCTTACAGTCAACACTGAACACAGCAGCCAGAGTGATCCTTTAAAAACCTTAAGCCAGATCCCCTCATTCCTCTGCTCAAAACCCTCCAAACACCTCCCTTCTCACTCAGAGTAAAAGCAAAAGTCCTTACCTGGGCCCATTAGCTCTCTGACCTTGTCTCACCCTCCTTCCCTCCGGGTGCTCAAATCTACTGGCCTCCTTGCGGTTCCTCTCTTGCTGTCCCTCTAACAAGACTGAAGGGTTCTGGGCTTTTGCCCTTGCTTGGTATGCTCTTTCCCTAGACAGCTGCATGGCGGTCCCCAACGCCTTCAGTTTTGCTTGAGTCTTTTCCATGGCACCAGTCCTTATTTTAAAACTGCACCTGTTCCTTCCTTGGTGCTTCCTATCCCCCTTTGCTACTTTATTTTTATTCCTAGTAACTGTTACCATCTGACTCCAGATACGTTAACTTTCACAAATCCCGTTTATCGTCCCCAACCCCACCTTCCTCCAGTGACATGTTAGCTCCTGGAAGACAAGGACTTCATTTTGTTCACTCTCACATCCCCCAGTGCTTAGAACAGAGCCTGGCCATAGAAGGCGCTCAATATACGCTTGCTATATGAATGCCGAATATGCAAATTCTTAAATCTATAATAGGTAAGGCTAAGAAGTTTGGGACTATAAAGCCCAACTTATTTCCACAATGGGAAATACAATTTCCCTTTTGATAAAGAACTGTGAGAATCCTTTGTTTTCCATAGTAACACAATTTATATAACATGCCAAAAATTCCTTATCACTTCACATCCTCTCTCCAGTGCCTTTCCTGTATTCTGTAAAATATTAACTTACTATCATCAAAAAATCTTTGATTTCCCTCTGGTACTGCTACCATAATACTGCAAAGGCAAAGTGAACTCACTAAAAATGGTATGGAAACATAAATAATGAAGAAATGTAATAAAGTGTGTTAACAACCAAACAAATTCATCTCTATTTCAAATCAAATTGTACTGACACAGTGAGAACCCCAGTCCAAGTTTAACTTTATTATCACTATAGTCCTTAATGAGCTAACAGTTTTCTTACTAAACTCCTTTTAAACTAAAAAGGAGTTCATGTAGGACTCCTGCATATAACCATGAAAACTAAGCCTGAGAGAAATCAGTTCAGGCTACAAATCTAATTGATAAAACTCTTAGACAGCACTACATGTTTGGCTAGATAACAGACGCAGGGATACTGAAGTAAGGGAGATGAGACCAAATCTCGCTCAGCCTTTGCTAGCTTTCTGACCTTGGACAAGTCAGACTCTCGGTGCCTCAGTTTCCTTATCTGTATAATGGAAATGGTACCTGATAGGGTTGCTTCAAGGATTAAAGGTACCAGGTATTTAAAGCAATGGCACCGTGTCTGACATAAAATAAGCACTGAAAATAGCTATTACTAGAACATAAAAACAATCCCCACACCACTCATATTACAGCTCTTTAAGAGGCTCCTAGGTACCACCGTCATTTTTTAAAGACTGAGAAGTGCTACTATTCAATGGCATATTTTTACCTTATTATGTTCTGTAGCCAATTCCGAATACCGTGGAACGTTACAAAAAACAGATGTTTTTTTCTTGAGGTACTGTTGGGAAAACCTCAGAGAGAACGATCTGCTTTTTAGCACTGCAAGCCAATTAAGGGAGAAAGTTTGCGATTACCCGAGCCCTAAGTGGAAGGTGTGCAAATCCTGCCTTTTGACCCGGGCACCCCGGAGCCATGTGCCATTCTGGAGAGCTCACTCACACCCCAACAGCTTGTCCCGGCGCCTGAACTGTGCGCTCCTGCAAGCACACGCCGCGAACGCACCGTCTCGCCCCGGCCGAGCAGCTGGACCTGCGGCGGGGCTTCCGCGCTCACCCCCCGATTAACCGCGAGCCAGGGCTGCCCGCGCTGCCCAGGGGTTCCCCGGACCACAGCCCTAACCCGCAAGCGCAAACGAGAACCCTCGCAGGCCTCTGCCCCGCCCTCGTGAACACACAGACCGCGAAGAAGCCATCACGGACCCGCGGTCGCTTCCTCGGCCCGGCTCCCTCCAGTCGCCGCGGAAGGTGTGGGAAGCCCGGGCACCCTCGCCCCTCAGGGCCCCGGCCAGGCCTACTGGACTTCCAGTGCTACAGGGACGGTGCAAGAGATATCAAGTGGCTCTAGCCCAGGCGCTGCCCACAGGCCCCGGGCCAAGTACCTGCGACTCGAACGTGCAGCAGCGACAGCGGCAGCTTCAAGGCGGCGGTGACGGGCGGATGGGAGGGGCCAGACAGGGGTAGTCGGAGTCCCCGCTGGGCCAGAGCGGTCTCGCGCTGCAGCCCCCGGCGCGCCCCCTGCAGGTGGGCGGTCCTCACGGTGGCTCGGGCTGCTCTGAGTCAGAGACTCCGGGAAAGCCTGCTCTGAATTAGGGAAAGCATCAAAACTGTGGCTTCAGAAGAGAAAGACAGCCTAGAAGAGGTTTATCCGATCTGAGTCCGGGAGCATTTTGCACTTTTCACGTCCTATTCTAAATTCACATCCCATCCCCTTAGTTAAATGCGGGCTTCAAAGGCAAGGGCAGTTTCATTAGGTGCTATAAGCATCAATTAATAGTTGCTGGCCTCTAGGTAGGTCTTCTATAGACCCCAAATTGACATATTAGGAATAGCCACTAATGATTGCCTGCGCTATTTCTAAAATATAACCCTGCATTTTTACTTTTTTCAAAGGCAGTTTGAATCTTTTTTTTTTTTTAGACGGAGTCTCACTCTGTCGCCCAGGCTGGAGTGCAGTTGCTCAACCTCGGCTCACTGCAAACTCCAACTCCGCCTTCCGGGTTCAAGCGATTCGCAGTTTGAATCCTTCCATCCTACTTTGTAGGGTTCCTTGACTTATTGCAACATGTACAGCCAAGACTAACTAAAAGTGTGGTGGGACATTCATATGCTGGAAACATTCTTTCATGCAAAACTAGTTTTTTCTTTTTTTCATTTTACCAACTCCAGTCCTACAGCCAAGACAACTCTCACTGCACAGTGACCGTCCTCTGAATTCTAGCACCCTCATCCAACCAAGCCACCCTCTATGGCAAACTTGTCCAACCCCTGGCCCACACCTGCAGGCTGCATGCAGCCAAGACAGTTTAGAATGCAGCTCAACACAAATTAATAAACTCTCTTAAAATATTATGAGTTTTTTTTTTTGCAATTTTTTTTTAGCTCATCAACAATTGCTGGTGTTAGTGTATTTTATGTGTGGCCCAAGACAATTCTTCTTCCAATGTGGCCCAGGGAAGCCAAAAGATTGGACACCCCTGCTCTAGGGTATCTCATGGTTCATTCATTCAAGGACCACCTACACCATCTAATAATTTGTTCTTGAAAATGTCATGTAAAGGTTTAGGACTATTGTCATATTAGAGGAAATCACTATTACATTTCTTTCATGTAAGAATTATAAGATCTGGCCATGCACGGTGGCTCACACCTGTAATCCCAGCACTTTGGGATGCTGGGGTGGACAGATCACTTGAGGTCAGGAGTTCGAGACAAGCCGGACCAACATGGTGAAACCTTGGCTCTACAAAAATACAAAAATTAGCCAGGCACGGTGTTGCACACCTGTAATCCCAGCTACTCAGGAGGCTGAGGCACAAGAATCCTTGAACCCCAAAAAGCGGAGGTCACAATGAGCCGAGATCTCACCACTGCACTCCAGCCTGGGTGACAGAACAAGACTCCATCTCAAAAAAAAAAAAAGTTATAAGATCTTAGGGCATTTCACATTTTATTGTGCTATGACTAATCAGCAATATTACTTGTTAAATTGATGACATTTATTAATCAGTTTGTTATTGATGTCCTCCTTCTGGTTGTGTATTGAGTTTATAATATCTTCACTGATGCCTATAAACTATGACAAATTAGCAAGGAAATTAAAGCTTTTCCCAATGTATTAATAAGATTTACTCTTCATTAGTTGACTCATCCAACAATCTGAGAGCCTCTCCATTACTTCTATTCAAATTTATCTCTTCCTCTTCATGAATTACTGCTTTTGATTGATATGAAAAAATGTAGGGATGGGGAAGACAGCTTTTTTCTCTGACGGGATTAAAGTGAACTGCATGCTGCACATATTCTATGACTCCTTCATGTTACCACACCTGGGCACTTTGACACAGTGGCTGTTAGGAGCTGATATGGTTTGGCTGTGTCCCTGCCCAAAATCTCATCCTGAATTATAATAATACCCATATGTCAAGGGCAGGACCAGGTGAAGATAATTGAATCATGGGGGCAGTTTCCCCTATGCTGTTCTCATGAGAGCGCGTGAGTTCTCATGAAATCTGATGGTTTTATAAGGGGCTTCTCCTTTTGCTCAGCACTCATTCTGTCTCCTACCACCCTGTCAAGAAGTGCCTTCTGCCATGATTGTAAGTTTCCTAAGGCTGCCCCAGCCATGCAGAATTGTGATTCAACTGTGAGTCAATCACACCTCTTTTCTTATAAATTACTCAGTCTTAGGTATTTCTTCATAGCAGTGTGAGAACGGACTAATACAAGAGCATTCGCAGAAGCCATTCCTACTCTCCAGCAATAACTTAATGGAGCATGGAAGTGACCACGAACCACATGAACATCTCCCATTAGATGCAAACCAAAGTACCCCCAGCTGCATTTCTGCTTAGCTGGATACCAAAAATGCCTGTAGTCACTCCAATGTTAGCCAGTAGAAGAATACTCCGGAAGTCTGAGTGGAAAGAGAGAAATCTTAATCAATTGTAGGTAAAGTATTTTAATTTTGCAAGCTTTACAAAAACATATAACCATATCAGCACTGCTTCCCAGGGCCTTGGAAGGGGCCTGAACAAGGGAGGGCTATATATTGGTTTCCTATTGTCATTGTAACAAATTACCCTAAATTTAATACTTTAAAACAAGAATTATCTTACAGTTCAAGAGGTGAGAAGTCCAAAATCAGTTTCGCTGAGCTAAAATCAAAGTGCGGGAAGTGCTTTCCTTCTGGAGATTCTCAGGAGAGTTGGTTGCCATGCCTTCTCCAGCTCCTAGAGGCCACCTACGTCCCTGGCTCATGGCTCCTTTTTCCATCCTCAAAGCTAGCAGTGTAGCATTTTTACTCCCCTCTGACTTCTGCTTCTGTCCTTGCATTTCCTCT
The DNA here is from genome assembly GCF_029281585.2 of Gorilla gorilla gorilla. Lineage (NCBI taxonomy): Eukaryota > Metazoa > Chordata > Mammalia > Primates > Hominidae > Gorilla > Gorilla gorilla. The sequence continues at coordinate 106,400,231 of NC_073231.2, forward strand.
GTGACTCTCCTGGCTCCTTATAAGGACCCTTGTGATTATATTGCGCACACTTGGATAATCCAGAATAATCTCCCTATCTCAAGATCTTTCACTTAATCACATTTGCAAACTTCTTTTTACCATGCAAAGCAACATATTCATAGATTCTGGGGATTAGGATTAGGATGTGGACATCTTTGAGGAACTGTTATCCAGCCTACCACAAGAGCCCTGAAGCTTAAACTTTACACTCTTCAGGTAAGTCTGCCTCTTCTTCCTCATTACTAAAATCTATTTGATCCTGAATTTTGATCGTGAGAGTTCCAATGGTGGAGGAATACCTGTAATTACAACCGAGATAAGTGTCATGAAGCGAAAGAGAAAGGATTCCTTGAGGGCAAACAATATGGGAGCTAATTTAGATAGAAGGGCAACAATGTCTTCGAATAAGTGATATTTAATCTAAGATGCAAAGCATGAGGAATTAATTATGTAATGAACAAGGGAAGTATTCTAGGCAGAGGAGACGGTATGTTTGGCCTGTGAAAGGTGATGGCAGAAAGCTATCACCTTCTGTGGCAGTATCTCTACCACTGAATCCTTAGCACCACCACAGTGACTGGCACATCAGACATGTTTGGGAATATTAGCTTAGTAGTTTTCAACCTGGCAGCATGTTACAATCATGCAGCAGCTTAAAAAATAACAGTGCCAGCCGGGCGCAGCATCTCACGCCTGTAATCCCAGCACTTTGTGAGGCCGAGGCGGGTGGATCATGAGATCAGGAGTTCAAGACCAGCCTGGCCAAGATGGTGAAACCCCATCTCTACTAAAGATACGAACATTAGCCGGGCGTGGTGGTGGGTGCCTGTAATCCCAGCTACTTGGGAGGCTGAGGCATAGACTTGCTTGAACTTGGGAGCCAGAGGTTGCCATGAGCCGAGATCATGCCTCTGCCCTCCAGCCTGGGCCACAGAGCAAGACTCTGTCTTAAAAAAAAAAAAAAAAAAAAAAAAAAAAAACCGGGCCTGGGCCCTAGCCAAGATCAAGTTAGAATCATCTGGAAGTACGGCCCAGGCATCTGCATTTTTAAAAGCTGCTCAGGGAACTCTAATGTGCAGCCAGGATTGAGTTGAGAATCGCTGTATTAGACACAATTGAGTGAATGAATGAATAAGTGAAAGGAAATATTTGCTTTGGGTAGGCTTTTCATTTAGAAAGTTTTCTTATTAGGGATAAGAAGGGTTTTGGCTATATTCGTTACATAAATTCCTATCCGGTCTTAAAAAATGCAGACAGACTTTCAAAAATGTTATACTTGAATGCTCATCAGAAGAGACTGAAAGTGATCTAGCAACTATCCCAATGTAACTAGTTGTCTCTGTAGAAAGGCGATATGGTCAGAATGGGGAGGTGTTTGAAAAAAATACACCGCACCTACGAAGTAAGTGTTTTGAGCTCTGCTTTCCTGTTCCAGGGTGCGTTTGGTTTCTGTAGTACTGACGAATGACCATGAGAGGGAGACATGCTCCTGACAGGTGTTGCTTCCGTGGGTCTCCCATCTCTCAAGCTCGGCTAGCACGAATCAGGTGTTTTCCACAACACTGTGGGTTCTCAGGCATAACAATGGAATGAGTAAGTACAGGAGATGAGACAAGTAGCACATATTTATCTACAACAAAGTTAGGGTCATTTCAGTTCCCCAACAATTTTAAACATTTAAACAACCAGAAAAAAAAAAATGAAGTGTTTTGTGTGCCGGACATATTTGCGAAACTGTTAGAGAAAAAATTTGAAGCCCAGGAGAATAATATTTTCCTAGAGCAACTGGCACAACTAAAAAATATTCAAGAAAAACTTTCAGAAAGGTATCTCTTTTCTTAATTGCAAAGTAAAATCTTAGATGTCCTTGGGTTTCTGAAGTTACTAAGATAACAGTTGGACTCTTGGAAAGAAAAAAAAAGATCTCAGCTCCTTGCCATAACATCCATTTGTCGTTTCTCTTTCCACTTACCTACACATGCCAGAACCACACAGATTGTCACACACACACACAAGGCAAAATATGATGGAATGTACATTTAGGCAAGTTACCTAACATATGTCCTATACACCTTCTAGCCCTGCTGCCTTGGGAATTAAGTTTCCAACACATGCTTTTTGAGGAACATATTCAAATCATAGCAACTGGTTTGATAAATTTGCTTAGAAGCAGGCAAGGAAAAGTAACAGAAGATAACACCAGAAAAGCTCATGGTCCAGGCTCATCTTACCTTTCCTCCAGTTCCTTTCTGGCCCTGGTTTCCTTTCTAATTTTGTAATATTTCAACTCCTTTGAGACCAGGATAGTTCATGGCTTGTTAAGTCTGGGCAAAGGTAAAGTTAAGGGTTCATGCAGGTCCCAAAAGTCTTTGGGATATCCATTCAGTTCAGATAATGAGGAGAGTTAAGGATTCCAGCAATCTGTGTTGTTAAAAGGTTCACTTCAACCCTAGAATGGAACTTAGCTTACCCCAGGGACTTAAACTGAACTGAAATCTTAGGCTTAGAGGGATCTTAACTTTTACATTAGCCCAAAACAAACTCCTGGCAATCATTCAAACAGAAGCAAAGCACATCTCCTTCTCAGTCTTGAAACATATGCCAGGAACGATATTAGACTTTGCCTCAATTCTGCTCTCCTCCTCTCAAAACACTGATCCTGCGGTTTCATTTCCACCTTTACAAAATTGTGATGCCAGTGTCAGGGTAAAGCCTGAGGCTATCCCATTCTGACTTTTGAGGATATAGTCATACTCTGACAACTATTTTCTGCAAATACAACTGAATGAACATATCTTTTGGACACACACTCCTGCCTTATTCCATTCAGGCTGCTATAATAAAATACCACAGACTGGATAACTTAAAAAGAATAGAAATCTATTTCTCACAGCTCTGGAGGCTGAGAAGTCCAAGATCAAGGCATCAGCAGATTCTGTGTCTGGTGAAGTCTTCTCTCTGCTTCCAAGGTAGCACCTTTTTCCTGTGTCCTCATGTGGCAGAAGCTGAAAGGGCAAAATGCACTAGGGTGTTCCCATCGACCTCCTTTATAAGAGCACTAATCCATTCATGAGGGAGGGCCCTCTTAACTTAGTCATTTTCCCAAAGGCCCTACCTTTTAGTACCGTCACTTTGGGCTTTAAGCTCCAACATATGAATTTTGGAGGGACACATACATTAAAACTATAGCAACTCGTGACCAGCAAGAAAGGAAACTTTTGACATTTTTATAAGAAAAACAAATAGGTGGATAAGTAATACAAATTGCTCTTAGCCTATGATTTATTTTAAGGCAAACAGAATGAGAAAAGACTCTTAACAATGACTTCAAATTATTTTATTTTATTTTATTTTTATTTTTATTTTTTGAGGTGGATCCTTGCTCTGTCACCCAGGCTGGAGTGCAGTGGCGCAATCTTGGCTCACTGCAAGCTCCACCTCCTGGGTTCCCACCATTCTCCTGCCTCAGCCTCCCAAGTAGCTGGGACTACAGGTGCCCGCCACCACTCCTGGCTAACTTTTTGTAGTTTTAGTAGAGACGGGTTCCACTGTGTTAGCCAGGATGATCTCGATCTCCTGACCTCGTAATCTACCTGCCTCGGCCTCCCAAAGTGCTAAGATTACAGGCGTGAGCCACCGCTCCCAGCCAAATAATTTTATTTTTTTATTTATTTTGAGACAAGGTGCAACCATGACTTACTGCAGTCTGGACTTCACAGGCCCAAGCTGACTTCTTACCTCAGCCTCCCAAATAGCTGGGACTACAGGTGAGTTCCATCATGCCTGGCTAATTTAAAAAAAGAAAAAAATTTATAGAGACAGAGTCTCCCTGTGTTGCCCAGGCTGGTCTTGAACTCCTGGTCTCAAGTAGTCCTCCTGCCTCGGTCTCCCAAAGTGCTGGAATTACAGGCATGAGCCACCATGCCTGGCCTGATTTTTATTTTTCAAAGACCTGAAAAATGAATTTTATTTGTTTATCTGGCAGGTCACAAGAGACATTAACAAAATAAATGGAGTTAGTTGCTTTTTGTGTTTTTGTTTTGTTAGTCACCCAACAGGATTTTTTAAGTCGCAGGTAACAGTTTGCAATAGGGTAGTAAGGTTTTAGGATTTTTCTACAGTGAATTAACTGCCTAAGATTTACTCCTCCTATCTTCATTGTGAACCCCCAGACTGCATGTCTGTCACCTCTTTTAATTTTGACAAAGAAAAAGGGAAAACAGAGGAAGTTAAAAAAAGGAGGGGGATTAAAAAAAATCTATGAATCTATGACACAAACAACCCATAGTTAATTGCAAAAGTAACTAATACTTATATTACATGATTAATAAAAATCAAGTTACCTGTAAAAATGTTAGGTTTAACCACTATGATTTGTATCTAGTCAATAATTAAAAATAAACCCTAATTTATAATCTTATTATGTTCTTCCTTAATGTGGTGCTATGCAAGTCATGGTAGTGGAATCGCTTTCTCTTTATGCATAAGTGGGGTACTTGTTGGCAATGTGCCTCTGGAGAGCATGATGCTCCACCAGCTATTGTGAGGCAACACCCAGGTATCAATTCAATAGCTGATTTTGGAATGGAATTTGCCTTCAGGTAGTTGACTTTTACAAATACTTAAGAAGTTTAATAACTGCCATTTCACTTGCTTTACTCAGCATTTTTGTGTTGTAGAAAATCAAATTCTGAACTTCCCCTGATCAGGACCCAAATACAGTAGTAGATTTCTATCTTCTCTTCCTCTGCACACTAGACACCATGACAAAGGGAATCTCCCCAGAAATTCTGCCAGGACCAGTTTCCAGTGAGGATAAGAGCATGCATGCGCACAGCAAAGCCAACTCAGAGGACGAGTTTCAGCCTGCTGCTCTGAGTGCCTCCGCCCAGACAACTGCTGCAGCTTGGAACCCATCAAATACATATGAGCTCGTGTGGACAGATGGAAAACCCATTAGGAAGTACAGCCAACTGTGTGTTACCACATTTCTGGGAAAGAAACCACATTTGGTGCAGGAGCAGTGCAAAATCACTAAGGTCAGCACCTTTAAATCAACAGAATGTCTAACCTCTTTCAAGCTATCACACAAGTAAAGCTATCTGGTTAGCTAAAGACTTTGCCCTACAGAAAAATACATGGGCTAGGGCTAGACCAAAGACCCAAGCCCACCAATGACATCATGTACTTTTCTGTAGCTGTCTAATTTTTCTTAAAATTGTGATACAAACAACTTACTTCATAAGAATACAACTGTTAGCTATTATAAAGTAACTTATGAGCAAAATGTAATTATACCTCAATAAAGTGGGGAGAAAGTACAATTACAAAGCTTAAAAGCCATCTTGTAAGAAGTCGTTGGTTAGCCGTACTTTTTTAAAGTTAACTCAGCATGTCTTTTTGTGTGTGACAGAAAAGCATACCTACTTTTTTGACATTTTTCTTGGACTATGGGTGACAGGAAGGAGAGAACTCTCCCCTGTCTTCCACAGTCCTGCGTCCACGCAAGCCACTCCCCTCATGGGCCACTGAATACACGCTGCAGGACAAGGGACAGCTAAAACAGCAGCTGAGAAAGTAGACTTGCCTCTATTGCTGAGTTTTCTTTTGTAGTTTTCCTTTGTTTGGTATTTTAGAATCATTTTGCCACTGTTTTACCACCAAAGCTTGGCACCTACTTGTTTTTTCCACAAAGTAGGATCACCAAGCTCTTCTCAATTTTACTTTGAGGGTAATCTTAAGGTAATTTCTAACTGAAATGTTTAATGTAAAATTTGCTTAAATGTCCATGTGGGGATGTGTGCAAGCTGTATGCTGACCACACGCTGATGTAAACTGAGACCTAGTTCTGGGGAGGATGTTAGCTCATATATATATATGGGATTTTAGAGTTATGAGCCAGGAACCATGGATGAAAACCAATATATATGTATCATAACACCACCAGCCACCGATGGGGACAGTCCTTTAGTCCCTTCATGTTGAGTGTTAACACATACTTGTGAAGGCATGTAAACCAGCCCTTCATTTTATCTCCCCATTCTAGACAACCAATGTTCTAATTAGTTGTTCTACTTCTCTATTACTAAACGTTTACTCTAAACTATCAGGCCACCCCCTGGTTTTCAAACACAGATCCCTTACATCACAAGAATATACAGGCCAGGCATGGTGGCTTACACCTGTAATTCCAGCACTTTGGGAGGCAGAGGTAGTAGGATCACTTGAGACCAGGAGTTTGAGACCAGCCTAGGCAACGTAGCAAGACCTTGTCTCTACAGAAAAATAATTTTTACAAAAGGATATACAATTCAAAAGATACTGCCTTATTACTAGAATCCCACACAGTCATTAATAATTAGTCCAGTCCGTCATTGTGTATGAATGTCTCCCAGAGTAAAGTCACTCAGGTTTGCAGGTTTCCTCTCAATCTTGTCAGGTGCCAAAAACAGGAGTGGTCTTGGCAACTATCCTCACCCTTTGAGGCATCTGGAATAACTGAGCCGAGACATCATGTCATCTTTTGCTCTGAGACTCTTTTGAGGTATTAATGTAATATTGAATTTCCTTCCATTAATAACCTTTTTTTTTTCTTTACTCTCAGCTACTTTTTCTCCTTCTCTCCATTAATACTCAAACTTTTTCACCTTTGGAAGGGACATGAGAATTGCCACTGTGCTGGTCTAGATTGTGGGCAGCAATACTAGTCTAGCAAGTAGCTCCTCCTCAATCCACTGCCATTCAGATAGGGTAAGGTTACACAGGTGCAGAACTAGTGAGCTAGTTTTGCCACCAGAGAACATAGCTGCATTCACTCTTGATCCCAGTTTCTTAGATGGGGTGAAGGCACAACCTGCCCCCATTATCCCCTTAGGAATTCAGATACAAAGTTTAAAAATGTAGTTACAGCTTCTTGCTTAGAAATCATCCTTGCTTCCAGCACTTGTAGTTGTAGCCCTGGTCCTAGGATCATTGCATCAGGTAGAGGAGAGAAAAAAAAAAATTGAGGTTGTTTGGGGAAGAAAGAGAAAATTATAGTCATTATACTAGTGTACTCCTCCCTTGGCAAGAATTGCATAGTCATATCAGCATCCTCCCCAATCCCTCTTCCCAAATCAACCAAAAAAAAAAAAAAACAAAAAACAGAAAAATCTAGTGGGGACACTCCTTTAGTCCCATTCATGTTGAGTGTTACCACCTACCTGTGAAGGTGTGTAAGCCAGCCCTTCATAATTTATCTCCCTGTTCTAGACAACCAATGTTTTATACTCCTTCTACTTCTCTATTACTAAACTATTACTCTAAGGAGGTATCTCTCTGCGCATTGTTGGATATTATGGCTTATACATTGTTCCTTGGTCTGAAGAAATGACAGTTGTCTGTACAAATCCATGCAAGTCTTCAGTTGTTTTTTTATGGTGCTCTGAGCATTTTCGTCTTCCACTAAGGAAGCAAAGCCCAGTCCACAGTCAGTGTCTAATTCCTGTCAAGACCAATGTGTAGCCCCCCAGGGCTACCAGCATCAGTTTCACTTGCCAGCTCTGGTCAGGGCCTTCCCACCAGGCAATCTGCCCCATAGCCACTGGAAGTTTCTGTCTCTCTTGCTGACAAACAGGACAGTTCTTATTGGCATTCTGTGTCTGCAAAGATGCAAAAGGAACATGTTTAGATTCATCCCATCTCTGCACTGCTGCAGTATTCCTATATCCACTCACTTCATGGACCAGGTGGTGACCACAAGGGCAGACACGGAGATAACTGCTTGTCTATTCCAGTCACCTTCTCAGCCTGGGGAGGAAGTTCTTCTGATGGGCATTGACTTATTCTCCTTTAATGCACCCCTCAAATTTCTATAGGGCTATGCACCATGTGGACATTCCGTTAATAGATCAGATTTCCATCGTCCTCTTGCCTGAGTGTATGGCCAGGCCATTGGTCACTGCCCATGAATCAGTAAAAACCCAAACATGGAGGCTTCTACTACTGTTCAGTTCTTCCATTACTGTAAGAAAGACAGCATGCAGTTCAGCCCCCTCAGCTAATCTGTTTTTACCTTCTTTGATCAAAGCAGCAGGCTTCCAAACAGGAGGATGTTGTCCATTCACTTTGGAAATGCTTTCTGTAAACAGAGCAGCTCCTTATTGGTCAATCAAGAGCTGTTCGCAGTGCACTGTCCAAGTGTCTACAGAAACCAGCAGCACCTCACAGTCTGCGTCAGTCCTGGGGGTAAAGAGGCTCCCTGCTCATGAGTATCTCCTTCTTGCATTCCCCAGGTGGCATGATCCCCTAGAAACAATTTCCATTTTATTGGGGAACTCTTCTGGGCACTGCCACTCCCTGTAGCATGTTTCTCTGCTGTCAGCTCTTCAATCAAAGCCTGCACATGCTTCCCTCCATAGGGCCCAAAGGGGCTCAGTGGGGCCTGACCACAATTTAATCACCTCTGTCCAATAGTTATTCTCATTATGATTTGTGTGAAATTTTCAAACTCAGTTGTGTTTGCCTGTGGGCAAATTGCTTATGCCAGTTATTTTAGGAGTATAAACAGCAGTAAAATCTCATATGAATGTCTAGAAGTGGAAAGAAGTGATGGTGGATATAGACATGGCAGGAGAAAATGTGGTTGCCTGGGGACCATTTTTGCACGGATATGAGGAGTGGACAAAGGCATAGGCTGGTAATTGGCAAAGCCATGTCACACCCCTTAGGATTAGCAGTTACCGAAGGATATCAGCAGTCACCTACCTGATAAAGCCATGCACCAGCTGACGGCTTCTCCAGTGCTGGGGCGGCTGTGCCGGTGGCAGGGACTACCGCAGAGTGAGGTCCTCACCTCCTGGAGTGATGAGGGGGTCTCACTCGCCATCTTCTCCCAGAACCTGCAGCTGGGGAGCTCACTCTGGCAGCTGAAGTTCTGACTTTTTACGCAATGATCAAGTGTTTTGATCCAGAAGTGATTTAAACTCCTAAATTCCTAGATAAAACTAGGCCCAGTAATCCCCCAAAAAGGCTAATAGCTCCTTCTTCTCTCACATAACTACTAAGAAATGTATCATTTTACAAAATAAGTTTTGAATTTTGTTTCAATTTTTGTTTTATCAGGTGCTACCCTAGTTCCTTTATTCTTCATGTTATATTTATATACTGTGGAATGCATGTCATCAATTGTATTTTTCTTTTCATATTCTGACACTGATGATAATCTCAATGTTTGGAAAAAAAACTATTAAATAAAATGCTTCTGTTTTTCTGCATCCTCAAAGGATAAACTGCTCTACATATACTGTAGAGATGCTGCATTAGGATATGCATATATTTCTGATCCATCCCACTTCTTAGCTTTATCTCCTAACTACTCCCTTAACCTAAAACTTCGCTAGCACAGAGCAAGTTTACTCATTTTTCTGCAATGCCACATTTATTCTCCCATCTGTAACTATCCTTCCCTTTCTCTAGGGTGCCCCACCTTTGCCCACATGGCTCTACTCTTTCTTCAAAGTCCCTCTTCCCCTTGGGGCTTTCTTGATGGCCCCGACGTCCTTTGACATGCAGGTCCACACTACGCTGTTGTTGTTGTTGTTGTTGTTGTTGTTTAATAGATATTGGGTTTCACTATGTTACCCAGGCTGGTCTTGAACTACTGGGCTCAAGTGATCCTCCCGCCTTGGCCTCCCAAAGTGCTGGGGTTACAGGAGTAAGCCACCATGCCCAGCCCACATAGCACACTTTTGACACCAACCACATGTTGTCTGGTATTACTCACTCTCTTACATATCAAGTTGAAACATGAAATTGTCAACATAAAACTATTTTTGGCCTACAAAGACAGCAGTTATATATGGTTCAATTTATGTGTCTTCTTACTCCAAATACAATTTGTTGCATTCTTGTTTTCTCTGATAGCCTCTTCCATTGTGTAGGTGTTTGCTATTAAAAAGAGATAGAGCTTGACTACTCTTAAATTGGCAAAATAGTAGATAAACTTCCATTTTAATCTGAAGAGGATCCTAGTCCATTAACACATTCACTTAGGATGATTTGAGATGTTTGTGAGTCTCTGCAAAAATATCCTACTACAGCCTAAAATTTAAATATAAAAACTTCCAGTACTAGGAGTTACAGCTATAGGCATATGTTTATAAATATTATAGAATTTTTAATAGATTCTATATTTCAAAAAGATTATTCACAGAATTTTAATCAACAAATTTTATATTCACTGGAATTATTTTGTATTTATTATATAATTAGGTATACAACCCAGTTAGAACATTAGAATATTGTACTTTTTCTAATTACACTATACAGATTCCTCTGATCATCTCCCTTATTGTGGTCTTAATTCTATACATAATTACATTAATTACCATGAGAGAAATGAAGCTAGATAAGGAAAAACCTTGTGAGAAAGTATACATATTTTTAAAGCTAAGAGAATTATAAGGTATCTGATATCAGGTGCAGAGCCTTATTGCTTTCCAAATTAAAACATTCCAAATAGCATGTTGATTATTGCACTGCCTTCAGTACTCTAAGGGCAGAATAAAATTATAACAATGGTCAAGCAGAGAACAGGGCAGCGTTTCACTTTGAGTACATCCATATTGGTAGGCTCAGACTTATGTGAGGAAACAGATCAGTATTTCATCACCTCCTTGCTCTAGTTCTGTGTGGATAGATCAGAGAACCCAGGTTTCTTTTTCAGTGATTCCATTTCTTAGAGCCCTATTTTCCTCCATTGAAGAGTAACATCTTTAGAAACTGATCCAAAATACCTTTATGATATTTGATGAGACTTTCATTTATGTAAATTCAAAACACATAAAAGACTTCATGAAGCCATATAAAGATCTATTTTAGAGAAAAAATAGAATGAGTTTTATATGAGTTAATTTGAATTTGCCACTTGTCATTTATGAGACATTAAAAACAAACTCTATACTCTCACGACGAAGTGCAAAAATAAAATAAAAACTAACTCTATAACTTGGTTCTTTTTTTTTTTCTAATCTTGAGATTTCCATAGAGTGCTGTGATATAATACCTTGATGAATACAGTCTATCTTAATGCCAAAAAAATGGGAAGAGGTCAAATTTCCCCCACTGATGGTAGGTAGCCCACCTGAATCCCCAAGTTCTTTCACTGTCTTGAGATAGCCTCCAAGGATATTTTAAAATATGAGAGTTTTCTTCAGAGATCTTCTTCCTTTATGTTCCCAAAAACGCAGTCATCTTTAGCTATCTTAATCTTGCTTTTTCTTGATAGAAAACTAGAATAGTCTTTCTGCTGTGAAGTAAACAGAGAGGTCAGAAATGTAAATGAAAAGAAATCATTTCCATAACAATAACAAAGTCACAGAGGTTAAAACAGTATTGAAAGGGCAACAGAAAGCTTACATTTGTATAAGCAATGGTTATTTTAAACAGTTTTATTCTGTAGAAGCTTTATTTTGGGGTGAGTGTAAATACACTCGTTAGGACTGGGAAGAGCACCGCCTACTGGTTTTATGTGTCCTCTGCATCTTTCAGGGCCCCGGGATGTCACCCAGGTTAACATTTAACTCTACCTGTCTTGCCTCTTTCCCCTCTTAAAGCCATGCGACTTTCAATTTTTAACTTTGCCCAAAATCTTTAGGGCACATTCCACTCAGATACAAACTTTAAAAAAGAGGCTGGGCGGCCAGGTGCAGTGGCTCACGCCTGTAATCCCAACACTTTGGGAGGCCAAGGCGGGCAGATCACGAGTTCAGGAGATCAAGACCATCCTGGCCAACATGGTGAAACCACATCTCTAATAAAATACAAAAAAATTAGCTGGGCACGGTGGCTGGCGCCTGTGGTCCAAGCTATTCGGGAGGCTGAGGCAGGGGAATCACTTGAACCCTGGAGGCAGAGGTTTCAGTGAGCCGAGATTGTGCCACTGCACTTCAGCCTGGCAACAGAGTGAGACTCTGTCTAAAAAAAAAAAAAAAAGAAGAGGCCGTGTACAGTGGCTCACGCCTGTAATGTCAGCACGTTGGGAGGCTGAGGTGGTGGATCACTTGAGGCCAGGAGTACGAGACCAGCCTGGCCAGCATGGTGAAACCCCATCTCTACCAAAACTACAAAAACTAGCCAGATGTGGTGGTGCACACCTGTAATCCCAGCTACTCAGGAGGCTGAGGCAGGAGGATCGCTTGAACCTGGGAGGTGGAGGTTGCAGTGAGCCGAGATGGCACCACCGCACTCCAGCCTGGGCAAGGGAGCGAGACTCTGTCTCATTAAAAAAAAAAAGTGTTACCCTTATTTTAAAACATTTTAGAGGTTAGGGTTACCGCAAATCTTTAAAGAGTAATTTGCCTTCAGTACTTATGAAATCTCAAAGACAGGGTTATGGAAAGTGGAAAGTGAAAAAAAAAATGTGGAGCCCCTCAATGGGCAGATGGGCTACAACTTTTTTTCTGCGAGGGATTTGTTTTGATAGAGGGCCTCACTGCCAAGTGGTTAAAGCAACAAACTAATTTTATTTGTTAAACAACAAATAAAGACTGCTTGGGTTCAAATACTGGCTCTGATATTAACTGACTGTGTGACCTTGTGCAAGTGACTTAACCTTTCTGTGTTTCAGTTCTCTGTGCAGTAAGCCAAGGATAATAACAGTGCTTTGGTTGTTTATTGGGATTAAATGAGTTATACATAAAAAGTAATTATAGCAGTTCATGGCTCAGGATAAGGTCTATACAACAGTTTGCAAAATAAATTAAAACTCAATATAGTTGGACACTAGGTCTCTTTCTGACCTGCTGGTCCTACTCACAGCATGAGATAGGTTGGCCTGTATTAGAGTTACCACTCATCTGAGAGGACAACTGAACTGATCACAGTTGTGCTGAGTGTTATCTGTTGTCCTAGGACAGTGGCTCTCAAACTTGAACATGCATCAGATTTGTCTGGTGGTCGTGTTAAAGAGATTGTTGCGGCCTTCCCCCAGAGCTGCTGATCCAGTAGGTTTGGGGCCTGAGAATTTGAATTTCTAATAAGATCCACGTGATACAGATGCTGTTGGTCCAGGGACCACACACTGAGAACTGGTGTTCTAGGATAATGGTTCCAATTCTGGTTGTATAATAGGACCACTTGGGGAGCTTTTAAAAATTCCATTGCCCAGGCCCCTCGGACCAATTAAATCCAAATTTCTGAGGGTGGGGCTCAAGCATTAGTTTTTAGAGCTCCCCAGGTGATTCCAATGTGCAGCCAAAGTTGAGAACCACAGCTCCATGCTGTCGGCATGCTGCTAAAATGGGTGCATTAAAATGATGAAGTGATTACCATCTACATTCTACAGACAAAGATATGGAAGTGCAGTATCAGAGTCCCTAATGAAGTTAGGTTTTGGATCTGGCTAATGACACATAGCCAGTAAGCAGTGGAGTTCCTATCTCGTCTCTCTGTCCAACCAGCCAGAAATGCTGTGATTATGAAGGAGAATGCTTTTATGCATTTATGCTAGTTTATTTTCCCTGACTGTATTCATTCAAGAAAGGACTTTATGTACTTACATATTTATAAATACTGTACATATATACTAAGGATGTTTACATACACACCAGTCTCTGTGACAGTTGCTGGATCAAGAAGAAATCCCATTCAAATGCTACTTAGAAGTCACTTTTCTTTCATTCACCTACACTAGGATTTGGACTTAGAAAGGAAGAGTTAGCAAGGGCACAGTTAGTTAAGGCATAGTTCCAGGGTCAGACTGCCTGCTTCTTTCCATCATTGACTGCTGTGCAACCTTGGGCAGGTCACAAAACCTCTCTGTGCCCTAATTTCCTCAACTTATTTATAGGGCTGTGAAGGAATGTGTTAATTCACATAAAAGTGCTTAGAATACTGCCTGGCAATAATGAGTGCTCAAAAATGTCATTGATTATGATTTTTTCTATTATTATCTGCACAGCAGATCTAAATGCTCAAAAAGTATTTTGTAAACTTAAAAGTTGCTTTATACAGAGTATACTGCAGAAAACTATGAGACCAAAATATACTAGATATGTAACATATACAAACTAGAAAGAGAGTTGCCTCCAAAAAGTGCATGGGGTGTACAAAAAAATCACCAAATAATTTTGTGTTTCTCTTGGAAATTTTCTATGTAAAAATTCTTGGTAGTGCTATGGGGTGCTACAATAAAAATACTATGCTTCTGTGATGGCCTTCCAATTGGCCCAATCTACAAAGAGGAGCTTCTGAGAAACATAATTCTGACTTATTATTGAAAGTGGGATGACTTTGGTTAAAGAGGAAAAAAGATCAGATTTATCAAAATTATAATGTATCAATTACATAATTTTACTCACAGACCTGGCTTTGTTGAATGTGGTATTTTTTACTTTTGCTTTGTTCCGGAACTTCAATCTGCTAAATAGATTAGTGAAATGTCAGTCAGCTCAGCCCAGAGAAGCAAGCACACAAACAATCTATTTAACTAGCACATTTTCCCTTCCACGATAATCCTCTTAATGGTCCCAAAGGCTGCCGGTCAGCAGGTACACCTGCTTGTCATCTGTGCATTCCTCTTTCACTTGTCAGGGTCTAAATGTTACAGAAATAGAGTCCCCAAAAGTTAAGTAAAACTTAATGTTTCACATTAGTGGTTGTCTATGGATTTTGTGATTGAAGAAAGCTTTTAAAAGAACATCACACGAAATGAAATGTCCTTCCAAATCCTGAAATAATTCTTGGGGTTGCAATCCATATGCTGACTCAAAGCCCAGCGGGGCTTTGGTTAATCAAAAGCCACCATTAATCAAACGAAGAATCAAAGCGAAGTTCAAGACACTTGAATATACCTCATGTACATAAGGTAAACCCAATATATCAGCAGGAAACAGATGGTGCAATCTTGGGGTAATTGAGGAGAATTTTAGGAAGGAACCGTTTAACTATTTAATGGAGGTGTGGGCAGGATTACATTGAATGCATGAAGGGATGTTGGGGCCCCCAGGGGCTAGCAATGAGGGGGATTTCCAGAGGATTCTTACCACCTCTAGGCCTGAAGGGGCGAGGGAGCAGCTGGGGCTGGAACCAGAGAGTAGCTGTAGCTATAAGGAGGAGAGAGTGCCTGACGGGAGCTGTATCCCTCAGTAGAGAGACATTCCAGCCACAGAGACCCAGCAGGTTCCAATATGGAGAAATAAACACCCTACTCTCACTTTTCTCCCACCCTCCAATCTCCTGCTGGTTTCCCAATGAGTTATCCAGGGATGTCCAACCTTTTGGCTTTCCTGGACCACACTGGAAGAAGAGAATTGTCTTGGTCCCCATGTAATATAGCTAATGAGCTTTTTAAAAATCACAAAAAAAACCTCAGTGTTTTAAGAAAGTTTATGAATTTGCATTAGGCCACATTCAGACATGTCCTGGGCTGCATGCAGCCCGCAGGCTGCGGGTTGGACAAGCTTGAGTTATCCCATTGAGGGTAAGGTTGTAGTACACAGTCTCCCAGGGCACAGAGCAGAGTGGGAGTGAATCTGGAAAGGCAGAGTGCCTGGCACACCTAGTAAACACTACCTAGCCAGGCTTTTGGGGGAAAGAGTTCTTAGACTCTTCTTAATGGGAAAGAAAAGAACTGCTATTAAACAACTGTGCGTTAGGTACATAACTCAAACAAGTTGCAGTATTTATTTACCCTACAATTGTCAACGTCTCTGTATTAATCGCCTTTCTCCTCCAACATATTAGCTCTTTGACTCTGGATCCTCAGGTTTAGCCATCACATGGTACACACAGGCATTCATAAATGACAGAATAAAAAAGTGACTTAATTGTTTATTATTGCTTACTTCTCATGAGAATATAAACTGAGACATTTCAAAATAAGTGGGCTAAATAACATGACACTGCAAAAAAGCATTACCTTTTAACTATGGTTAACTTTGTTGTAAAATCAATTGCTTTAAGGAGGTATGCATAAGACTTCCTTTAGGTTAGTACTCTTAATGGAAATGTTCACATATTTAAGCCTATTTCAATAATTTTTTATTTTATTTTATTTTATTTTATTTTGAGACAGAGTCTCGCTGTGTTGCCCAGGCTAGAGTGCAGTGGCACAATTTTGGCTCACTGCAACCTCCACCTCCTGGATTCAAGCGATTCTCCTGCCTCAGTCTCCCAAGTAGCTAGGAATACAGGTATGCGCCACCATGCCCATCTAATTTTTTTATTTTTGGTAGAGATGGGGTTTCACCATGTTGGCCAGGCTGGTCTCAAACTCCTGACCTCAAGTGATCCACCTGCCTCGGCCTCCCAAAGTGCTGGGATTACAGGCACAAGACACTGTGCCCGGCCTCAATATTTTTTAAAAAACCAGTTATTAAGTCTTGGTAAATGAGAAATTAACAGTCTGATGTCTTATGTGTTTTGCTACTATTATTATTATTTTACAGTGTTACATTAGGGTCCGTAAATAGTCTTGCAGCCATGAAATACAGAGCTTGGAGGAAAATTCTCAGAATTTTTCTCTCTCCTAGTCTCCTTCCCCTCCTGCTCCCTATGTCAAAGTAAATAAAATCGAACCACTACAAATGTTAAGCAATTTCTGACATAATCAGTTTCCTTGACTTCTTGCAATAAGGCCTTCAATACTTTATGTACTAGGGGGAATAAAGCTGGGGAAACAAGCAAATCTTTTTTCATAATGCAGTATTCCTATACTTTCTTTTTCATCAATAGAGTGGTTTCTGTTAATAACATAATCACTTATTCCTGCATAGTAATTTCCCCCTGGCTGTCTAAAACTGTGTCCTCCTGCTATGCTCATACCATTCTCCTGACTGCCATACACAGTTTTTCCATTTTCTATATTGGACCAGCTCTTCAAAAGGCTAACATTCCTCAGATATCAGAGGCCACTGTCCTTGGTGTTTCCCCTCCTCACTATATAATAGAAACATGTTTAAAATTGCCAGTTGCCTTTTAAATGGTTTCACCTTGCCTAAAAGGAAAGAAGAATGGAGGGAAAAATACATCTGGTGATGGTAGTTGAGGATGGAGTAAGAGGTGTAAGGTAATCAGGAATCAGAAAGCCATCTTGTTCTTTGCCATTTTTGAGGGAAACTAATTTTGAGATCAGATCTACTTTTAAGAAAAACAAAGGGAAAATATACAAACTAGGTATAGATTATTAGAAATATAAATTGTTTCTTGCCAGGCATGGTGGCTCACACCTATAATCTCAGCACTTCGGGAGGCCAAGGCAGGCTGATTGCTTAAGCTCAGGAGTTTGAGACCAGCCTGGGCAACATAGTGAGACCCCTGTCTCTACAAAAAATACAAAAATTAGCCAGGCATGGTGGTGTGTTCCTATAGTACCAGGTACTTAGGAGACTGCAGTGGGGAGGATGGCTTTAACTTGGGAGATGGAGGTTGCAGTGAGCTGAGATTGCACCACTGCACTCCAGCCTGGGAGACAGAGCCTGTCTTAAAAAAAAAAAAAAAAAAAAGTCTTTTTAAGTCAGAAAATTATTCACCAGCATACTCCTGATGTACATCTCATGTATCCAGATTACAGTTCAATATGTAAAATAATAATAATGCACTTTCAGAAATTCCTTAGGAACACATCTATTGCATAAAATACATCTACTCTCTTTTCTTGGTGTCTTTTGGAATTCTCTAAATGGCAGAGATTGTTGGTAGTTTACTCCATTATCCATTCCGCCCTTCTTCCTTAGTAATTACACCCAGTTTTATTTGAATAGACAACACACCCTGCTAAAAGACCACATTTACCAGACTCCCTTGCAGCTAGGTGTGGGCCTGTGATGTGACTATCTCTTGGCCAATTGTCGTAGGGGAAATTCTGAGTGAGACTTCTGAAACTTCTCCTTAAAGAAAAGAAGTGAGCCCTGCTTCATATTTTCCTCATACTTGCTGCCTAGAATGTGGATGTAATGATGGGTGTTCTGGCAGCCATTTTGGGGATGAGGTGAAAGCCACATACAGAAGATCCACAACAGAAAGGTCTGTGTTGATATTATGGAGCCACCCCATCCAGCCCTAGACTGCCTACCTCTGAACTTCTTTTAGATGAGAGAGAAACAAACTTCACTGTGTCTAAGACACTTGTTTTTTCTTTTGTTTTCTATTATATGCAGCAAAACCTAACTCTAACTAATATACTTTATTTTTAAATAAAGCAATCCTTTATAATTCTGCTCTAATTAAGAGCAGCAAATATTAAGGAAATTGATTCAGGCTTTTGTACAGGAGCATAGCTTTAAGAAGAATGTTACACTTTTTTTTCTTCCAGTTTATGGTTAATATTGCCTTTAAGGGCCAGGTACAGTGGCTCATGTCTGTTATCTCAGCAATTTGGGAAGCCAAGGTGGGAGGATAGCTTGAGTTCAGGAGCTCAAGACCAGCCTGGAAAACATAGGGAGACTTTATCTCTACAAAAAAAAAAAATTAGCTGGGTGTGGTGGCACATGCCAGTGGTCCCAGCTACTTGGGAGACTGAAGTAGGAGGATCACCTCAGTCTGGGAAGTTGAGGCTGCAGTGAGACATGGTTGCACCACTGCACTCCAGCCTGGGTGACAGAGAGCGACCCTGTCTTTAAAAAAATTATATATATATATATATATATATATATATATATATATAGCATTTAAGAACTTAATATATTTTTGTTGTGGCTGTATGTTTACATTATTCTTTAGTGCATTTGCTTGACCCAAATTTTAATGACGTCTTCATAAACAGAGCACAAGTTTTATCTTTGAAAACATTACCTAAAGCTAACTAAGCTAATTAAGTTAACAATACATTTCTTTTTTCCCTCATTTCCTCTTACTAGGATAAAACTAGCACTATTTAATCTGCTTCTAGGGATGATCTGCCTTATTTATGGGGCTCATTTGGTTACAGTTCTCTCCCCTGCTTCAGATTCTTTAAGATGATCAAAATCTTGGACTCGGAACCTGCCCTGCAAAATAGAGACCTCTGTGTCCTAGTCCATACAAGCCTTCTATAAGTGCTATGTGTCAGTTTTGACTTTGTGTGTTTCCCTGGAAAACAAGGGAATGTCGCCATGGTACATTTATATGGTTTCCTTGAGCCACAAAATGACTTTAATCGACTGTACTTGTGAGGGGGCCCAGGACTCAGGATGAGTTCAAACACTGAACTGTCTGCTCTCTCTATCTCCCAGGTTCCCCTCTACCCAGAGCTTTGTAGATAAAATTCGAGATTAAAATGCAGACTATCCTTACAAAATCCTCTTAGAAACCCAATTTTCAAAATGAAAGGTCTGAACTTTTCATTCCAAGAGCCAAAATAAGTAAAAAAAATAAAGAGTTTCTGGAACTAAAACGTGTTAAATATTTGGATAAAGCAATACAAGGGTACTGACTAATGTGCTGATCTTGCTAACCTCAGAGATTAATTATGGATTTCGATCCATGTGCAAACTTAAGATACATAGTGTGGTTGTTTTTCTTGAAAACTTTAAATAGACTACTACTTTCTCCATTTTACTGAGTTAACTCTTTAGCTACTTATTGTACAAGTATTTCCTGAATCAAGTAGCTTACATTTTTTTCATCCACATTTGAGAGCACTTCTCCCTTTTAATGAGTCTACTTCAGTTAATTACTTTTCTCTTTCTTCTTTTTAATACATACAATAATCTCAGCCTAAGAGGGTCCATCCTGCCTGAGAGGTTGGATTTTATTATACTACTCTTTTAAAAAGAGTTTCCTTGATTCTTTTATTGCTTTGATTTACTACTCTCTAGCACATTTTGAATTGTTCAACCACCAAGAGGCAGTGAATTTATTTTCCCTGGAAAAGGTACGTTCAGTTCTAGAAGAAAGAGAAATAATTACAAAACACAGCTATTTTCTTAGAAAAAAGCTGGAAAGTCAAGTAAAGATCAATGTTAACTAAAGATGTCATCCATCGTCTTAGTCTAAATTTAAATGAAAACATTAGAAAAGTTTCCCGGCCGGGTGTGGTGGCTCATGCCTGTAATCCCAGAACTTTAGGAGGCCGAGGCGGGCGGATCATGAGGTCAGGAGATCGAGACCATCCTGGCTAACATGGTGCAACCCCGTCTCTACTAAAAAAAAAAAAAATACAAAAAATCAGCCGGGCGTGGTGGCAGGGACCTGTAGCCCCAGCTACTAAGGAGGCTGAGGCAAGAGAATGGTGTGAATCCGGGAGGCGGAGCTTGCAGAGAGCTGAGATGCACCACTGCATTCCAGCCTGGGCAACAGAGTGAGACTCCATCTAAAAAAAAAAAAAAGAAAAGAAAAGAAAAGAAAAGAAAAGTTTCCCAATATTTTCTATTATATTTTAAAATATCAATATAATATTCTACAAAAGAATTAAGTTTATGAATGTCAACCAGGTACTGGTATTTCTTTCTTTCTTTTTTTTTTTTTAAGATGGAGTCTCACTCTGTCACCCAGGCTGGAATGTAATGGTGTCATCTTGGCTCACTGCAACCTCTGTCTTCTGGGATCAAGCAATTCTCCTGCCTCAGCCTCCCCAGTAGCTAGGACTACAGGTGCCCACCACCACACCCAGTTAATTTTGTATATTTGGTGGAGATGGGGGTTCACCATGTTGGCCAGGCTGGTCTCAAACTCCTGACCTCAAGTGATCCCCCCACTTGGCCTCCTGAAGTGCTGGGATTACAGGCATGAGCCACCATGCCCGGCCCCAGGCATTGGTATTTCTAATCATTTAAAAAAAAAATTGTACTGTCTTGTTTGGGACATACTTGTATCATGATAATGACTAGACAATTAAAACAGTTTAAAATATAATTTTTTCACAGCCTTCTCACCAACCTTTCTGATGAGTTACTAGGCCTTTAATAAATATAATAATAAATAAACACTAGAACAATAAAGTTTAATTTTATATTGAGGAAAAAAAATAGCCTTGAGAGTTTATTTTACTACTTCCCCCAATTGTTAAAGGCATTTTCATTTGGCACAATGGAAGTATCAAGAAGCTATGGATTCTTTCTGGAGATAAACTTATAATAAGATCATCCCCACTGTGTTAAAGACCCCTCAAGACCCTGACTTGAAGATGTAGCTTCTATAATAAATCTGAAAGCCTCCATGTCAGAGAAGGCTGAAATAAAATGATACAAAGTCGAGGGTTAGAATTCTCAGTAACCCAAAGATGACTTCTCATTGGAAAAATGACTTCAATTCTAAAGACAGGCTTCCTTCTGCCCTGCCATCCTGACCACTGAGCTACCAGAGGGAAGAGGAGCTCACTTCTGTGGTTTGGAGTCCTCCCTTTAGGACTAGACCTGCTGGCTCAGGGAGCTCATGAGTGTAGTTTGGTCTCCAACTGTTGGCTGATGGTGGGAACGTAAAGTGAAAAATAGACACAGGTAAGAGCACTCACCATTTCTGTATTCTCAGCAGCTAGCTTTACCATCTTTTCTGAGATCATCTTTTTCAAGCAGCTACTCAGCAAAAAAGCCTAAGAAATGCAGGAATAAAGAACTCTTGTAACCGAAGAAATCTTCACTCTCTTTCTTCCCTCCTCACACCACAAAGTGGATTTTGACTCTGCCCTCCAATAACACACATTCAAGAATTTAGATTTCTTCATTAACCTCTAGAAGTTTTCATAAGATCCAATTAGCAAGTAACTATACATTTTCTCAATTATGTGGATATATTTACAGCAAATTTTTTAAAGAAATGAAAAATGTCCAGGATCTCACTATTAACATTTTTCCTCTTAAAACTCACCCCCTTGCATCCCATGTTTTCTATTATTTTGTAAGCAGATCATGTTTTATGAGCAATAAACAATAAAAACTAATTATTATTATTATTATAATGAGATGAACTGATGATGGTCAATCCTATATTTAATTCTAGACATTGTATACATAATTATTGAGAGACCTCTACTGGGCATAAAAGTAACTGGTTTGTTTGAAGGAATATATTAGCACCTTATTACTTTTACTAAACTGAAAAAAAAGATCAGCTGTTTTTCTTCACTTCACTTTCTTATTTTTCTTTTTCTTTTTTTTTCTCTGAGACATAGTCTCACTCTGTCACCCAGGCTGGAGTGCTGTGGCTGCGATCTTGGCTCACTGCAACCCCCGCCTCCTTCGTTCAAGCGATTCTCCCGCTTCAGCACGCCACCACGCCCAGCTAATTTTTTTGTATTTTTAGTAGAGACGGGGTTTCACCATGTGGGCCAGGCTGGTCTCAAATTCCTGACCTCAAGTGATCCTCCCGCCTCGCCTCCCAAAGTACTGGGATTACAGGTGTGGGCCACTGTCCCTGGCCCACTTTCTTATTTTTCTAGTATCTTTAATCACTCATGTTCTAGACTCATAGTCACTTCCACTATCCTTCGTGGCTTAATCATCATTAGTGCCAAGACACTCATAGTTGTACAACTTGCTACACAAAAGCTGGGCTTCCTTATTCCAGGCTCTTCAATACTATGAGCAAAATTGAAGGTTCCCTGTGATTTTCCCATTTGCTCCTTTCCCACTTATCCTTTTTCTCTCTTGTCCTGCTCTTAATTCTTGGCTTGCTGTTTTCTCCTTTGGCCCTACTAAGGTTTGGGACAACTGCCAATCAAAGTTGAGGCTAGAAGAACTTAGCGCAGGGCTGTGTTCAGGGGTGGTCACTGTGTTGGAGGCGAGGTTGGAGAGGAGAAGGGAGGAGAGAGTGAGAGAAAGCACAGGCTGGGGTGGAGCCAAGTAGGAAGTTCTTGGAGGGGAGAACACAGAAAGCAGAATTAGAGGGAAAATGGGCTACATACAGCTCTCAATGTCTTGCAGGGGTGTAGAGCATTACAGGAATTAATTTTATTTAAAACGGGAAAAGAGGGAAGAGAGAAAAAAAGGCTGACATCAATTTTTAAAAGAATTAACAGATGGGGCATTTGTGCAAACATTTTGACTTCCTAGCTTTGCTAAGAACTAGCCCTGTTTATATGTGCATATATGTAACCTATGCAAAGCCAGATAATAAAATAAACAATAAAACCCTGAGCAAATGCAGCTAGGAAGGATGTTTAATAGTGTCCAATAAGATGCAGACCAATTCCATACTCTTATACAATGTACACAAGTACATAGGCCAGGACTCTGCTATAAACTGTCAGGTTTATTAAATATGAAAAGATTGAAAATGAATAAAAAATTTAAAAAAGACAAAGCAAAAGGATCGAGTTGTTGTTTTTTTTTTTTTTTGAGATGGAGTCTTGCTCTGTCGCCCAGGATGGAGCACAGTGGTGTAATCTTGGCTCACTACAACCTTCGCCTCCCAGATTCATGGGATTCTCCTGTCTTAGCCTTCCGAGTAGCTGGGATTACAGATGCCTGCCACCATGCCCAGATGATTTTTGTTCTTTTGGTAGAGATGGTGTTTCACCATGTTGGCCAGGCTGGTCTTAAGCTCCTGACCTCAAGTGATCTGCCGGCTTTGGCCTCCCAAAGTGCTGGGATTACAGGCATGAGCCACTGCGCCTGGCCAACGATTCAGATTTCATTTAAAAGGTCTCAAAAAGATTTGGGCCCAAGCCCTCATTTGCATTTGCAAAGCACACAAGTCACATTTCCACCTTTTACAAAAGTAGCCCTTGAGTGTGTACAACTATTATATATCCATAAAAATTATAATGTTTTTAAAAAGTAGCCTTTGGGTGTACATCAATAAAACTCACACTCCAGGGGAAATAAGACCTTACTAGGAATCCTTTGAAAGAATGTTTATTGAACCTCTTTATGGTGGTTTAAACTCATTTGCTACTGACTAGATTGAAAAATCATAGTAAAATTTAACCGCACTTAGCATTCTGAGGTTGGGAGGTAGTTTTACTACCCAAATCTCTCTATGTCTCTCCAAGTGACTGATAATCTTGCCTTAGCAAACCAGTCTACCATTTCCCTAAAGATGTTTCATATTTAAGGTGGACCTAAGGACCCACTCCTTTAACCTAGAATTTTGGTTTAGTACTTCATGTTTTCAGAGGACTTTGATATAATAACTCAACTATACTAGAAGTAAAGAGTCAAAAGGGGCCTTGGTTTCTGAACCAGAATGTTCCATGGAACTTAGCCTGATCACCAGAGACTCAAGTTGAATATGACATCGATGCAAAGAGTACTTTACTATTTTGATTCCATTTCAGAACACCTACAATTTTGGTTTCAATTTGAAATGGCTTAATTTAGTAAAAAGGACTTTTCAATTGGATTTGGTGTTTAGATTTTCTCTTTTTTAGCATTTCCACTCCAATTTTAGTTAAAAGCCTATGGTAGACATGGATAGTTGGCTACCCAACAGCCATTGCACCTTCTTCTTTCCTAAGAGACCCTGATTTTTTTGGGGACGATAACATGCTCAGCCCCAGGCAATGGTTCATGCTTACTCTAAGCCAACCATAAATCCTGTTTCTCTTTGCTAGATGCTTGGTTCCCAGACTCCCTTGCAGCTAGGAGTGGTCATATGATCCAGTTCTGGCCATTGAAACATAATAGGAAGTCTACTGGGGGGTTTCTGGGGTAAAACTTTTGCTTTCCAGATAAAAGAGATATGGGTTGAGCATCCCTAACCCAAAAGTCCAAAATGTGAAACTTTTTGAGCCACTTAAATGATGCCACAAGTGGGAAATTCCACACCTGATCTCCTGTGACTAGTAACAGTCAAAAGCCAGATGTACAGCACAGATTCTGTTGCTGTTGTTTCACAGGGTTCACAGCTGATACAGGTATTCTAGTGATGCTATTGTGCTGATTAGCTACCCTGAACACATAATTTTTCACTGCATTAATGGTATGTCATGTTTTCTACTGTTGATTATGTATATGTGAATAAGTATAAGAAATGGATTGCTTATCAGTAGCATATAAATTCAGAGTCAGGAATGATGGTGATGCCCAACAACCATAGATGGTCCACATGTGTGGCTCAGGTAGTGACATCTTTGCTTTCTGATGGCTCAATGTCCACAAACTTTGTTCCATGCACAAATTTATTTAAAATATCATATAAAATTACCTTCAGGCTATGTGTTTAAGGTGTATATGAAACATAATTGAATTTCATGTTTAGACTTGGGTCCCATCCTCAAGATATCTCATTATATACAATTATACATCACTTAATGATGATGGGGGTATGTTCTGAGAAATGCATCATTAGGCAAGTTTGTCATTGTGCAAACAACATAGAGTGTAGTTACACAAACCTAGATGGTATAGCTTGCTATATACCTAAGCTAGATGATAGAGCCTCCCACTTTTAGGCTATAAACCTGTACAGTATGCTACTATACTGAATAAATTCTGAGGCAATTGTAACACAATGATAAGTATGTGTATCACCTAAACAAAGAAAAGGTACTACAGGAAAAAGGTGAAACATTAAAAAAAAAACATAAAAAAGGTACAGTAAAAATACTGTATTACAAACTTATGGGACCACTGCCATATATACAGACTGTCATTGACCAAAATGTTATGTACCACATGAATGTATATGCAAATATTTCAAGATTAAAAAAAATCTGCAATTGGAAATAATTCTGGTGCTAAGCATTTGGGATAAGGGATACTCAACCAGCGGCTTTTTATCTGCTTGGAAAAGGTCAAGAGAATAATAGGGATGCCAATCATCTACCCTCAGTATTTTTATTAACTAAGATCATAAAAATCTGTATTGCCTAAGTCAGGGGTTGGCAAACAAGGCCAGACCACCATCTGTTTCTATAAATAAAGTTTTATTGGAACATAGCCAGACTCACTTGTTTATATACTGCCTATGGCTGCTTTTAACAGAGTTGAGCAGTTGCAACAGAAACTGTATGGATCTCAAATCCTAAAATATTTACTATCCTTTAAGAAAAAGTCTATGGACTCCTGGTCTAAGCCACTGTTGGTTGAATCTTCTATTACTTGGTAACTAAATTCATTTCTAACTGATACAAAGGCCACGGTGACTAGTAAAATATAACAAAACATAAAACAAAATAAAAGGTATTACGGTCCCAAATGAGAGTGCATAGAACACTTTAGGGTCCTGCTCTAGTTGGGTTAGGGTCATGTGCTTCATCCACCCCAGCAAGCAAGACAGTATTTCAGCACAGAGGGTGTTCAAGGTCTGCCCTGAGAACTCACCTGTTTGGTGTAAATAGCAAACCACTGCCAGCAACTATCCTCACTGTATTGAAATCTGAGCTCTAAGTTCTGGTTGAGAGTTCTCTGGGGCCCATCCGTATCCAGCAGAGTTCCCTACAAAGGAAAATATTTTATATTCAATGTAAATTTAAATGCCTATTAATTTGCCGGGCACGGTGGCTCACACCTGAAATCCCAGCTGAGGCGGGCAGATCGCCTGAGGTCAGGAGTTCGAGACCATCCTGGCCAACATGGTGAAACCCCATCTCTACTAAAAATACAAAAATTAACCAGGTGTGGTGGCAGGGGCCTGTAATCCCAGCTACTTGGGAGGCTGAGGCAGGAGAACCACTTGCACTAGGGAGACAGAGGTTGCAGTGAGCCGAGATCATGCCATTGCACTCCAGCCTGGGTGACAAGAGTGAGACTTCATCTCAAAAAAAAAAAAAAAAAAAAAGCCCATTAATGTGTTGGGCAAAATATCAAAATGAGGGAGACTGTCCCTATTTCCAAGAAGGTATCAGTCTATGGAGGAGCCATGAAAGTAAATCACCACAGTTTGATATATTAATAGTTAAGTGTTAGGAAGGAAACACAGGTCTATGGAAGTAAATAGGAGGGGCACCTAACCCAGGCTAGGAGGGCAAAGGAAGACTTCCTGGAAGGGCCATCTGAGCAGAGGTAGAAACTACCCAAGTTTGTTGTGGTGGTTTTATTTTGTAGTGTGTAGGGGAGGTGAGAGGTGATTTTTGAAAGAGGAAATATTCTAGCAAGTGCAAACGTCCTGAGGCATGTTGGAGACACTACAAGGGACTGTGCATGTGGCTGCAGTACAGGCTCCAAGGCATGGAGGGTGATATGAGAAGAGGCTTAGGACCAGATCCTGAAAGCCTGGTAGGCAACATCTGTGATTTTTGCTTTGCAGCATCCATCATTCTTTTTCCTAGTAATGGAGTCTCAAATACCCTTGGAAAAACCATCCCTCTTCCACTGTTGGCTATTTATGTAGGACTATCAGGGAATGAAAAGTCAGAGGATGGCATATGACCAAATTTCAGGCCAAGTGGACAAGTAATTCTCTATGCTCCTCATGTTATTCCAGTCAGAGAGACCCAAATGGTAGGTCCTGATAGAGTTCCTATTTCTTAGAAAGCTTGAGCTCCTTTGGTTCTTAACTTTCTAAAGCCTCTGCATCCGTTTTTCCTTTGAATCTGTAGGTTACTCCATATCCTTCCAATAAATCCCATTTTCCACTAGAGTCCAATGTGTTGGTTTCTATTGCTTGCCAACAAAGAGCCCTAACTCTTACAGGTTTTATAAGCTAAGGATCCCTTCCTGCAGATTATATGCAGTACACAAAAAAGAAATAGGGAAAGAAAAAAGATATTTTTCCCCCTAGGGGGCAACAGACATTATCCTAAGGGCAACAGATTTTCTTTAAGAGGTTTCAGCTAGGTGTGGTAGCTCATGCCTGTAATCCCAGCACTTTGGGAGGCTGAGGCAAGAGAATCTCTTGAGCTCAGGAGTTTAAAACCAGCCTGGGCACCATAGCAAGTCCTTGTCTCCAAAAAACAGGAATTAGATTTATATTTTAGAAATATTGGTCTGGCAGCATCAGTTAAAACATGAATTGGAGGCTGGGTGCAGTGGTTCATGCCTGTAATCCCAACAGTTTGGGAGGCTGAGGCAGGCAGATCACTTGAGGTCAGGAGTTTGAGACCAGCCTGGCCAACATGGTAAAACCCCATCTCTACTAAAAACACACAAAAAATTAGCTGGGTATGGTGGCTGGTGCCAGTAATCCCAGCTACTCGGGAAGCTGAGGCAGGATAATCACTTGATCCTGGGAGGTGAAGGTTGCAGTGAGCTGAGATTGCGTCACTGCACTCCAGCCTGGACAACAGAGTAAGACTCCATCTCGAAAACAACAACAACAACAACAACAAAATATGAATTGGAAAACAGCTGTTTTCAGACACTGAACAACAGATAACGCAGTACTGTTAACCCAGAGAGAAGGAAAACCAAAGGAAGTGAGCCCCATAATTATCCCAGCTTACCACCTGAAGAGGTTTCCAGGATATAACACAAAGACAGGGAACCCAAACAGAGCCCAGAGGTCTTAATGAGTAGAGGAGAAAGGGTAAAAGTTTCAAGAAGTTGAGATTGGAATTTGTGGTGCAGAATACCAAAGACTAGGGCTTTAAACACAGCGAGAGCTCTAGGGAGTTTTTGACAAATCTTTGGCTGAATAATGATCTATGCATGTATAGAGTAAACCTACATGAGGCTGGGGAAAGAACATCTGGAAAGCAGTAGGTTGGAAATTGCAGGAGCTCACAAACAAGGATGGAAAGAGTTCATGTTCCCATTGGTCAGAGCAGAGAGACAATAGACAAGATGTCAGGTAGAGCTCTAAGAATGGTAGCTAAGGCACAAAGGGCTAAATTAGCCCTAGACTAAAGATTACTCTGCAACTTCATTAAGGCGGGCAGACGCCTGTAGTCATAGCTACTCGGGAGGCTGAGGCAGGAGAATGGCTTGAACCTGGGAGGCAGAGCTTGCAGTAAGCCGAGATCGCGCCACTGCACTCCAGCCTGGGCAACAGAGCGAGACTCCGTCTCAAAGAAAAAAAAAAAAAGAAGGAAATAAAGCTTAAAAGCAAGCATCAAAAAAGTAAAACTGGCCAGGCATGGGGGCTCATGCCTGCAATCCCAGCACTTTGGGAAGGTGAGGCAGATGATTGCTTGAGGCCAGGAGTTCAGGACCAGCCTGGGAAACATAGCAAGACCCTGTTTCTACAAAAAATGAAAATTAGCTGGGCATAGGCACATGCTTGTAATCCCAGCTACTTGGGAGGCTGAGGAAGGAGGATCTCTTGAGCCCACAGGGTTGAGGCTGCGGTGAGCCATAATTGCGCCACTGCACTCCAGCCTGGGTAACAGAGTGAGACCCTGCCTCTTAAAAATAAAAATAAAAATAAAACCAATCCTAAGTAATGTAACTGCATGCCAGAATAAAATCTAATGCTCTTTAAAGGAATTCAATAAAATGCGACATTCAACAATGTAAAATTTGCAACGTTTAGCATGCCACAAAAAATTACTTGGCATGAATACGAGGAGGAAAATATGATCTGCAAACAGTAGAAAAATCAATCAATAGTACATACTCAATGTCAGATGATAAAAACAAACAAAAAAAAGCAAAAAGAAAAAAGTAATCAATCAGTAGAATTAGATCCAGAAATGACAGAGATGATGGAATTAGTAGCAAAAATATTGAAACTGCTATTTAAAGTATGTTCCATACACTCAGGAATTTGGAGAAAAATAGTAGCATGATAAGGAGAGAAATGGAAAATATAAAAAAGATCTAAACAGAACTTCTAGAGATGAAAAATACAACACTAGAAGTAAAAATGCACTGAATGGGATAAATAGCAATGTTAGACATTACAGAAGAAAATATCAATAATCTTAAAGCTACAGCAGTAGAAAGAACCACAAATAAAGCAGAGAGAGAAAAAATACTGAGATAAATGAAATCACAATGGGATACCGTGTCACATCTATCTACTAGGTTGGCTATAATAAAAAATTAATAACAAGTACTGGCAAGGATGAGGAGAAATCAAAACCCTCCACTGCTGCTGGGGATATAAAATGGTGCAGCCACTTTGGAAACTAGGCTGGCAGTTCCTCAAAAAGTTAAACACAGAATTATCATTTGATCCAATGATAATTCTACTCCTAGGTATATACTCAAGAGACATGAAAACATGCCTACACAAAAGCTTGTGCACAAATGTTCATAGCAGCATAATTCATAACAGCCAAAATATAGAAGCAACCCAAATGTCTATCAATGGATGAGTGGGTAGAATGTGCTATAACCATAAAGTGGAATATTATTTGTCCATAAAAAACAATAAAGTACTGATGATACATGCTACAAGAATGAACCTGGGAAACATGCTAAGTAAAAAGCTAGTCACAAGGATCACATATTATATGATTCCATTAATATAAAATATCCAGAATAGGCAAATCTATTCTATAGAGACAGAAAGTAGATTAGTGGTTTTTTAGGGCTGGGGGGATAGGAAAGTGACAACTAAAAGGTATGGGGCTTCTTTTTCAGGTGATAAAGTGTTCTAAAATTGATTGTGGTGATGGCTGCACAACTCTGTGAATATACTAAATACCGTACCATTGAATCGTATACTTTATATGGGTGAATTGTATGGTATGTGAATTATATCTCAATAAAGCTGTTACAAAGAAAGACACGTGTGATATTTGTGGGGGAATATACACATAGATCAGCCAAACAGAACAGAGAACCTAGAAACAGACCCATACAAACATGCCCAACTGATTTTTGACAAAGGTATATAAATAGCTTACTTGAGGACAGACAGTCATTTCAACAAATGGGTACTGGAGCAACCGGACCTCCAGAGGCAAACAAACAAACAAAAGGTTGGGGATGGGGGGATAACCACCTTATTTTTATTTTATTTTATTTTATTTTTTCGAGACAGGGTCTTGCTCTGTCTCCCAGGCTGGAGTGCAGTGGTGTGATCTTGGCTCACTGCAACCTCCCCCTCCCAGACTCAAGGGATTTTCCTGCCTCAGCCTCCCAAGTAGCTGGGATTACAGATGCGCCCCACCACGCCCAGCTAATTTTTGTAGTTTTAGTAGAGACAGAGTTTCTCCATGTTGGCCAGGCTGGTCTCAGACTCCTGACTTCAACCAATCTGCCCACCTCGGCCTCCCAAAGTGCTGGGATTATAGGCATGAGCCACTGTGCCTGGCCTGATAACCTTATCCTAAGTCTCATGCTCCATACAAAAATTAACTGAAAATGGATCATGAACTTACATGTAAAACCCCTAACTGTAAAACTTTTAGGAAAAAAAATAGAAAAACTTCAGCATCTATAACAGGATTTATCAAAGAGTTCTTGGACTTGACGGCAAAAGCACAATCCAAAAAAGGAAAACTGATTAATTAGATTTAATCAAAATGAAACATTTTTGATCTGCAAAAGACCTTGTTTAAGAGGACGAAAAACTATAGAGTGGGCCAGGTGTGGTGGCTCACACCTGTAATCCCAGCACTTTGGGAGGCTGAGGCAGGCAGATTGTTTGAGGTCAGGAGTTTGAGACCAGCCAGGACAACGTGGTGAAACCTCATCTCTACTAAAAATACAAAAAATTATCCCTGCCTGGTGGTGCATGCCTGTAATCCCAGCTACTTGGGAGGCTGAGGCAGGAGAATCCCTTGAACCTGGGAGGTGGAGGCTGCAGTGAGCTGAAATTGCACCACTGCACTCCAGCCTGGGCAACAGAGCAAGACTCTGTCTCAAAACAAAACCAAAACAAGGAAACAAACAAACAACAACAACAACAACAAAACCAAAACTATAGAGTAAGAGAAAATATTTGGAAACCAGATGGCCAACAAAGAACAAGTATCTAGAATACATAAAGAACTCTCAACACTCAACAGTAAAGAGCCAAACAATCCAATTCAAAAATGGGTAAAAGATATGAGAAGACATTTTACCAAAGAAGATATACAGATGGCAAATAAACACATGAAGATATTCGGCATCATAAGCCATAGTGAAATGCAAACTTAAGTCACAATGAAATATCTTTACACATATATTAGAATGACTACAATAAAAAAAATAGTGACAACACCAAATGCTGGTGAGAATGCAGAAAACTGGTTCACTCATACATTGCTGGTGGGAATGTAAAATGATATAGCCATTCTTAAAAACAATTCGGCAGTTTCTTTAAAAAGTAAACATGCAATTACCGTACAACCCAGCAATTGCACTTGTGGGCATTTATTCCAGAAAAATGAAGATTCATGGTCAGGCAAAAACCTGTATGTGAAGATTTATAGCAGCTCTATTCATAATAGCTAAAAACTAGAAACAACCAGAGGTTCTTCAATGAGTAAATGGTTAAGCAAACTTTGGCACATCCAGACCATGGACTGCTGCTCAACAATAAAAAGAGACAAACTACTGATATAGTCAGCAACCTGAATGAACTTCCAACAAATTATGCAGAGCAAAAATGAGCCAATCCCTAAGGCAATTGATATTTATAGAATGTTCTACCCAAAATGGAAGGCACATTCTTTTAAGATACATGTGAAACATTTACCAAGATAGATCAAATTTGGGGCCACAAAACACGTTTCCATACGTTTCAAAGGGCTAAGATCATACAATATATTTTTTCTGACCTCCAGGAGGAAAGAGTGGTGTAGGGAGAAGGATTAGGAAACTGTTCAATCCATCCACACACGGCATGTTGAGACCAAGCTGTGAGTGCGGAGATAGAGGGAATTTTTTTTTTTTTTTTTTTTCAGACGGGTCTCACTGTTGCCTAGGTTGGAGTGCAGTGGTAATCTCACCTCACTGCAGGTTCTGCCTCCCAGGCTCAAGGGATCCTCCCACCTCAGCCTCCCCAGTAGCTGGGACCACAGGCGCACACCACCATGCCTGGCTTATTTTTGTATTAGTTTGTAGAGATGGGATTTTGCCATGTTGCCTGGGCTGGTAAGGAAGACTTTTGAGGGACAGCAAAGTATAGAATGGATAGGTCTCCATTAGCACTTAAATGTGTAGGGTCAGAGAAAGAGAAAAGTCAGAGATAATTTCAAGATTTCTGGTTTGGCAATTAGGGTGTGGTAGTGGAAGTTCCCTTGACCAAGTAGGGAACACAGGCAGAAGAACCCCATGAAAGGCATAAGGAGGAAAGGACACGTCTGCTTCGGGGAAAGGCTGCATTTGAGATGTCTGTGAGACACCTGGTTGAAAGCATCCAGAGGTAGAAAAAACTGGGCCTTTGAGCAGGGTCTGGGCATTGATTTCAGAGAATATGTAGAGGAATGATGCTAGAATGCAATGCCAGAAACACCAGAATTTCAGGAATGCTCAGAGGGAGAAGTGGCCTACAAAAGTAGGGGAGAAAGGAGAGAGATCTTTGAGAAGTAAGAAATGGTTGACAGTATCGAATGCCACAGAGAGGTCAAGTATGAGCCCAGCTAAAAAATCCCCAGGGATTCCATGGATTTAACAAGTGGCTGTCATGCTTTGATAGCTTTTGTCCTCTATTAGTTAACCTCAGTTTCCTGTGTAAAGAGCATAACACCACTTAGCTCACTGGGGTCTTACAGGCTGAATTAAATAATAGATGAGACAGTGCAGCGCAGCCCCTGGTACAAAGTGGGCACTCAATAAATCTAATAAGGGTTTCTCTTGGGAGAAGCTGGCAATGCAAGCATGATGCCAAGGTGTTGTAAGAAGAGCTCTGCCAGTCAGTGCCAGTCTTGAAGGGTAGAGACCTTGTCAACACTGAGCACGTAGTAAGTGCTCAATAAATGGTAGCTGTTATTGCCATCTGCTGTTATTACTACAGCCACCCTTCAAGCAGTAGGGAGGCCTGTTGTTAGGAAGGTGGAAAGATCAATGTCTCTGCTTCTCTGGGCGGGGAACGTGCATCAGACTACAGATAGGTTTTACCACTAGGTGATATTTAATGTGGCTTAGATGTCACTCCACTCAAGGTACAGATTCAAATGGCAAACCTGTCTCCCTAGTGTCAACTTTGTCATCCAAGGGCACTAGGATTTTTAAGTCATGGGCAAAGCATGGTGCCAAGATACTCACAAGGAAAGTGACCTGCCAGCACTTCACCCTGCTCATCTGGAAAACGATGTCTTGGGTCTGGCTGTCAGGCAGGGTGATGCAGCAGCTGATCTCATTATTGCCAACAGAAAGAACAGCTCCAGAGCCTGATTCTGGGTAGTCACAGGTACAAGGATCCAGCTGCAGGTATCCATAGTGCCGTACCTCCCGGGCCAGCTCCAAAAACTGCTCCAAAGAGGGTGATGTGGGGGGAGGGGAGGCAAGAGGAAGCAAAAGACCACTTGAAACAGATGAAAACCTCATGTCAGAAACTACTGCCATTCTAGGATAATACATGGAACTGAGTCATAGTGAAAGCTCCTTTTCTTGATCCTACACATAGAGATAATGCCCCTGGTGCTCACCAGAAGCCCAGGGGAAATTCATGGAGTGTCCTTCCAGGGAAGGGACCATTCCTGCCTCTTTCACCACTGTGTCCCTGCCCCTGTTATGGTGCTTGGTACACAGTGGAAATGAAAATATTCCATGAGTAAATGAAGAATGAAGAAAAGAGTCCATAAAATGGATGAACAGATATGATTCTGTCTCAGCAGATTATAATGGCAAGTAAACAAAAAAGTGTATATTGGCTTTTTTTTTTAGACGGAGTCTCGTTCTATCACCCAGGCTGGCGTGCTGCGGCACGATCTCGGCTCACTGCAACCTCCGACTCCCTGGTTCAAGTGATTATCCTGCCTCAGCCTCCCAAGTAGCTGGGATTACAGGCACGTGCCACCACACCCAACTAATTTTTGTATTTTTAGTGGAGACAGGGTTTCACCATGTTGGCCAGGATGGTCTTGATCTCCCGACCTTGTCGCGATCCACCTGCCTGAGCCTCCCAAAGTGCTGGGATTACAGACGTGAGCCACTGTGCCTGGCCTAAAATGTTGGCTTTTAAAAAACTAAGCTGAGATCTACGTAGGAAGAAAAGTGGTTCATTTCTACAGGCTGCTTTATATGATGGTGGTAGTAATTGCCAGAGAAAGAGATTTTAGAAATGGCAATGAGGGCACGAGCTGGTCTGCTTTCTAAATAGAATTCCAGAGATCCCCCAGTTGCCCAGGGAAGACTTTTAAAATTTAGCTTTTCCCTCTGCTTCTGAAGTAACCTAAGAACTGAGGACAGCTGCATTCACACCACTGATCAAGGCATCCTGTCACATTAATGTCTGTCCAGGGCTTTCCATTTTGTTAATGATTGCATTTAAATAAGCTGGTATAGGTTTGGTGAACTCCACTCTGTTCTTCCAGCTTTCGCCATGGGCCTGGCCTAATGGTATGTGAGATGTGCATGTGGAGAACAGAGTTCCCACTTTAGCACATGGTTAAATCAGAAAGAAGACTACCTAGTGACAACTTGTGATCCTTTCCTGAAGCAAGGTAACTCACACCTCCTTTACAGGGACTCCGGAGGCGTTCTCTGATACAGTGAAACAGGCCGAGTCAGAAGCAGTAAGGGACAGCTGACTCCTGATCTCATGCTGGCAGGAGTATTCAAAGCCACTGTCCCATCCAGCCACATGTGCCAGCTCATTGTGCTATGGTCCAAGCTTCAGCTTGGGAGATGCATTAAGGTGCTGGCCTTCAGTTGGGTCAGTGAGAGACATCAGAAAGGACAGGTTGTAAGTACATGGTACTTGTGCAGTGATTGGGGGCAGGAGCTGAGTCATCTTGTCACAGAGCAGACAGAGAGTAGTGTCATGCTTTTGCTACAACACTTTCTAAGTGATATGGTATAAATTTATAATTGTTTATCTTATTGTTTGATAACACTTCTTTAAAATTGTAATAATCTCTTGGCTGCAATGAGCTAAAAGAAAGGAAAGTGTTTGTTTAATTAAAAGTGAAGCTCTATTTTGCAAGAAAGTTGGTGATGAGTAAGTAACTTATGTAAAATGCCTGTTGGCATTTGACATTCGATAAAAGGGTGTTGTGATATTACTAACTATATGAACACCAGAAGACAGGATTCTACAAGGATTCTCTACTTGAAAATTAGTTAAGATTGTACCTAAAAAAGACAATTTAACATACACAGCTGCAGAAAGTATGTTTATATTAATATATTTTCATTTTGATCAGGGATTGGTAAACTTTTATGTAAAGAACCATCTAGTAAATATTTTCAGCTATACAGACATATGGTCCCTGTTGCAACTACTTACCTCTGCCACTGCAACACAAAAGCAGCCTTAGACAATACATGAATGAATGATTGTA
The DNA here is from genome assembly GCF_029281585.2 of Gorilla gorilla gorilla. Classification (NCBI taxonomy): domain Eukaryota; kingdom Metazoa; phylum Chordata; class Mammalia; order Primates; family Hominidae; genus Gorilla; species Gorilla gorilla. The sequence goes on from NC_073231.2 coordinate 106,436,352, forward strand.
ACTGTGTGCCAATAAAACTTTATTTGCAAAAAAAGTGGCCCATGGACCACAGCCTTTCTCTGATTTAGATCAAATGACTCTTTTTTAAGTTAATTTCATTCATTTCACTTCCAAGTTTTCTTGTACAGAAAGTATAGTTGTTAATGTTTTTGCTCCATTAGCAGAAGAACTTGACAAACAAATAATGTTGGTTACGTATCAGTACATGTAGATGCTTTGAGAGAAAGTAAATCTCAATAATAATTAAATTTTTTGATTCAATTTATGTACTCAAAGCAAAGCTTTTTTAAAATAGCATTATTACAAATAGTATGGTAAATTCAGATAAAATGTTTATCATAGAAGATAAAATTTATTTTGTGGAAAAACTACAAATACACATTTTGGCAGGGCATGGTAAGAACAATAGTCTTACTAAATTAAGAAGTTTATAGGGCAGATATGTGTGAAGACTTGGTTGTGGTGTACACAGTTTGTAATTGCATATGAAGTAACAGCGATATTCTATCCATCAAAATAGAAGCTGCACTTGTCAAAATTTACAAACACACAGAGAAACTGAACTCTTTTTTGTGTGTGTGACAAAGCTGAGGTAGAACACTGGGCTGGCAGGTGGGGGGGATACTAAATTGTGGCAGTATGTGCCTTTCCTTTTTCTCTTTTTGCAGTTCATCAATAAAAATCTCAAAGGTCTGAGCCTTTGAAGAATTATTTTCTGTTACGTATAAATGAGTCCTCTAAATTTTGGTTGTATTTTGTTCAAAAATCAATGTTGCAGTTGTGAACATTGGCAAAGTCAAAAGAATTTTTAAAAAGACAACACAACAAAACAGAGGCCATTTCTTCTGTTAAAATACGTCTTGTCAGACACATTCACTGCTTGGGGGCAGGAGGTATGTGATTTGGTAACACCTTTACGGAAACTTTAAAAATGAATGTTTAGAAATATATCCTAAGGAATAATAGAACACATACTCAAAGAGGATGTTGGTTGAAATGTTCAGGGACTTCAGCCAGGAACTGTACCAGGTGCTGTGAATACACAGAGTATGTATAAATTATACACAGCCCTGGGCCTCATGGCTCTTGCTGCCAAAGTGATTTATAGCAGCAAGAGCTGGAAACAACCTGACTTCCAGTAATAGAAAAGTGGTTAGCCAAACGATAATATAACCATAAAATGGAATACTCTGTAGTCACTAAAAATAATGCGGAGGATCTATATTAATTAACTCAGCAGAGGACTCACAATATACCGTCTGTATTTTTTTTAGAATCTTTAAACAATAAGCTTTTATTAATTCTGTACTCAGAACAATCAATGAAGATATTCTTATTTTTTTAAAAAGAGCTCCACTTTTAGTGCTTGGTAGGTTTATCAGTTACAGAAACAGTTCAATTCTAATATGTTTCTTTAACTCCCTTTCAAGGGATTTCTCTTGGAGCAATATTTGATTCACCTTTGTTTGATTGTCTTCTTTCTGGAAAGCTTCTAATTTCTGCCTCTGTGCCTGTGTGGGTTTGGCCCATCCTTTTTCAATGTCCTGTATTGCCTTAAAATAACATAAGTTGTAAAATTAGCAGTCTTAGCAGAAATTAATCAATCTGACAAAAACATACTCTTGTATGAGGGGATATAAAAACAAACCCAAGTGGATATATATTTAGGGATTTAGCATATTATAAGTCTTATTTTTTAAATTAGTAAGAAGAGATTGTTCAACAGCTTGGGGACAATTGGCAACACTTGGCAAAAAAGAAAATAAAATTAGCTCTTTCCCCACACCACCTAATCAAATAAATTCCAGATAAAGATTTAAATGTATAAGACCATAAAAGAATCAGGAAAAAAATAAAGGTAAATATTTTTATCTGATCTTGAGGTAGGGAATATCTTTTTTAAGATATAAAAACAAAATGTCATAATGAAGAAATAGTCATATATAATTATGTGAAACATAAAACTTCTGTACCTGAAAACCAACAACAACAAAACTAAGAATCAAATGGAAAAACAAGGAAAATGATTGCATCATATATATCAAACAGTTGATATTTATATAAAGCAATAGGAAAAATGTAAGCATCACCAAAAGGAAAATGGGCAACAGCTATGTATTGGCAATTGACAAAATGGAGTTCCAAATAATAAGTATATTTGAATCATAAACACAGATATTGGAAAAAATATATTGATAAGGTCATTACTGCTATTGTTTATAACAATGCAACATTTTCAACTTGATAGTGGCAAACACATGTATAGTGCTTACTATGTGTCAGGCAATGTTCTAATTGCTTCAGAACAAGTCAATCCTTACAGCCACCCTGTGATGTAGGTACTGTTATGAAATGCCCCAAAATAGGCAACTGAGTTTGGGTATAACTAAATAATAGGCTATGCTATCATTAAAAATTACACAGAATATTTAACAACATGGGAATGTGTGTAATGTGCATGAAAAATATCAAATTGCCAAGTAAGAGTCTAGTAGACCCTAATTTTTATAAAACAACAAAAAATAAATATAAAACAACACAAAACCCTCATATGGATACTTACAAGTCAAGGAAATGGATGTGCAAATACATGAAATGTATGAAATAAATATACCCAAAGAGTTAATCAATAGTTTATATATCTGGTTGATTTAAGATTTGGGGTGACATCTACTTTCATTTTTGAACTCTTCCACATTTGCAAACTTTTTATAAGATAAAAACGAATTTCACATTAAAAAAATTAAAGTTGAATATATTGTTGGGTCCTGTCTGGTCAGCCTAGGGTAACCATCATCAGCAAGTGTTCCCAAACTCCAAATCCCTAATGGGGTTCTTGGTTGCTTCCTAATCCACTGCAGGCTTCAGCAGAATGACACTGGGCTCAAAGGCAGAAATCGCCTTGAAGGCAATGGCCCCCTGTGGAAGCACGTCAGGACTGTGGTGAAGCAACATGAAACGTGGAAGTAACAAAGCCTGTTGTCTCAGCCTACCCTCCCTGAGCTAGGCACCTTTTCCTGTGCTCTTTCTCTCTCCTCTCCGCACCCAGCTCCCTTCCCCTTTAGCCAGTCTGGCCCTGAGGAGGCCGTGGAATCAGCTGTCCACTTCCTCAGCCACACACACTCGGCCTGTGCTGCTCTAACTTGTCATGACAGGGCAGAATTTGCCATTGTCCCTCAGTTAGGCTGTCAACCCCTAAGGGAAGACCCCGCGCCCGTCGTCTCAGTGTGCCTTGCCCAGTGTCCTACATACGGCAATGCCCAGCAATTCTTTGCCAATTATCAGGTGCTTATTTTCACCTTAGTCTGAACATAAGCCTATCTGTTACATCCCTCAGTGATATTGGCAGGCTATGCTTTATCTCCCAGAGAAGAATGAAAAGCTAAATATGCCTTAAATATTGCTGTTTAGGCTGGGGGAAAAGGACATGGGATTTAGAGAGGAGAAGAAAAATAACAATATTTGTTGAAAACTTGTTTTAGATCGATTTTATCATTGACTTTTTCCCAACTACAGTGGTCCCCCTTATCCTCAGGGGACACTATCCAAGACTCCCAGGAGGGATGCCTGGTACTGTCATGGATAATACCAAACTCTATATATAGTATGTTTTTTTCCTGCATATACATACCTATGATAAAGTTTAATTTATAAATTAGGCACAGTAAGAGATGAACAACAATAACTAATAAGAAAATAGAACAAGTATAACAATATGCCAGCATCACTACTCTTGCACTTTAGGGCCATTATTAGGTAAAACTGGGGCCTTGAACACAAGTGTTGGGATACCAGGATGGTGATAACTGAGATCACTACTAAGTGACTGACGGGTGGATGATGCAGACAGCACGAAGAAACTGGACAAAGAGATGATTCGTGTTCCGGGCCAGCAAGACATTTCATCATACTACTTAGAATGGCATGCAATTTAAAACTTATGAATTGTTTATTTCTGAAATTTTTTCACTTAATATTTTCAGACCATGCTTGACTGCAGGTAACTGAAACCACAGAAAGCAAGACCAAGAATAAGGGGGGCCTACTCTGTTCTGTGGGAAGGAACAATACCACCATTTTACAGATGAGTAAATTGAGGTTCAGAGAGGTTACGATGTTCAAGATGACCCAGCGAGTAAGTGGCAGGAGTTAGAGCAAACCCAGGTCTGGACACTACACCAAGCCCTCCTTCCCTTGCCCAAGCCACTGAATCCTTACCAGGTAGGCAGCTACCCACCCCAAGGCTTTCTCTGTGTCGCCAATTCTTCATCAAACCAAACCTACAGACCATACGAGAAAGCATGGTGTGAAGAACGAAACGCTGCCTTCTTTCCTGAATTGTACTTGATGGTAGAGCCCAGTAAGGGCTGTTGGCACAAGGGAACAATATCAAAAAGAAGGGATGGCTGTGTAAAGATAAACAGGAGTCACAGCAGTAAGTACTAATCCAAGACCTGTCATTCACCATCAGAGTAACTGGATCCTCAGACAGAGATGCAGATGTCTTACAGCAAAGGTAATGTAACTGTTTTGTTTCATTACCTCTTTTTTTTTTTTTTGAGACGGAGTTTTGCTCCTGTTGCCCAGGCTGGAGTGCAATGGCACAATCTCGGCTCACTGCAACTTCCACCTCCCGGGTTCAAGTGATTCTCCTGTTTCAGCCTCCCAAGTAGCTGGGATTACAGGCATGCGTCACCATGCCCAGCTAATTTTTTGTCTTTTTAGTAGAGATGGGGTTTCACCATGTTGGTCAGGCTGGTCTCGAACTCCTGACCTCAGATACCTCGGATGATTGGCCTGCCTTAGCCTCCCAAAGTTCTGGGATTACAGGCATGAACCACCACACCCGGCCTTTTTTTTTTTTTTTTTTTTTTTTTGAGACAGCCTTACTCTGTTGCCCAGGCTGGAGTGCAGTGGTGTGATCTCATCTCACTGCAGTCTCCGCCTCCTGGGCTTAAGCCATACTCTTGCCCCAGCCTCCCGAGTAGCTGGGACTACAGGCATGTGCCACCACACCTGGCTAATTTTTGTATTTTTAGTAGAGACGGGGGTTCACCACATTGGCCAGGCTGGTCTCAAACTCCTAATCTCAGGTGATCTGCCCACCTCTGCCTCCCAAAGTGCTGGAATTATAGGCGTGAGCCACTGCGCCCAGCCTTATATCATTACCTTTGAAAAGAGTTGACCCTGATTGTGGGTTCACAAGTCATCACTCAAATGTGATATTATACAGTGCCTCACTCTGAGTAGGTCCAGACAATGAGAGTCGAGTCTAGACAAGTCTACTCAGTTACACGGTTCCCTGAACACTGGCTGAGAGGGGCGTATGCAGAACTGAACTTAAAAAATCAAGCATCCTAAAGGTGCTGCAGATAGAAAAAAAGAAAAAATAATAAAATTAAAAATTTTAAAAATCAAGCAAAATCACATAAGCCATAGTCTTCCTGAGCTTCAGTCTCACACGCTCTAGTGTCCTCTGCAGAGGGCACAGTAGTGAGAAATGGAGGTCATATGCCTCTCAAAGGCGGGCACTGGCCACTCGGCTCTGGCGAAAGCATGGTGGAGAAGGGCAAGGGACGTGTGTGCCTGGACAAGGTCACCAGGCCATAGGGGAGTCAGGAAGCCAAAGGTCAGCTCCCCTCCACTCACCAAGCCATGGGCCCCGATGCAGGACTAGCCCCACCTGGAGGATGGGGTGCCTTTTTCTAATTTGCATCACTGTCCAGGCCAGCAATGGCCCTGCTGAAATGCAGGCCCAGAATTGACTGAGCCTTCAAAATTTATACTTACTTATAGTTTTAAATGCAATCTCTCATTTTTAAACTCAGGTTAAAAGAGGAGCAGAAGAAAGGAAACAGGCTGTGGGAATTCAGTTGACTCATTGGATATCACTGGGCACATCTGCTTTAGAAAATCAAAGCTGTGCCCCTTAATAGTTAATTATGATGGCTCCATTATTTATCAGAACTCAAGAGCTTTTCATGTTAACTTTTTTAAAGGATGACTGCTTCTTAGTCTTTTTTTTTTTTTTTTGGACACAGTCTCGTGCTGTCACCCAAGCAGGAGTACAGTGACATATTCTTGGCTCCCTGCAACCTCTGCCTCCTGGGTTCAAGTGATTCTCCTGCCTCAGCCTCCTGAGTAGCTGGGACTACAGGCGTGCGCCACTGTGCCCAACTAATTTTTGTATTTTTAGTAGAGATGGAGTTTCACAATGTTAACCAGGCTGGTCTTGAACTCCTGACCTCAGGTGATCCACCTGCCTTGGCCTCTCAAAGTGCTGGGATTACAAGTGTGAGCCACCATGCCTGGCCACTTCTTAGTCTTTCACATATCCCAGGCACCCAGGACACAGGAGGAATGAGACAGTCTCTGCCCTTGGCCATTCAGAGTCTGGTTGGGAGAAGTGGGAGGAAGGTAGGAATTTTCTTCTGGGGAGAGCCAAGGCAGGCCTCCCAAAAGAGGCAGTGACTATGGTCCTGACTCTCCTGCTGACCTTGGACCCACCTTTGACTTCTTAGCTCCTCTACCCAGATTCAGGGAACAATGATGATGATGATGATGATGATGATGATGATGATGATGATGATGATGATAATGATGATGATAAAGATTATTATGACATCAACTACAATTTTTTGGAGACTTTGCCAGGCAATGAGCTAAGGTTTGTATGACAGTCTGTTAAAGCTTGGAGAAAACTTAGAGATTATGTTAGTTCCACCTCGTCTCAACAGGGAGATGTCGTGGTTCAGAAGGATGTGGTGGCTGGCCCAGGGTCACCCAGAGAGAGGATCAGTGTCAGAGCAAGGGACAGAATTCATTTCTGAAACTGCAATTCAGTGTGCCTCCCATGAAGCCACGTTTTTTTAGCTTTGAGCAGTGGAAGTACCATCATCTGTTTCCCTCTAGTTATAAATCTTTAATGAAAACAGATTTAAAAAGTCACATTATGATGCTCGAAGCTCTGAACTCTCATCACAATGAGAAGCAAAAGACATGCCATAAAGATGATATTTCCCACAGGAATGATATTAGAATTATGTGATGCAATCTCATCCAAGGACATGGTATCAAACCAGACACAGCTAATAATGTATCATAATAGCAAGGATACAGTAGCAAGGATGGGCCTCAATAAACACTTAAAGTGGAAAAATTCTTCTCTAACTCATATCAAGTACACTGAACATGATTTTTTTTTTTTTGAGACAGGTTCTTGGTATGTTGCCCAGACTGGAGTGTAATGGCGTGATCACATCTTAAGTGACTTCCGCCTTCTGGGCTCAAGCCATCCTCCTACCTCAGCCTCCTGAGTAGCTGGGACCAAAGGCACACACCATCATGCCTGGCTGACTTTTACATTTTTGGTAGAGATGGGATTTTGCCATAGTGCCCAGGCTGGTCTTGAACTCCTGAGCTCAAGTAATCCACCTGCTTCAGCCTCTCAAAGTGCTGGGATTACAGGTATGTGCCCCCGTTTCCAGGCTGAACATAATTATACACGGATTAATGTATAGTACGGAATGAACTCAAAGCTATATTCTAGCCATAAAAATACAATGGTGAACATTAAACATTTAATAAGTGGTATTTTGATTTGCCCTCTTAGAATTTAGAAGAGCTTTAGGGTCTTGATCTCTAAAAGTTACTTAAGGAGGCATGGGCTAAGTTTCTTTCCCTCTTCTACGCCCTCTGGTAAGCCAGGGTATCAAAATCCACCCATTGACCTTTTTCTGTACCCAAAGTACCACAGTAGGTTTTATTAACATTCCACTTGAAAAGCTCATTAAAAGTAATAACTTATCCACCATCTCTCTCTCTCCTGAGTTTATAAAAGCTACCGAGTGTAGCAGCTTAGAATCACGCTAAATAAAGGCCAGGCCACCTGTAGATAAGTGTTGTTAAATTTCTTTAGCTACATCCTCTATTAATCCAAACCCACTACTCAATCTTTTGACAGCAAATCTAATGTTTTTCTTCCTGAAAGTGTGGATGGTACCAACTGCCTTACAGAGTTGTTATGAAGCTCCAATGACATAATGCACTTAATTAATACGATGCCAGGCCCACCAAAGGGCTTAATGCTGACATCGTGCCCGGAACAATTCCAGGTTCTGGGGATGCAGCAGTGAACGAATAAATACCCACTTTCATGGAGAAATCATTCCAGTAGGGAGAGAGTAAACAAATATACACAACACACACACATACTTACATTGGCAGATGGTAGAAATGCTACAGAGGAAAAAGAAAAAGGACATTGGGATTTGGGGTTTAGCCTGAGTGAGATGGAAAGTCTGGGAGGGGTTGGAGCAGGGCAGGGCTGTGACCCACCACCCTGCCTGCTGCCTGAGAATAGACTGTGAGACGTTCTCAGGGAACTCACTGAAAGAAGCTTCTGAGCTTTCTTCCCAGAATTGTGGAGCCAAGCCTGGAAAAGATCAGGTCTCCGAAGATGGCGGTGTGGTGAGTGTGAACACCTGGGGCAGCTGGTGACCTGGGTGTGTATGTTGGCAGCAGCACCGGCTGACCATTCCATGACTTGGCCGAAGCTTCATCACACGAGGCAGGAGAAGGGAAGGAACTGAGGCCAAGCTCGAAATTTACTTTATTAGAGGCTGGGGGTAGGAGTAGGTAGAGCCAACTACATAATTTTCAGGGTCTACCTAGCGCAAAATGAAAATGTTGTTCAAAAATTAAAAATTTTGGGTAATGGGCACAAAAAAATAGAATGAAGAAGACCTAGTATTTGCTAGCACAACAGGATGACTATAGTAAACAAAATTAATTGTACATTTAAAAATAACTAAAGGAGTATAATTGGAGTGTTTGTAACATAAAGGATAAATGCTTGAGGAAATAGATACCTTATTTACCCTGATGGGATTATTACACACTGCATGCCTGCATGAAAATATCTCATGTACCCCATAAATATTATATATATACCTACTATGTACCAATGAAAATTTAATTTTTTAAAATAAAAACTAAAAATAAAATGAAGAATTTCAAGATGGTAACCGCGATCATTACAGGAGCATGGGTTCTCTGAGCCCGGAGCCCAATGCAACTGCGCAGGCCACACGCCCACCCAGCTGGAGCCAATGGCAGGCAGGTTGCTTGTTGGCTCAGGGGCAAGAAGGCTATGCTAGAGTGAGATTTAAGGATCACGTGTGACTTTAAGTTATCAGGGATATCCTTTCTAGGCTCATGATGACAGTGTGTCAGCTGCAAATTCAGAGATGGATTGTTAAAATGGAGATAGAATTCCTTTTCTCTCTCTAAACTCCTCTACTTTTTACATTTTATTGTTATCGTGGTAAAATATATACAACGTAACTTGTCATTTTAACTGTTCACAAAATTCAGAGTCATTATATACATTCACAATGTTGGATAATCATCACTGCTATTTAGAGCTAAAACTTTTTTTTATCATCCCCCAACAAAAACTTGTACCCATCAAACAATAACAACTTCTTCTCCACTCCCCACAGCCCCTGGTAATCTCTGTTCTACTTTCTGTCTCTATGAATTTGCCTATTTTAGGTATGGAGGTAGAATTATTAACTGCCACATAATTTTTTTAGTGACTCCAAGCCAACATGGCCTATGATCTATGGTGCTGTCTGAGCTCTTGGTGACCCTCACCTGCATGTAGAGCAAATCTACCGCCACCCTGCAGTCCATCAGCACGGAGTCGAGGGATGGATCCATATACCTGCAAAATTCAGGAGCGTGAAATTCATTCCTGTGACATGGCCCATGGGCACACCTGGCAAGTGCTTTGGAAAGTGGTGGCCCTCTACCCTATGAACCAGGGCCCCCTTTTCTAACAAAGCCACACCTCCACTTGCCCAGCTTTCACTCTGCCTCTCCACCTCTTTTGTTTCCTAATTTCTTTACACTGTAAGCTCTTGCCTGGAGGGCTCTAAGAGTAAAGAGGCACAAAAATAAAGCTTTAGGGGAATGGTCTGCATCCCTGTTCACATTCAGCCTCACTCTTGGCCACCAAGATGTGGATTCCCTTTCTCCACCGCACAGTACCTGGCATAGTCAACTGCCCCACATAGACCTACCCCCATATTCACCACCCTGCAGCAGGGCCACCCTCATCTCTTGCCTGAGCTGCTCTGGGAGCCTCCTTTCCAGGCTTTCTGTCTCAGCCACACGCCCTTAATCTGATGCTCCACATTCTAACCAGAGTGGTCTTTCCTGTGAAACTTTTCAGACTCTCATTGTTCCTGGAGTTAGATATTTATTCTACTCACTTTCAAGGCCCTTCCGGGGACCACCCCCACTTTCATTTCCAGTTCCATTTCTCACCAACCCCACCACCAATGCTACATTCCAACCATGTTTTCTCTCCTCTCTCCCTGCCTGGAAGACCAAGGCCCTCACCAGTCTCCTCCCCTGACTGATTGGCCTTTCTTTGCAAGCCTTATGCAGTGCCCCCTCCTCTGGTCCCTACTCCCCAAGGCTGTATTAGCCGCCTGTCCACTGTGCTTCCTCTACACCCTGAGTTTATTCCAATTGCCACTCTGATTAAGTTTTCTTGACACCATCTGTGAAGAACCCCAAGGCCAGGGGCCTATCCAGAGTTGCCCCTCTGCATCTTGACAGAGTGATTTGCAAATAGCAGGGGCTCCGTGTCTGCCTGTCAGATCCAGAATCACAAGGAACTGAAATTAATGACTGTAGAAGCACAGTAGCATGTTAAGAAGGAACTGAAACTGTCAGGAAAGGGTACCTATGGCTGATCTCTACCAACCAGAAGGCAGAGGCAAGCAGAGTTGCTAGGCTCAGAATAGGGTGAATAGACCAATGGGGTTGGCTTAGATCAGGAAAGGGATAAATATGGTGCTTGAAGGTCAACTTCATTCTGGGGTGGGGAGAAGTAACTGAAGCATCCCTACTTACATTCCAGGTAACTATGCACCCACACATCCCAGAGGCCCCTGTGTGCAGAGAATAGACCCATCCCAGATTGGGGCTCTCACGGGCCAGCACAGGTACCCTCTGGCCTGGAGGAAGCCATATCATCATCATTGGAGAGATGCACCCAGGCATCTCTCCTTAAGGACAGAGAAGTCCTTAAGATGCCCCTTAGGCCTCACTGAGGCTTCACCTGCTGGGAATCACTCAGCTTTTGGAGCTAGCCTTCCAGCTCCCACGCGGCAAGACTTCCCTCTGGAAAGAGGGCAAGGCACCTGCAGGAGCCTATGCCAGAATCTCCCCTCCAGAGACCTGATCCTCAGCTCTGACAATAGAAGTGGAACCTCCTTTCTTCCCAGTTCCCATCAACAGAGGCAATCTGCCTAGATCTGAGATGCTGGCTAATAATTTGGGGTAGATGTTTTCTCTTGCACGTATCATCTAGAGTTTACGTATTTAAAAAAGACATAGGCAATGCCTAATTTCTAATTCAAGCTTCAAGGTAAGAAACAGAATCATCATCTCTCCTTTAATCTCAGGTTTTATGAAGAGCACATGAGTGAAAATCTAAGCCTCAAAGATTTTTTTTTTTTTTTGCTTCCTATAATCACCATCATCATCAATATAACAGTCACAAACATGACCAAAACTTACTGAGCATATGGGACTATTTTACATAACTCTTGCAATAACCCTTATAATAATCCAATAAACTATTTTTATTATTCCCATTTTACAGATAAAGAAACTGAGGCTTAGAGAGCTTGAACAACTTGGCTAGGTTTACGCAGCTAAGACCTGAGCAAGCCGCAACTTAGATTCACATACTGTAATTCCAGGAACAACTGTGCTCAGCCATTCACTACAGCAAGCAGCTTCCAGAACAGCTGTGCTCTAAACCATTGGATGGAACTGAGTCCTTCTCCCCTTCTCAGGGTTTCACACCTCAAGATCTGGACCATTCCTCAGGATACTTCTGAACAGCAGTATATGAACTGCCTTGCTGGGAATATCCTTCCACAATTCAAAGCCACAAACTGGAGCTCTAGAGCAAGGCATCACAAGGTCAAGGGAATTCTTAGATTTCAAAATACTTTTCTTTAAAACTTCTGTACTCAGATAACAGAATAAATGGGCTGGGAGAGAGCGAGCCTAAGGAGCAATCCCCTGCAGCCACGGTAATAAACACTGGGAGCTGCAGGTTATAGGACTGGGGGTGCATAAGGTCCTGCTGCTCAGCGCTATTTTCTATAATATTTTGTTCTCCACGGGCCCCTGTGTTACTGGAGGAAATGACAGTATTTTCTGCAGAGGGATACTTGTGTCCTACCTATCTAGGAATATGGATGGCCCTGTACACATCCTTCAGGCATGTGTAAGCCTAGTACTTAGAGTTCAAATTCACTGCAAACTGGCTGAATCCACCCTTCACCTTCAGGGAATACCACACTTCTACGGATAAATCAGATCTGGTTGTAATCATCAACAAAGTCCCTCCATTAATGCAGTCAGTGATGCATTGCAGAGCAAACCCAAGGCCAGCCATTTCCCACCATTACCTGCTTTAATCCATGTCCCCTGGCCCCACCCCTGGTTTTCAAGTCTTACTTTCTTGTTCGCCTATCAGTAGAGATGCAGAAAGATGGCTACCCTCCTCATTTTCATACCCCACCCCGCCCTGAGTATTTACCTGAGACTACTGATAGTCATCCTCAACATCCTATTCTTTAGGACAAATATTCAGAAACTAGTTTATTTCACCCTCTCTCATTTTCATTGCTTTTCTTTTCTTTTTGAGACAGGGTCTTGCACTGTTGCCCAGGTTGCAGTGCAGTGGTGTAATCTTGGCTCACTGCAGCCTCGATCTTCTGGGCTTAAGTGAGTCTCCTGCCTCAGCCTCCTGAATAGCTGGACCACAGATGCACAACACCACATCTGGCTAATTTTTTTGATTTTTAGTGGAGATGAGGTCTTGCTATGTTGCCCAGGCTGATCTTGAACTCCTGGGCTCCAGCAATCCTCTTGCCTTGGTCTCCCAAAGTACTGGGATTATAGGCATAAGCCACAGCACCTGGCCTTCATTGCTTTTCTCAGAGCCTTCTCTAAGTTCTCGGTCTCCAGCTGGCAGGCTATGAGCAGGATGTGATGGGACTCTGGTAAGTCCTGATGGGCAATGGCGAAGTGTCGTCAAACGCCTCTGTCACTTTCAGAACCTACTTACCACTTTCGGAGTCCAACCTTACAGTTTTCCACCTCAGAACTTCCAAGACTAACATAAGGGAGTTCAAAGTCGGCCAATTTTTTCACAACTAGAGAAAGGGGAAAGCCGGTCTTACTGGTTGAAACAGCACAGACAGCTTATATATAGCAGCTTTCAAATGAGAAAATAAAACCTTCTTATTGGAAATAATAAAATCACAGTAAGAATATCCTCTGTATTTACATGTAATTTTAACTTTCTGAAGTTCATTCAAAAAATAAATATCATTTGATCCTCAAAAAAAAAAACAGCCCCTTGAGTCGGGGGTGTTTTACACTGTGATATAGATGAAAAAATAGATCCGGAGACATCCAGTGCCTTCGCAGCTCACTGCAGGGCCTAGCAGCCAACCCTCTACACAAGCCCCTTAACTTCCAACTCAAAACCACCTCCCCTGGCTTCTTGAGGACATTTATAAACTACTTTAATATAACTGATACCATTTCACAAAAAAAAACTTGTAATATCTAGAAACATACTGTAGAGAAAACAAAAGATAGGAGAATCAGACTGTCTTCTTACACTATCCCATCACACTTGAAAAAAGAATCTAATAACTCATTGATATCATCCACAAATAGTCCTTAACAAGGAGAAATGATGCTGTGGTGGGGCGTCCTGACCCCTGGAGTCTAGCACTCCATTCACAGGAAACGGTGCAGGTGAGTGGTCAGTGGTCAGGCCGGGCCTGCGGTAAAGGGGAGGGGGTCAGGATTAGGGCTGGGGGTACACAAGTGCAGTTACTGGACCACCCAAGGTATGAGCGGTTTGCCCCCACTCTCCCCTAACAAGGACGCAACCTCCTATTCCCTAAACCCTTAACCCAGTGACTGAAAACAGTGGTAGGGATCACAGCCCAGTGGGTGGCCAACCCCTCAGCTGTGACTCCCATGAGCCCCTGCTCCTACCTGTCCACCCCATCTCCTAGCTGATTCATTTGTTCCTTCCTTCTTACCAGAGAGCTTGCCCTCCTTGCCAAACCGAATGAGAAAGAGGCCGAAGTAGCCCAAGAGCTCTCGACACAGTCCAGTTTTGTGTGACACCACCTTTAACCAGAAACAAGCAGAAGGGGAAAAAGTTCGGTGTGCCCACCATGCATCCTAACTGTGACATGCGGACTTGGAAATGGCTGGTACACGTCAATAAAAAATGCTGTCATGGGTTAGTGAACACTCAAAGAAAGCTTTTAGGAATCAAAAAATGGTATCCATTTTAGAAAATTTTAAAACACAAACAAATTAGAATAAAGAAAATAAAAATCAGTCCCACCACAATGGACAGAGGCTGGCCCCAAGTTGAGGCTGGTCATCCCATCTCAGATGTGGACACACTCCCGGATTGTCTTGGTCTTTATTTTCCCCTGGAGGGCAGCAGCCATGCTCCATGAACATCTGTCCTTCTGTGATGTCTGTCCCTGGAGCCTGCACACTAGTTTACCTTCCTGTGGGCTGCATTACCAGCTATTTGGAAAAGGATCACTCCCTGCCGCTTGGCTGGCATACAAACGTGCACGCGCTACTGCCCACCTTTGACACGCCAGGCCTGCTTCGCCTTGATGTTTCCTGCGATGGTCAACTGTAATTTACTAGGATGTTTGCAAAATGAAAACCTCAGATCCCAGGCACAGGTTGCCTTCCTTCACATTCCTCTTTGACTTATATCAAACAGCTTTCATTTCAACACCAGTGGCTTCATTTTTACCATCAGCCTATCAGGGTGTCACCTCACAGCATTGGACATCTACTCACGCTCCCTCAGCAGAAAATTCTACAATTCTACACGACCACAGGCTACCTCCCTGCCATCTGCCCAGCCCAGCCCCTATTTAACACTGGGCTCTCGAGTAATTTCTTTATACTCCTGGTCTTAACTCACTAAATCACCTCAGTACCACGCAAGGAGTGGCCTCCAAGCACTGCCCTCCAGAGCTGCTTTACCCACGGCTCCCAGTTCTCTAGGTGGCAGTTGTACAAATACCAGGCTCACAGGGGGCCTTCTCTTGTCAGAGATACATAAATTACCCCCAGGAAGCAGTCTGATTAGGTGGCTGGTATGAGTGGGTGTTCTCAGCATAGCTTTGAAAATAAAGAGCAGCTCAGGAATAGTTTCACCACTTTCAAAGCAATTCCCTTCCCCTTCTTTCTGTCTCTCTCTTTCCCCCATGTTTTGGGCTGCAAAACACCCAAAAGCCAAACACAGTGGGTAAGTGTGTGGTAGGTAACAGCATAGTAAAGACATCTTTCCCAGAGTAAACCTGACCCAGGTCCACTCAAATTAGATTTCCTTCTTTTCTGTCTAATTCAGGGAAAACAACAAGCTTACATGCCAAGGCAGACAGAGGAAAGGCATGGGGGCAAAAGGAGAATGAAGAAGCCTTTCACATTCATAAAGACATAAATATAAACACCTGCTTTTGAGAGGAGTGAGCATCAGCAAAAAAATACGTAATAATATTTTTCCTCTTAGCAAATGTTAATGATTATTCAAAACACGAACGCCATCACTAGCACCACAGTAGTCCTAGATTTTAGCTTGCTGCTGGCCCTTAAAGAGGCCATTGAGGCCCGGCACGGTGGCTCATGCCTGTAATCCCAGCACTTTGGAAGGCCGAGGCGGGTTGATCACCTAAGGTCAGGAGTTCAAAACCAGCCTGGCCAACGTAGTGAAACCCCATCTCTACTTAAAAAAAAATACAAAAATTAGCTGGGTATGGTGGCACGTGCTTGTAATCCCAGCTACTCGGGAGCTGAGGAAGGAGAATCACTTGAACCTGGGAGGCAGAGGTTGCAGTGAGCCAAGATTGTACCATTGCATTCCAGCCTACGCAACAAGAGTGAAACTCCATTTCAAAACAACAAAAAAAGAGACCATTGAAAAGTAAAAGGCAGGCTGTGGGTGAGGCAAACCTGGGGAAGCAAAGTGAGAATGGCAGCAAGCATGCTGGAGAAGATGCAGAAGGTGATTTTTAATTATAAAACTTAAATTATGGTTTTATGCAAGCTAGAGAATTTCCCAGCTCCTGGAAGGAAATTCACACCTGTGGCTGACCAAGTGACCACTTCACCTATTATGGAAACTACCACTTCTAGGGTAGAACCTCCAGTTAAACTTACCTGATCTGATGATGTCAACGTCTTGGGTCTGAATTTCTCACAAGCCAACATAATTGGAAGAGAGGAAGCACATTTTTCTGACTGCAAATGTACTTCATCAAATGTATGCGATTAGTTTCAAGGGAAATGGACAAAACAGATGGTACCACAGAACCCTGGAGATACTGCCCTACTCAGTACGTATTCAGCACTCCCTCCAATATCAAGATCAATACCAATACCAATAATGATAAATAAACACAACTGCCATTGTCTCGGGAACGTGAACTATTTCTATAATTATTTACTTAGACATTGTCTGTAAAGTAACTTACCCAAATTCACACAGCCCTTACACAGCAACACTGTACAGCTGTGTTTTGCTTAATGACAGGAATACATTCTGAGAAATGCATCGTTAGGCGATTTTGTTGTTGTGTGAACACTGCGAAGTGAACTTACACAAATCTAAATGGTATTGCCTGCTATACACCTAGGCTAGATGGTATGGCCCGCTGTTCCCAGGCTACAAGCCTATTAGCCCAGGTTTATAGTAGTATAGTAGGCATGTTACTGCACTAAATACTCTAGGCAACTGTAACATGCTGGTAAGTATTGGTGTATCTAAACATATCTATTGTTATTATTATTATTATTTTTGGAGACGGAGTCTTGCTCTGTCGCCCAGGCTGGAGTGCAGTGGCACGATCTCGGCTCACTGCAAGCTCCGCCTCCCGGGTTCACGCCATTCTCCTGCCTCAGTCTCCTGTGTAGCTGGGACTACAGGCACCCGCCACCACGCCCGGCTAATTTTTTTTTTTTGTATTTTTCGGTAGAGATGTGGTTTCACTGTGTTAGCCAGAATGGTCTCCATCTCCTGACCTCGTGATCCGCCCACCTTGGCCTCCCAAAGTGCTGGGATTACAGGCGTGAGCCACAGTGCCTGGCCAAAACATATCTAGACATAGAGAAAGTACAGTAAAATATTGTATCATAAACTTATGGGACCACCATTGTATATGCAGTCCAATGTTGACCGAAACGTCATTATTATGTGGCACATGACTGTAATTTGAATCCAGGACTCATCCTAAACCCAGAAGATAGGAGACCCCAAACTATCACCACCACCACTGCCTTCAGCTGCAGGCATGTCTAGTTTGGTCAGCAAGCGCAGTGTGTAAAAAAAGAAGTCAATGATGATGTCTTTGGGGAAGGCAGGTGCTCTCTCCTGTTCTATATCTGATCCTGCAGCTGTACCCCAGAGCTACCTGCCTGGCCCCAGACACATGCAGTCTGTGGCTCCCACTCTATCACTGCCTTCCTACTCCTCCTTCATTTATGAGTCTGTCTCCCATTCTAGATCCTGAGCAATTGAGGTTTTTGTGTTTGGGGTACAAACTCCCTCAAGCATCAAGGGCCTTTGATACTTTTTAGAAAGACTATGCTGGAAATCAACACAGAAGATTAGCAAGACTGGAAGCAGGGAGACTAGTTTAGGGGCAGCTGTAGAGATCTAGCTGGGAAACAATGAGGGCTGGAGCTAAGGTCAAGATGTAGGATCGAGAGGAGGAAACGGAGAGACGATGAATATAAGAGAGACTGGAGATACAGGAATAGGTTAAGTCAAGGCAGGCCCGAAGAGCTAGCAGCCAAAATGGGAGTGCTTCCGTTTCTCAGCTCAGAAAGGGTCAGACGCCATAACCCAAGCACAAGAACGTTCTGTCCTTTGAAAGGTCCTAGAAACTTTCTGACTCTTCTTCATGTTTATAACTTTGTATTTTCTCTTGTATGTTTCTCTGGAGGATTAGAGCTAAAACCTTCCAGAGGAAAAGGGCCTGGGAGCTTGCCCCCAGGCAGCAGGATGTGGGTGTGAGAAGACAGTGTCCCCTCTGCAGCCCCCTCAGCAGATGGAAAAGGGGTCTGGGAGGCAGAGCTGCTGAAGAAGGACGAAGCCTTCTGGGTCTTGTCCTATTAGTCCTCAGACAGTGGACTACAACTCATGTCTGGGCTCTCTGCACCCAGAATTAGCCCTGATGGAGCACTGGTTTCAAGAATTTTCCCTGTGGGAGAATAGGAAACTTCAAGAACTCCCCTGTCACCTGCACACCTAGGTATGACCTGTTTCAGACTCTGCCAAGCCCCACTTTCCTTCCTGCTCCCAACGATGGGACATCCAATAATAAAGCATTTTACATATTTCCAGGCCACATCCCTGGCTAAGTTCCAAGGAAGTGACAGCAGCCTTCCAAGAGATCTCTGGAAAATTGGTGCCCCCAGGGAGGGTGAAATCAAAGAGGCCCTGGAGGATTGGCTGTATCTCAGCTTCCTTGGTTGTTCTCCCAGGAAATGCCAGTACCTCTGCAGATAATCATCCACAGAGTAAAACAACAGGCCAGAAGCTCCGGGAAGGTAACCGTATCCCACTCTCTGCTTTCCAAACAGAACCATCCCTAGATTCAGCTCTGGAGCTGGAGTTTAAACAAAGCTTACCTCTAGGACTCTTTCAGCAGTGTCTGATGTTATAATTTCGATTCTAATACTCTGTTCATTGGGCAGCAATATGTCCAGATAAGCTTTCTTGGTGGCGATGTCAAATGTATTCTATAAGCAAAAGAAAAGCAAAATAAATTTCCACACCTTTTTTTTTTTTTTTTTTGGAGGCGGAGTCTCACTCTGTTGCCCAGGCTGGAGTGCAGTGGCGTGATCTTGGCTCACTGCAACCTCTGCCTCCCGGGTTCAAGTGATTCTCCTTCCTCAGCCTCCCGAGTAGCTGGGATTACAGGCACCCACCACCACGTCCAGCTAATTTTTTGTATTTTTAGTAGAGACGGGGTTTTACTGTGTTGGCCAGGCTGGTCTCAAACTCCTGACCTCAGGTGATCCACCCTCCTTGGCCTCCCAAAGTGTTGGGATTACGGGCCTGAGCCACCGCGCCCGGCCTCCACACCATTTTTTAAAGCTGCACCATTGCAGCAAGCGAACAATCCACAGCTTCCTTTTTTGGTGCTCTTCTAGCATATGGTACCCAAAGTTCCCAAGAGACAAGTGCAGAGACTGGAAGCGTTGTATTGTGGGGTATAGTGGAGGCAAGGCAAAGGAGTAACATGAAGCTTAAAGAACTTCCAAGTAAACAACTGAGTATCTATATTGGAGAAAACAGCTTTTGATAAAGTCTGCATCCTTAACAGTCTCATAATTAACTTGCCCAGTTTTCAGTATTTCCAAGCATCCCTAAAGCCCATATCCCTGATTTTTTCTGACACTAATTGTGGGTGGGGGTAGGGGGAAGGTGTTTCCATGTAGCAACCAATTCTCCAATTCTTGAACATCACAATGGCTGTCCAACAATTCAATTCAATTATGACATGCTTTGCTTGGAGTTGGCATCAGATCCCACAAGTTTAAGGGCTCAGCTCCACAAGACTACCCCCTTCACATGCCAGTAGCAAATATGGGGCCCAAGTTACCCACATTTCTGCCCAGCTGACTACAAATTCTGGTTTCCATGACCCCCTCTCAGGTTTGATAGTTTGCTAGAACAACTCACAAAGTGAAGGAAAATCGGGTACTTACTATTACTGGCTTATTATAAAAGCTACAACTCAGAAACAGCCAAACGGAGGAGATGCACAGAGCAAGGTGTGGGTGGGGTTTCCATGCTCTGTTTGGGTGCCCCACCCTCCCAGCACCGCCATGTGCTCGCCAACCTGGAAGCTCTTCAAACCCCATTGCTTAGGGGGGTTGTTTTTGGAGGTGCCGTTATGGAAGCTCCTCAAACCCCATTGCTTAGGGGTTTCTTATGGAGGTCTACGACACAGGCATAATTGATTAAATCATTGGCCACTGGTGACGAAACTCAATCTCCAGCCACTCCCCCTTCCCAAGAGGCCGAGGGTTGTGGGGTGGGGGCTGAAAGTCCCAATCCTCTAATCATGCCGTGGTCTTTCAGGTGACCAGTCCGCATCCTGATACTATCTCGGAGTCCCCCAGCCAAGAATCATCTCATCAGCATAAACTCAGGCAATGCTGAAGGGTGCTTGTTATGGATAACAAAAGGCAGTCCTAACACTAAGGAAATTCCTAGGAACTCTGTGCCAGGAACTGGGGACAAAGATCAAATTGGTTTTGTATTATGCCACACTAAATATGCAGTAATTTATGATTTTGCTATAGCAAAAATCTGAGCTGCACAAACTGTGAGGCCAGTGAAGGGAAGTGAGTTGCCATCTAGTGAGTGAGTTTCCAGCTGAAGGAGCAGCTCCAGCTGGACACAACTCTGCAGGCTTAAGCATAAGCATCCTGCAAGGGGAAGGATGTGTGCTAGAAGCAGGAACAAATCTGGGGACCTGTGACATTCTTGGGATGGAGTTGGAGACATTGTTAGGCCATCAGAGTTCAGGGAAGCACAGGCTGAATTGTTACTCCAGCTGCTATAGGGAGAGGGAGGACCCCAGGAGGAAGCAGGGTCCAGAGAGGCCAGCGGCTGCTCACATGGGGCCTTGCAGAACAGCGATCTGGGGGTGGATTGTTCCTTGGCATCTCCTAAAGGCGATGCTGTCAGTCCACAGACCTGCTTCATCTCTGGCTGATTGAGGTCACAGCCTTTCTCATCCCAGATTCCCTGAGAGGATTAAACTCTAATGCCCCAAGGCATCCACAGTATATAATAAATTAACTTCTCTCCTAGGCATTCAGAATGGTACTGGCCATGTAACATCCTCAGGAAAATGGAGAAAGGAGTCACATCATCTTCTGTGTTTGGAGACTGCTATGTAAGCCAGAATACTAGTCACACAGTGCAGGTGGGAGTGGCGGGGAAGTAACCTCCTTTTTTTTTAGACTAATACATTTATGGTATACACCTGAATTTGTGTTGCAAAAATCTGATACCCATTGCACACATTCTGTATCATGTTTAAAATAATTTCAACTTTTATTTTAGATTCAAGGGGTACACTTGCAGTTTTGTTACACGGGTTTATTGCGTGATGCTGAGGTTTGGGGTACAATTGATCCCATCATCTTCCAGGTGTCAGGATGTAAAAGGGAAGATCCAAATGACCAATCAGGAGATTACTGGGGGACCACAAAGTTGGGGCTCAGGTCAGCTGACCAGATGAGACCCTGTCCCCACCATGAGCAACAGCTCCCCTTTCCTCAGGCCCCCTGACCTTTCAGACACAACAGATGCTGCAGTCTTCACAGGGACCTGGGGAGCCCCAGCAACTCAATCACATTGCTCGGTGACCCCAAAAGGCTGATCACATTAGCAACAGGCTTATTTTTCGTCATTTCATTATCAAAGGGCAAGTTTTGACTTTACATTTTAATTCCTCCCCACCACATGCTTACAATTACTAAATTTCTATGATTCTGAATCTAAGTTCTTTAGAAGAGAAAATCTGCTCTCTTCTACATTCAAAGGATTAGTCCAAAAAAAGCAATATATTTGTGTGTTGTATCTACATACATAAGAAGCTGTGTATATAGCACATCATTTATGGATAAAATATCTATATATTTATTGTATACAAATATTTTATTAGATTGTGATCCTGATCATTGGGCTCATTGTTTCACATATAGCAGCTCACTTAATTCTCATAACAACTCCATGAGGCATATACACTTACTAATCCCATTATTTTTTCAGATGAAGTACAGGTTCACAAAGGTTAAATAACTTGCCCAGGCCGAGCATGGTGGCTCATGCCTGTAATCCCAGCACTTTGGGAGGCTGAGGTGGGCGGATCACCTGAGGTCGGCAGATCACCTGAGGTCAGGAGTTTGAGACCAGCTTGGCCAACATGGTGAAACCCTATCTCTACTAAAAGGAAAATAAAAAAGGAAAATACATTTTTAAAAAAATTAGCCAGGCATGGGGGTGGATACCTGTAATCCCAGCTACTTGAGAGGCTGAGTCAGGAGAATTGCTTGAACCCGGGAGGTGGAGGTTGCAGTAAGCTGAGATTGCACCACTGCACTCCAGCCTGGGCAACAGAGCAAGACTCCATCTCAAAAAAACAAAAACCAAAAAATAACTTATCCAAGGACACACTGCTAGTTGGTGGCAGAGGCAAAACTCAAGGCCAGCTCCATGTGACTGTAGGTTCTAAATAGGGTAAACATCTCTCCCAGCTGGCCCAGAAGCCTGGCACCCCAGTGTGATAACTGCAGCACTCTTTTCACTCTCAAAAGCATCCCAGTTTGGATAAGCTATATGGCTGCCCTAGCTCTAAGCTACCATGTGTTAAGCTGCCTCTCTCCATGTAGAAGAGAGTTAATATTTGACTTACTGGCAACAGGTAAGAAATAACGGAGTCAAAGAAAGATTCAGAAAAGTCTTTTCAACACTCATATCCAGTCAAGTTCTGAGACCTCCACATTTCCCATCTTAAATGATCTCTTGAGTCCATCTCCATCTTACCACCAGCACCTTAGACCCAGCTAACATCCCCTCCGCCCTAGACTCCCCACTTCAATGGGCTCCTTACAAGTCTCCTTGCTTCCATTCTCCTCCCCTACCAAGTGGTCCTCACACAGCCTGAGATATGTTTTTTAAATGCAAACCTAAAAATGTCCCTTTCTTGCTTAAAACCCTCCAACATCCTAACATTAATCATAGGTCACCCGACTCTTTGCCATTGGTCAGGATGAGAGGAATTGGTGGCCCACTGCCCCTTACTTCCTTTCCTCCTCCTGTCTGGCACGTCCTCCAGGTTTCGATGCTCAGTGCAATTCTCACTCCCTCGGAAGAAGGAAGGAAGGGCAGGGTCCTCGCCTTCAGCTGGGGCTGCTAATCTTGAAGCAAATGGAGGGAAGCTCTGTGAGAATAAAGTCAATGTAGAGGAGAGCAGGGTTTGGGGTAGAGGTGAGAAGTGGGAGGCAGCCAACCTTCCACGACTTCTTAGTTAAATAAACAAATTTCTGTTTTGTGATTTTGGCCTTTGCAATGAAAATAACCTGACTAATTGGAAGTAGTTGAGTTCTACCTTCCCCACTCTAAATGCTTATTTGTAGAATGTTGTTGGCTTTTTTTTTACGCTTAATTAGTTTAAAGCCATGTTAGATGGCTGCCTAGAAGATAAGCTCCTTCAGAGCAGGATTATGTGGTGAGTTTATCTTGAAGAGTGCCCTGTACAAGTAGACATTTAATAATCTTGGTTCCATATTTCTCAAAATAATCCAAGTGAGAAGAGAAAAAGAACTAGCATAGTAGCGTCCGCAATGGGGCATTTTCCAGGTGCGGTGGCTCACGCCTGGAATCCCAGCACTTTGGGACCCAGCTGAGGTAGGTGGGTCATTTGAGGTCAGGAGTTCGAGACCAGCCTGGCCAACATGGTGAAACGCTGTCTCTACTAAAATACAGAAATTAGCTGGGCGTGGTGGCACATGCCTGTAATCTCAGCTACTTAGGAGGCTGAGGCAGGAGAATCACTTGAACCCAGGAGGCGGAGGTTGCAGTGAACTGAGATTGCACCACTGCACTCCAGCCTGGGTGACAGAGCAAGATTCCCTCTCAAAAAATAAATAAGTAAATAAATAAATAAATATAAATAAAAATAAATTAAATGGGGGCATTTAAAAATGGAGTGTTGATACATGAACTTCCCTCTCTAGCCCACGACTGCATACTTATCCTACAGATATGTAACAAGAGAATATTAAGGCTAAAGCCTCCAATGTTCTGTTTTGATGTCGCAGTACTGGTTTTGGCTGAGGTAACCTCCTCTCAGAGAACCTGCACATCAAGGGAGGCAAGAGGTTAAAGCACCACCCAACCTGCTGCCATTGGCCAGGATGGACAAATCAGTTGGTAGCTGCACTCACCTTCCTTCCACCTTCTATCACACCCTACTGGTTTGTATTTCTCTGTTTTCACATTGCTATAAAGAAATACCTGAGACTCGGTAATTTTTATAAAGAAAAGAGGTTTAATTGGCTCACAGTTCTGCAAGCTGTACAGAAGCATGATGCTGGCATCTACTCAGCTTCTGGGAAGGCCTCAGGAAGCTTACAATCATGGTGGAATGTGAAGGGCAAGCAGGCATGTCTTACATGGCTGGAGCAGGAGCAAGGGTGGGTGGAGGTGCCACACACTTTTAAACAACCAGATCTCATGAGAACTCACTCACCATCATGAGAACAGCAACAAGGGGAGGGTGCTAAACCATTCATGAGAAACCACCCATGATCCAATCACCTCCCACCAGGCTCCACCTCCAACACTGGGAACTACAATTCAACATGGGATTTGGGGGAGAACAGAAATCCAAACAGTTCCCTCACCCAGTGGAATTCTGACTCACATTCATCTTCAACCTCATCCACTTTCCCCAGGACTCCAGCCACACTCTCCTCCTCCCTCCTTCCCACCAGCTAACCTCACTTCCTATTAGTCACAGAGAAAACAGCAAGATGGGAACTTACTCTGCTTCCCCTCACTGTCCAGCCTTGGACCCTGCCTGTAGCCTTGCTCTATCTTTCTTTGTCCTACACCCAATTTAAAAGGTGCCCTTCCTCCACCTGATCCCAGACCTTGTGCAATTCTCCTTCCAGGAGGACTTGGAGCCACTGATAATCAAGGCCCCTCCTTCACACTCCCATCTTCCACTTCTCCTTCTCTACCGGCTCCTACTCACCAGCAGGCAAACTTATTCAAGTCTCTGTCATCAAGAGCAACAAAGTCAGAGACTTTGGGTAGATCATCTCGAAGGGAAAGAACCTGATGTGCTTGACTATGGGGAAAATTCTGTCTTCAGGGCTGCTATAGGTACGGAAGGAGTTTAGTCATATGTTTTGAGACAACTAAGCATATTTTTTTTCTTTTAAGTGATTCAGTTTTAATTGCAGTTGGCGGGGAGGTGGGGGGATCGGGGGAGGAAAGAGGAAGGTGTTGACTCAGGACTTAATTTTTTAAAATTAAAGTTAGGGGAGAAAGGAAGAATAGAAGAAGTGACACAAGAAAGCTGAAATCCTCACATCCATCACAGTCAGTGGATAGGGTTTAAAAATTGAAGAATAATAGCTGAGTGCTATGGCATATACCTGTAATCCCAGCTCCTGGGGAAGCTGAAGAGGAAGGATCACTTGAGCCCAGGAGATGGAGTCCTGGGCAACATAGTGAGATCCTGTATCTAGAAAAAAATAAAATGAAGAATAAGAGATAGTCATATATGTATATAATTAACCTCCATATTTTTAAATATCTGAAGAGAAAGCTGTAAGATTTGAAAGTCATTGCCTCTGGAGGACAGGGGAGTGTTATAATCCTTTTAATCACTATTTTACTGCTATTTTTAGATTTTTAACTTTTATTCCATCCATGATGTCTATTTCATTTTTCTAACTATAAGCACATTTTGCTTTGGTAAGTAAACAAACATTTTAGAGCAATATAATAAAGAGGAGAATTGATGGCATCAAAATATCTTGGTGTGATGAGATCAAAGCAAGCACAAAACAGATCAAACAAGTTTAGAGTGGAAATCAAACAACAATTTGGCTCTATTTGTGATATTTGAATTTTACTAGAATGTTTTAATGTATTATTCACAAAATTAATGAAATGTAAAAGCAATACAAAAACCAATTGGGGGGAAAAGTCAACCTGGTAGAATTGGCTTGTATAAAAAAACAAAACATTAAATGAGCTGCTATCCTTTTTTTTTTTTTTTTAAGTCAGGGTCTTGCTCTGTTGCCCAGGCTGGAGTACAGTGGGCTGATCATAGCTCACCATAGCCTCAAAGCTCTGGGCTCAAGCAATCCTCCTGCTTCAGCCTCCAGAGTAGCGGGGGCTATAGACACGTGCCACTACCCCCATCTAAATATCTCTTATTATTATTTTTTGTAGAGACAGAGTCTCACTATGTTGCCCAGGCTGGTCTTCAACTCCTGGCCTCAAGTAATTCTCCCACCTCAGCCCCCCAAAGTTCTGGGATTACGGGTGTGAGCCACCACGTTTGGCCCAGCCGCCATACTGATCTATAATGCAGCAGGAATGAAAAAATGCAATTGATACTAGAAAACTAACAAAAATACATTCATTTTAAAGAAACCTCAAAATCCTCCAATACCATGGGCTGCCTTAACGTTTTAAAATACGTGCTTTGTTGCTATTCTGCTCTGAGGCAGAGGAACATTCTTAAGAATGTTTTCCATTTCCCTTGTAGAGAAATGACAGTGGCCCATCATTGCATGTGATGGAGGTTTAGAGCCTGGTGAGTCCACATATGGATTTTCTTGGATGCGCACCATGGCTATTAGACATTCCTCTGCCTCAGAGCAGAATAGCAACAAAGCACACCGATCTCCTTGAAAAATTAAAAGATTTCTCCAGTTGTTAAATTCAACTCAATTCAACTCAAAAAGAGCACATATTTTGAAAAGTGTTAAGGTTTTGGGAAGTGACTGTTACCTCTGTCCTGCCCTCTTTTTAGAAGCAAACAGAAAACAATGAAAAGGAAAGCATCCTTGAAGAAACTTACAAATAGCCCTGAGCCTGAGGTTTTCAGAAGGGCTGCCAAGTGCAGTGAAAATTGAACCTGGTCAGGAAGGAGGGAATTAGAGGTCTCAAAGTGCTGCAGAACTCAAGCAATGCATAAGCTGCCTCAAAGCAGTTAATCACATGGTGCTCAGCCTGTCTGAGAGCGCTACTCCGGGCCCCACTGGATACCACCTAGTGGCAGGGGATGCTGAAGAGATGTACAGACACTCCATCTTTGCAAAAAGCAATCTCTCAGCATGGCTGGGGAAAGAAAAGGGACTGGCATTAAGATTTTGCTTTTTAAAACCTATGTCTTGGCCAGGCATGGTAGCTCACACCTATCATCCCAGCAGTTTGGGAGGCCGAGCTGGGTAGATCACCTGAGGTCAGGAGTTCAAGACCAGCCTGACCAACATGGAGAAACCCCGTCTCTACTAAAATACAAAAATTAGCTGGGTGTGGTGGCATGCGCCTGTAGTCCCAGCAACTCAGGAGGCTGAGACAGGAGAATCGCTTGAACCCAGGAGGTGAAGGTAGTGACTACCTCATATCTATTAACATTGTGCCAGATGATATGCTTTAAGGGTATCAGTTAATTTAATCCTCAAAGCAACCCCAAGAGACAGGAGCTCTTCTCCCCATTTTACAGATGGGGAAACTGAGGTACAAAAAGCCTAAGTAAATTGACCCAAGTCATATAAATCAAAAGTAGGGCAGCCAAAATTTGAACTAAGGCCGTCTCACTACTTAGCCTGAACTCTTAACCCCTAGACCAGGTCAGGGGCTGCTGATCTTAGTCAAACAAAATATTTAGAAGGCTAGATCATGATATGAGGAGCTGGGGTTTAAAGCTTTGCTGCTAGACAGTCTGCTTAGGCCTTAGGATAGCATGTTCATAAGAAAGTGCTCAGAAACAAGAAACAAGAACTGGAAATACAACAGATTCGATGAATTCAACTCAGGCCCCCTCCCCAGTACTATGTGTCAGCAAACAGCTAGCTCACAACAGCAGCCCGTTTCAAAGTTGACTGATGACTTAAAGATAACTAGTAAGGGATCTATGCAAAAATCCTGCAAGAAAGGAGGAAAGAAACATGACCAATGAAAGGCAAATAACATATACCAAAAGAATTACATCATTAAGCAGATGAAAATGATGGATGTGTTAATAAAAACAAGGTGTTTCTGAATGAAGACCTCAAAGAATAGATAAAAGCCTCAAGAAATAAGATAACAAAAGAATATAAAAGTGAGCTGGTAAAGTTCACGGAAGAAATGGAAGAGGAAAATAAAGCCATTACAAAAGTGAAAATCGCGTTAGAAAAAGTAAAAAGAGGCACTGAAAAACACAGCTAGAGGTATAAGGCTTTTGTATGAAGTCACAAAGGCAAAATATTAAGGAAATGAAATCAGGTATAAAACCTTTCAAATTATCAGGAAAATAAGATACACAAAACTGGCTGGGCGCAGTGGCTCACGTCTGTAATCCCAGCACTTTGGGAGGCCGAGGCGGGAAGATCACAAGGTCAGGAGTTCAAGACCAGCCTGACCAACATGGTAAAATCCTGTCTCTACTAAAAATACAAAAATTAGCCAGGCGTGGTGCCACATGCCTTTAATCCCAGCTACTTGGGAAGCTGAGGCAATAGAACCACTTGAAACTGGGAGGTGGAAGTTGTGGTGAGCCAAGATCATGCCATTGCACTGTAGCCTGGGCAACAAGAGCAAAACTCCGTCTCAAAAACAAACAAAAAAAGAGATACAAAACAAAGCTTAACAACATTGAATGATCCCATGAATGATGGAAAGCAAAACCCAGAATGCACCCCAAAAAGACGACTGAACTAAAGTCAACTTATGATTATATGTGCAGATATAGAATGATCTGCAAGACATAGGTCTAAAAAAGCAACGTCAATTAAAAAAATTTTTTTTTTTCGAGACAGAGTTTTGCTCTGTCACCTAGTCTGGATTGCAGTGGCATGATCTCAGCTCACTGTAACCTCCACCTCCTGGGTTCAAGCAATTCTGCCTCAGCCTCCCAAGTAGCTGGGATTGCAGGCATGCACAACCACGACCGGCTAAATTTTTATTTTTGTAGAGATGGGGTTTCACCACATTGGCCAGGCTGGTCTCAAACTCCTGACTTCAGGTGATCCGCCCACCTCAGCCTCCCAAAGTGCTGGGATTACAGACATGAGCCACAGCACCCGGGCATTAAAAAGCAAGGGCTAATATCCAGAATCTACAATGAACTCAAACAAATTTACAAGAAAAAAACAAACAACCCCATCAAAAAGAGGGCAAAGGATATAAACAGATACTTCTCAAAAAAGACATTTATGCAGCCAAAAAACACATGAAAAAATGCTCATCATCCCTGGCCATCAGAGAAATGCAAATCAAAACCACAATGAGATACCATCTCACACCAGTTAGAATGGCGATCATTAAAAAGTCAGGAAACAGCAGGTGCTGGAGGGGATGTGGAAAAATAGGAACACTTTTACACTGTTGGTGGGACTGTAAACTAGTTCAACCATTGTGGAAGTTGGTGTGGCGATTCCTCAGGGATCTAGAACTAGAAATACCGTTTGACCCAGCCATCCAATTACTGGGGATATACCCAAAGGATTATAAATCATGCTGCTATAAAGACACATGCACACGTATGTTTATTGCGGCACTATTCACAATAGCAAAGACTTGGAACCAACCCAAATATCCAACAATGATAGACTGGATTAAGAAAATGTGGTACATATACACCATGGAATACTATGCAGCCATAAAAAATGATGAGTTCACGTCCTTTGTAGGGACATGGATGAAGCTGGAAACCATCATTCTGAGCAAACTATCACAAGGACAAAAAACCAAACACCGCATGTTCTCACTCATAGGTGGGAATTGAACAATGAGAATACATGGACACAGGAAGGGGAACATCACACACTGGGGACTGTTGTGGGGTGGGGGGAAGGGGGAGGGATAGCATTAGGAGATATACCTAATGCTAAATGACGAGTTAATGGGTGCAGCACACCAACATGGCACATGTCTACATATGTAACAAACCTGCACATTGTGCACATGTACCCTAAAACTTAAAGTATAATAATAATAAATTTTTTTAAAAAAAGCAAGTTGAAAAAATGTGTTGAGTATGCGCTTGTTTGTAAAATAAAATGGGTGTGTGTGTGTGTGTGTGTGTGTGTGTGTGTGTGTAGTCATGTACCCCTTAATGACATTTTGGTCAACAGCAAACTGCACATATGGCAGTAGTCCCACAAAATGATAGTACCATATTTTTACTGTGCCTTTTTTATGTTTAGATACACAAATACCAAGGTGTTTCAATTGTCTACAGTATGCAGTACAGTAACATAGTATACAGGTTTGTAGCCTAGGGGCAGTAGGCTCTACCATCTAGGTTTGTGTAAGTACACTCTATGGTGTTCACACAATGACAAAATCGCCTAATGATGCATTTATCATAACGAATCCACATTTTTAAGTGACACATGGTTGTGTGTGTGCATGTATGTGTATATATATGTGTGCATGTACGTATATATGTATATATATGTGTGCATGTATGTATATATGTGTATATATGCATGCTTATATATGTGCAGAAATGTGTAGCAAAAGAGCACTATAAACTATTAGACTATACACAACAGTTGTCACTGAGGAGGGGGATCATAAGGGAAGAAAAGTTACTTTTCATTGTATACACTTGGCTATTTGAATTTTACTATCATCACCACTTCCACAGCAAACTTTTCAAAGAATAGGAAAGTGTGTGTATATATAAACCATCAAGCAATTGTGAAAATATGAACCACTACAGAACAGAAGGCTCTAGGGCCATTTCTCAGGTTGACTGGGCCAGTAAATATTCCACCACATTTGAACCCCTGTTTACATGAGATTTGTTCTGAGAACCCAGTGGGATTTTATTTTATAAATGAGCAAATGAATGAACGAAATGTGTTCTCGTTTTTGCAAACCTGATCATTCCTCCCCTGGCTAAGGATCCAGTTAACTAGTATCATATTACTGCGGAACTTAAATTCTCTCAGAGCTTTTCCAGCCGAGCTCATACATACGGGCATAACGATGTTTCCTTACGTGTCATTAGAATGAGTGTTGTGCTAAGCAAACGTACTTAGCAGTTTCAGCCTAGGGAGCAGGTGACCCATGACTCTTTAGACCAACAAAGGAAAGGGAGTTGCTGTATGTCATTCTGTTCATGTTGAATGTTCTCCATGATTCATTTACAATAAAGGTAGGGGTAGAGAATATACAAGGAATAGCCAGCATGGCCTGCTTTCCTGATGTCTTCACTGTGGCCCATTTGGAAATCTCAGCTACAGAAGCAGGGTCACAGACATGTTATGGGAACCCTTAGTGATAAAGGCTGTAGTTCTTGTACTATACTCGAAGGTCCTCTTCTTCATGTCCTGTTTTGAGATGTATGATTCTTAGGCTACAGAAAAAGGGATCTACTTAATAAAATGAGCCAAAGGTCAAGTGACACACTTCATTTTCCATCTAAAATCTAAACCTCCAAAAGAACAAAATAGGAACCATCCCCCAATTGACTTGAAATGAATATATTTTGTCCAAGTCCAGGCTCTGTGGGGCTGTGACCAGTGCACACATGTGTGTGTACCTGCACACTTGGTTCATGAAGAGTGTCCTGCAGAGGAATGATGGCCCCATTAAAGAAGAGCAAGCTTACCAGCTGCGCCAGTTTTAAAAACTCAACGAAGACATCACTTCTCAACACGTTTGGGTCCATGGTTACTGAAAAACATGGACGGTGAGCCAGGTTAGCATGGGCTGGGCTGGGCCTTGCCTATTAATTGCTATGTCCTCCAGAGATCCCTCCATGCCTTGCCAGTGCTCTGTCTCCTCCCTGAAGTGATGAATGTTGAAACCTCTCAAATACAGGAAAACCCCCAAAGCTTGCCTCCTATAGGCAGCCTTAACAACAGGAACCCATGACACCCATCCAGGGTGACAGTGTTCCCAGGCATCTCACTTTATTTATACATACCCATACTACCCAACATCCATTTTGCTGCCCTACCAGGATGATAATGAAGTTTATATGAAGAATCAGAAAGATCTTAAAACCTGCATCTAGACTCCCAGCCTAGCAAGACACAGGGTAATTTGAAAATTTAATTCAACCAAGAAACATCAACTGAGAGCACCTCTTTGGAGTCTCGCCCAGTCGCCCAGGCTGGAGTGTAGTGGCGTGAGCTCGGCTCACTGCAATGTCCGTCTCCTGGGTTAAGGCGATTCTCTTGCCTCAGCCTCCGAAGTAGCTGGGATTACAGGCACCCACCACCATGCCCAGCTAATTTTTGTATTTTTAGTAGAGATGGGGTTTCACCATGTTGGCCAGGCTGGTCTCAAATGCCCAACCTCAGGTGATCTGCCTGCCTTGGCCTCCCAAAATGCTGGGATTACAGGTGTGGGCCACCGCACCCGAGAACACCCCTTTGAATGATAGGAGTTCTCAAGATGTTACCAAAAAAAAGCAATGATAAGGCAGTCAGAGAGATTTAAAATATTTCATTCTTCTATACTTAACAAAAATATTTTTACCCTTAGTTTTAAAGCTCCTGACACAAATAGCCAGGAGATATGGGCAGAGCAGATGGGGCAGACACACCCCCATGAGAACTGCAAACCCACAAGGTATGGCCCAGCCTGGTTCCTCCTGGTTCACGCCCCCTTGCCACAGATCCTCTCCTATATCCTGTGCTTCAGCTACACTTACATACTTACTAAATGCTGCCAAATTTCTTTCTTCCTTCTGTTTTCATTGCTGTTTTACTTTTTTTTTTTTTTTTTTTTTTTTGAGATGGAGTCTTGCTCTGTCACCCAGGCTGGGGTGCAATGGCGTGATTTCACCTCACTGCAACCTCCACCTCCCAGGTTCAAGCAATTCTCCTGCCTCAGTCTCTCAAGTTGCTGGGATTACAGGAGTGTGCCGCCACACCCAGCCTGTTTTACTAATTTTATCAAACATCCTCTACCAGCCTTCAAAACTATCACTGACTTCATTGCAGGCTGTGCCTTTCCCAAAAGACTCATGTTTTCCAAAATAAACAAAGAGAGAAAGTCCCTGCAACATGAGAAACTATTTATAAAAAGCATTCTGTCTTTTCTGAGGGGTAATTCCCGGAGTGGAGGAGGGGAAGCCCTTGCATTATTTTCTGCAATGGGGCATATAGTCAAACTACTAATAACTATATTCATTAGCATAAATTCTTGGGAATGAGGAAAGCTGCTGAAAAAGGTGTTCACCCAACTGGTATTTACTGCGTGACTATTAAGTACCAGTAGTAGGCTAAAAACTTTGTATATTTTAGCTTATCTAACCTTCATGACAAACTCGGAGGTAAATATTATTTCTATTTCACAGATAAAGAAGCTGAGGCTCAGAGAAGGTAGGTATCTTGCCCAAGGTCACACAGCTGGTGAGGAGCTAAAGTGGGGTTTGACACTGGGTCTGATTCGAGAACCTGTGCTCTGAGTCATGAGGCTAAGCTGTACTGTCTTCCTACTGGACCTTGTCAAAGACGGTACACAGGTCATCCTGATAATTGAATAAAGACCAGGCCTGGAAAAGCGAACCCTTAAGCACGGTGATCATCTGTAAAAAGGCCAGGTATTAAAGGAACATTTTGCTAAGACATGAGAAAACAAACTAAGGGAGAGTGAAAATTCAAAAGATATTACATTTTGAACTTGAACTTTGAAAGAGCTCATTCAGCAGGTCTAAAAACAAGTATGGTCCCATGACAAAAAAAAAATTAATGGGAAATAGATGGCTTCTAGAATTTTTACTTACTATGTTTAAGAAAAATTTGCAGCCATGAAAAATAATGAGATAAATCTATGACTGCTGATGTAGAATGACTTCTAAGACATATATTTTTTAAGAGAAAAAAGTCAACATACAGGAGAAAAACCTTTTTTCTTGAGCTACAAAGGACATTAGTATAATAGTTGGCGATGTTTTATTTATTTATTTTTAGATACAGGGTCTCCATCTGTCACCCAAGCTGGAGTGCAGTTGCTCAAATCACAGCTCAGGAGGTCGAGACTGCAGTGAGCAGTGATTGCACCACTGCACTCCAGCCTGGGTGACACAGCAAGACACTGACTAAAAAAAATAAAGAGATCTATATTGCTCAGGTTGGTCTCAAATTCCTGGGCTCAAGTGATCCTCTTGCCTCAGCTTCCCAAAGTGTTGGGATTACAGGTGTGAGCCACCACGCCCAGCCTAAATGTCTCAGCAGTTTTATGTTTGCTGACTTTATTTTTTGAGACAGGGTCTTTCTCTGTTGCCCAGCATGGAGTGCAGTGGCAAGATCAGAGCTTACTGCAGCCTGAAACTCCTGGGCTCAAGCAATCCTCCCACCTCAGCCTTCCAAGTAGGTGCAGGCACGTGCCACTACACCCAGCTAATTTTTATTTATTTTTTATTTTTGGGTACAGATGGGGTCTTGTTATATTGCCCAGGCTGGCCTTGAACTCCTGGGCTCAAGGGATCCTCCTGCCTTAACCTCCCAAAGTGCTGGAATTGCAGGCATGAGCTACCATGCCGAGCCTAATTGTTGGTGAAGTTTGAATAAGGTCTCTAGATAAATTATTGTATCAATGTTGTTTCCTGGTTTTGATATATTGAACATTATTGTATCAATGTTGTTTCCTGATTTTGCTAACTATACTGTGGTTCTATAAGACAGTCTCTGTGATCTTAGGAAATACACAAAGTATTTTATTTATTTTTTATTTTTTTGAGATGGAGTTTCACTCTCACTGCCCAGGCTGGAGTGCAATGGTGTGATCTTGGCTCACTGCAGCCTCCCCCTCCCAGGTTCAAGTGATTCTCCGGCCTTAGCCTCCCAATTTGCTGCGATTGCAGGCACGTGCCACCATGGTCAGCTAATTTTTTGTATGTTTAGTAGAGACAGGGTTTTGCCATGTAGGCCGGGCTGGTCTTGAACTCCTGGCCTCAGATGATCTGCCCACCTCAGCCTCCCAAAGTCACAAAGTATCTTAAAATAAGATGGCTGAGGTGTGTAACATTCAAGTGAGTCTAAAAAAGAGATATAGAGAGATTCATATATACACATACACACACAAGGAAAAAAGAATGATAAGACAAATGTAAAATGTAAACATCTGGGAAATCTGGGTGGTGTATGCAGAAATGCTGAGCATTATGTTTGCAACTTTTCTATAAACCAAACTTTCAGAATAAAAAGCTCTGAAAATCAGCTACAGAAAAGTATGTATAGTAAAGTTCAATTTGTGTTGAGCAAAAACGGATCTATATACACGCAAATTGCTGCTAGGGAATATACAAACAGCCTGGGGTGGAAAGGGAACTTACCTTTCATTGTATATTCTTTTAGGTAGTTTATATTTTAAAAAATATTATGTGTACACACTTTTCCAATTTTAAAAACTTTAAGTCTTTAAGTGCCAGTTTTGCCATTCCCCCTCAACATCCTATTTTCCGTGAGAGCCTAATCTTGCCAACAACAGTTTTGCTGTACACAGCATTTCTAGGACCCAGGTGAAGGGCAAGCTGCTGTACTGTAAGCCTCACAGGGGACACAGCTGAATGTCCTTGGTGCCTTAGCATGGTTTCCTGGTAAGGACTAACATGGAGGCACAAGCTCTGGCACTGCTAATAAAGACCTCTGATATCTCTCAAGAGCTTTCCTGTAAGTGGTTCATCTCATCCTTTTGTTCATTCCTAATCCAGAAACTTTTTTTTAACCTCCCAATCAAAGCCAAAATACAGCACCCAAGTGTGACTCTAAACATAAAGTAGGCCAGGCATGGTGGCTCACCCCTGTAATCCCAGTACTTTGGGAAGCTGAAGTGGGCAGATCATTTGAGATCAGGAGCTTGAGACCAGCCTGGCCAACATGGTGAAACCCCATCTCTACTAAAAACACACAAAAATTAGCTGAGCATGGTGGCAAGCACCTGTAATCCCAGCTACTAGAGAGGCTGAGGCAGGAGAATCGCTTGAACCTGGTAGGCAGAGGTTGCAGTGAGCCAAGGTCACACCACTGCACTCCAGCCTGGGCGACAGAGAAAGACTCTGTCTAAAAAAAATAAAAAATAAAAAAAATTAAATATTGGGTGCAGTGGCTCATATCTATAATCCCAGCACTTTGGGAGGCTGACATGGGAGGATTGCTTGAGGCCAGGAGTTTGAGACCAGCCTGGGCAATATAGTGAGACCCCACCTCTATAAAAAAAATTTTTTTTTAATTGGCCAGGCATGGTGCGTTGCACATATAGTCCCAGCTTCTCAGGAAGCTGTGGTGGGAGGATTGCTTGACCCCCAAGAGACCAAGGCTATGGTTAGCCATGATTGTGCCACTGTACTCCAGCCTCATCAACAGGGAAAGATCCTGTCTCAAAAAATAAAATCAGCAAACATATAACTGCTGAGACATTTAGGCTGGGTGTGGTGGCTCGTACCTGTAATTCTAACACTTTAGGAAGCTGAGGCAGGAGGATCACTTGAGCCAAGAAATTTGAGACCAGCCTGGGCAACATAGTGAGACCTCATCTCTTTTATTTATTTATTTATTTTTATCTTTTTTAGAGTCACTGTCTTGCTGTGTCACCCAGGCTGGAGTACGGTGGTGCAATCACAGCTCACTGCAGCCTCAGCTTCCTGTGCTCAAGCTATCCTCACACCTCAGCTTCCTGAGTAGCTGGGATTATAGGCATGCACCATCATACCTGGCTAATTTTTAAAATTTTGTTTAGAGACAGGATCTCTCTATGTTGCTCAGGCTGGTCTTGAACTCCTGGCCTCAAGTGATCCTCCTGCCTCAGCTTCCCAAAGTGCTGAGATTACAGGTGTGAGCCACCATGCCCAGCCAGACTTCATCTCTTAAAAAAAAAAAAAAAAAAAAGGTATTTTTAAAACCAAATACAAAGAACACATATTATACAATCCCTTATATATGAAATGTCCAGAATAGGCAAATCTTTAGAGATAAAAATTATAGTGGTAGTTGCCAGGGCGTGGTGGGGAAGGGAAAGAGGAAGTGATTGCCAATGGGTATGAGGTTTCTTTTGGGGGTAGTGACAATATTCTAAAATTAGATTATGGTAATGGTCGCACAATTAATTACATAAATATATTGTAAAAGAATTGTACACTTTAGCAGGTGAATTTTGTGGCATATAGCTTACATTGCAATAAATCTGTTTTTTAAAAAACCCTGCAAATACATACCATTTTGCAAATATTGTTCCAGTTGGTCCCTCCTCTCATCAGCCATAGCTGTGGTCATTGCCAGATAGTACTTTGGTGGGAAGGGTGGCAGGCAATTTCCAAAGACCCGCCTTAGCTGAAAGATCCAGGAAACACAGTTAAGGCAGGTGAGCCGCCAGTTCAGGGTTGATGAGATTACTAAAGCCTCCTTTAGGGCAAGTCCCATCCCAGCACTTTATTTCAAATTAAGCTTTCCTGGTGGCCCAAAGGGGGAAAAGAGGACAATTTGATTTTCTTAAGGAGGAATTTATTTCAGTATATATTCTGGAGACATTACTAGACATATCACAGACCGACAGCTCCAGTCTAAGTTTGGTAGAGCTGAGATGTATTTTTATTTTTCATTTGTTTTACAAGACTAGCCACTGCTCACATCATACAATATTATCTTGATTCATTCCACAATAGTGTCTGTGATATCAATTACAACGGGAATTAAATTCCTCAACCCTACCGCCACCAAATCTGAACTTGACAAATGCTTACAGCTGTGTCACCTAATGCAGTAGCCACCAGTCACCTGTTGCGAATGAGCACTTGAACGTGGCTAGTTTGGATTGAGATGTGTTGTAGGTGTAAAATACATTCCAAATTTCAAAGAAAAGAGAATGTAAAATATCTCGCTGATAATTTTTTATATTGATTACATGTTGAAATGATAATATTTTGGATATATTGAATTAAATAAAATATATTATTAAAATTAATTCCATCTGTTTCCTTTTACTCTTTTTAATGTGCCTATCAGAAAATTTTAAATTACATAGGTGACTCATATTTCTTTCTTTCTTTCTTTCTTTTTTGAGACGGAGTTTCACTCTTGTTGCCCAGGCTGGAGTGCAATGGCTCAATCTTGGCTCACTGCAACCTCCGCCTCCTGGGTTCGAGCAATTCTCCTGCCTCAGCCTCCCGAGTAGCCGGGGTTACAGACATTTGCCACCAGGCCAGGCTAATTTTGTATTTTTAGTAGAGATAGTGTTTCTCCATGTTGGCCAGGCTGGTCTCAAACTCCTGACCTTCGGTGATCCACCTGCCTCTGCCTCCCACAGTGCTGGGATTACAGGCGTGAGCCACCACACCTGGCCGGGTAACTCACATTATATTTCTATTGGACCAGTGCTGGTTACAGAATTCCAATAAGGCTGACATATGATCCCAAGTAGAAACCAGCCAGGCCCTTCTCTCCCACTTACTCATATATGACCCATGACCATGGCAGTAATTATTTTTATGGAACCTAAAAAGTGGATGCATAAAAAATAATTTTAAAATTAAGAACTAAAAATGTGCATCTTTATTCCAGCCCTACACTTGTAGTGGCAGCTTGAGGGTAAGGCACAGACTCATTCTCCTGAAAATAAGAGAAAGGAAACCACTCAGAAACCCAATCAGGTTTTGACATGGTACCTCTAGAGCAGGAGGGCTGAAATCTTACTATTACCATACTCAGTGGCTTAAAGAAAATGAAAGATGGAATAAGAAAAATGAGGCTGCAAACAGCAAGATTTTTTAATTCCATGGCCTTTGTCACAAATACAGTGAGTATCTGACAAATATTTACCTTGCATAGACAGGCCCTAACTTCAGAAAAGTCAAGAATCTCATGACTTCTCTCCATGCCCACTACCATCACCCTGGTCCAAGCCACTATCATCTCTTTTCTAGATTATTGCAATAGCCTTCCAACAAGTCTCTCTGCTCCTACCCGTGACTCCTTCAGTCTATTCCTAACACAGCATCTAAGGCGATACTTTATTTTTATTTTATTTTATCTTTTTGAGACAGAGCCTCGCTCTGTCGCCCAGGCTGGAGTGCAGTGGCATGATCTTGGCTCACTGCAACCTCCACCTCCTGGGTTCAAGCGATTTTCCTGCCTCAGCCTCCTGAGTAGCTGGGACTACACGTGTGTGCCACCACGCCCAGCTAATTCTTGTATTTTTAGTAGAGATGGGGTTTCGCCATGTTGGCCAGGCTGGTCTCAAACTCCTGACCTCAGGTGATCTGGCTGCCTCGGCCTCCCAAAGTGCTGGGATTACAGGTGTGAGCCACTGCACCCAGCCTAAAGTGATACTTTAAAAATGTAAGTCAGCCAGGTGCAGTCATGCACACCTGTAGTCCCAGCTACTTGGGAGGCCGAGGCAGGAGGGTTGCTTGAGCCCAGGAGTTCAAGGCTAGCCACTGCCCTCTAGCCTGGGCAACAGAGCAAGACTTTATCATTTCTTAAAATAAGAAAAGTAAGTCAGATCATTCCACTGCCTTTCTCAAAATCATCCTCAACTTCTCATCTCACTCAAGTAAACCCAAAATTCTTACAATGACCTAGAACTGTGCCATCTAATATGGTGGGCATTAGCCACCTGTGAGTAAATTTAAACATAATTAAAATAATTTGAAATTTTAAAATTCAATCTTCAGTCTTGCTAGCCACATTTCAAATGCTTAATAGCCACTTGAAATATTGTAATTTGCTACTGAGTTGGGCAAAGCAGATATACAGCATTTCCATCAGCACAAAAGTTCTGTTGGGAAACATTGGTCTAACATCTGGAATGGTTATTAACTGCCTGCCCGTGGGCAAAACACACTTCCCTGATGCATTTTTTTGGTGGTTGGTTGTTTGATTTTTAGATAACTGGAATTTGGTACCAGCAGTTATTTGTGTGACTTAAAATTTTAAAAACTTGTATCTTGAAGAGAATACAGAATATTACAACCACTTTGAAAGACAGTTTGGCAATTTCTTACAAAGCTAAACATAGTCTCACTCTATAATCCAGTGATAAATACCCAACTGATTTGAAAACTGTCCATACAAAATGTTTATGGCAACTTAATTCATAACCCCCAAAATTTAAACAACAAAGATGTCCTTCAGTCTGTGAATGGATAAGCAAACTGTGATATATCCATACAATGAAATGTGTTATTCAGAAATAAAATGAAATAAGCTATCAAAACACAAAAGACATGAATGAAACGTAAATAAATATTGCTAAGCGACAGGAGTCAGTCTGGAAAAGCTATATACTATATGATTTCAATTATATGACTTTCTGGAAAAGCCAAAAGTATAGAGACTTTATAAAAAGATCAACAGCCACAAAGTTTTGGGGCAGGGAGGTATGGAATAGCTGAAACACATGGAGTTTTTTAGGGCAATAAAACTAGTCTATATGAAACTAGAATTGTGGATGCATGACACTATGCATTAGTCAAAATTACAACAGAACTTCATGTTTTCTGAACTTTACAACAGAAGCTTCATGTTTGCAAATATTTTTAGAAATAATTTAGGAGGTTGGGGGAATCCGAGGATGGAATGTAGAATGTGACAAAACTATATTACAAATGTATGAAACCAACTCACTGAACGTGGTGAGAAAAAAAGTGCTGACCTAAGTCACTTTGAAAATGAGTGGAGTCTGTAAACTAAAGGCAAAGAAACTAACTGTACACAGGCATTGGACTCTGGCTGATAAAGTTGTTTTCCACAGGAGTATAGGTTAACAGCCCTATACCGCCACATGTGTATACGGAATCAAACAAGTAAATGAATGGCAGATAGTGGGAGTCAGGTTTCCAACTGTTGTAGTGGCAGTTTACACATAAGGGGAAGAGGCTAGAATGATCCATGTGGTAATGCACCAGAGTTGAATATATTAGTATGACCACATGTTTAGTTTAATATAGATGATTACATATGGAAATATTTATTCATGTGTCTGTATACATGGGTTTGTATACACACATATATTTCCTTGCTCTGTCAGCTGAGAGGACCTAGATGCAACAACACTCCAGTAGCAATGAACATATCTAGTGCCCAGATCTTAGTTTCCAATACCATTCTACAATCAGTGCAACCAAGGATCTGTGGAGAAATGGCTGATTTCTAGGACTGAGGCAGGAAATATACAAGATGGGCCTGGAGTACCTTGTAGCTCCAGAAAGTAAGGAAACATTCAAAACAAATGAAAAAAACAAATCAGGAATGGGAGTATGTCAGAGACAAGGAGCAAAATGAAAGAGCTTCCATGGGCCAAGATGGAACAATTTGACCAACCAAGTAGTAGTGAAATATAACCCAAAGTATAAAGTGAATATCCATGAGTCCTTACAGACTTGTTTTAAATAAATAGGAGCGACTAGACAAATCTCTTGTGCAGAAGAACATCAGATAATTTCTTTTCTTTTCTTTTCTTTCTTTTTTTTTTTTTTTGGAGACAGTGTCTTGCTCTTGTTGCCCAGGTGGTTGGAGTGCAATGGCGCCATCTTGGCTCACTGCAACCTCTGCCTCCTGGGTTCGAGTAATTCTCCTGCCTCACCTCCCGAGTAGCTGGGATTACAGGCATGTGCCACTATGCCTGGCTAATTTTGTATTTTTAGTAGAGACGGGGTTTCTCCATGTTGGTCAGGCTGGTCTCAAACTCCTGACCTCAGGTGATCCACCCACCTTGGCCTCCCAAAATGTTGGGATTACAGGTGTGAGCCACCGCGCCCAGCCATATCAGATAATTTCTATAGATACTCCTCAAAAAGGGGGAGCATAAATCCCCACTCTCAGTGTGGGCTGCATGTAGCGACTTCCTTCCAAAGAGGATACTATGGAAAGAGAGGACAAAAGAGTAACTTTACAGTGGAGAAAACTGACAAATACTACCTCACCCAGGTGATGAAGACCAACATCAAGAGTGTAAGTCAGATGATAGTAGGTACTCTTGATACGATGTGATTAGAGCGGCACTTTATCTCTGGGGTCTTCATCCCCCCAACCCATAACCCCCATCTAATTATGTGAAAAATATAAGACAAATTCCAAGAAGGCTATTCTACAAAATATCTGACAAGTACTCCTTAGAATTATCAAGCTCATTAAACATAAGGAAAATCTAAGAAACTGTTACAGTCAAGAGGAACTTAAGGAGACCTAACAACTCAATGTAATGTGGTACACTGGCCAGGGTCCTGGAAGAGAAATAGGACATTAGGTAAACACTAAGGAGGTCTGAAAAGTTATAGATTGTAGTTAATAAGAATGTATCAATACTGATTTGTTAATTGTAATGAATGCACCATATTAATATAAAACCTTAATAATAGAGGAAACTGGATTATATGGAAACCCTCTGTCCTATCTTTTCTGAAAACTAAAACTAAAACTATTTCAAAAAATAAAGTTTATTTTAAAAAAAACTGATGTTCTGGCTTCTCTTGAAAACTGAGATCTGGAATCAATGGGTTCACACTCAGGCAACTGTCTGGTGAGGGGACCTAAACCATTCCCACCACTCTCCACTGTTGTTCACCTGATCCTCATCTCTCATTTAAAGTACCTGCCAGTTGGCTGCGGTGGCTCACGCCTGTCATCTCAACACTTTGGGAGGCCTAGGTGGGCAGATCGCTTGAGTCCATGAGTTTAAGACCAGCCTAGGTAACATGGCAAGATGTTGTCTCCACTAAATATACAAAAAATTAAGCCAAGTGTGGTAGCATATGCCTGTAGTCCCAGCTACTCAGGAAGTTGAGGTGGGAGAATAACCTGAGCTGGAGACTTCAAGGCTAAGGCAACAGTGAGCCAAGATCATACCACTGCGCTCCAGCCTGGGCCACAGGAGTGAGACCTTGTCTCAAAAAAAAAAAAAAAAAAAAAAAATATATATATATATATATATATATACACACACACACACACACACACACACATGCACACATGCATATATATATATATATATAGTACTTGCCTGTAGCCATTTAAGTTTGCAATCTCTCATCTAAACCTAGTATAATTTTTTTTTTTTGAGACAGGGTCTCACTCCTGTGGCCCAGGCTAGAGTACGATTAAACCTACTATAAAATATTATAGGCCGGGCGTGGTGGCTCATGCCTGTAATCCCAGCACTTTGGGAGGCCGAGGCGGGCGGATCACGAGGTCAGGAGATCGAGACCATCCTGGCTAACGCGGTGAAACCCCGTCTCTACTAAAAATACAAAAAAATTAGCCGGGCTTGGTGGCAGGTGCCTGTAGTCCCAGCTACTCGGGAGGCTGAGGCAGGAGAATGGCGTGAACCCGGGAGGCGGAGCTTGCAGTGAGCCGAGATCGCGCCACTGCACTCCAGCCTGGGCGACAGAGCAAGACTCCATCTCAAACAAACAAACAAACAAACAAAATATTATAAAGACAATTCTGTTTCTTTTAAACTCAAGGAAATTTTTCTGCCCTTCCGGAGACTGTCAAAAGGCATCCCAGTTGGAGCATTATCCCAGGCAGGGCTGCTGAAACAACCTGGGATTGATGCACCCATCTCTGCTAATTCCATTAAATAGAAGCAAAAATTTGACTTCTTTGCATGCAATTATTTCTTGGCTAACTGACTAAGTGATCTTTAAAAGGCCATTGTCTTCATTGGCATGTGTTCCTAAATGTCATAAATGTTGCAGATGTTCCCGAATCAGTTCTAATCACAGCAGCCTTGAATCAACAGGGCTGCCTGAGTTATCCATCTGCAAGACAGTATCTTGGGGAAGCCCTGAGGCCAAGATCTGGGGAAAAATCAACAAGGATTAAGGTTCTAATACCTATCACAGAGCAGAAACCTTCCCAGCAGGTTTTTACAACCTGAGCTGACTTGTCAAGGAATCTTTCTCCTCCCTTCTCGGATACTGACCTAAGGGGGACAATGAACATAAAGGAAACTGAGTAGTTAAATGTGCCAAAAGTCAACAATCAAATCCAAATTCAACTCCACCAAAAGAGGACCTTTTCCATGGGTCTCAGTACACAGTTGAGCTATCAAAACCACCAGCGTACTGAGAAGTATCTGGTACTACAGTTCAGCCCTACCTGTCTTTCAAAAAACTGTTTAAAGAGATCAAAAGGAAAACATATCTGTTCTGCTCTTTTATTATGTGGTGTTTTTGTTTGTTTGGGGTATTGTGGGGTTTTTTTAAGACTGTGATCTGACAAATATTTTCATAAACCCCAGAACAGGGCAGGCGCGATGGCTCATGCCTGTAATCCTAGCACTTTGGGAGGCTGAGGCAGGCAGATCACCTGAGGTCAGGAGTTCAAGACCAGCCTGGCCAACATGGCAAAACCCCCTCTCTACTAAAAATACAAAAATTAGCCAGGTGTGGTGGCAGGCACCTGTAATCCCAGGTACCCGGGAGGCTGAGGCAGAAGAATCACTTGAACTTGGGGGGGTGGAGGTTGCAGTGAGCTAAGATCGCACCACCTCACTGCAGCTTAGGTGAAAGAGCATGACTCCATCTCAAAAAAAACAAAACAAAACAAAAACAAAAAAATCCCAGAACAATCTCCTGTACCAACTACCCCTTCGTACAGCTCTGCCTTTTAACATGAAGAGGCCTTTACAGGCCAGTTGAAAATGTCACCTACTTCCCCCACCTTACAGCATTCACACCCCCCTATACCTATGCCAAAATGGTGATGGCCTGGGACAAGTAGAATTGCAGACACAAAAGGTGTCTGTTTCTAATGTCGACTCATTCATCCCACCTCTCCAAG
Organism: Gorilla gorilla gorilla; assembly: GCF_029281585.2. Taxonomy (NCBI): domain Eukaryota; kingdom Metazoa; phylum Chordata; class Mammalia; order Primates; family Hominidae; genus Gorilla; species Gorilla gorilla. The sequence continues at coordinate 106,481,004 of NC_073231.2, forward strand.
TCCCCTTGTAGTTAAAAACCCAAATTCACCAGATAAAGGGCCACAGCTCAGAGTCTGGGTGGTGGCATCTAGCACCTAAGAGCATGGCCTAGAGCTTGCATATTATCCCATTTGTTCCTCAAAACAGCACTACGAGGTAGACAGATCCTCAGCACCATGAACATTGTCATCTTCCACCTTGAGCAGGAGCAACCCCAGACTCAGGGAGATGAAGTGACTTAAAACTAGGACATCCAAGCTGATGACTGGCAGAAGATGGACTCAGTCTTCTCACTGCTGTCATCATCATCACCATCACCTTTTCCACCAAATCTCTGCTAAGCAACTACCAAGGCAGAATTCCATGCTGGGTGTTCCATACCCACAAGCCTTCATTCTGTCCCTTCATTCAAATATTTGGGTTTTGCTTGTAAATAATCAGGGGAGACAAAATATAAACACAAAAAGAGGAAGGAGCATGACAAGGTTGAAACATGAAGCGGCACAGCAATCAGAGAAAGGCATCTCATGCAATCAAGGAGGACTTCCTGGAGGAGATGGGACTGAGGTGGGCTTTGAGAAACGATTGCTCCCTTGACAGGTAGACTAAAACCAGGAGTCATCCCAGGCAGAGGAAGTGAGCCAGGCAGAGACAAAGAGTGGGCCAGCCTGATAGGAACAGGAGGTATGGGTAGGGAAAGAGGAGATCAGGTTAGGTCAGAGGGGAAGCAGCCAAGTTGGGTCAGCACTTGGCAGGGAGGACAACTGAACCAGCGCATACAGGCTGCACAACCCTCCCTCCTACTGACGGGTCCTTTGCAAGCTTTCCCAACTTGTCCCCATTGCCATGTCTGATGCTGGCAGAGTGCAAAGAAACAGAGCCCCATATCACTGTTCACAGAGCCCCATATCACTTACACAGGATGGCCTCATCTGTAACTTGGTCGAAATGAGCTGATTAAATGTTTCCCTCACAGATTTCTTTAAATCTATTTGGGCAGGGTGGTGCCAGCAAGAGCAGGGGCATAAATCAAACTGGTTTTGTTTATCTAAAGGCACAGAAAAAGGTGAGGCCAGCCAGTTCACACGGCAGGAAGATGAGCAGCACTGAGCAGCAGAGGGTCAAAAAGCTGCCAGAGCCCGAGGGAGCCTCACTGGGGACAGGACTGTAGGTGAGGATGACAGAGGGCGCAGGTCACAGCAGAGCCCATGGAAACACATCCACCTCTTCCCAAGGTCCAGCTTTTCTTTGTTTTGGTTTTTGTTTTGAGACAGAGTCTCCCTCTGTTGCCCAGCCTGGAGTGCAGTGGTGGGATCTCAGCTCACTGCAATCTGTGCCTCCTGGGTTCAAGCAATTCTCATGCCTCATTCTCCCAAGTAGCTGGGATTATAGGCACATGCCACCACACCTGGCTAATTTTTTGTATTTTAGTAGAGACGGGGTTTTACCATTGCCCAGGCAGGTCTCAAACTCTTGAGCTGAAGTGATCCACCATCCTTGGCCTCCCAAAATGCTGGGATTCCAGGTGTGAGCCACTGCACCTGGCCAACCCAGGTCCAGTTTTTATGCATTAGCTCTCCACATACCCTGGCTGAGATGGAGTAGAGGCCACCTCACCTGTGCCAGGTACTGCCCCTCAATCTCAGTTATCCAACATGCAAAATATAAGTCCAATTCTTAAAGCCAAAGATCACACATGCTAAAGTAATAGTTCTAATTTAACAGAATGCATGGCATATAATAGAAACTTAGTAAACATTTCTTAAGCAAATAATCAGTTAATTATATAGATGAAAACTATTCTATCAGGATGCAGAACTTCCCAGAAAATAAACTGGGAATAAACTCATATTCCCCAAACACACACACAGATGGGACCTTTCTACTATTTCCTTTTTTACAGTGCTCTGTGTTAAATCAGATTAAGAATTCTGAGCCGTTTCACATCCTCCACTGAATAGGAGAAATAAAAACTAGCTGAGAAGTAACTGGGAGAGGTCACCCAAACTTTCAGTCTCAGACTTAGGGTGGCCAGATAAAATACAGGATGCTCAGTTAAATATGTATCAGGTGGTGCATGGGACATACTTATACTAAAAAAAATTGTTTGTTGTTGATTTGTAATTTAAATTTAATTGGGAGACTTTGTATTTGTATTTGCTAAATCTAGCAACCCTACTTAGACTCTTCATTTTTTTTTTTTTTTTTTTTTGAGACAGGGTCTCACTCTGCCACCCAGGTTGGAGTGCAGTGGCGCAATCTGAGCTCACTGCAACCTCCACCTCCCAGGCTCAAGCGATCCTCCCACCTCAGGCTCCTGAATAGCTGGGATTACAGGAGCACCACCATGCCTGGCTAATTTTTTGTATTTTTGGTAGAGACAGGGTTTTGCCATGTTGCCCAGTCTGGTCTTGAACTCCCGAGCTCAGGCAGTCCACCCACCTTGGCCTCCCAGAGTGCTGGGATTGCAGGTGTGAATCACCATGCCCGGCCTCAGACTCTTTACCTATAAAATGAGAATGATGATGATGATTGAACTGCTGACCTTAGTGGCGACTTGCTGGAACAAAATCCTGTGTCTGGAACTCTCATGACAGAGAGTGGATGTTGGAGGCCTGGGGTCAGGGCTGAATGAAGGCGATTGAGAGCAAAAAGAATATCGGGGCCAAGGGTAAAGTTCCCCTTCATCCTCTGAAGCTTCACTGAAAAACCACCTGACAAAAGGCAGATTCATAGGAGAAAAGGCATACAAATTTACTAACATGCACGGGAGTCTTACAAAATATAAGATCTCAAAGAAATGGCCAAATGGTTGATGGTTTTATACCATCTTGAGATTACAGAAAAAAGCGGCATGGTCAAAAACAGGTTATGGTGGCAAATCAGGTTATGGTGGCAAGACAGGTCATGGGAAGAAGAGGAGAGACCTGGCAAGCAAAAGTGGTCTTAGTATACAGAGGAAACCCACAGGTAGCAGCTCTCAGAAATAGTTGGTAAACATTTGTTTCAGACCTTTAAAGGTATCAGACTGTCTGTGATTCTTTCCTAAATCTGAACAAGAGAGGACTTCAGAGAAAGCCTGGCTGCATCAGTACAGATTCTCTCTACAGGTGCAAATCTCCTCCACAAAAGGCAGCTTTTCAGCTATTCTGATATTTCCAGCTTTCTACACAGCCATCTTGAAATATGTCATAGTAGTACATTTTGGGATAAAATATTTTGGTTTCCTTCAAGGACAAGGGGACTTTTAGAGTGAGGCAAAAAAAAATTTTAACCTTGATCATGGTGGTGGTAATTGTATACATTTACCAAAATTCGTTACACTGAACCCATAAAGTCGGGGAATTTTATTACATTACATGATTCCAAAATATAGTAAAAGTATGTTAGTTTAGGACTCAGTCATTTGACTCATTGTTTTACTGATACGATTTATTTTATCAACTTTAGAAAGAAATCACATTAATGTAATAGGTCAGAGCAGGTTCTAGAAATCAAGTCCTGCCTCCAACATTAACAGTATGACTTTAGGAAAATTGTGCCTCAGTTGCTTCACCTGTTAAATTGGACTAATTCTAATGCTAGCTCATAAGGCTATTATAAAAATTAAGCTATTACAGGTAAAGTGTTTGGTACCAAACTCAGCACACAGTAACTACTTGTTATTGTTTCAGATTGATTATAAATACCAATAGCCATCTAAGATCTACATAGTTTCTTTAAAAATGTAGTAGTTTGTATAGAAAGGGGGAAAATGATAAATATTCATATGCGATATATGGAAGTTGGAAACTGACAAAGAAATTTCCATTTTACTATTTTGAGAAATCTGGGATAAATATGAAATATTTATTAAAATCTATTTTATTAAAATCTATTGTATGCCCTACTGAGGGCACTGAGCCATGGTAATTCAATATTTAAAGGCCCCGATAGTAAATAACAGACAATTTCTACTTCATGTCTTACCAAACAGAAGATCAAGAATAAAATTTACTCACTCTATGCCTCTGCTTCTGGACCTGCTAGGATTTGGTTCATCTGAGTTTTCCTGAAAATAAGCATTTTCCCAAGTCTGTTGGGTAAGGAGGGCCAGATTCAGGAGTGCTTGAAGCCTCTTGAGTCCACAAATGTTTGCTGAGCATATATTACGTACCAGGCTCTGCAAGCAGCTGGCCCCTAATCTTCACAAGCACACTGTGAGGCTGACATCCATAAGGACCCATTTGCTTATTATTTCTGATGAGAAAATTGAAGATCAGAGGAGAGGTGAGGTGATCAGCCAGGACGCAGTTGATCAGTCACAGGCTCTCTTGCTGCCTCCTGCTCTGCTCCCGCCCCTTCCCCACCTCAAGCTGCAGGAAGACAGAGGAGGGTAGGAGAGGATACCCTGCCTCCCCCTGCCAATGCCTAAGACACTCATCCTTTCTCTTCCTTTGAGATCCCTGCCTCTGCAGTCCTCACAATTCCCCATGTGTTTCAGTTACAAGTAGCTTCTTATCTTCCAGAAGTCTGAATCTATGCCATTCTTCATTCAATCATTTGACAATCGTTCCTAAGGACCTACTGGGTCACAGCACTAATAATACAAAGATGACCACTCAAATTAACTAGTAACCACATTACAACTGTTCTTGGTTGACTCCAAAGATACTTAATCACACCTTGAAAATGGACTTTTCCAATGCACTATGATGTATGAGCAAGAAGGCTTGCTACAGTGACAATTTAATAGCAGAAAAAACAAACTAAGCTGTCGGTCAACAGAAGACGGTTAAATGAAACATGGTGTATCTAACTCACTAGAAACCCAGAGACTGTCTGAAAAAACTCTCTCAAAACAAGCAAACAAACAAACAAAAACAGCTGTTGCCTCTGGGAAAGTTTTTCAGTTTTCTCTACACTTTTTTTTTGTTTGTTTAATAGAGATGAGGTCTCGGCTATGTTGCCCAGGCTGGTCTCAAACTCTGGGACTCAAGTAATCCTCCTGCCTCAGTCTCCCAAAGTATTGGGATTACAAGCATAAGCCACGGTGCCTGGCCTATACTTTTGTTTTTAATGTTAGGTATGTGCTCTTTATAACCTAAAATCTAAAACAAAAGAACAAAAAGCACCATTCATGGGGGAGTGGAGGAGGAGGAGGGTAAAGTTTATTTCTAAACTTTCATTTACTTCTCTAATCCATTTTGAAGACTTATAACACCTCCATATAAGAACAATGAAACCCATTAGAGCAGACTAATAAATCAGTCTGCCTCCCAGAGAAAATACTGTCAAGACAGCAGGGTGAGAAACTATCTTAGCTTGGTAAGTCATGTTCCCTGGTTCCCAGCCTGCCAGTACTTGAAGCCTCATGGCCATTCAAAAACAAAACTAGAGACACACCTTTTTAAACGGGGCAAACTTAAGAAACTCTCAAGACAAAGGAGATTAGATACCCATGTACAAGACTCCAAAGACTTTAGGCCTTGATCTAGACCCAGTTTCCAAATTTTGGAGGGAAGCACTGTCCTGGGGAACAGCGGGCACTGAAATGGGGCCCAGCATAGCCCCAGCGCCCTGCCAGGCGGCGCTAGCGGGGATCACCCGGCTGCAGCTGCGAGGGGCTTGGAAGAATCACCTGCGCCCGGTTCCCTCATCTCACAGCTGTAGGCGACCAGGAGCCGCAGCACGCATTCATCCAACTGTATGCCAAGCAATTCAGTTCATCCTTACCAGGACCCTGTTTCACAATAGGAAGCCCAAGGCCGTGAAAGGCCCAGTGTCTTGCCAGAGTCAGAGGAACAGAGCGCTTTGGGGACAGCTTTCTCCACCTGTCTCAGTGGATGGGCTCGTACCCGTCTCCAACCTGCTCACCTGTTCGTTCCAACCGTGCAGCTGGCTGTAGCGCACCCTGCAGAAGAGGAACCCGTCCAGGTGCACGGAGTACAGCTGCAAACACACAGACACCCCCTCCCGGGTGAGCCGAGGGATAAGTGAGCATTGCCACCGGCCCCCTCCCTGCTCACCCTGACCCCAGCCCTGGGCGCACCACGTAGCGGCCCCCCAGCGCGTCGGACCGCTGCTGGGACACCGGGATACAGAAATGCATCTTCATGGCTGAGCGGTGTCTTGGGAGTAGCGCTGGGAACCCGACCTGCGGCGGCGGGCGGTGCGCGGCTCTGAACTCGGCAGCGGTGGACGCAGCGCGGCCTGCCACGCGACTCAGAGAGAACCCCGGCGCCCGCTCTCCCCGGCCCGGGACATCCACAGGTGGGGCCGGGGCCGGGCCGCGCCGCCTCCCAGTCCCCGCCCCATCCAGCCCCGCCGCTCTGGTCCCGGGATAGGTGGCGCCTGGGGCTGGGGAGCATCCACGGCCACCCCCACCCCGGACATCCGCCACTGTTGGCATTTTCTCCAAGAAGGCCCGTGAGGGGCTTGAAAACAGTTTGTGTCCCATTACCTGCCAACGCTGCCTGCAGTGCACTAATTAAGATTTCTGTAATTACATAGATCTAGTAACTGCCTTATGATTAGCAGAGTTATGTTTGGTCAGTTTTTTTGTATTGACATTTGTTAAATGTAACACAAGACATGCAGCAATATATGCAACCTTGCTTTAGTATTATTCTTTCAATGTTGTTTTTTCCCCTTAAAATACCAGAAGCCCCCCCAAATGGAAATGGCTTGGGTCTCTCTTGATCCCTGAGAAGCCCTCATTTTTAGACAGATGCATTCACATAAACACTTGGTTCTCTGGACTACCCCGTGCAAGTTCTTTCAACAGTCTCTCATTTTTAGTTGCTGTGGAAAATAATCTTCCTAATTCTCTTATTTTAGTTAAATGAAACTAGAATTCCTCCCACCTTGCCGTGATCACAGAGCACAGACATGCTGCAGCTCTCACCAGCCTGTTCTGTAGCAAGCCCTGGGCCGGCTCCATTCTTCTCTCTCTCCTTTAATCTACCCATAACTCTTCCAGGTAAACAGAGGACATCCTACCACGGACAAAACAGGCCCAGGGGGTGGAGGAACTTGTCCAAGCTCACAGGGCATTTTTTTCATGGGTCTGAGTCGTTTACTGCAGGATTTCATCAGGATCATTGAAAGTCCTTTCAAATGCCAGTCATCCCTGGGGTAAGAGCTGCATGCCTGAAACGGGAATCTGAGACTAAGGAAGGAGAAGCGATGCCTGCCAAACACCGGTGCCTCCTGCGTGCTTGCTGGGTGCCAGGACCTGACATATGCTATGCCATTTAATTTTCACAAACACCTGTGGGCTAGGAGCCATTGACAGTTCTGGTCTTATAGAAAAGGAAATTGAGACTAGGGCCATTAAGTGAGGGAAGCAGTATCATACAGTAGTTAAGAGAATGGCAACAGGAATTCATGTCCCAGCTTAGTGGCTTCTAGTTGAGAGGCCTTGGGCAAATTAGTGTTTTTTGTGTTTTTTTGGTTTTTTTTTGTTTTGAGACAGAGTTTTGCTCTTGTTGCCCAGGCTGGAGTGCAATGGCACGATCTCAGCTCACCACAACCTCTGCCTCCCGGGTTCAAGTAATTTTCCTGCCTCAGCCTCCTGAGTAGCTGGGATTACAGGCATACGCCACCACACCCGGCTAATTTTGTATTTTTAGTAGAGACAGGGTTTCTCCATGTTGGTCAGGCTGGTCTCAAACTCCTGACCTCAGGTGATCCGTCCACCTCGGCCTCCCAAAGTGCTGAGATTACAAGTGTGAAATTAGTGCACTCTTTAAGCTGCAGCTCCTTCTTATGAAATCATGTTGATAACTCTACTTCAAGGGAATTTTCAGTCCAGGATAGATGGGCCTTAGGGTATTTCCCCTGCCCATAGGCCATCTCCGATCTGGAAGGCCTCCCTATACCAAGGCCAGGGGCATTCCTGAGCGCCTCTTGGGACAAAGCCTGATCACGGCAGCTCTGGAATCTGGTCTGATCTTCAGGGCAAAGCAGAGCATTTTGGTCAGACCCAGAAGTGGCCCCAGCTTTCCTAGAACTTTCCTGCTCCAGTGAATGGCCTGGACCCTGGTTTCACCCCATGGCAATGTCCAAACAGGGCCATTTCCTTCCTTTCACTAAGTGCCCCCCTGGAGTTGAACTGGAACAGGACAGGCCTCTGTGCAAGTCACCGTCCTCTTGCATCCCTGACCTCTGCTGTAGCCAGTCGGCTCTTATTCAGTCATTCAGTCAGTGAACATTATTGAGCTCCTTCTGCGTACTCCACACTGTGCAAGACAATATTCAAACATGACCAAGAGAGAAGTATAATAATGGTAGCTGACGCGATTGGAGGCGCTGCTCTGAACACTTTACATGAATGAAGTCATTTAATTCTCACAATTGCCTGAAGTAGGTACTGATGTTATTCTCATTTCACAGATGGGGAAACTGAAGCACAGGGCAATGAAGAAACTTGCTCAGAATTGCAGAATTTGTGAGTAGTAGATGGGGGGATGTGAAGTAAGTGGTCTGCCTCTAGAGCCTGTGCTCTGTGAAGCTGCTTTTCAGGGGTGCCTGGGGAAATCTGTACCACGACTTGACAAGCGCACCCTTTACAAGTTTTTAATTCTTTTTTTTTGAAACAGTGTCTTGCTCAGTCACCCAGGCTGGAGTGCAGTGGTGTGAGCTCGGCTCACTGCAAGCTCCACCTCCCGGGTTCACGCCATTCTCCTGCCTCAGCCGCCCGAGTAGCTGGGACTACAGGCACCCGCCACAATGCCCGGCTAATTTTTTGTATTTTTAGTAGAGACGGGGTTTCACCGTGTTAGCCAGGATGGTCTCGATCTCCTGACCTCATGATCTACCCACCTCGGCCTCCCAAAGTCGTGGGATCACAGGTGTGAGCCACCGCGCCCGGCCCACAAGTTTTTAATTCTTGATGGAGTTTTAAATAAACATTTATGGTGCTCAATTTCTGAATCAATCCTATATTGTTTCCAAGGGGTATTTTAATTTACTCTGTGCCTGGTGCATGGTCAGCACTCAATAAAAGCTTAACATTTCTTCATTCAGGGAGTATTCATTGAGTGCTTCTTATGGGCCAGGCACTGCAGTGAGGCTGTTAGACATGGCAGCCTCAGTCCCCTAACCTTGTGGAGCCTAAGCTTATTTACAGATTTTAAAAAGAGGCAATTTCTGTAATATGGCCCATAGTATTACAGAACAAATGCACTATTTCCTACTTTGAAAGCTTTAGGCATTATTTGCATGTTGCCTCTCATCTACTTGGTGTGTAATCTTTTTGGCTCTTTGATATCTGGTACCCACACTCTTTTGGAGGTATGGATAATGAGGTATGGCTCTGTCTTGTTCTGGAACTTTCCATGTCTCCTGAGTCCTTCACACCCTTGGGCCTCTGGGATGGGGAGGGCAGTAGGGTCCACGAGGGAGCCAGTGAGATGGATCGTAATGGCTGGTGCTCTACACCAGAGGGGCCCAGCCAATGTGCATTATGGGTTCCTTTGCTGCATCTTTTCTTATAGCCCAGGTGTTGCACACGTCACCCCAACAGTCAAAGCTGTGGCCATATGAAAAAAAGGGTCTTGAGCAAACATGGAAGAGATTCCTGGTTGGTGGACACCTATTTTGAGCAAACACAGAAAGGGATAGGAGCTGGAAGGTTGGGCATGCAGAGTTAAGTCTTCGCATCCTGTGTATTTTTCTTCATCTGCCTGTGTCCTCCTCACTCTCTTGAGGTTCAGACGAGTGAGTCAGAAAGGTAAGGCTGGATGGCTTGGGATGTGTATCTTTCTCTGTCTTTACCTCTATTGGTCTGTGTTGAGTGCTCTAGGGTCTTTGGAATTTGAGGAAATATACAAAATTATACGATACATAGGAGAACTACAAAATCACACCAGTGGTTCTAAAATGTCCATGGTTCCTGGAGGATTTTCTGGTCCAGAACACCTACTCAGAGACTGACTGTAGTTGGTTGAATAGTGTCCTGATTTGGAAATAGGGTCTCGGCAGACATCATAAGGTAAGGCTCAAGATGAGATCCTACTGGATTAGGGCAGCTCTACATCCAATTAGCGTGTCCTTATAAGGCACAGAAAAGGAAATACAGAGACACAGAGGAGAAGGCCACATGAAGACGGAGGCAGAGCTGGAGTTGTGCTTCCAGATGCCAAGAAGCGCCTCAGGCCACCAGAAGCTCAGGAGAACAAGGAAGGAGTCAGCCCTAGAGCTTTCAGAGGGAGCACGGCTCTGCCGACACTTTGATTTCAGACTTCCAGCCTCCAGAACTATGAGAGAATTCATTTCTGTGGTCGTAAGCCACCCAGTTTGAGGCACTTTGTTATGGAAGCCATAAGAAAAACCTACACTGATGCTGTGGCCACAGTCAGCCTCATACCAGAGAGCAGAGGGCTGAGCCCCTGGCCGTGTGCGCATCTAGGAGGAGAATGGAACAGAGGAAGAGCAGCTCAGAGGAAAGGAGACCTGCAATCTGAGGGACAGTGTCCTGAATGTAGTAACAAGACTGGCTAACCCTACGCAGCACTCACTCTCGGCCAGACATAACTCTGTGTAACATGCACAAACTCATTTAATGCTTGCAACAACCACCTGAACTTGGTGGGTTTTGTTTTTGTTTTTGTTTTTGAGACAGGGTCTTGCTCTGTTGCCCAGGTTGGAGTGGAGTGGCATGATCATGGCTCACTGCAGCCTTGACCTCCCCAGGCTCAGGTGATCCTCCCACCTCAGCCTCCCAAGTAGCTGGGACTACAGGGGTGCACCATCACACCTGGCTAATTTTTTTATTTATTTTTGGTAGAGATGGGGTTTTGCCCATGTTGCCCAGGCCAGTCTCTAATCCCTTGGTCTCAAGTGCTCCTCCCACCTCAGCCTCCCAAAGTGCTGGGATTACAGGCGTGAGCCAGTGCCCTGGTCTTTGGTGTGATTGTTATCCCTATTTTATAGGAGATGAAACTGAGGTGGAGGGAAATCAATAACTCACCCGAAGTCGCACAGTTTGTAAGAGAAGAGTCAGGATTCAAATCCAGGCTGCCTGGAAAGTCTCCAAAGCCCTTGCTCCTAATCACTTCTCCAAACAAAAATAACGTTTCAGTCTGTACTTACTCATTTGAGGAACTCTGGAAAATCAAGAGTCCCCAAATTTGAGGGATGACATCAGGAAAATACCACTCTATGGAAATGAAATTGCTGGGAATCGAGCCATGGCAGAAGTGACCCCCACCCCAGGGGACCTGGGAATGGGCTGCTGAGAAGCACACGTCCCTTTCAGGGCCTCTGTGCAGGCATCACATTCAATGTGGGAATTGAAAGATGAAGATGGAAAAAGTAAAGATGGGGCCGGGTGCAGTGGCTCTCACCTGTAATCCCAGCACTTTGGGAGGCTGAGGCATGCGGATCACTTGAGGTCAGGAGTTCGAGACCAGCCTGGCCAACATGGTGAAACACTGTCTCTGCTAAAACTACAAAAATTAGCCAGATGTGGTAGTACACACCTGTAATCCCAGCTGCTAGGGAGGCTGAGGCAGGAGAATTGCCTGAACCCAGGAGGCGGAGGTTGCAGTAAACTGAGATTGTGCCATTGCACTTCAGCCTGGGTGACAGAGTGAGAATCCGTCTCAAAAAACAAAACAAAACAAAACTGAAGACAGAAGGTGGGGCCAGTTACAACAACCTTACTGCCTAGTAAGAAGAGGCAGACAATATTTAAAAACTGCTAAATACCAGCACCTTGGGGAAGGGACACGGTGATGTCCGGTCTGCCACAACAGCACACAGGAGGGACATTGACCCAGCAGGCATGAAGGGAGGAGCAGGGCGGGAAAGGCTTTCTGGAGAAGGTGATGTTTGAGAGAGATTCTTCAGGAAGAGTTAACTGGTAAGAGCATTTAAGGAAGGCAACACAGCAAAGGCCTGGGATAAAATTAAAAGAAACAAAAAGCCAGGTGATATGGTTTGGCTGTATCCCCACCCAAATCTCATCTTGAATTGTAGCTCCCATAATTGTCACATGTTGTGGGAGAGACCCTGTGGGAGATAACTGAATCATGCGGGCAGTTTCCCCCATACTGTTCTCGTGGTGGTGAATACGTCTCACAAGATCAGATGGTTTAGGGGAAACCCCTTTTGCTTGGCTCATTCTCTCTTGTCTGCCACCATGTAAGAAGTGCCTTTCAGCTTCTGCATTCTGCCATGATTGTGAGGCCTCCCCAACCACGTGGAACTGTAAATCAATTAAACCTCTTTTTCTTCATAAATTACCTAGTCTCGAGTATGTCTTTATCAGCAGGAGTTTGTTGTTACGGAGAAGTATAGGTGAGGCCTAAGAAGTGGACAGTGAGGCTGGGGAGGGAGGCAGCCTGATCTTTTGAAGGTTGCAGCTGCTGGGCCAAGAAGCTTGGAGTTTGCCCTGTAGATGAAGAAGAGCTACCTATGGGAGAAGGTGTGGACAGCATGTGTTCTAGATGGAGATCACTGTGGCCGGTATGCAGGGAATGAGGGGGGCTGTCACATAACTAGAGGCAGTCAGACCAGCAAGGAAGTTTTTTGAGAGAAAAGATTGTAGAACATGAGTCTTGTAAAGTGCTCCTCAAAAACTGGGTGGGAGGCCTGGGTGGCATCATCTGTGATAATCCTTCTTGGATGTTCACAAAGTGCTTTAGTGTATGGAGGGCTCTGAGATATCTGCAGCAAGGAAACCTGGGACTCTGTTTTACATTGTACCTGTTCACATTGCAGAGGCTAATGTCCCAGGAATGGCTGTCAACAGAAGACAGAGACCTAGGCAAGGGCAGTGTCAAAAAGGATGGATTTAAAAATATTTAAGAAGCATGCTTGGTCTCTCAAGTCACCTGCTTGTCCCTCTTCCAAGTGTACTTTCCTTCCTTTTTTTCTTTCCTTACTGTTCTAAAGATTTTAAAGAAACTTCCACTCCTGCTCTGAAAAATAAACAAAAACAGCCAGACATGGTGACTTACACCTGTAATCCCAGCACTTTGGGAGGCCAAGGCAGGCAGATCACCTGAGGTCAGGATTTCAAGACCAGCCTAGTCCAACATGGTGAAACCCTGTCTCTACTAAAAATACAAAAATTAGCCAGGCGTGGTTGTGGGTGCCTGTAATCCCAGCTACTCGGGAGGCCGAGGCGGGAGAATCTCTTGAACCTGGGAGGCGGAGGTTGCAGTGAGCCGAGATAACGCCACTGCACTCCAGCCTGGGCAACAGAGTGAGACTCTGTCTCAAAAAAAAAAAAAAAAAAAAAAAACCTTAAGAGCAAAGCACAAACTGTGTAATTAGCTAGAAATGGCTCCTGTCCTCAAAAAACCAAAAGATAACCATTTAGGCTTTAACGATTTGTTGACCCTAAACCACTTCGGGATCCTTTCACAATGTGTTGCAAAGTTTGGCTACTTGTACTTGATCTACATTCTGGAGGTTTTCATTTCCTTTCTCTTAGATCCTCTCTTCATGTGTAATGAATGGTTGCTGCTGACAATGATTCCCAGATGTGACCCTGCTCTGTCCCAGTCTGGCAGCGAGAAGTATGGAAAAACTGAACCAGGCATTGAATTCTGAAGAAATACAGGTGCAAGAGCAAGCATTCGACAGTCATCACCATGCAAATGAAGCTTACACAGAAAGATGGCGTGCCACTGGATATTGTACCTTACAGTAAATTAATATTTTGTTAAAATGTAATTTTAAAAAATGAGGAGGGAAAGTGACACAAGACTTGAATTAATCAGGCATGGGAAGTAAAGAAAAGCAGGGAGGCTGGGCATGGTGGCTCACGCCTGTAATCCCAGCATTTTGGGAGGCTGAGGCAGGCGGATCACCTGAGGTCGGGAGTTCAAGACCAGCCTGACCAACATGGAGAAACCCTGTCTCTACTAAAGACACAAAATTAGCCAGGTATGGTGGTGCATGCCTGTAATCCCAGCTACTCAGGAGGCTGAGGCAGAAGAATTGCTTGAACCTGGAAGGCAGAGGTTGCAGTGAGCCAAGATCGCGCCATTGTGCTCCAGCCTGGGCAACAAGAGCAAAATTCCAACTCAAAAAAAAAAAAAAAAAGAAAAAAGAAAAAAGAAAGAAAGAAAGAAAAGGAAGGGAAGGGAGCCCCGAGGCTGCCTCTGGGTTTGGGTGGAACAGGCTTGCTGGCCAAGGAGACCTCATTTGGGGAGGCAGCAGGTATACATGTGGAGTCCAGACTGTGCTTGGATGTGTGGGAAGGAGGTCCAGCTGGAGGGCTTGGGAGCCAATCTGAAGTGGAGGGACAAGACGGGGATTGGGAATACAGGTGAAGATCAGGGTCACGGGAGATGGTGCAGTCACCTGGTGAGGGTCCAGAGGTGAGGAATGAAGTGGACTACTTGGGAGGCTGAGGCAGGAGAATCCCTTGAACCTGGGAGGCAGAGGTTGCAGTAAGCCAAGATCGCCCCACTGCATTCCAGCCTGGGTGACAAAGGTAGACTCCATCTCAAAAGAAAACAAAAAAACAAAAAATAACAACAACAACAACAACAACAAACAACTAAAAAAATTGGTCACCACCTGTGATTTGTTACCACTGTGAAAAATCACAAATCCTTGGCATTTTGTTTAGACCTCGGCAGGTCAGTTCAGCCCAGCCTGGACTGACCATGGGAATCATCTGGGAAGCTTTAAAAAAATGCTGATGTCCGGGTCCCACCTTCAGGGATCCTGATTTAATTGTTTTTTGGAGGATAGCCTGGGCATCGGGATGCTAATGCTCCCGAAGTGTGAAAACTACTGGAGAGTGAGTAAAACCCACTGTGGTCAGAGCCCCTCACAGCTCTGAAGATTCTAAAGGCTGCAATTTTGGCTCAGCTTGCTGTCTAGGAGATGGAGGCTACTGTTGGAAAAATGCCTCCCTGGGAAGCTACGTTAGAATCTCATCCAAGCAGCTTGCAGGGACAAAACTGCAGTGAAACATTGCCTGAGATTTTATTCAAAGTCTTTTTCATTCATGTGCAGAATGAAAGTTCATTTCTTGTGCTGCTAGAAACCTATTGAGCGACAGTGAGTGGATGCTCAAATGCTGCTGCAGAGGCATTAGCCAGTATTTAAGAGCATAGTTTACATGTAGTGGGTACTTCCCATGTGTCAGACACTATTCAGGGCACTTTACAATATTACTTCACTTGATCTGCACAATAACCCTATGACATAGGTACTACTGTTTGCACTTTACTGATAAGGAAACTGAGATCAGAGAGGTTAAGTATCTTGCCCAAAGTTGCACAGCTGGTAAGTCCCACAGCCAGGATTTGAAACTCGAGTGCCCAGGCTCTGCAGTGATCTGTGGGACACTAGGACCACAGTGGGGCATGGCCAGTGTGGACTTTGTGTAAGCACACATGAGATGCTTCCGGAATCACCGTACTTTCAAGAGGTTCTTTGCGATGAGTCAAGGTCTTGGTTAGGGGTGAACCAATGACTGCTGTTTGATCACTCCTGGTGGGACCTACTCTGTGCCCACTGGCTGCTAGGCTTGGCAGAAATCAAATTTTAATACAGTTGTTTCCAACTGCATTGTACAGGTGGAAAATATGTTGATTTAAGAAGAACTTAGATTCATGTGGGATTCACACATGGATTACAAAGCAGGATCAAGAATTAAGTAAGGGACATAAGAAGGTGTGGGGGCTGGCCGGGCACAGTGGCTCATGCCTGTAATACCAGCACTTTGGGAGGCCGAGGTGGGTGAATCACCTGAGGTCAGGAGTTCAAGACCAAACTGGCCAACATGGTGAAACCCCATCTCTACTAAAAATATAAAAATTAGCCAGGCCTGGTGGTGAGCACCTGTAATCCTAGCTACTCGGGAGGCTGACGCAGGAGACTTGCTTGAACCCAGGAGGCGGAGGTTGCAGGAGCTGAGATCACACCACTGCCCTCCAGCCTCTCCAGCCTGGGCGACAGAGCAAAACTCCATTTAAAAAAAAAAAAAAGCGTGGGGGGACATCACACTGTTCTTTTCATTCAGGGTCAAGGAGCACAGCAAGATATTCCTGAGGCTGTCCCATGTACAGGTCTCAGAGACAGATATCTAAGATATTTGGTTTGAGGCATTTTAATTATTTTTGCTTGCTTACAGATGGCTATCTTTATTGGTTACAAGTAACGAGAATGTTTCCTGCTTTTCTGAACAAAGGTAGCAACTCCATAGACATCAGAACTATTTTTAAGTGTTTTTTTTTGTAAAAGCAATATCCATTCATTGTATAAAATTTAGAAAACACAGATAAACCAAAAGAAGAGAGTAAAAAGTTTCCTCAACCCCAAGACAAAGAGTAATTACTGTTTGTGTTTTGGTTTGGATATTTTGGCAAACATTTGGTACAATTTTAGTTTATATCTTTCCAGTCTTTTCAGTTCTGGCTTTATAAGTTACCCCCAACCACAAAATGAGGTCTTTCAAGACATACAGTTTTAGAGCTTTTGTTTTTTTTTCACTTAATCCTTTTCCTTTTTCTCCTTATTCTGCTTTCATAGGTAAAATGAGACAAACTCTTTGATCTACTGACAACTCTACTGTATCATTTCTCTATATAATGAAAAAGATAATAATAGAAGGATTAACAATAGATAGAAAAATGACTTAGGAAGTACGGGAGAAAAAAGAATGAAAATATGATTAAGATCACTCTTTGGCTGAAAGTAAATTATGCCAGTGGAAATGATTTTGCTCAAATTATATATCAGTTATTATGATTATTAGTTACCTTTCTCTGAGCACTTACCATCTTCCAGAGAACCATTTTACGTAAACTACTGTGTTCACTCTTCACACCTACCCACAGATTAGCTAATGGTATTAGCAGTAGTAATAATAGTAGAATGCTGATTTTCAGATTAAAAAACTAAAGCAGAAAGAGGTGAGCTTGTCCCAGTCACATTGTTTAAAAGTGGCAGGGCCAGAAATTGAATCCAGGCTCTCTAAGCCTCAACTCTTTGCAGCAATTTTTATTATTTACTTTAAATTTACTTCATTTGAGTTATTAGCCACTAATGTATGCTGTTTCCTGTAAACACAATGTTTTACTCATGCCTGCAGGCTCTTCAGAGTGGTACTAAATGATTGTGTTTTACACAAGAGATCAAACCAGGTCCTGCAATGTCACTCAGCACTGGTCTCTAACTCAAGTGGCAGGCGTCCCTGACCTGACAGAAGAAGGTTCTGTAGGGGTCAAACTTGATGTCCAGAAAGTTCCTATATTCAGCCTTCCCCACTAACACTGGCCTGGCCTCTCCCAGCAGCCTGGCCTGGGCCTGTCAAACTCCAGTGTACTTGCTCTGAATCCCTCCTCTCCACAGACCCCAATGATTAGCCATAAAATGAGCTCACAAAGGCATTTACACTAAAATCATGAATCTGAATAATATTTGTAAAAGGGCTGCTTTGAGAGGTTCTACTCAGTATCGGGTTCTGCTGGCAGACCAAGCCCTGGCAATCACACATTCATGCTAATGCAGCATGGATCATCCCTTTATATTTTCCTCATGCAGTACAGTTTTTAGGAGCATTTTGATGAACATTCAATCTTCACAACAATCCTACCTGCCAGAAAAGCAGGTCGATATATTTTTTTTTTTTTTTTTTGAGACAGGGTCTCGCTCTGTCGCCCAGGCTGGAGTGCAGTGGCGTGATCTTGGCTCACTGCAACCTCCGCCTCCCAGGTTCAAGCGATTCTCCTGCCTCAGCCTCCCGAGTAGCTGGAATTACAGGCATGTGCCACCATGCCCAGCTAATTTTTGTATTTTTAGTAGAGACGAGGTTTCACCATGTTGGCCAGGCTGGTCTCAAACTCCTGACCTCAGGTGATCTGCCCGCCTCGGCCTCCCAAAGTGCTGGGATTACAGGCGTGAGCCACTGCACCCGGCAAAAGCAGGTAGATGTTATAAGTTCCATATTACTGACGAAAAACACTAAGGCCCAGAGAGGTTCAGAGGATTAGAAAGTTATAGAATCATAAATTCTCATAAATGCAAGAGGATCAAAAAGGTCCATCAAAACCAGGAATAACAAGACTGGAACTGAGTGTTGGCTCTGATTCAGGTAGCGAACACCTGAGGCCCTGTGTTAAAAAGAATGAGGTTAGTGGGAAATAATGATAGCTAATATATATATTTTTTAATCTAGATAGGGTCTCACTCTGTCACCCAGGAAGGATTATGGTTCACTGCAGCCTCGACCCCCGGGGCTCAAGTCATCCTCTCACCTCGGCCTCCCAAGGAGCTGGGACTATAACATGCACCACCACACATGGCCAATTTTTTTTAATTTTATAGAAACAAGGTCTAACTATTTTGCTGAGGCTGGTCTCAAACTCCTGGGCTGTAGCAATCCGCCTGCCTCAGCCTCCCAAAGTGCTGGGATTACAGGTGTGAGCCACTGCATCCAGCCGCTGTTTTTTTTGTTTTTGTTTTTGTTTTTTTTGAGACAGAATCTTGCTCTCTTGCCCAGGCTGGAGTGCAGTGGCATGATCTTGGCTCACTGCAACCTCTGCCTTCCAGGCTCAAACAATTCTCGTGCCTCAGCCTCCGGAGTAGCTGGGATTACAGACATGCACCACCACGTCCAGCTAATTTTTGTATTTTTAGTAGAGACAGGGTTTCGCCATGTTGGCCAGGCTGGTCTTGAACTCCTGGCCTCAAGTGATCCATCTGCCTTGGCCTCCCAGAGTGCTAGGATTACAGGCATGAACCACCGTGCTCGGCCATATTAAATCATTTAACCTCATGACATGTAGTAGGTACTCTTCTGCTCGTCCCCTTATTGATGAGCTCACTGAAGAACCGTATGATTGAGAAAACTGCCCAAGGTTATGCAGCTGTTAAATGACAGAGCCAGGATATGAACACAGACAGTGTGATTCTAAAGCCGGTATTCTCAACTGTCATGTTAAACTGCTATGATCACTTAGCAATGCCTGTCAGGGGCAGGAGTAGGGAGAGATGGCGCTTGTACCATGTATTTGCAGCACCCAAGCTCTTAATAACTGCCATACTGGGTCGGGCATGGTGGCTCACGCCTGTAATCCCAGCACTTTGGGA
This sequence comes from Gorilla gorilla gorilla, assembly GCF_029281585.2. Classification (NCBI taxonomy): domain Eukaryota; kingdom Metazoa; phylum Chordata; class Mammalia; order Primates; family Hominidae; genus Gorilla; species Gorilla gorilla. The sequence continues at coordinate 106,500,031 of NC_073231.2, forward strand.
GGCCGAGGTGGGCGGTTCACCTGAGGTCAGGGGTTTGAGATCAGCCTGGCCAACATGGTGAAACCCCGTCTCTACTAAAATACAAAAATTAGCCAGGCGTTGTGGCAGGCACCTATAATCCCAGCTACTTGGGAGGCTGAGGCAGGAGAATACCTTGAACCCAGGAGGCAGAGGTTGCAGTGAGCCAAGATTGCGCCACTGCACTCCAGCCTAGGCCACAGAGCAAGACTCCGTCTCAAAAAAACAAAATGAAAATAAATAACTGCCATCCTTTCTCATCTAAACTGTCCTACCAGATGTTTAAGTCCCCTCTACAATATCAGTTTCAGCTGTTGCTTGAATGGAGAACATTTTGAGGTAGGAATTTGCTCAGTGTTAGAAATTTTTGTTCCCAAAAATAGAGTATCATAACACACTTGGCCTAATTTAAAAATACATATTTTTGACTTTTGAAAATAAATCAATGCTCTACTATTAAAAAAACAAGAACAAAATCATGCTCCTTGCAACAACATGGATGTAGCTGGAAGCCATTATCCTAAGCGAATTAATGCAGGAACAGAAAACAAAGTACCACATGTTCTCACTTGTAGACGGGAGGTAAACTTTAGGTCCACACAGACACAAAGGTGGGAACAACAAACACTGGGGGCTCCAAAAGGAGCGGGGGCTGAAAAACTACCTTTTGGGTAGTATGTTTGCTACTTGAACGACAGGATCATCAGAAGCCCAGACCTCAGCATCATGCAATATACTCTGCCTAACAGAGCTGCATAGATACCCCCCAATCCAAAATTAAAGTGAAAAAGTAAATAAATGAAAATCAGGAATGTTTGATTCCCACTGAGCAGTATCTTTGTATTTGAGAGTTAAAAGACAGAAATAGCTCTTTTCTCGACAGTACAACTGGAAATAACCCAACCAAGCCTTTTTTGAATGCACAGGGCTTTTGAGGAATGCTTTTTCAGAGTTGTTTTGTTTCTGCTTTTGATTCTTTTTGGCTCCTCTTCCTCAGTTGCGAGGATACCATGTGAATTAAGACAGCGATGTCCCCCAGCTCTGAAGCAGTCAGAGTGGAGCCCTCTGGAAACCCTATCGAGTAAAAGGTCCCATAAAGAAGATTTTGTTTCTTCAACAGAAATGAGAACCATAGCTCCATGGGTGGAGAATAAAGGAAAGGCATTTTCAGCCATGCCAGTGTGCACTGTAAATAAGAATGTGGCTGGGTACGTCCTGCCTGCTGAGCTTGTCTTACTATTCAACTATCGGACTTTGATTTTGGTTAAGTAAACATGAACTTGGGGACAACCAGCTTTTCTGCATCTCTAGTCAGGGAGTTGTAGGCGTAAGGTTGAGCTGGTGGCTCTGGCAGTGAGCTGGCCAAGCGAGGTGGCCTGGTTTTCAGCCAAGAAAGGAGAGAATGAATATATAGTGGATACCTATGGCGGATCTGGCACTGTGGATGGGCTGTGGGTCCCACAGTAGATGTCTCTGTGCTCATACAGTCTTACAGGGAAGCCAGACATTCAGCAAGAAAGAACACAAGGGGATTCGATTCCAAGCGTGATCCACTCTAGGAAGGGCAAGCACAGAGAAAAAGGTTGCCTCTTGAGAGGGAGACAATGGAGTGAGGCCTGAGTCTGCTGTTTCTACATAAATCTTATGGAACTAGTTGATTCTTTAACCTGTATACAACTACAGTCTTGATAAAAAATTTTAAAATGAAAAATAAAATCAAATGAGGGGGTGGGACTAGATAACCTCTGTGCTTTATCAGAATTTCTAAGATAATCTTAGATCTGAAATTCTAAGATACTGCCTGTTGTGCTAATGCTTTGGGAAGAACTGGTTAACAGCTAAACACCCTGAAAATACTGGAGTTCACCTCCCCTCTCCCCACCTTTTTTTTTTTTTTTTTTTGAGACACAGTCTCACTTTGTCACCCAGGCTGGAGTACAGTGGCACGATCTCAGCTCACTGCAACCTCTGCCTCCCAGGTTCAAGTGATTCTCCTGCCTCAGCCTCCTGTGTTGCTGGGATTAGAGATGCGCGCCACGACGCCCAGCTAATTTTTGTATTTTTAGTAGAGACGGGGTTTCACTATGTTGGCCAAGCTGGTCTTGAACTCCTGACCTCAAGTGATCCACCCTCTTCAGCCTCACCAAAGTGCTGGGATTACAGGCGTGAGCCACCACGCACGCCCCACCCACTTTCCTTTTCTTGAAATGTGGTAAGGAGGAAAGGGGAAGTCATAGGAGAAACAATGTTTGGGCCCTGACTTACGCCCAGGTACTCAGCTAAGCACATTTGTCTTCGATCATCTCAGTTAGCTGTCATGGTTATTATTGTCCCAAGTTTAAAGATCAGGAGAGTCTGAAGTAATTTACCTAAAGAAACACAGCTGATGAGAGTCCGAGCCTGAATTTGAACCACAACTCCAGTTGTTTTTTGTGTTGACATTTGATTAAACCCAAGGGCAACACATTACCTCCCCATCCCTGAGCCGGACCCCTTGAAGGCAATTTTGCAGGAGCTGATCCTGCTTTGCAGTGTGGCTTTATGATGTAATCTGATCTAATTCTATCTAATTTGATGTGAGGAGAAAACTTAGAATACCTATAGGAGTGAGATGTGAGCTTATAACTCTTTAGACACTAGTCCTAGAAACTCATTAGAAATATCCTAATTTTTTTTGTAAAGACGGGGTTTTGCCATGTTGCCCAGGCTGGTCTCGAACTCTTGGACTCAAGCGATCTGCCCACCTCAGCCTCCCAAAGTGCTGGGATTACAGGCGTGAGCCACCGTGCCTGGCTGAGACATCCTGAATAAAAAGCGGAAATGTACTTAGTGCACAGGCGTTCTTTTAAGAACTGTAGGACAGGATATATATAGTTGGGTCTTGAGAAGGGATGGATCTTGAAACTGGAAAGTTTCTGAAACTCTCTATATCTCTTTTCTCTGCACATCTGTTAATCCGTTTTCCCTTCTTCCCAAAATAACCTGGCAGAATATAGTCACTGTGTAACTCTTGCCCTTCTCCATCCTCGTTTTCATGTTACCTGTAACTGTTCCAGCCTTAGAGAGTGATTCAGTCTGCTAGCAACCTGGTTTGAAGTTCCTGAGAAAGAGAATTTGATTTGTCCATGCCTGGTCTAATCAGCAGAGAATGTGGCCATCCTACATGAATATGCATGTGTGTGTGTGTGTGTGTGTGTGTGTGTGTGTGTGGTGTATATGTGTGTGTGTGTGTGTGTGTGTGGTGTATATGTGTGTGTGTGGTGTGTGTGTGTAGCAGTTCCATGAGAAAAAGAAAAGGTAGGGCCATGTGCTCACAGGTTTTACTAAGTCTGACCTGCTAGGACATAGCACCCCGGAGTTCACTTCCCCTTTCTATTCCTACTTTACAGGACTAAAAAATAAATTTGTGATAATAACAAAATATCATTAAAGAAGCAAAACAAAAACGTTTAAATTATATGTACAGTGGCCTTTTGAAATACGTATTAGTCTAATTTTTGGTTGCATATGTCAGAAACTAAACTCAATGTAACTCAAGCAAAAAGAAAATTGACATTCATGCAAACTGGGAAATACAGATGTGATCTGACATCATGCATACATGAATCTGGGATCTCAAATAATATCTTCGGGGCTTTGCCTCTCTCTTACCACTTCTCATTTCTGCCTTCCTCTCCACGTTGGTCTCATTTGTTTCTTCTATAGATGGCTGTTTCCATGAGGCTGGGAAAGATGACTACAAGTAGTTCCGGTTTGCCAGCAGTTACAGCCACTCATTCCAGGAACAGTGCTTCTTCGTGTGTGGAAGGGGAGGTCAGTAGCACCCCCTGAAGAGCATTTTGGGAATTTGTGGGGATGGTTTTTGTCGTCACAATGATGGTGGAAAGCTATTGCTTAAATTTTATGCTAGACTTGCTGTGAAGCATGGAATAGTCCTACACAAAGAATTATCCTGTGTCTCACACAAATTTATAATGTCCAACTGGACATCTATGTGGGTGGAAAGCCTATTTGTAATTAATTGAGCCTAAACTTAACGCTATTTTATATATAAAGTATTTCTTGCACAGTTTTAGTATACATTGAGTTGTCCATACATACTACCTTGTGTAAAACAAAGGAAAGTTTTATTTTCTTTTGTTTGAAATTTTGCCAAGGGCTGTTCATGATTTCACTGTTTCAGAAACCACATCGCCGATGGCAATGCCACTTCCGGTGTTGGAGGTATCACACAGCATACCTGCATATGGCTTCATCTGTGGCTGTCACACTCACAGTAATTCTACATGTTTGAGCAAGCATCCGACTCCCTCATTGTGTCTTCTAGTGTGGGCATAACCATGCATTTACTTATTGATGAATTATTATTTTATTATATGCTATTTTAGAAATGATTTTATTTTATTATAAGCTATTTTAATTTCTCTTTTCTACTACAGTTAGGGCATTATATTGATTTTTTTTGTTTTTTTTTTTGGTATAGACAGGGTCTTTTTTCTGTTGCCTGGGCTGGTCTTGAACTCCTGGCTTCAAGCCATCCTCCCACCCCCAAAGTGCTGGCATTACAGGTGTGAGCCACTGCACCCTGCCTGAGGTTTTAAATAACATGTACATTATCTATTACCTTTCAGTATATTAAAAGGATAATAAAGTATTTGTTTATAAGAAGAAAGTGTTAGATTTTAGAACCACTGTCTTAGAGGAAGAGGGCTGTGTACTCCCTCCTAATGAGCATCACCTTGCCAACTTGCAAGGTTGACCCAGATGGTCTAGCGTGGGTCATAGTCCACCCCTGAACCCAAGGGGTGACCAAGAAAGGAAGTGCTCCTGGCTAGCTTGGTTAGTGGGGCACCCTTGGGAAAGGGGTAAGAAGGGAGGCAGAACAGGCAGGACCCCAAGATACATAGCTTCTCAGGGCGGCATGGAGTGGGGAGGGGCTCCACAAAGGGAAAATGGGGTGCTGTTACTACATAAAGGCAGAAGGGAAGCTGGACAGGCTAAAGCGACAATTATGGACAAAAAAATTAAAAAAAACATATTCATGACTTAGAAACCTAAGAAACGGAAAAGTGTTGAGGAAACATTCCCTGCTATAGCCTGCAGGGCTTACAGAACAAGTCCACTACAAATCCAATTGCTAAGGATGGAGAGAAACAGAAAACGATCATTGAAATGCAGAAAACTGCAAGAGTAAAAGCCAGGATCCCCTCTAAACAACATCGATGATGCAACAATAACAAAGCTTCCTGCCTAAGATTGGCAGGAATTCCAGCTATGCTGTGCACAGTGGGAGATGGCCACGCCAGAGAGCTGGGCTTGGCAGCCAAGCTCCTCGGCTGAATGTTGAATCAGTCCCCAGGACTCCGCTAGTGGAGCACTAATTTTGGTAATCCCTGACTGCATATAAGCAGTTGTACATAATAATGGCACTCCAGGGAATTGTATCCACTCACTTGGAAGAACCAAGCAAAGGATTTGCATTGTTCTCATCGACTGGTTGCCCATCTGGACATCCTCCTTGTGGGCTGAACTCTATATTTTTTTATAGAAACAAAGCCTTAGGAGAGCTCCATAAATATCACTTCTTTCAGTTGGGTTGTGCCTGGAGCTAGGGAGTGAACAACTGAGCCTAGAATGTTGATATTCTAATTTGCTGATGGAGGGGCTGTACGCGTTAATCATTATTTTTTCTTTATTCAATAAACATTTATACAGCATATTCCATGGCCTGATACAGGACCGAGTGATACAAAGACTTGAGACTCATAGCTAGTGTGAGATCATGATCCATAAGCAGAAGTGCTGGATGACACCATGGGCTCATTCCCCATTCACTCCACCCCATGCATTGCTGCCCTCTTCTTCTTGGGCCTATCAAGCTGACTCCTGCCTCAGGCCCTTGTTTTTGGCTGTTTTCTCATCCCTAGATAGTTTATGAGTCCATTCCTCTCTTCCTTCAGGTCTCTGCGTAACTGCCACCTCCACAAAGAGGCCTTCCCTTCCCTAAACACCCCAGCTAAAAGAACCCCTCTCACGTCCCCTCCCAGCCCTTATTCTCTTATTCGTGCCTGTTTTATCCCCTAACCTAGTTTGATTTTTCATCAAAAGAGTCTCATTAATAAAGCTGGAGAAGAAAATATTATCAATATCTTATGTTAAAATAATGGTTACTTCTTACTAAATATTTTCTATTTAGGCCGGGTGCGGTGACTCATACCTGTAATCCCAGCATTTTGGGAGGCCGAGGCAGGTGGATCACCTGAGGTCAGGAGTTCGAGACCAGCTTGGCCAACATGGTGAAACCCCCGTCTCTACTAAAAATAGAAAATCAGGCAGGTGGTGCACACCTGTAATCCTAGCTACTCGGGAGGGTGAGCATGAAAATTGCTTGAACCCAGGAGGCGGAGGTTGCAGTGAGCCAAGATCGCACCATAGCACTCCAACCTAGTTGACAAGAGCAAAACTCTGTCTCAAAAAATATATGTGTGTGTGTGTGTGTGTGTGTGTGTGCACGCACATATTTATCTGAAATTGATGTGTTTTAAGTATATTAATAACTTTTTTTTTCTTTTTTGAGACAGGGTCTCACTCTGTCACCCAGGCTGGAGTGGAGAGGCACTATCATAACTCACAGAAGCCTCGAACTCCTGAGCTCAAGCAGTACTCTGGCCTCAGCTTCCCAAGTAGCTGGGACTACAGGCACATGCCACCATACTCAGCTAATTAAGGGCATTAACACTTAATTCTCTCCCAATAACTTTTTGAATTGGTTCTGAGCTTGTTCTTATTATCTTTTTTGAAAAAAATAATAGGCCGGGTATGGTGGCTCATGCCTGTAATCCCAGCACTTTGGGAGGCCAAGTTGGGAGGATTGCTTGAGGCCAGGAGTTTGAGACCAGCCTAGTCAATATAGTGAGATAAAACAGGTGGGAATATAGTGGGAACATAAATAAATACATTTTAAAAATTAACAAACGTTACTTTTTAGATCAGTTTCAGGTTCACAACAAAATTGAATGTAAAGTGCAGAGAATTTCCATCCAAATACTCCTTGCTGCCCACCCCACAGTCTCCCCCACCAGAGTGGTACTTTTGTTATAATTGATGAGTCTACACTGACACATTATTATCATCCAAAGTCCATCGCTTATATTAGAGCTCACTCTTTTTTTTTTTTTTCTTTTTTTGAGACAGAGTTTCACTCTTGTTGCCCAGGCTGGAGTGCTCACTCTTAATGCTGTATATTCGTCATCTTCTTTTTACAAATAAGGAGGCCAGGTGTGGTAAGTCGTGCCTATAATCCCAGCGCTTTGGGAGGCCGAGGCAGGTGAATCACAAGGTCAGGAGTTCGAGACCAGCATGGACAACATGGTGAAACCCCATCTCTACTAAAAATACAAAAAATTAGCTGGGCACGGTGGCAGGTGCCTGTAATCCCAGCTACTCAGGAGGCTGAGGCAGGAGAATCGCTTGAACCTGGGAGGCAGAGGTTGCAGTGAGCCAAGATTGCACCACTGCACTCCAGCTCGGGGGACAGTGCGAGACTCCATCTCAAAAAAAAACAAAAAAACAAACAAAAACAAAAAAACAAACAAACAAATGAGGAAACTGAGGCAAAAGGGGTAAGTAACTTGCCCAAAGTCACCCACAGCCAGGGTTTGGACTCCAGCCAGGTTGAGTCCAGGCTCTGAACCACTAGGCTGTACAGCTGCTCTCCACATTGTCACTTACCTATTGACTTCGTTTGACCGCCAACCACCTCCCCTCTAGAATACAATCTCCAACAGGACAGAGATTTGTCTACTCCACTGCTATACCCCCAGTGCCTTGGGGAGTGGCTGGCACAGAGCCAGCACTCAACAAACCCTAGAGGAATGAATGGATAGTGGCAGGAGGCAGACAAATCCTAGGCAGACAGGGACAGGTTCCCAGTGGAACCCCACCTTCAAGCCGAGGACAGTTTAAAGCCTAGCCATAAGTCCCAGATAAATCCACAGACTGGATTGAGAAACTTTCTTCTTGTTTGGCACACTTTCCTCTGATTGATCCCCACTCTTCACCTATTTTACATACACCTGCCCTTCCCTAATTAGTTTATTACACTGTTGTGCCCACCTTTGAGTGGCACTTTTGTTTTAGCCTTTTTTGCATACTCACAAACCAATCAGCATGCAGTCCCCAATTCTTAGCCCATAAAAGCCCTGGACCCAGCCACACTGAGAGAGAGACCACCTGACTTCAGGTGGTGGACCACCCTCATGTCCCCTCTCCACTGAGAGCTGTTTTGTCACTCAATAAAACTCTTCTCTGCCCTCCTCACCATCCAGTTGTCAGTATAATCTCATTCTTCTTGGATGCAGGACAAGAGCTTAAGACCCACCAAACACAGATATGAAGAAGTCTGTAACACTATAGCCCTCCTGGCCTCTGCGGGCAGAGAGTAGCTGCCCCACATGGCAGGAAGCAGTGGTGGGGCTGGGCCAGTCCCAGAGCCTAGGACCGGAGTGGAGCAACGGGACTGACAGAGCTGTTAACACACCCCCGTTCATCGGGCCATGGATGGCAGGACAAAAGAGGTATTAGCATGCTGTAACACCCACTCTAGGGCTTCAGGGTCATGGGCATCCCTGTTTGGGTGCCACTGCATTCCCCTTGTCTAGACGTTGGAGTCCACCGCAACACGCCTGGTCCAGTCACAAGCTCTGCAGAGCCCACTCCTGTGCCAGTGCTTGGAGCAGCCGGCCGGACCACACACTCACTCACATGTTCGCTCCTGCTGCAGGCTGAGTGTGCAGTTGTGGAGGCTGCAGGATCCACCCCAAAGCGCAAGTCAGGTGCAGTCCAGCAGGCCAAGTGAGCAGGGACACTGCCAGCTGTGGAGGTCTCCAGCTGGCAAAGCAGCATTAAAAAATATCCTGCATCATTTTGACATTGGTAAATATTCCTGCCCTCGCCCCTGAGGTACTCCAAGACCCTAAAGAGTTCTCTGAATTGCCACATGATCAAGACTTGGGAAGCTGTGGCCTCACCCTTAACAAGAGTAGCACTTTCTACCAACAGATCTCAAGGCTGGCTGCACACTGGCATCACCTGGAAGCTGTTAAAATGCCAATGCCTTGGCCTCACCCTAGATCAATCAAATCAGCATCTCTGGGTGGGACACCAGTCTCAATGTTCACAGAGCTCGATTGTTGATTCCACTGTGCAGCCAAGTTTAAGAACCATGTTCATAGTTGAATCCCATCAAGTGGTAAAGCAACCTGAGTGGAGTTATAAAATATTGTCTCCTCAAATCTGGGGATAAAGTCAACAAAAATTACACAAGAATTAAGCAATGAGTATTTGAGTAATTTAAATTTAGGGACTGTTAAACCTCAACCCACCATAACTTTCTGGGAGAGCAAGAAATCCTTTCCTGTAGGCTCAACTTGTTCCTCCTTGTCATTAAAAAAATCAAACCAAAACAAAAACACACAAAACTCTGCTTAGATCTCTGTATCTTCAGAACTTGTGTCCTGGCCAAAACTATCTGATTGGTCAGTTATCTTAGCCCAGTCAATAGAAGGTACCCTCTAGTTTGCCTGGGATGTTTCCTTCCTGGGTATGTGACTTTACCCCTGGAAACTCTTAGACTTAATCTTAGAGATAATAAAATTAAATCCATTGTATCAATGTTTTTGTGTTACATTTAGAAGTGGTCTGTGTAATATTTATCAATAGGCACCTATAATGATATAATGTTTGTGATGTTTGAGAGGACTTGGCATGGTAGAGTATGCAACATATTAGACTTGTGAGTCCAATGTAACATGTGTAATTGAGTATTCAATTGTAGACTTTAGATTTTAAGTTGAAAAATAAAATAGCATTTTTTCAAGTTTATTAACAATATTGTAATGTTTGAGATAACTGGCAAATCACTGTTGTTACTCATTTACTTCATTAGCTTTCCTACGGTGGCTTAAGTATTTGGGGAACATTTTGCTTCTTAGTCTGGCATTCGAGAAGCTTAAAGTTAAATATGTTTAATGTGTAAACACAGCTTAAGATATTAATATTTACAGGGCTTGAACTGTGTTGTAGAAGGGGGCCGGTGTTTGCTTTGGAGACACCCTGGACTCTCTCTCTCCCTCACGTACTCCATAACTCACCTATTGACAAAGCCTGTTGGCTTTTCCTTTAAAATATATCCAGAATTTCACCCCCTTTCACCTTTTCCTACACTCACCCTGGTGTAACCACCATTCTCTCTCACCTGGATTAATAACATGGACTCCAACTGGTCCGTCTGCTTCTATCCTTTTCCCCTCCTATAAGCCAGGCCATGTCACTCCTACCCATCTTCCAGCAGTTCATATGGGGTAGTAACTCACCCTGCTCCCATCCTTTTCTGACCTCATCTCTTCCCGCTCCCTCTTCCTTGGGGGCAGTCACTCTGGACTCATGCCTGAAGCAAGCACATCCCCACTCTAGGGCCTCTGCACTGGCTGCTCTCTCTGCCTAATGTTCTTTCCCCTGGTGGCCACATGGCTCATCCCTCACTTTCTTCAGGCCTCTGTTAAAATGTCACCTCCTCTGAGATGCCTTTTCTGAACATCCTATGCAAACCCCTCCATGCCCTCCTCTCACCCCTTCAATCCTGCCCCGCTTACCCTACTATTGTTCTATAGAGCACTTATTGCCATCTAACAGATTATATACTGAACATCAGAGGCATCCAAAAAAGTCACACTGACATGACAATGGGAAATCATATTACATTTAGAATGATGTCAGCATTAATTGTTATATATATATATAATATATGTAATATATATATATTTTAAATAGAAATGAGGTCTCACTATGTTGCCCAGGCTGGTTTTCAAACTTCTGAGCTTAAGCAATCCTCCTACCTAGGCCTCCCAAAGTGCTAGGATTATAGACATGTGCCACCATGCCCAGCTGTTTTATACTTTAACATTTATTATTCATATGTTTTAAAAAATAGAGAGCAGCACCATGTAAATAAAAACTAACAAAGTGCTTCCAGTTGGTAGGTATCATTCTAAGTACTTTAATCACTTAATTCTCACAACCATGTTAGTTGGTTATTACTACTAGTTCTATTTTTCAGATAAGGAAGTTGAAGACAAAAACAAGTGTGTTGCCCAAGTTCACACAACCACAGGTGGCACAACAGGGATGCCAGGCCAGGCCATCTGGCTCCAAGGCCCATGTTCTTAACCACTTTGCTAGAATATTCTATTGAAGGCCCCTTCCCTGTGAGAGATAGAGAACAAGTCTAGGCTAGTCTCTGCCACCAGTCAACAGGGTGACCTTGGACAAACTAACTGCTTAACCTCCATCTTATCTGCACAATGACTCCCTTTCAGCTCTGAGTCTTGATTAATTGACATCAAATAACAATTATCTGAGTTGCTGCAGAAAACTCAGGATAAGAGAAAATTGATTTAGAAGACATGAAGGATCTGGCTCACATGCCCACTTAGAATAAAGACCCACTCTCCAGGAAAACTTACATGTGCCTACAATTTTGTAAACTATTTCAGGTTTATAAATTCCCCACTGCCCTAAGTCCTGGGTTAAGAACCCTTATTATAAACAATAAATTTCAGACCCTGGAAAGAGTTCTAAGGAATATGGGTTCTCGGCCGGGCGCAGTGGCTCACGCCTATAATCTCAGCACCTTGGGAGGCTGAGGCGGGTGGATCACGAGGTCAGGAGTTCAAGTCCAGACTGGCCAAGATGGTGAAACCCTGTCTCTACTAAAAATACAAAAATTAGCTGGGTGCAGTGGCAGGCGCCTGTAATCCCAACTACTCGGGAGGCTGAGGCAGGAGAATCACTTGAACTCAGGGGGCGGAGATTGCAGTGAGCCAAGATCATGCCACTGCACTCCAGCCTGGGCGACAAAGTGAGACTGTCTCAAAAAAAAAAAAAAAAAAAAAAAGGTTGGGGGAATATGGGTTCTCTTTCTCTGGAGGGGTTTTTAAAAATAAAGCTGGTCTTCCTTCTTTCCTTCCTTGAGAGACAGGGTCATGCTCTGTCACCCAGGCTGGAGTGCAGTGGTGCGATCACAGCTCACTGCAGCCCCGACCTCCTGGGCTCGAGCAATCCTCCTGCCTCAGCCTCCTGAGTAGCTGGGATTACAAGCATTCACCACCACACCTGGCTAATTTTCTTGATTTTTTTTTTTGTAGAGACGGGGTCTCGCTATGTTGCCTAGGCTGGTCTCTAACTCCTGGGCTTAAGCAATTCTTCCCCTTGGCCTCCCAACGTGCTGGGATTACAGGCATGAACCACTGCACCAGGCCAAGGCCAGAGGTTTGAAAGGTTGGAAGTTGTCTAGATGTGGTTCCGCTGGAAGAAGGAAGAATAAGGACCCTCAGGGCTCCCCAAACTCCTAGCTGTGCACCTGAGTCACCTGGGGCAGAGATTCTCAACCCCGGCACTACAGACATTTCACAGGATGACTACTGTGGAGGCTGCCCTGTGCATTGTAGGATGTTTAGCAGCACCCATGGCTGCTACCTGTTTGCTGCCAGGACCACCCCTCCTCCAGGTGTGACAACCAAAAATGTCTCCACACATTGCCTAATGTCCCCTGGGGGTTCAAAATCAACCCTGATTGAGAGCCACTGACGTAGGGGAGCAATTTATTTTTATTTTTATTTTTTGAGACAGGGTCTCACTCTGTTGCCCAGATTGGAGTGTAGTGGTATAAACATGGCCCACTGCAGCCTCAACCTCCTGGGCTCAAGAGATCTTCCTGCCTCAGCCTCCTAGGGTAGCACTTTTTTATTTTATTTTATTTTATTTATTTTATTTTATTTATTCTGAGACGGAGTCTCGCTCAGTCACCCATGCTTGAGTGCAGTGGCATGATCTCGGCTCACTGCGACCTCTGCCTCCCAGGTTCAAGCAATTCTCTTGCCTTAGCCTCCCAAGTAGCTGGGACTACAGGCATGTGCCACCATGCCCAGCTAAGTTTTGTATTTTTAGTAGAGACAGGTTTCACCATGTTGACCAGGCTGGTCTTGAACTCCTGACCTCAGGCGATCCGCCCTCCTCAGCCTCCCAAACTGCTGGGATTACAGGTGTCAGCCACCATGCCCAACCAGGGAGCACTTTAAAAATAAGCCTTGTTCACACAAAAACTTGTACATGAATAATCATACCAGCATTATTAACAATAGCCAAAAAGTGGAAAGAGCCCAAATGTCCATCAAATGATGAACTGATAAATAAAATGTGGTATCCATACAATGGAATATTATTCATCCATAAAAACAATGGAATATTGATACATACTACAACACGAATGAACCTGGAAACATTATGGAAAGTGAAAGAAGCCAGTCACAAAAGATCACAAAGTATTAATATATGACTCCATTTATATGAAATGTGCAGGATAGGTAAATCTATAGAGACAGAAAGTAGATGAGCCAGGCACAGTGGTTTACACCTGTAATTCCAGCACTTTGGGAGACTGAGGCAGGCGGATCACCTGAGGTCTGGAGTTTGAGACCAGCTGGCCAACATGGTGAAACCCCATCTCTACTAAAAATACAAAAATTACCCAGGCATGGTGGCAGGTGCCTGTAATCCCAGCTACTCGGGAGGCTGAGGCAGGAGAATCGCTTGAACCCAGGAGGCAGAGGTTGCAGTGAACCGAGATCACACCATTGCACTCCAGCCTGGGTGACAAGAGTGAAACTGTTTCAAAAAAAAAAAAAAAAAAAAGAAAGAAAGAAAGTAGGTGAGTTGGTGCCTAGGACTGGGAAGACTGGGGAGACAGGGTGATTGGGGAGTGACAGCTAATGGTCACAGGGTTTCTTTTTGGGGTTGGTTAAAATGTTTTAAAATTGATTGTGGTGCTGTTTTGCATAACTCCGTGGATATACCAGAAAACATCTAATTGTACACTTTAGAAGGGTGAATTGTATGCTATGTGAATTGTATCTCAATAAAGCTCTTTACCAAAAAAAAAAAAAAAGTCTCTACCATGCCCCCAACCTCCTGCCTCAGGCCTATTAAATCAGATTCTCCAAGCAACAGGCCCTGGGAATCGAGTACATGTCAAAGCTCCTGGATGACCCTGATGCAGCTGGGGAGCCTCCTCTAACTCTGTGGGTGACTCAGACTAAGTGACTATAATTTGTTTTTTTTTCATCAACCCTTGCCTGCTAGTCAGAAGAGGAAAGAGGAGCATGAATTAATGAAGACCAGCAAGTTTCCCCATTGAGACAATAATGGAGTTGTCATTTGTCTATATCCAGGAGTTGTTTTTCATCTTCTGGTGTCTAGCAATGGAATGGAAAATTCCACAAATTATGAATTGGCAAGCAATGCCCCCCTGTGGACTGTCACAATAAGAAGTCCCAGTGTTTACATTGCTTTTAGATCTTTTAACCAAGTATCTTTCCTGCCTGCATCATTTTATCTTCAGTTCATTTGTCTTAGAATCCAGATAGAGAGCATATGTTAGGTCTTGGAAAGTACAAGAGGAGAGAAAGCACTTTGAAAGGTGACATTTCCAGAACTGGTAAAGTTCAGGAACAGATTTCTTGAAGGTAAGTGAGGTCTGGTCATATGGTTTTCTTTCAGGTTACCACTGGAAAAGGCTCCAGCTGCATCCGCGGCCTTTTCAGTCGGTGAAACAGTACAGCATGGTCATGTTAGCACAGCATCCTTACCTGCTCCTGGCGGAGGCAATCTTAGTGCTCTCTTTTCTCCTCTTTTTTTTTTTTTTTTTTTTTTCCTGAGATGGAGTTTTGCTCTGTCACCCAGGCTGGAGTGCAGTGGTGCGATCTTGGCTCACTGCAACCTTTGCTTCCCGGGTTGAAGCAATTCTCCTGCCTCAGCCTCTGGAGTAGCTGGGATTACAAGCATATGCCACCACGCCTGGCTACTTTTTGTATTGTAAGTAGAGATGGGGTTTCACCATGTTGGCCAGACTGGTCTTGAACTCCTGACCTCATGATCCACCCACCTCAGCTTCCCAAAGTGCTGAGATTACAGGCATGAGCCACTGTGCCCGGCCTTCTTCTCCTCTTTTGTTGTCTGCTCCCTCACCAAATGGACCTTGGCTTCAAGTGCTTCCTAGCCACTCAGACCGACCTGGGCTCCAATGCTGGCTTGCTAAAGCAATGTGGCAGTGCTTTTCAGGAGTTATCCTAATTAATTATCAAAACAATCCTATGAGAGAGGTGCTGTTCTTTTTTTTTTTTTTTTTTTTTAAGACAGGGTCTCACTCTGCCACCCAGGCGGGAGTGCAGTGGCACTATCTTGGCTCACTGCAGCCTTGACCTCCAGGCTCAAGCGATCCTCCTGCCTCAGCCTCCTGAGTAGCTGGGACCACAGGTGCATGCCACCACACCTGACTAAATCTCCTTAGGGTCTTCAGATGTGGAAATTGGGCTGTCAAGAGCTAGGTCAATTCAGTGCAAGAAGCACAGTCCATGGTGCATGGTATGCAGCAGGGTTGCATTAACATTTCCCTCATTCTCCAAGTCCTATTATGCTCTTTGCTGATCAATTTAACTGACCCTTGATAAGTGTCCATGTCTTCCAATGACCAATTAAAAAATACAAATAAAAGTATTAGCACTTTTAGGCCAGGCACAGTGGTAGCTCACGCCTGTAATCCCATCACTTTGGGAAGCCGAGGTGGGTGGATCACCGGAGATCAGGAGTTCAAGACCAGTCTGACCAACATGGTGAAACCGTGTCTCTACTAAACATGCAAAATTAGCTGGCCTGGTGGCGCATGCTTGTACTCACAGCTACTTGGGAGGCTGAGGCAGGAGAATTGTTTGAACCAAGGTGGCGGAGGTTGCAGTCAGCCAAGATCATGCCATTGCACTCCAGCCTGGGCAACAAGAGCAAAACTCTGTAGCAAAAAAGAAAAAAAAAAAAAGTATTAGCACTTTTAAATAGCGTGTATACATTTTAGCAGGGGTCTTCCAGCAACCAAACCATAAACCCCAAACTGAATCCCTAATGCTGGGATTTCAAGAGCTATGTCTCATGGGGGTGAAACAGTGTGATCTGGGCCTGGGACTTTCCAGGCGGGCTGCAAAGTATCACCTGGGCATATGGTAACACTTACTTCAATTTGCCGAATGCTTCTCTGCTGGGGAGTTTATGTATTTTATCTCTGTTAATCCTCCTGATTACCCACAAGGGCATGATTATCCCCATTTTACAGCAGAGGAAACGACGTAAGCCCGAGTGGCGGTGAGCAGCCGAGCCGACATTCACACCCAGGTCTTCCTGGCTCCCAAGCTTGTGCTCCTGGGTGTGCTGCCTGGCCCCTCAAGCAGCCTTTCAGGAGTGAGCTCCGTCAGAGGTCTGGGCACTTTCTTTCTTTCCATTTATGTCTATGCCACACTCCCTAACAAACTATGCTATAAACCTCTGCAGGGGACTGAAGCTTATTCACTGTTTCCTATAGCATCTGTGTTGCTCATAGGTGCACAATGCATGTGTGATGCATCACCGGATGGCTGCTTAGACATGTGGCTGCTTGTTTGTTGCAGACATGTACTCTGCATTCAAATGAAATATTTCCGCCATGCCACAAATGCTTGCCAGCAGGTTAGGAACACCTTTCCTATGGCAGATAGCAATGGGCATCTGTGCAGTCTAATTGTAGTAGGCAAAGTTAGCCACATCAGATACAATTTTAAATTTATCTTTAGGCCAATTTTTTCCCTAATGTCCTAACCTAATGTCTCTCCGGTCCTGGATCTCTAGGCCCAGACCACTGGGTTAACTTGCCTTAGCCAGAGATCTTTATTTTGTGAGTGACAAAACCCGAACTCAAACAAGCTTGCATAAACTGGAGAGCTATTGGCTTTCACAACTGGGAATGACTTGGGAGGCTTGGAGAACTGAAGGAAGAGTTCCTGACCCCAGGGAACTGGGGATGGAATGAGGGACCCTACCTGGCAGGACCTTCTCTCCTCTCCACTTGCCAGGTTTTATTTTGTAGACAGGTGACCACATAAGGCAGGAAAGATAGTCATCTGCAACCCAGAACCTGCCTCCTTGTATCTTAGGATCCCAGAGGAAAGGAGAACAACTCTCCTCCCACTTTGATTTGGGAAATTTGGGGGAAAGGCTCTAGTTGGCCTGATTTATGTTGGATGCCCACCTCTTGGACCAGTTCATTCACTGTCAATCATTCAACAAATATGAGCAAAAAATGATACTGGGCCTAGCCCCATGGAGTTCATAATCACTGGGGAGACAAACATAAATCAATTAGCTAGCAAGTGTGAAGCTGCACTGTGGCGAGTGCTTTGCAAAGGAGATAGGTGGTACCTGGAGAGTATACATGGAGGATTTGATCTTGGAGGTTGGGAAAAGCTTCCCTAAGGAAATGATGCTTGCACTAAGACAAAAAGGATGAGTTACCTAGGTGGAGGGTTAGGGAAAGGGCATTTTGGATGGAAGAATCGCTATGCACAAAGCACCATGTTAGTTAATACCAAAAACTGGGGCTGCAAGAATGTCTAGCAGCTGAAATAGCAGAGAGCAGGACAAGGTGGGACAGGAGAGGTGGGGGGTGTAGTCCATGGGGCTTGTGGGCCACATTAAGGAATTTTGTCTTTATCCTAAGGCCGTAGGAAGCCAAGACCAAAATTGGGGGTGGGTAAGGTGTCACAATCATATTTGTCCTTTGAAAGAATGACTCTATGGCAGGGCGCAGTGGCTCACACCTGTAATCCGAACACTTTGGGAGGCCAAGGCAGGTGGATCACCTGATGTCAGGGGTTCGAGACCAGCCTGACCAATATGATGAAACCCCGTCTCTACTAAAAATACAAAAATTAGCCGGGCGTGGTGGCGGGCACCTGTAATCTCAGCTACTCAGGAGGCTGAGACAGGGGAATCACTTGATCCTGGGAGGCGGAGGTTGCAGTGAGCCAAGATTGCACCATTGTATTCCAGCCTGGGCAACAAGAGCAAAACCCCATCTGAAAAAAAAAAAAAAAAAGACTCCAGCTGCAGTAGGCTGCATGGAGGTGGCCCGGAGCAAATGTGAGAGTATCAGTTAGGAGGACACTAACTAAGAAGTCAGATAATAACAGCTGGGACTTGGGTGATTGAGGAGATGGACAGGAAAGAGATCCAGGAGGCAAAATTGGCAGATCTGGGAGCTTGGATATGGCAGATAAGGGACAGGATGTTGTCAAGGATGACCTCCAGCTTTCTAGCTTACTCAACAATGTCCAAAGGGATGCAGGACTAAGTTTGGCCTGGCTGGGTCCCATTCTCACCCCTATGGACAGGATCAAGTACTATGGCTCATTAAAATTACTGGATTCATGTAGAGTTTGGGAGAGATTTTCTGAAGAGAAGTGGTACTGTTACCAGGAAAAGAGGGATGGGAAAACCACAGCCACTCAGCCACTGCAGGGAAAACATAGAGTGGCCAGTCTCTGGCCACCCTGAGATACTTAGCAGTAAGTGCTACATTTATATTTGCCATTAAACATCAGTTTGCATATGCCACAGGGCAAGACACCAAAGGTCACGTTCCAGCTGCTTCAGGAGCCCCCTGGGGGAGGTTTCCTGCTGTCAAATTCACTGTCATAAGCACTCGCCAGTAGGGGCACTGTTACTCTTCTCAGCCACTTCCCTGGCCCCTGAGGTGGCCAACCAGGTGGCATCTTGGCCCCAGCTTGAGTTGGAGGTTAAAAGGACAGAGAGATTAGTTCCAACAGTTTCAGTCAGCCTTGGAAGTGGCAGAATGAGCTACAGTCATACTGCACAGGAACATTTAGTCCTAGTTTTGCATAAAGACCCACAATGCACTCATGCACTCTTCGGCATTCTTTAAATCTTTCCCCATTGTGACGTGGAGACATGGATCTTAAGAAGAAAAAATGGTCTTTGTTCATCTTAGGTATTTCTTTCAGTGGTACCTAGAGGCCATTGGCAAATATGTTCAAATTATAAACCAAAATGATAAGCCAGGGAGGAAGTTAAAAGAATAAGAACTGGTCTTTCAAGGTCCCCTAAGGTATTCAGCCAAACCGGTTGTATTAATGACAAAGTAAAAGAAGCCAAACTGCCCAGGATGTTTGTCTAAGAAAATGATAGGCCACTTTTCACGTATCGAGTGACAGATGCAGACTTGCGAGGGTTTGCTAAGTTCTTGTAAAGGGGCAGGGGTGGCTGCAAGTTTCGTCATGGAGAGGATGTATGCAAAGTCAAATGCTCTATCTAGCAGGTCAATTTGTTTTCTTGCTTCTTTGTTTTTTTTTTTCCAAAATACTGTTTAAAAAAAAATGTGTTGGAAATAGTTTGAGCAGTCAAGAAAAACAAAAGCAAACTCGGGGAAAGACAATATACTGTCTACACAATACCAAAACAGGAAAGTCCTGGGTATCTGTCACAGAGGTGTAGAATGGCAAATGGAGCTGGCTTCAATCTCCTCCAAAATGGTGGAAATCCTGGGCTTTTTACTTAATACTTTAGTACTAAGTAAATCGATGGCACCTCCAAGTTGGTGGTTTCTGTACTTCCTGCAGAACAGGTCTCTGGGCCTGAGCCCACCATCAGGGTTGGCAGCCACCTCCAGGGCAGTGCTATCTTTGCTATGGTATCTCGGCTTAGTAATAAGAACTAAGGTGTATGGGAGCTCACTGTGGGCCAGGTGCTCCACGAGCTTTGCATAATAGTTATTTCCATCAAATCTTCACAACAACCTGTGAGGTAGCCCTATATCTATCCCATTTTTTTTTTTTAAGATGGAGTCTCACTCTGTCACCAGGCTGGAATGCAGGGGCGCAATCTTGGTTCACTACAACCTCCTCCTCCCGGGTTCAAGCGGTTCTCCTGCCTCCCGAGTAGCTGGGACTACAGGCACGTACCACCACGCCCAGCTAATTTTTGTATTTTTAGTTGAGACAGTATTTCACCATTTTGGCCAGGATGGTCTCGATCTCTTGACCTCGTGATCCACCCGCTTCAGCCTCCCAAAGTGCTGGGATTACTGGCATGAGCCACTGTGCCTGGCTTTTTTTTTTTTTTTTTTTTAATTTTGTTTAAATAGAGACGGGATCTCCTTACGTTGTCCAGGCTGGCCTCAAACTCCTGAGCTCAAGCCATCACCCCCCTCTTGGTCTCCCAAAGCACTGGGATTACAGGCATGAGCCACTGCACCCAGCCTCATCCCCATTTTAACACAAGTACACTGAGCTCTAGCAAAGAGCTATAACTTACTGAAAACCCCACAGCTGATAAGTGGTGGCACTGGGATTTGAACCTGAGCAGTCTGTTTCCAGAGTCTGCTGGTTGAGCTACTGTGCAAAAACAGTGCCTTCCAAACATTCTTTTCTACCTTATTGCTCCTTGAATTCTGGCCCTGGCTCCAGTTTGGGGCCAAGCAGAAGATAGGATTGGTGGGCATGATGGTAACAGGGTCTATATGATAGTCAGTGTTTGGGGCTGGGTGCAAGGGCTGACATCTGTAATCTCAGCATTTTTGGGAGGCTGAGGTGAAAGGATCACTTGAGGCCAGAAGTTCAAGACCAGACTGGGCAACACAGCAAGACGCCATCTTTAAAAAATAAAAAAAGTAGCCAGGCATGGTGGCATGTACCTGTAGTGTCAGCTACTTGGGAGGCTGAGGTGGGAGGATCTCTGGAGCC
The DNA here is from genome assembly GCF_029281585.2 of Gorilla gorilla gorilla. NCBI lineage: Eukaryota > Metazoa > Chordata > Mammalia > Primates > Hominidae > Gorilla > Gorilla gorilla. The sequence continues at coordinate 106,520,721 of NC_073231.2, forward strand.
TGGGAGTTCAAGTGTGCAGTAGGCCACGATTGCACCACTGCACTCATGGAAAGAAGGAAAGAGAGAAAGAGAACAGGTGTGGTGGCTCACACCTGTAATCCTAGCAGTTTGGGAGGCTGAGGGGGGCAGATCACATGAGGTCAGGAGATCGAGACCAGCCTGGCCAATATGGTGAAACCCCATCTTTACTAAGAATACAAATTAGCTGAGCTTGGTGGCACATGCCTGTAGTCCCAGCTTCTTGGGATGCATGAGTCCCAGCTTTTTGAGGCACAAGAATTGCTTGAACCCGGGAGGTGGAGGTTGCAGTGAGCAGAGATCGTGATGCTCAGAGAGTGCACTCCACTCCAGCCTGGGTGACACAAGACTCTGTCTCAAGAAAAAGGAAAAAGAAAGAAAGAGTGCTCACGTTGACAGCATATGTACTAAAATTGGAATGATACAGAGATTAGCATGGCTCCTGTGCAAGGATGACACAAATTCCAAAGCATTCCATAGAAAGAAAGAAAGAAAGAAAGAAAGAAAGAAAGAAAGAAAGAAAGAAAGAAAGAGAAAGAAAGAAAGAAAGAAAGAAAAGAAAGAAGGAAAGAAAGAAAGAAAGAAAGGAAAAGAAAAGAAAAAAAGAGAATGAGAGAGAGAGAGAAAGAAAAAGAGGGGGTTGAGGTAGGGGTTTTACATTTGTCCTTCAACTATGGGCTAACCATAGTGACTTCCCTGCTGTCCACATAAGGGTGATTGGTTGTTGTGCCCAGTGTTGGCTGCTGCTGCCAACAATTTCCCAGTATGCTGAGAGGACACACAGGCTGCTCCAAGTAAGACCAGAGGGGCAGAGACTCTTATAACCCACCCAATAGCTAGCATCTCTTTTTTTTTCCTTAGAAACAGAACATTAAGGCCAGGAGCGGTGGCTCACACCTATAATCCCAGAACTTTGGGAAGCCGAGATGGGTGGATGACCTGAGATCAGGAGTTCGAGATCAGCCTGACCAACATGGTGAAACCCCATCTTTACTAAAAATACAAAATTATCAGGGTGTGGTGGTGAATGACTGGTAATCCCAGCTACTTCGGAGGCTTAGGCAGGAGAATTGCTTGAACCCAGGAGGTGGAAGTTGCAGTGAGCTGAGATCATGCCACTGCACTCCAGCCTGGGGAGACAAGAGCAAAACTCCAAGCTCCAACTCAAAAAAAAAAAAAAAAAAAGAACATTAATTTTATTTAGTTGGGCAATGCCCCCCAACTAAAACACTAGATTTCCCTGTCTCCTTTGCATGCAGGCATGTGACTAAGCTCTAAACAATGAGACATTAGCAGAAGTGTTCTGAAAGACTTCTGGGATTAAAGGGACCTAACTCAACAGGAGGTGAATTCTTTCGCTCCCATCCACCTTCCCGATGGCTGAAATGAAACGTGATGGCTAACATGCAACATGACGGCTGACACTCAAATAGCTAGATTGGACAGTAGAGTCTACTCTGTAGGTGAGCAGTGCTTCCAAAGCTTTAAAGTGCATGTGAATCCCCTAGGGATCTTCTTAACACTGCAGACTGATTCAGTAGGTGTTGGATATGTTTCCTATATTCCCTAGTTCTGTTCATGAAGGCAGCCTAGGTGCAGTGACTGCCCTAACGTATAGGAGCACACCTGACACCCAGATCTTGGCTTCTAAATGCCACATTGCACTAAAAGAAACCAGGGCTTCTTGGAAAAATGGCTAATTGCAAAGCAGGAGCAGGGAAGATATAAGAAAAGACTGGTACCTCTTGTGCCATAAAGCCAGGAAGTAGGCCGGGCGCAGTGGCTCATGCCTGTAATCCCAACACTTTGGGAGGCTGAAGTGGGCAGATCGCAAGGTCAGGAGTTCGAGACCAGCATAGCCAACAAGGTGAAACCTCGTCTCTACTAAAGCTACAAAAATTAGCCGGGCGTGGTGGCAGGCACCTGTAATCCCAGCTGTTCAGGAGGCTGAGGCAGGAGAATAGCTTGAACCTGGGTGGCAGAGGTTGCAGTGAGCTGAGATTGCGCATCAGCCTGGCCAACAGAGTGAGACTCCGTCTCAAAAAAAAAAAAAAAAAGCCAGGAAGTACTAAAAAAATAATGGGGATGGGCCAGGCGCGGTGGCTCTGGCCTGTAATCCCAGCACTTTGGGAGGGCAAGGCAGGCAGATCATGAGGTCAGGAGTTTGAGACCAGCCTGGCCAATATGGTGAAACCCCGTCTCTACTAAAAATATTAAAAATTAGCTGGGTGTGGTGGCGCACACCTGTAGTCCCAGCTACTTGGGAGGCCAAGGCAGGAGAATCACTTGAACCTGGGAGGCAGAGGTTTTAGTGAGCCGAGATCACACCACTGCACTCCAGCCTGGGTGACAGAGTGAGACTCTGTCTCAAAAAACGAATTAATTAATTAATTAATTAATTAATTAACTAAAATAAAAAACAATAGGGACATGTCAAAAGGTCAAAGAAGCCAACTTGAAGAAGCTGCCACGAGTCACATCAGGGACAATCTGAGCACTAAAATTAATAGTGATAGTCGTCGTTTCCTGCTGGGGAGCGAAAGAAAGCAGAAAAAAAAATTTAAATAATGATAGTAACAGATTATAACTCATTGACTAAAATGGGAAACCATAAACTCATACAGATATAAATAAATCAGTGAACAAATGGAATGTTTGATGGGCAAGCAAACATTTACATAGTTTCAAAATACCTCCCTACAACATAGTAATTATAAAGAGAAAAATAGCAACTTTACAGTGGCAGATAACAACTTAATCAAATGCTCAAAACAAACGCCATTGGTAATGAGATAAAACAGAATCACAGGCCACCAGACAGGGTGTAATGAGAAGAATGCAATGTCAATTCTGTGATAGTTCCACCAAAATGTATCATTTCAATCTAATAATAAAGAGGTATCGGACAAACCCAGATTGAAAGATATTCTATTGAATAACTGGTCTATAATGTTCAAAAGTGTCAAGGTCATGAAAATCAAGGATAGACTGAAGAACTGCTCCAAAGTGAATGAGCAATTCTTATGTTTTAGGCACGACAATGAAATGTAACTCCCGATTTTGAACTAGATCCTTTTGCTATGGAGGACATTATTGAAGCAATCGAGGAACTTGAGTGGGGTGTGAGGATTCGACGGTGCTGATCGTTTTCTTGGCGGTGTCATGGTTATGGAGGAGAACGTCCTTGTTTCTAGGAAATAAATATGTGTTTGGGTACGATGCATTAGGTCAGCAACTCTCAAATGGTTTAGAAAATAATTTTTTGTACTGCGTTTCCACCTTTTCTGTAGCCTTTGTCATTGTTTCAAATTAATTTTAAATTCCATTTATAAAAAAAAAGCTTAGCACAAAAGCAAGACATTTTGATTCTGCTACTCTGCTGTAGGGGATTTGGAGGCTTGGATGTGGATATGATTGTTTTGATTTGTTTAAAAATGTAAAATCATTCTTTAGCTGCAATGCACTTAAGTTTCACTTCAGACCTAACTCCCCATCTCACCCCCCACCCCCCTCAATTATGAAGGACTTTTACTTTCTGCTGAATTCTGAGTTAGTTTTTAAGAGGAGCTATTATTTTTAAAATAAGAGCAAGAACAAAACAATGAAGACACTTTTAAAAAATATGCTGTAACTGGGTTAGCCTCTAAGGTGGTGCTGCTTGGTGCCTCTTCATACCTCACCACCAAACAATTAAAAATATTATTTTAAATGGTTAAAATTTAAAATATTAATAAACGTATAATATAGTATAATTAAGTATAATATATAATTAAGTATAATCTATAAATATAGTATAATTAAGTATAATAAAATATACTTGAAATATTAAGTATAACACGACCAGGGGCAGTGGCTCACGCCTGTAATCCCAGCATTTTGGGAGGCCGGGGTGGGTGGATCACTGGAGGCCAGGAGTTCGAGACCAGCCTGACCAATATAGTGAAACCCCCTCTCTACTAAAAATACAAAACTTAGCTAGGCGCGGTAGCCTGTGCCTGTAATCCCAGCTACAGAGGAGGCTGAAGCAAGAGAATCGCTTGAACCTGGGAGGTGGAGGTTGCAGTGAGCCAAGATCGTGCCATTGCACTCCAGTCTAGGCAACAGAGTGAGACTTCATCTCAAAAAAAAAAAAAAAAGATACACTGGACTTTACCCAGATTAAAACCTTATGCTCATCAAAAGATGCCACGAAGACAATGAATAGACAAGTTGTCTATTAGACATATAGAATGGGAGACTATATTCAAGATAGATGCATATGACAAAGGACTTGTATCCAGAACATATAAAGAAATTCTACATCTCAGCAATGAGGAGACAAAAACCCAATTAAAAATAACTGGGCAAAAGTCTTGAACAGACACTTCATAAGAGATATGAATGGCCAATATGCAAGAAAAAAAGTGCCCAGAATCCCTAGTCATCAGTAACAGGAACCTTTAAATTAAAAGAGGCTTAAGAGATATGTTGACCAACACAAATAACTAGACTTATTTAAATCCTAATTCAGACAAATAACATGTAAAAAAATTATAAAACAACTGGAGATGTATGAACACCCACTGGATATTTTATATTAAGGTATTCTTGGCCGGGCGCAGTGGCTCACGCCTGTAATCCCAGCACTTTGGAAGGCTGAGGCGGGCGGATCACTTGAGGTCAGGAGTTTGAGACCATCATGGCCAACATGGTGAAACCGTCTCTACTAAAAATACAAAAATTAGCTGGCCGTGGCGGCACATGCCTGTAGTCTCAGCTAATCGGGAGGCGGAGGCAGGAGAATCGCTCGAACTCAGGAGGTGGAGGTTGCGGTGAGCTGAGATTCTGCCACTGCACTCCAGCCTGGGCAACAGAGTGAGACTCTGTCTCAAGAAAGAAAAAAAGAGAGAGAGAGAGAGAAAGGAATTCTTACTCATTTATTTTAACTGGGATAATGGTATTGTGGCAACAATTTTAAAAGTCTTTATCTTTTATACACACTTTGAAATAGTTACAGATAAAATGACATGAGGTTTGAAATTTGCTTCAGAATAATCTAGGGACATGTGAATTGGGGGAATGTAAATGAAAGAAAATGAACCAAATGTTGAGAGTTGTTGAAAGCGAGTGATAGGAACATTGGCTTTATTACATTACATTCTATACTTTTGTACACATTTGCAAGTTTCCAAAATAAAAACAGAAAAGGGCAAAACAACAAAAAAAATTGAGAGGAGAAGGGAGAGAGGAAAGAGAAGGGAAAGTAGAATAAGATCATTGAGTGTTAGATTGTTGGATAGTTGATACCATTAAAAAATTGACAGACCAGACAATAAAAGGTTTAGTTAAAAAAAAAAAAAAAATGGCCAGGCACGGTGGCTCACGCCTATAATCCCAGCACTTTCGGAGGGTGAGGCAGGGGTATCACGAGGTCAGGAGTTCAAGACCAGCCTGACCAACATGGTGAAACCCCATCTCTACTAAAAATACAAAAATTAGCCGGGTGTGGTGGCACATGCCTGTAATCCCAGCTACTCGGGAGGCTGAGGCAGGAGAATTGCTTGAACCCAGGACGCAGAGGTTGCAGTGAGCGGAGACTATGCCGTTGCAGTGAGCGGAGATTGTGCCATTGCACTCTAGTCTGGGTGACAGAGCAAGACTCCATCTCGGAAACAAACAAACAAACAAACAAAAAACAGGTGGGCTTGGTAGTTCATGCTTGTAATCCCGGCACTTTGGGAGATTGAGGCAGGAGAGTCGCCTGAGCCCCAGAGTTCAAGACCAGTCTGGGCAACATAGTGAGACCTCATCTCTTCAAAAAATAAAAAATACATTAGTCAAGCATGGCGATGACTGGTTGTCTCAGCTACTTGGAAGGCTGAAGTGGGAGGATCACTTGAGCCTGGGAATTTGAGACTAAAGTGAGTAGTAATCACACCACTGCACTCCAGCCCAGACAACAGAGTGAGACCCCATCTCAAAAAAAAAAAAAAAAAGTAACACAATTAGAACAAAAATGCAATCTTTTCTAAATACCAAAAGATGTACTACATAAAGAAAAACATAACATTACATATCTAGCAATAAGGTATTAAATGTGTCAAAGGACACGTTTAATACTAAAAGACACAATTCATTATGGATATGCATACATGAACATACATACACATATATTTTACTTTATTCAAAATATATACATCAGTACATATATTTATATGTATGTATCTCCTATATAAATTACACGTGTGCGTGTAGGTATATGGAGATATATATCTCCATCCTAAAGCTGGCATCTTACGTAACAGTGAAATACTAGAGACTTTTCGACTAAGGTCAGAAACAAGACAAAGATTCCTACTGTCTCCACTACTTTTTTTTTTTTTTTTTTTTGAGATGGAGTCTGGCTCTGTTGCCCAGGCTGAGTGCAGTGGCGGGATCTCGGTTTACTGCAACCTCCACCTCCCGGGTTCAAGCAATTCTCCCACCTCAGCCTCCCAAGTAGCTGAGATTACAGGTGCCTGCCACCACTCCCAGCTAATTTTTGTATTTTTAGTAGAGACAGGGTTTCACCATGTTGGTCGGCTGGTCTCAAACTCCTGACCTCAGGTGATCTGCTGGTGTAGGCCTCCCAAAGTGCTGCAATTACAGGTGTGAGCCACCACACCCGGCCCACTAGTATTTACACAACAGGTATTTGACCAATACAATTAGACAAAGCAAAGGCATAAAAATTAGAAGAAAGAAAAAGTGAAACTATCTCTATTCGTACATGACATGATAGCACACCTCAGACCCTGGGAAAAAATGATAAAATAAACTCAATTTTAAAAAAATCAATGTAGCAGTATATAAAAATTAACATACAAAAATCAACACAAGTAATTTTTTTTTCATATACTCAAGTAATAACCAGTTGGGATATATAATGGTGGAAGAAAAAACCCCATTTACAAAAGCAACAAATAGCTAAAATAGGAATAAAACTTAACAAGAAATGTTCAAAACCTATATGAATGAAACTATGAAACACTCTTGAAATACCTGAAAGTGAACTTGAGCAAAAAGAAAGACTTCTGTTCTTGCCTAGGATATCTCAGCTTCATTAAGATTTCAATTCTAGACTGGGTGCAGTGGCTCATGCCTGTAATCCCAGCACTTTGAGAGGGAGGACAAGGTGGGCGGATCACTTGCGATCAGGAGTTCAAGACCAGCCTGGCTAACACGGTGAAACTCTGTCTCTACTAAAAATACAAAACTTAGTTTGGTATGGTGGCCCACACACCTGTAGTCCCAGCTACTTGGGAGGCTGAGGCACGAGAATCTCTTGAACCTGGGAGGCGGAGGGCTGCAGTGAGCTGAGATCACACCACTGCACTCCAGCCTGGGCAACAGAGCGAGGCTCTGTCTCAAAAAGAAAAAAAAATATTTCAATTCTAAGTCAATATATAAATTTAATGTGATCTGAATATAATTCTCAAAAAGTTTTTTTTCTGGAGATAGGCAATTGAAATGATCATATAGAAAAATAAATATGAGAAGAGAGCTAGGAAAACTAAGAAGGAAGGGCTCTGAGGAGATACCAGTCCTGTAAGACATTAAACCACATTACAAAGCTGGTATGATAAAGAATATGGTTGTGTAGCATGAATAGACAGACTAATGGAACACAGTAGGAAGCCCAGAAATAGACACAACTACAAATAGAAATTTAGTGTATGATAAAGGTGGTACCACAAGTTACCAGGGAAAAGGTGGGTTTTTAAATAAATGATATTAAAACAACTGAACATGCCAAATCTGTCCAGCTTAGGGAGAAAAAGAGAAAGAAAAACAAACAAAAAACTGGACAGCCATTTGGGAAAAGATAAAATTAGATCCATTCTTCACACGATCTTTTCACACAAGCATAAACTCCAAATAGATCAAAGATCTAAATGTAAAAAACGAAACTAAAAATAGTGGAAGAAAACGTGGGCAAATTTCTCCATAAAATGGGTGTAGGAAAAGTCTTTCTCTCATTATGACTCAAAATCTAAATGAAATAAAAGATTGATAAATTTGACTACATAAAAAAAACTTTTGCATGACAAAAAAAAATCACTGTAAATAAAGTTAAAAGACAAAATACAAATTGGGAGAAAGTTTTCCCGACATACATCACAGACAAATGGTTACTATCCCTAATACAGCACATAAAACTGTCTTTAAAATTTAGGAGGACAAAAAGTCCAAAAACCCAATAGAAAAATGGCCAAAAGCCATGAACAGACAATTCAAAAAGATATAAAAGTGGTCTACATATATATGTGTGGGTCACACCTGTGGTCTCAGCTACTTGGGAGGCTGAGGTGGGAGGATGGCTTGAACCCAAGATGTTAAGGCTGCAGTGAGCCGTGTTCGCCCCACTGTACTCCAGCCTGCCTGACAAAGAGGGACCCTGTCTGAAAAAAAGAAAAAGAAAAAAAAAGCATATATATATATATAAAGATATATATATATATACACACACATACATAAATGTTTAACTTCACTTAGAGAAATGCAGATTAAAATTACACTGGGCCAGGCACAGTGGCTCACACTTGTAATCCTAGCACTTGGGAGGCTGAGGTAGGTGGATTGTTTAAGCCCAGGAGTTTGAGACCAGCGTGGACAACATGGCAAGACTCCCATCTCAACAAAAAATAAAAAAAATTAGCCAGGCGTGGTGGCATACACCTGTGGTCCCAGCTACTCCAGAGGCTGAGGTGGGAGGATGGCTTGAGGCCAGGAGATCAGGCTGCAGTGAGCTGTAATCACACTACTGCACTCCAGCCTGAGTGACTGAGTGAGACACTGTCTCAAATAAATAAGTAAAAATAAATAAATAATAAAATTAGGCCGGGCACAGTGGCTCATACCTGGAATCTCAGCGCTTTGGGAGGCTGAGGCAGGAGGATCCCTTGAGCCCAGTAGTTTGAGACCACCCTCAGCAACATGGGGAAACCCTGTCTCTACAAAAAAATAAAATAAAAATTAGCCAGGCATGGTGGCACACACCTGTGGTGTCAGCTACTTGGGAGGCTGAGGTGGGAGAATTGCTTGAGCCCAGGAGACGGAGGCTGCAGTGAGCCTAGATTGCACCATTGCACTCCAGCCTGAGTGACAGAGCGAGACTCCATCTCAAAAAAAAAAAAGAAAAAATTGGAGGTTGAATTGAGACTTACCAGCGTGAACTTTTATAACTCTTATATTTCCTAACTCTAAAAGGGCTTAGAAGCAATGTCAAATCAGTTGCAATGAGCACACCTAAAGCCTTATCTTGGTTTTTACTCCTTAGAGGAATGTCTGGTCCCAGGGCTGGGGTAAGGAAAGTTCAAAATAAACCTCGAACATCTTGTTAAGCCAAGAAGTGAGAAAGTGTTCAAAACATGATGGCAGATTGTTAAATGCACACAGGACCCAATTTGAACGGGTTCCCACTGGCCAAGTGTGAGAAAATGTGAGCACCAAACTAAGAATATAATGGATTATAACCCTGGTTATAAAACAGGAATTCTTTAGGTCATACTGATAATCAATCAATCAATAAGTGTGGGAGGTGCCCTTCCTTATACCAACTGATACATGTAAAGGAGTTGTGAAACTGGAAAATCACCATTCTCAACCATCCTCGTAAAGGTTGGTCCAAGCAAGAATAATTAATGAATGCTAAATCTAGGGAGAAAGTTTGGTGAGGAACAGAATATTTATATAGTTTCAAAGTGTCTCTCCACAGACTGCTAATTAGTTACAAAAGGTAAAACAGTAACTCTTCAGTAGAGAAAACAGACAACATCTTGATCAAAATGATCACCAATGAGGAACACAGGAACAAAGTGTGCCTCTGGATGTGATACACTGGAAAAAATACATTATTTGGGTTGGGAATAAGTTAGCTGAAATCTAATCTTAAGGAAACGTATAACAAACTCAAATTGAAGAACATTTGTAAAATAAGGAGCGATATGATGAAAGCTAATAAAAGGCTGAGGAACAGTTGCAGACTAAAGAAAACAAAACAAAACAAAAACAACAAAATGCAAAACATGATCCTGGACTGGAGGGAAAAAAATTTCATGAACATTATCACAGCAATTGAAAAAGTTGAGGTACAAGACTTATGATTTTCTCAATGTTAAATTCCTGAATGTAATAACTGATTTATAGCTATATAAGAGAATACCTTTGTTCTCAGGAAATACACAAATAAGACGACGGGGCCAGGCGCAATGGCTCATGCCTGTAATCTCAACACTTTGGGAGGCCGAGGTGGGAGAATTGCTTGAGCCCAGGAGTTCAAGACCAGCCTGGACAATGTAGCAAGACCTCCATCTCTAAATATATATCTATTTATATATATATATAATTTTTAAAGATAATAAGAGGTAAAGGGAAATGATATATGCAACCTATTCTAAAATGGTTCAGAAAATATATATATATATATATATATGAAGGGAACGAAAAAAGTATATGTGGCAAAATGTTAAACATTGGTAAATTTGGGTAAAGGATATATAAAAATTCTGAATATTATTCTTGCAATTTTAAGTTTGAATTATTTCAATGAAAAGTAAAAAACAAAAGTATGCCAAGTCTTAAGTAATCAGTTTCTAATTTCAGAAATGCATACCCTGAAGAAAAATGGTATCTCATGTTTGAACCATTCATTCAAGTATTTACTGAATTCATTCAACAAGCATTTACTGAATGTGCCAAGCAGTAAAGCGAGACAGAATACCCCAGTCATGCCCCTACTCTTAAGTGCTCTTACAGAGATAGGGCTGCCTCTATGTGTTTTTTCCATTTTTGCTGGAGTCACCTCATCTAGGATCCAAATATCAGGGGTGGGTATCAATGCAAATCCCTGAATCATCGTCATTGTTTTTATCATTGTAGTTGTCATTATCGTTGTAGTGTTTTTCTTCTTTAAATAGCAAAACCCCTTCCTAACACTTGAGAAAAGGTGAATTAAGAGAAACGAAGTTATATGTAGCTTTGTTTAAAGTCACGAAGTAGTAGTAATAGCATCCATTTCGAGACATTTCATTTTATGAGGACAGTAATTGTTCACATTTTAAGACTTGCTCTGATTTTGCAGAGCTTTTGAAGACATTTTCCCCTTGTTTGGGAATCAATATGAAAACATTGATTGTCCTGCAATTATCAATGTTACATTGTCTCTGGAGTTTTTGGCCTTGTTTCAATGCAATAAATCAAGTTGTAGATTGCTGGTGGCCTTAGCAGAGCAATTATCACTGCAGCACATAATATCCAGCTTGCTGCCTTATTGTGATTCAGAGACCTAGTCACAAGCTTGCTTTTTGTCTAAGAGCCAACAACTAAAAACCCAAGTTTCCATCAACAGAAGGAATAAATTGTGGTATATTCATACATGGAGTACTATGCGGCCACATAGGAGCTAACTACTGCTACATATAATACGGAGTAATCTCAGACATGATGTTGAACAAAAGCAGACAAGCACAAGTCAGTATGTGTGCATTTATTTATATGAAATTCAAAACAGCTACCACAAGTATAGGACACAGGAAGAATGTCTACCTTTGGGGAAGGGGGCAAATATTAACTGAGTAGGGGCCCAAGGGAGCCCTCTGAGGTACTGGAAATGTTCTATATTTTTATATGAGTGGTTACAGGGTATAATCATTGGTCAGGGCCAGGCTCATGCCTGTAATCCTAGCACTTTGGGAGGCCGAGGCGGGTGGATCACCTGAGGTCAGGAGTTTTGAGACCAGCCTGACCAACATGGCAAAACCCGGTCTCTACTAAAAATACAAAAAATTAGCTGGGTGTGGTGGCAGGCCCCTGTAATCCCAGCTACTCAGGAGGCTGAGGCAGGAGAATCGCTTGAACCTGGGAGGTGGAGGTTGTAGTGAGCCGAGATCCCGTCACTGTACACCAGCCTGGCGACAACAGCGAAACTCTGTCACACACACAAAAAATTAATTAAAAATAAATAAAAAATAAACATTGGTCAAAAATCATAAAGCTGTATCAACTGTATATAAATAATTCAATTAAAATATCATGCATAAAATCTGGGTGTAATAAAAACAAAGAATAATTTTTTTAAAACCCAAAGCAAGGCAAGGGGTGATGCTACCAAACTGCCATGTGTCAAAGATGTGATTAGAAGGAAATCCTTCAAGGGGAGCTTATTTATGGTATGCTAGATGTCTTCTGGCTCCATTCACACATGATAAATAACACCACCTCTCCAAGTCCACTGGTTTGTTTCTTCAAGGAAAGAGTTGGAACAGGATCAATGTTTACACTCACATGACACAAAACATCTATGTCATCTCCATCTGAGATCAGATGAAAGCTAAGTTTAAATGACAGTAGTTGTTATTCATTAATATAATTGGTAAAGAAAATATCAAACATTCTTGTCTGCATAAATAGCAAGACAAAAGCAAAATTAAACAAGTTAATAGCACAGACCCTGAAGTCAGAGAGCCAGGAGTTCTAGATGGGGCTTTGCTACTGAAGTGGCAGTGTGTGTTGCTTATCTGAAAGAAAACATTCCCAATTTGTTGGAAAGTTCTTCTTTAGCAGTAGTAATCGGTGTTTTATCCAACATATTTCTTAATAACTGTTGAGAAAAGGTTGAGACATCTTCCCAATTGGCACAGAAGTGCAATACAAGGCCAGAACATTAATTTCACGTTTTATTAAAAATTCATGGTAATTAAAAGGTTTTCGTTAAGTCTATTTATCAATTCTAAGAGAACCTAGAACAGGAATATGAACAAGCTCAGCAAAATGATCACAAGGCCACTAAAAGAATGTCTGATATTCCCCAGGCAGTCAAAGATGTTCAAAGGAAGAAAAGTATCCTGATTTAGAATTTTATACCCAGCACGGTTAAAGATCTCCTTTTTCTTCTGTTTTTTAACTTTCTTTTTTCTTCTTTTTCAAGACAACTCGTCACTAGGATTCCTTTTCTTCTAAACAATGACTTTCTCATTCTTTTTGGCTGTCTTAAAATGTGACAACAAAAAAGCATCTTTGCACATTAGGAAGCCGAGGCAGGGGGATCACTTGAGGTCAGGAGTTCGAGATTCGCCTGAGCAACATGGTGAAACCCCATCTCTATTAAAAATACAAAAATTAGCTAGGCATGGTGACATGCGCCTGTAGTCCCAGCTACTTGGGAGGCTGGGGCAGGAGACATGCTTCAACCCGGGAGGTGGAGGCTGCAGTGAGCTGAGATCGCACCACTGCACTCCAGCCTGGGTGACAGTGAGATTCCGTAAAAAAAAATACAAATTTAAATTTAAAAAAAAAAAGGAACTTTGTTTTTGCTTTATATTTCATGCTTTGATAAACATAAAAATTTGCTGTCTCCCCATCCCCCACCTCTCAGACTGAAGGTAGTCCAAGTACCTTGAGATTTTATGGAGTTTTACTTTTTTATAGTTTATAGGCAGTTTATGCCAAGCCTAAAAGTGTGAACTCTAGTCTGTATGTAGGCTTGGATTTAAAGCCCAGTTCCACCCCCACTTACTATGTGACTTTGGACATGTCGCGGTTCAGTTTGATGCTTCAGTTTCCTCATCTGTAAAATGGGAATATATTAGTGAACCAATTTCATAGGGTGGTTTTAAGAATTAAATGATATAGTGCAAGTAAAGAGTTGACTTGTTAAGTAAACACATACATATACTCAATATTAGCAGTTACAAATGTTAATTCTGAGTTGGCTCTCGCAAATTTTTTTAAAAATTGGTTGATTAAAAAACAGGCATATCGGCCGGGCACAGTGACTCACACCTGTAATCCTAGCACTTTGGGAGGCCGAGGCAGGATGACTGCCTGAGCTCAGGAGTTTGAGACTACCCTAGGCAACATGTTGAAACCGTCTCTACTAAAAATACGAAAATTAGCCAGGCATGGTGGCAGGCGCCTGTAGTCCCAGCCACTTGGGAGGTGAGGCAGGAAAATCATTTGAACCCAGGAGACGGAGGTTGTAGTGAGCGGATATCGCACCACTGCACTCTAACCTGGGCGACAGAGCAAGACTCCATCTCCAAAAAAAATCACTACTCTATACTTCTAAGAATCTTCTAAGAATCCCTGCTTCTTTTTAGTGCACATGACTTGGTTCCTCAGGCAATTATTTTACAATCTTCATTGCTGGCCATAATTGCAGTGCCACCAAATTACCAGTGCATCACAAATGGATTTGTAAAGAATAGTCACCCATATTTATAAATGATTTGCTTACAAAAATATCTGTTAAAGCTGGGCGCAGTGCTCACGCCTGTAATCCCAGCACTTTGGGAGGCTGAGGCAGGTAGATCACCTGAGCTCCCGACCTCAAGACCAGCCTGACCAACATAGAGAAACCCCGTCTCTACTAGTAAAACACAAAATTAGCTGCGTGTGGTGGCACATGCCTGTAATCCCAGCTACTCAGAAGGCTGAGGCAGGAGAATCGCATGAACCTGGGAGGTGGTGGTTGCAGTGAGCCAAGATTGTGCCATTGCACTCCAGCCTGGGCAACAAGAGTAAAACTCCATCTCAAAAAAAAAAACCTGTTAAAAATATTAAGTTAAAAATTTAAAGGACTTGTTTAGCATATAATCTGGCATTTAATCCATTTTACATTATAACTTTTTATTCTTAATAGTAAAAATGTCTTCTGATTTAAATAGTTTGGGAAATATTAACATCTAGGGGCTGATAAAATACTGTTGAATGTCAGGCTGGCCATCTACCTGGCAATACGAAATAAGCATAATAAAAAATATTCCATGTACCACACATTTTTTTTTTTTTGCTTGCAGTGGGGTATAGAAACAAAAACCCATCACCAATCATAAATCCAGCTGTTCACGTATGCCTTATCAATGATCAAGTATCTTGTGGGAACTTTCTGAAAAGGACAAGTGTTCCAACATGTAGAGCTTTTTCTCTACAGAAAAAACATCAGCTAATCAAAAGCCCATGTTGTTTCCTTTTCTGGGGATATTGTCAGTAACAAAGTAAATAAATTGCATGTTTTTCTACCTTTTTAGATAATACAATATTTTGCAAACTTGCCATGATTGTGAGGGTCAAATAAAAGAATACTATCTAAAATTTACAAATTAGGTTATCCTGGCTGGGCGCGGTGGCTCATGCCTGTGATCACAGTACTTTGGGAGACCAAGGCGGGTGGATCACCTGAAGTCAGGAGTTCCAGACCAGCCTGGCCAATGTGGCGAAACCCCATATCTACTAAAAATATAAAAATTAGCTGGGCGTGGTGGCACGTGCCTGCAGTCCCAGCTACTTGGGATGCTGAGGCAAGAGAATCGCTTAAACCTGAGAGGTGGAAGCTACAGTGAGCCGAGATTGCACTATTGCACTCCAGCCTGGGTGACACAGCAAGACTCCATCTCAAAAAAATAAATAAATAAATAAATAAATAAATAAATAAATAAATAAATACATACATAAAAATTAGGTTACCCTGCAATTCTGCCATGCATCTCCCTAGCATGCGAAACTAGGTGGTAGAGAAGATACAGCAACAGGAGACGTATCAAAGTGATCTGAGTGTTACAGAAAGTGGTAACTAAAAACCCTTAAATCTAACTTAGTAGAAGACAGGCTATATTTACTGAAGAGGGAGAGTCAATATGAGGCCTAAAAAATAGGAGACAAATAATTCATTGCCAGGCATGATGGCTGACACCTATAAGCCCAGCACTTTGGGAGGCCAAGGCAGGAGAATCGGGAGTTCGAGACCAGCCTGGGCAACAGATCAAGACCTCATTTCTAAAAAAGTAATTAACCAGATGTGGGAGTGTAACTGTAGTCTCAGCTACTCAGGAGGCTAGGCGGGAGCATGGCTTGAGCCCAGGAGGTTGAGGCTGCAGTAAGCTGTGATCACACCACTGCACTCCACCCTGGGTGACAGAGCAAGACTCTGTCCCTACTAAAAAAAAAAAAAAAAAAAAAAATTCATCGGTGTAGGGCCAAGTGCAGTGGCTCACACCTGTAATCCCAGTACTTCAGGAGGCCAGGAGTTTGAGACCAGCCTGGGCAACATAGCAAGATCTCCATCTCTACAAACAAAAATATTAGCTGGATGAGGTGGTGAGTGCCTGTAGTCTCAGCTACTTGGGAGACTGAGGTGGGAGGGTCTCTTGAACCCAGGAATTGCAGCCTGCAGTGACCTACAATTGTGTCACTGCACTCCAGCCTGGGCAACAGAGATCCTGTCTCTATAATACAAGAAATTAAAAAAATTCATTGGTGTAGCACTGGCATTGTCCAAAGGTACGTCTGCCCTGACTGGTTTACTCAAAGACGTCCCCATGACTGGTTAGGTCTCCTAGCAGAGATCCATGCAGCAGATTATCATAGCTGGACAGTGTTAGGCAGTATATTGACCAGCTCCACCCATGGTGCTTCCAACTCGGACTTAGGATTTAACTTTGCTTCCATGACAACTTGTCTAGTGCACTCATTAAACGTTAAGTATCCAGATACTCTTCAAAGTTATATACTTGCTTTCGGCCAGGCATGGTGGCTCACGCCTGTAGTCCCAATACTTTGAGAGACTGCGGCAGGCAGATCACTTGGGGTCAGGAGTTCAAGACCAGCCTGGCCAACATGGCGAAACTCTGTCTCTACTAAAAATACAAAAATTTTAGCCGGATGTAGTGTTGTGTGCCTGTAATCCCAGCAACTCGGGAGACTGGGACACAATAATTGCTTGAACTCAGGAGGCAGAGGTTGCAATGAACTGAGATCGCACCACTGCACTCCAGCCTTGGTAACAGAGCGAGACCCTGTCTCAAAAACAAAAAACAGACAAAAAAAACAAAGCCATATACTTGCTTTAAATGAATAATCTGGGATCACAATTTTAAACCAAAATAATAAGCAATTTTCAAAGTACTCTCCATTAACATCTCTCACATAACCAAAGATAGCATACTATAAACAAGGCACATTACTTGAGCTTATTTCATCTATGCAAGTCTTAGCATACGTGTTGAAACAAAGATTCCAGAAGTTTCCAATTAACCATTATACATCTAGTATCCACAGAAAAATGTCACCTGTTAGTTTGTATCAAAACTGTCAAATGATGCAGTCATACACATGCTTTAAAAGATACACGGTAGCCCAAAAAATGTCAGTTGTCTTATTCTGTTTTGCATCTCAAATTCTGCTATGAAACTAGGAGTTTCAAACAAACCACTGTGGATTATGAACGTTATTTACCATATACTACAGTCAGTTCTTTTTACTCATAGCAGTTATGTTCTATGAAATCACCATGGGCCGGGCACCATGGCTCACGCCTGTAATCCCAACACTTTGGGAGGCTGAGGAGGGTGATCACCTGAGGTCAGGAGTTTGAGACCAGCCAGGCCAACATGGTGAAACTCTGTCTCTACTAAAAATACAAAAATTAGCCAGGCGTGGTGGTGTGCGCCTGTAATCCCAGCTACTTGGGAGACTGAGGCATGAGAATTGTTTGAACCCGGGAGGCAGAGGCTGCAGTGAGCCGAGATCGTGCCACTGCACTCCAGCCCAGGCAACAAGAGCAAGACTCTGTCTCAAAAAAAACAAACAAACAAACAAAAAAAACAAAGAAATCACCATGAACACTGAATTATTAAATACAGGTTGAGTATCCCTAATCCAAAAAGCTCCAAAACCCTAAACTTTTGAGTGCTGACATGACACAAGTTGAAAATTCCACACCTGACCTCATGTGATGGGTCAGTCAAAACTTTGTTTCATGCACAAATTTACTGAAAATACTGTATAAAATTACATTCAGGCTGTAACATGTATGAAATAAATTGTTTAGACTTCAGTCCCATCCCCAAGATCTCATTCTGTATATGTAAATATTCCAAAATTCCAAGCATTTCTGAAAAGGGATAATCAACCTGTACTGACAGGGTTAGGTTCCTGTAAGCCTGTGACATTTCCAGCAATTAATACATGACCTTGTTTTATGTGTTTGTTAAGATACCTTATTTAATATACATTAATACTGAATTCATGTAACTCATGTCACCCATGCCTGGAAAAAAGCCTCCCTAACATCCATTTTCTCCAAAAGGCTCATCTCTTCCTTCTTGTGCTAAGGAACACCAGGTAACACTTCTGCGCTATGCTTGGGGGCCATTTTAAACAGCAAAATCCACCCACAAAAGGCACAAAAATGTCAAGAACATAGCACTCAAGAGACCATGAAAGGGATACTCGTCTGGGAAGTGTGTTATCAGGTGACGCAAACTTTTTGTTGCTCTGCACACATCCATGAAAGCAGCATGCACACTGATTTGGGGGTTACAAATAAATTTCAGTGAGTAGGCAAATTTGTAAATATGGAATCTGCAAATGAGATTCAACTGTTTCCTTAATTCCTGCAAGAATACAAATGTCTACTCCCCAAATCTGTTGGCTCTGGCCACTTAAAGTTTGCTCTATCTGAAAAAGCAGACATTTCAGGAACAGATGAATATGACTTATCTTCGAATCTCACAACAAATACTGACTTCCAATCAATCAGCTACCTAACATATAAAGCTATGAACCCAACCTGGCACTAGATTTTGGTGTGTGAACTAGTGTGTGCACTTTATAGATTTGACTTCAAGAGTCTCAAAATAGCCAGCTCTTTTAAAACCTCAAAATTTGAACCATTTTGTATTACAATTTTGAAAAAATATGGTGTTTCTCTGCCTTAACACAATGAAGAAAATCTTTCAAAAAAAAAAATTGTAATGAACCATCAGCCCCTGAGAGGGTATGTCTGTTGTGAGGCAAAATACAAAGTGATCAGGATCCCCACTGGATGCACTGTTCTATGCTAAAGGGTAGGAGGGTGGAGTTTGTATTATCTTGAGTTTCAAAACAAGAAGCCAAAGTGAAAAGCATTCTAGGTACAGAAGCATCACTAGGCTTCATCAGCAGGGAGGGCTGCCACTGTCACAAGCTAGGGTTTTGTTTAGATTTATTTAATCCCAAAGGGTAATAGAATTGTTTATTTAGCATGGAATGAGATAACCACACGTTTAACTTAGAAAGCTATCTCTAGCAGTAGTCCACAGAGAATGATCGGTTAGAAATTAAAACTCAAAAGTGTAAATTGCCTGGGTTATCAGTTTTATGCAGATACCCTATACTCCAGGCTAGATCTTCTAAATCCATCCTCCTAAAAGAACCCCACATCTTCACCTTTAACAAGTACTTTGGGTATTACACTAAAATTAAGCCACAATCATGAACTACCAAATTAAAGACGTTACAAGAATAAGGTTTAAAACTAATCAGAACTTTTAACACTTTAATATTAAAATCATACCAAAGCCTATCTTATCTACATCCTCTTCAAGAGTAGCTATCATTGTTTTATATCATGTAAGGGTTTAAGCTAATAATCTCATAGCCTAGAAACCTCAATATAACCATAAACTGGCAGGCCAGGCATGGTGGCTTATGCAGGAATAAGCCTTATGCTTATGCTTGAGCCCAGGAATTTGAGACCAGCCTGGACAAAATAGGGAGACCCCACCTCTACCCGCTAAAAAAAAAAAAACCCATAAACTGGCTTATCTTCAAAAGTGGATGGGTGTCAGTCTTGTACATGAAATATTAAGATCATGTAACAAATACATGTAACAAATTGTTTCAATAATCCGTATGGAAACCTTAACTCATAAAATGTACTACAGGAATTGTCTTGTGCCTTTTACATAAAACCAATAGACCCCTTGAACTTAACAGTACATTTTTCATGAAAGATTCTTATGTCGGCTCAGCACCATTAAGATATTACCTATTTATGCATGGCAATTATAAAGACTTTGAAAAAAAGCAAATCCGTGCACTGTTTAAGGAATTTTTATTAAAGCAAGAATTTTATAATCCAAATTACGTTTCCTTGCTCAGTTATCAATTCTATTACTTAAAACAGAACTGACATTTTGAGCTATTCCACAGTAAAGAATTACAAAATTAAAGAAAGGAATGCTTTAAATTTTTGTACTTTGCTGAAAATTCTTTTTCCCAGGGTCTATAAAACATTAATTTGTTTTTATATTTTACTATTTTTTTGTGTTTTTTTTTTTTGTTTTTAAATCAATAAGTAATCTAGGACTAGCATTATGTTTGCTAGACCTGGCATTTGCTCGGTACATAAGGTTCAAAGTTTCCTTTCCTTTTTTTATTTATTTTATATTTTGCAATGTTTTTTTTCCATAATATTTCAGTTTTTCGATGTTTAGATATTTTTCTTCGGTGAAGCACAAGTTTCTTTTCGTGGTCCCTGATCAATCTGTAAATGTTAAAAAAACAAATTAAGACCAGGACTATCACTTGTCAGTAGCAAATTAAAGCCCTTAGCCAAATTCAGTGTGGCTGTTTTTATCTATAGTTTTATTGGAACACAGCCATACCTGTTCATTTGTATACATACTATCTATGGTTGTCTTGACATGGTAACACTGGAACAAGATCATTTCAGAGATAACACAGTCCTCAAAGCCCAAAATATTTCCTATCTGGCCCTTTACAAAAAACATTTGCCAATCCCTGGTCCTGATCCTGGCTGCACTACTCAATTTCTTGGGAGTGATGAAAGACAGTAGTAGAGACCCAAGGGCACCACCCAAAAAGGAAAGGTAAAACTATGAAAGCCAACCTGTGACAGGTCATTTTATATATATATATTACTATACAAAATCTGGCAGGGCGCAGTGGCTCACGCCTGTAATTTCAAGACTTTGGGAGGCCAAGGTGGGCGGATCACTTGAGGTCTGAAGTTCCAGACCAGCCTGGCCAACATGGCAAAACCCCGAGTCTAGTAAAAATACAAAAATTAGCTGGGCACGGTGGCAGGCATGGGCCTGTAATCCCAGCTGCTCGGGAGGCTGAGGCAGGAGAATTGCTTGAACCTGGGAGGCGGAGGTTGCAGTGAGCCGAGATCGCGTCAATGCACTCCAGGTTGGGCGACAGAACGAAACTCCATCTCAAAACAAAAACAAAAACAAAACAACAACAAAAAAACACCACCTGAAAGTCCTGGGATTTTAAAAATCCAACAGTTAATGGGTAAAATTCCTTTAACTCCTCTATAGTTAGTTCCACTTTTCCTTGAAAAATTAGCAATACATTTAAATGAACTGTAAAATGATCTTTTGCTATGTACATTTCAAAATATGCTCAACAAACTTTATAAAAGATGAAGAAAACAAGCTTAAAACAACAAACCAGAGGGAAAAGCTCACTTTAAACAGTTGGAACACCGGTGGCACTGTTAACTGCTTTCTGGGCAGCCTCTTTAGCTTGGTGGGCTTGTAGTACAGCTACAGCTTCATCAACCTAAAAAAGGGGAAAACAGATAAACTGGTTCAGGAAAGGAACGGAAATAAAGAGTTTCATATTGGTAACATACCAATTCCCAACAAAGATAAGTTTCTTCCCTCAGATCAAAGTATAAATTGTTACATTAAACAACTATATCCATTCAATTTTGAGTTCTATTACACCACTATTCTAGAATTATGAATCGCTCCCCTGCACTTCTCTTTCCTTGTCCTCCCCACACTCGAAAAATATTTCTCTTTCTCCACTAGAGAAAGCAGCAGCAGTTGAGAGTATGGCTGTTGGAGCTGATGGGATTTGAAGCCAGGTTCTGCCACTTAAGAGTTGCGTGAGCATTTGGCAAATTATTCAGCCTGTTTCAGTTTACCTATCTATAAAATGGGGATAAATAGCGCCACAGGTTATTATGCAGACTTTACAACTGTACATGGCTTATATATAACACGATGTAAGTGTTCTGTAGAATTAAGTCTCCATAAAAAGCCATGTAATAACTGTGTAAGAGGCAACTTGGTAAATAAATTTAAATCACCTTAGAACGGAGTGACTCTGGAGACTCGAGCATATGAAGAAGTTCTGAATTATCAATCTCCAACAACATGCCAGTGATTTTACCAGCAAGAGTAGGGTGCATGGCTTGAATAAGAGGAAACAGCCGTTCACCTAGGAACAGAAACATTCAAAAACTCCCTTCAATAAAAAAAGGTTTTTAACTGCATTGAATTACCACATTAAACTGGGGTTTAAGAACCCTGCTTCTGTCTCACGTATATAATAACCCATAATCCACAATTTCATTATGTCTTCAAGGGAAGACAGAATAAAATCTGCCAAAAGGCAATTAACTCTTGATATTATCAGCTTGCCAATTAAGCAATGTTACCATTAGGTTGTTAAATCGGTGTTCAGGCAAAGTCAGAAGTTTTCTTCTCATTTGCTTCAAATTCCTTCTCTCAAAAATGTAGTGAGGGCCCATGGTGGGTAATGCCCTACTACCCTATTTATTACTAACAATACATTTTCTTATTGGCTTTCCAGTGGTTTTAATTAGGCAGACCAACTGTGCTATCATAATCATTCATGCCAATTCAGATCAATTCCACTGCCCTAGCTGTCAACTGATTGACCTAGTGCCTAAGTGATTCCTATATTTTCTAGTCTTTCTGAACTGACAAGGTGGGACAGAAGTACTCACCCAACATTTGCTTTTGCTCTTGAGGAGGGGCAGATGCCAACATGGAAGCAGTCAAAGGTTCCTGACCTTGTACATGAACAGCAGGCTAGACAGAAAAGAGAACTCTTTAAGTTTAAAGCACAGAAAAAAATGGCAAATACAAATAGTCATCAATGGACATCTGCTGAAGTGGTAGACTTCCAACGAAACATGAGGTGGAGAAGTTGAGTGAGCGAATTAGAAAGAAGCCAAAGTAGTTATTATACACTATGTATCACAGATACTTTTTTTTTTTTTTTTGAGATGGAGTCTCACTGTCGCCCAGGCTGGAATGCAATGGCACAATCTTGGCTCGCTGCAACCTCCGCCTCCGGATTCAAGCAACTTTCCTGCCTCAGCCTCCCCAGTAGCTGGGATTACAGGCATGTGCCACCATGCCTGGCTAATCTTTATATTTTTAGAGCTGGGGTTTCACCCTGTTGACCAGGCTGGTCTCAAACTCCTGACCTCAAGTGATCCACCTGCCTTGGCCTCCTGAAGTGCTGGGATTACACACAGGTGGTGAGCCACCACGCCCGGCCCATAGCTACTTATAATAGTTGTTTTAGAGCAGGCGTGGTGATTTAGGATGTGAATTTCTTGCTGCTTGTCCAATTCCAAAAGCATAAGACATTTTACATACTATCATATTAGCAGAATGTTCCAGATAGGCTCTCAATCTATCATGCAGCTGTCTTCACATTTTTTCTTTTGAGACAGAGTCTTGCTGTCACCCAGCAGGGATTACAGCTTGCTGCAGCCTTAAACTCCTGGGCTCCAGCAATCCTCCTGCCTCAGCCTTCCTAGCAGCTAGGACTAAGGCTTATGCCACCACACCCAGCTAGTTTTCTTTGTGGAGACAGGGTCCTGTATGTTGCCCAGGCTGGTCCCAAACTCCTGGTCTCAAGCAATCTGCCTGCCTCAGCCTCCCAAAGTGCTGGGGTTACAGGTGTGAGCCACTGTGCCCAGCTGTCTTCACATCTTTGATTTCACCCAAGAAACGTGATTTTTATTAAGAAATCATTAAATCCATACCTGTTGCATTGTAACTTGTGGCTGTGCATTAAGATGTTGCTGAGGATTGCGAACTCCTGCAGCATATTTATACTGTGGAACGGTGCGGACAGCAGGAGTAGCTGCAGCAGCTGCAGCTGCAGGACGTGGACCCATTGTCTGTGTTGATGTGTTAGCTAAAAAATAAGAACATTTTGTATTTTTATCTTGCTCTTTCAAATTGGTGATCAATTTTTAAAGGAAGGATTAAGACTCACCAACACGCTGTGTTGACATGACTCGTGGAACCTGTGAAGAAGCTGGTCTCATAGTACTAAATGGTGGTCTAGGAGCAGCTGGGCGGATAGCACCGGGCATATTTTGGAATGCTGCATTTTAAAGATGTGAATATACATTAACTGGGAAAATTTACTGAGTGAAAAGTGTTTATGCTGTTTTCTTCGATCTGAGGTTTGCATAAAAGACTAAAAAGTGACAAAACTTTTTAAAGCTGAGTCTTAACACTTGCCATTTTCCCAGACTCAGAGCATCGATAAGTAAAAACATTAATTCATACAAGGACGAGTACTTATATGTAGGGACCAGCCCCACAGGGTCGGTGGGCTTCTCCCTGTGTGCAGTGACGAGAGAGTGCAAAAATAAAGACACGAGACACAGAGATTAAAAAAAAAAAGACAGCTGGGCGCGGGGGACCACTACCACCAAGACACGGAGACCAGTAGTGGCCCCAAATGTCTGGCTGCACTGTTATTTATTGGATACAAAGCAAAAGGGGCAGGGTAAAGAGTGTGAGTCATCTCCAATGATAGGTAAGGTCACGTGGGTTACGTGTCCACTGGACAGGAGGCCCTTCCCCGCCTGGCAGCTGAGGCAGAGAGGGAGAGGAGACAGAGAGAAAGACAGCTTACGCCATTGTTTCTGCATATTAGAGACTTTCAGTACTTTCACTAATTTACTACTGCTAGCTAGAAGGCAGAGCCAGGTGTACAGGATGGAACATGAAGGCAGACGAGGAGCGTGACCACTGAAGCACAGCACCACAGGGAGACAGACGGTTAGGCCTCTGGATAATTGCAGGCAAGCCTGACTGATGTCAGGCCCTCCACAAGAGGTGGAGGAGTAGTCTTCTCTAAACTCCCCCGGGGAAAAGAAGACCCCCTTTCCCGGTCTGCTAAGTAGTGGGTGTTTTCCTTTGACACTTACGCTACCGCTAGACCTCGGTCCGCCTGGCAACAGGCGTCTTCCCAAACGCTGGCGTTACCACTAGACCAAGGAGCCCTTTGGTGGCCCTGTCTGGGCATAACAGAAGGCTCGCACTCTTGCCTTCTGGTCACTTCTCACTATGTCCCCTCAGCTCCTATCTCTGTATGGCCTGGTTTTTCCTAGGTTATGATTATAGAGCGAGGATTATTATGATATTGGAATAAAGAGTAATTGCTACAAACTAATGATTAATGATATTCATATACAATCATATCTAAGATCTATATCTGGTATAACTATTCTTATTTTATATTTTATTACATTGGAACAGCTCGTGTCCTCGGTCTCTTGCCTTGGCACCTGGGTGGGTTACCGCCCACACTTATAAATATACCTGAAACATAATCATGATAAAATTCTAAGTGCTCCCAGCCTGGCCAACAGGGCAAAATCCCGTCTCTACAAAAAATTTAAAAAATTAGCTGGGCGTGGTGGCATGTGCCTGTAGTCCCAGCTACTTGGGAGGCTGAGGCAGGAGGATCACTTGAACCCGAGAGGTGAAAGCTGCAGTAAGCCAAGATCATGCCACTGCACTCCAGACTCGAAGAAAGAGTGAAACTCTGTCTAAAAAAATAAACTCTTAAGTGCTCTTGGAATATAACATACTGTTCCACAGGACAAGACTTAAAATACCACGACTCTGATTCTCATACATGATTAAATGGAACGAGACCTTTAAAACTGTGGCCTGACAAAATATGAAATTGGCTGGGTGCCATGGCTCACGCCTGTACTCTCAACACTTTAGGAGGCTGACGTGGGCAGATGACCTGAGATCAGGAGCTCAAGACAAGCCTGGCCAACGTGGTGAAACCCCGTCTCTACTAATAATGCGTAAGTTAGCTGGGCGTGGTGGCGGGCACCTGTAATCCCAGCTACTCCAGAGGCTGAGGCAGGGAGAAATCGCTTGAACCTGGGAGGTGGAGGTTGCAGTGAGCCGAAACTGAGCCACTGCACTCGAGCCTGGGGCAACACAGCGAGACTGTCTCGAAAATAAATAAATAAATAAATAATGAAGAGCTGTACCTATTCCCAAAACTTTTATAAAGGGAAATCAAACCACTGTAGACATTACTATCTTAGCACTGTTTTTAAATGCTATAAAAATGAACATCCATAACCACAAATTATGTGAAATACAATAGTTAACCTAACATTGACATAGAAGAGCTGATTTACCCAATGCGTTATTTTTAACTCAATCTCCAACCTTAATTAAAAGAAAAAAGACTTACGATGAGGTCTGGCACCCTGAGCAGTCCAGCGAGGACTTGGTCTTAGTTGAGCAATTTGGCTAGGAGGATAGTATGCAGCACGGTTCTGAGTCTGCAGGGGAAAAAAGCACATGAGTTTATCAGTTGAAGAAAAAAGCAAATAATGCAATAAATTATATGTACTTTTTCAAAACATTTACCAGGACTTCACACTCAAGCATTTTTTCCAACTCAATCATAATTCACCTTTCTTAATGTTTCACATTTGCGGGGCGAGGGGCACAAAAAACACTAGAAATGACCAAATACGAAAACCTTCATGGTTCTGGTTGCCTTCTAAAACCTACCTGTGGGATAGCTGCCATGAAGTAACCTGAAGGAGGTGCTGGCTGGTAGGGGTTGATTACAGGGTTGGGCACAGCTCGTACACTTGCCATTCTCTGCATATACTGGTTAGTGAGGTGAGCCTGGCGCTCTTCTTTGCGCTGAGCTAAAGCTACATACAATGGCTTTGTGGCCACAATTCTACCGTTCATTTCTGTAACTGCTTTAGTGGCTTCTTCTGGGGAGGAGAAACATACAAAACCAAACCCTTTGCTGCGACCACCCTCCATCATAACCTATTAAAAAAAAGAAAAAAAAAGTTAACGTAATGGTAGAATGAGAAGCAAAAAAAGAGCATTACAATTTAGACAACTATAAATCACTGAATCAAATAACTAAACCCTGTTAATGCTTAATCATCTTGTATTCACCCATTGAGTTCACAATTTTTCCTTAATACCCAATTATTAAGGGCAAACTACACATATACATTACCCTAGCCAGGTCAGAGAACTGACAGAAGTGAAGGCTGCACAGAAACTTTTAAAGATTTTAGATACTGAATTTGATTGGATTTTCAATATTAAAATTTAATTATCTAAATAAATACATCCCAGGCCTACTAAATTGACTTTGGGGCACCACTGGAAGCATTTCCCAATTAAATTTTGACTATTCTAACAATTCAAGCTGACAAGATGCTTTACTATGCCTTTGAGAAAAAAGTAGTTGAATCTTACAATACCCACATCTTAAAATAAAAGTTTTCACATTCAAGAGCAGAGGATCCATAAATATTATGGTATAAAGAACACTCAAGAGGAAGGTTCTTCTAAAATTGATTGCAAAGACCTTTTAAATGAGCAATGAAGACTTGCAAAGAACCACTCGCTAGGCCAGCAATATATATAAGCATGCTATAAAACTACATTAACAGTATGCGAATGGCATAGGAACAAACGGTAATAAAACAGAGGCCAGAAATATACCCAAGCAATTATGGGAATTCACTGTGTTAAAGTTAACATTTTAAAGTACTGGGGAAAAAGGACTTTGGGCTACTCAATACATGACACACTGGGACAAATGAAAAAATGTAGAACTCTTAATTCACATTACATTGAAAAATCTTAAATGCCAGGTAGATTCTGAATCTGAACATAAAATGTAGAAATAGAGAGAAAACCTTTCTAAGATCACACACACACACACACACACACACACACACACACACACACACAAAGTGAGGTCTATAAAGTGGAAAATCCGAAGAAAATATTTCCAATATAAAACAAATGTTTGGCCGGGCGCGGTGGCTCACGCCTGTAATCCTAGCACTTTGGGAGGCCAAGGCGGGTGGATCACCTGAAGTCACGAGTTCGAGACCAGCCTGGCCAACATGGTGAAACCCCGTCTTTACTAAAAATACAAAAATTAGCCGGGCATGGTGGCAGGTGCATATAATCCCAGCTACTCGGGAAGCTGAGACAGGAAAACTGCTTGAACCCAGGGGGTGGAAGTTGCAGTGAACTGAGATCACACCACTTCACTCCACCTCAAAAAAATAATAAAACAAATGTTCCCTCAATCAATAAAAAGACAGACAACCACCCGGGCACGGTGGCTCACGCCTGTAATCCCAACACTTTAGGATGTCACCTGAGGTCAGGAGTTGGAAGACCAGCTTGGCCAACATGGTGAAACCCCATCTCTACTAAAAATACCAAAAATTAGCTGGGCGTAGTGGCGCATGCCTGTAATCCCAGCTACTCAGGAGGCTGAGGCAGGAGAATCGCTTGAACCCGGGAGGCAGAGGCTGCAGTGAGCTGAGATTGCACCACCGCACTCCAGCCCAGGCGAGAGTGAGACTCGTCTTTAAAAAAGACAAAAAAAAAAAAAAAACCTCATAAGTTTAAGAATTTGTGTTGCACTGCATTAAAAGCATTCTTGGGCCGCATGTGGCCTGCAAGCAGCGGGTTGGACAAGCTTGGCTTAAGCCCAGGAAAGGCTGAAGCTGCAGTGAGCTGTGATTGTGGCATGCCCCTGCACTCCAACCTGGGCAACATAGTGAGATCCTGTCTCAAGAAACAGAAAAACATGCATGCTTCATACATTCAAAATATGCTGATGCACAACACTCAATTTAAACAATATCCAGGGAACACACTGAAGACAAAAACATTCAGGAATAAATTCTATCATACTCCAATACTCTTACATAAAAAGCATAATCTGAAACACAAGACAACCATGGCACTTAAATCTTACTTGTATTCAACCACCTTT
The DNA here is from genome assembly GCF_029281585.2 of Gorilla gorilla gorilla. Lineage (NCBI taxonomy): Eukaryota > Metazoa > Chordata > Mammalia > Primates > Hominidae > Gorilla > Gorilla gorilla. The sequence continues at coordinate 106,549,425 of NC_073231.2, forward strand.
CCCCTCACATTTCCTCACTCTCACAGAAGCTTCCTCGGACTTGCCAGGAAAAGCTGACTAGAAAGATCAGCCACAGCGTCATTCCAGTTCAGTTGAGTTGTAATTTTTTCTATGCACTCTTCCCCAACCCCAGCAAAATTATGTATGCACAAAACCTTGCATATAGGGGAACTCTTGGCCCACGGACACTAGACAAAAACATCTAGAAGAGAACTTCTTAAATCAAGATTTCAGAATTTGTACTAGAATACTACTGCTGTGTTTCTTAATCTCTGATTTCAAATAAAAGAAAATATGATCTCTATTCTTACTGCTAGGGGGCAGGGGAGGGAACTGGGGATTGACTACCCAGAATGAATTGTAGAAATGAATAAACAGATCAGAACTATAGTAACAATTATAAGTCCCTAATAAATTGCTTGCTTTAGCAAAATGACTAGTTGTTGGAATAGTGCATATCATGTGAGGATATCAGCCTTCCTTAGCAAAGAGTTCAGCGCTTGCCATTTATAAGTTAACCATTAGGCTACGACAACCAGTTCAAATGTGAATTTAAGTTTTAGAAGTAACGAAGCAAACACCTCTCTAGTGGCTATAATAATACAAAATTTATATACATATATCTACATGTATGAATTTTTACCAGACCTCAAATAAATGAACCATATGTTTTCTTACCTTTGCACTAGTGATTGTACCAAATGGAGAAAACTCTTTCCGGAGACGTTCATCATCAATACCATCATCAAGATTTTTCACATAAAGATTAACGCCCTAAAAAGAAGAAAAGAAAACTATAGAAAAAGAAAACCATGGTGGTACCTAAGTACATCTATTATTTTACCCCATGTTTCTTCTCCTATTCCCCTCTCAAACCCTCCAGCTACCTGGAAGTAACTGAAATCAACGTAAAATAGGTTTCCTCATCCCTGTCTTATTTTGCTTGTTCAATTAAAAATGAACCTGGTATCTGGTGATCCTATCTTGCTTCATCTGTTCAAATTTGCGCTTAAGTTCCGTCTGCCGTTCCACCTTTTTCTGAGCTCGACCAACATAAATTTGTTTTCCATTGAGCTCCTTTCCGTTCATCTCATCCACAGCCTTCCCCCCAAAAAAAAAAGAAAAAAAAAAATCACAAAACTTCCAACTTACAGTTAACAGTTAAGACGAATTTGTTAAGTCACAAAAGCTAAAGACAAACCCATCCCAAAATCTCAAGGTTTTGGGACAATATAGGTTACCAATTTATACTCTCAAACCTAATGCATAAAATGCAAATAACTGAAAATATAAGAACATGTCAAATAGCTATTAGTATGCACATAGACTTCAACACAAGAGCAACTCAACTTTGTACCCCCTTCTTCCTGCTGAATACAGACCACTTACTTTCTGTGCATCTTCATGCCTTTCAAAGCTTACAAATCCAAATCCTTTGGATTTTCCACTTTCATCAGTCATTACTTTCACACTTAAGGCAGGCCCTAAAAAATTTTTTTACATAAATCAAAGATATTCCATACAACATTCACGTTATACATTTCAAATTTCAACATACAAAGCCGTGAAAAAAATTTCAAAGCTCCGTAACTTGACTCCTCCCTCCCAGCCTTCTATGCCCCAGGTAGGTATACTTTTCCATTGAAAGACCTTTTATTATTAAGAAGGTAAATACCTTCCCTCCCCTGAAGGATTCCTCCTTCCATTTAAGGAGGTACACTTTAAACGGCTGTAAAAAGTTTTATTCTCAGCTCTAGCACAAAAGAGTTGCATTTTTTACCCAATAATTTGATTTTTTCCCTTTTCTATAGAGACAGTGTATCATTCCATTGCCCAGGCTGGAGTGTAGCAGCACAATGAATAAGCTCACTTTAACTCAACTCCTGGACTCAGGTGATCCTCCTGCCTCAACTTACCAAGTAGCTGGGACTACTGGCCCACATACCACCATGCCTGGCTAATTTATTTTTTGTAGAGATAGGGTCTTGCTATGTTGCCCGGGCTAGTCTAAAACTTGTGGCTTCAAGTATCTTCCCTCTTTGACCTCCCCAAGCACTAGGGTTACAGGCATGAGCCACTGTGCTAAGACCAATTTGATTTTCTTTGTATCAATCAAGAAACAAGTATTTATTAAGCCTTGGCCTACCCGACTTTCAATAGGAGTGGAAGGAATACATGGTTGGACTCTTTGGTAAGACATAGGTAATATAGAAATTTGAAAGACAGGGAAAAAATATTTGTTTTTAAAGACACAGGTGAATTACCTGGAAGAGGAAGCATTTATTTCTGAAGACATGTTTTCCCCTAACTCCCTCTAAAGTAGGAGAGACAGGTAACTGAGGTGGGTGGTTATCTCAGGCAAGTGGGGCAGAAAAGGTTAAAAATCACATTTGATTACAGAAATTTAGAAGATGTATGGGCCAAGGCAGATTTTCTTCTGAATGTGCCTCTCTCCTGAGGCCAAAGTCAAGAAAATATGACATATTCACATATTTGTGGTCAACTTATGCAACATTACTCATAGGGTAGGTAGTTAACATCAACTTTTACAAATAGCTTCTAATTAAAAGACATTAAGAAGCATGACAGTTGAAATATATAAAAGGCAGTAGCTAAATTTGGGGGTTGAGATGTAAACATGATGTCACTTTCTACGTTTTATATCATCTGTCTTTGTGCAAAATGGTACTTTTTTGCTCTAGCGGAGGGCTTGATGTGACATGCTAGCATGGCAGTAAGATATTAGATTTCCTGGCCAGGTGCAGTGGCTCACACCTGTAATCCCAGCACTTTGGGAGGCCGAGGTGGCTGGATCACTTGAGGTCAGGAGTTGGAGACCAGCCTGGCCATCACGGTGAAACCCCGTCTCTACTAAAAATACAAAAATTAGCTGGGCATGGTGGCGCACACCTGTAATCCCAACTACTCAAGGTAGAGATAGGAGAACTGCTTGAACCCAGGAGGCGGAGGCTGCAGTGAGCCGAGATCACGCGACTGCACTCCAGCCCGGGTGACAGAGCGAGAGTCAAAAAAAAAAAAAAAAAAAAGTATTACATTTCCTAATTATTATTTGACATATTAAAAAAAGCAAGACACCTCTAAGTTCAACACAAAATGCAAAGGGCGGGGTCAAGCAAATCATCTGCACATGAACACTTAAAAGTTATTTTATCTGTTATACCCCTACCCAAACTAAGGCTGGTTTGTGCTTCATCAATTTCAAGTTTTATGAAGTTATTTTTAAATGCAGGAAATAAGTACTTTGAATCACTGGAAAATCTGAATTTTTGGCTTCATCGATGAAAAGTCATTGTTTTAAACTGCTCAAACATGATGTTACTTAGACTGACCAGCTTTATTGTTCTATGAGACTGCATTCCACTGTGGGCTGGCTGTGTCAAATATATGCTTCTGATGACATGGGATCTCTAATTACACACACACACACACACACACACAATCTCTCCAGCCTCTTAATGTAGTAAAATATTTTAAAATCTGTTCTAATTACTTGGTCATACCTTACTGTGCTAATCTAATGCTATTAACCTTTAACCTGGATAGAATTCTATTTATTTGCATTATACTACTTTGTAGTGTAATAGATGGCCAGCAGCTTAATTCAAATAACCACAAATATTTTAAAGTACCATGTAAGTCTAATTTTATTGACTTTAGTATAAAGTTATAGCTAAAATTAACACTGAGCACTAATTCAGAGCTTTGTGTGTAAAAATTTAATTAAGACACATTACCAAACTTGCCAAAGAGATCCTTAAGGCGCTCATCATCCATGTCTTCTCCAAAATTCTTGATGTAAACATTGGTGAATTCTTTTGCCCTAGCTCCAAGTTCAGCTTCCCGTTCTTTACGAGACTTAAATCGTCCAACAAATCTAATAAGATATACAAGGACTATAACATTAGATTCTATTTTATAAAGTTCAGATTAAGTAAGCCTGATGGTTGGTTTTGTTACTGTTACTGAGAATATTCGGAATCGCTAATAAAAAGCACACTACAAAATAGAAATAGGGCCGTAATTTAAGATATGACACCATGAAATATATGAATAAACCTCTAACTACAATCACAAAAAAAAAAACACTTCTTTTAATACACACTTCTCTCTTCTCTAGCTAACCTAGGGTTAAAGGGATCACTCCCATCAATACAAATGAGTGGAAGTGCATATGTACCATGCCAATAAAAAGACCTCTATCAAATTAAAAAGCTTTCATCGTCATTTTAAAGTGGCGCTTGCGCTTTGCCATCTCCTAGAATAAAAATTTAAACTTCCCAATCGTGTACTCTAACACACAACAGCCTGACATAACTGCAGCATTTTCAACAACATGACACTAAAACTTAATTTTTTCTGAATATAACAGTAGTAATTCAGAACAAGGATTACTGGGCTAGGCAGTGGCTCACACCTGTAATCCCAGCACTTTGCAAGGCCAAGGTGGGATGATCACTGGAGGCCAGGAATTCGAGTTCAGCCTGGCCAACATGGTGAAACTGTCTCTACTAAAGTACAAAAATTAGTTGGGTGTGGTGGTGTACACCTGTAATCCCACCTACTTGGGAGGCTGAAGCACGAGAATTGCTAGAACCCGGGAGGCAGAGGTGGCAGTGAGTGGAGATTGCACCACTGCACTCCAGCCTGGGCAAGAGAGCAAGACGTCTCAAAAATATAAAAATAAAAAGAACAACGATCACTGAAGAAAAAAAGGTAGCACATGTGTCATAGCATATTATAATACACAGCAAAGTAGAAGGAAAAACCACCTTACATAATCTCACCCTAGTCATCTAAATTTCCTTATCTCTAACCCAGCTTTAGAATAAAAAGTAAAATAAAAATAATTTCCTTATCTCTCCACAAAATATGGTTGGTCTTCGCTAAGCTATTAGTTTCATCAATGTTCTCAAAGGGAGCGTATTTCATTGTGACCATCACTTTCTGCTTTGTAAATAATGCTGCAACTTTTTTAAGAGACAAGGTCTTGCTATTTTGCCCTGGCTGGAGTGTAATAGCTGTTCACAGGCACAATCACAACACACTACAGCCTTGGCTCAAGCATCCTGCCTCAGCTTCCCAGTGGCTGGGAATAAAGGCACACTGCAGTAAAGCTGAAACTTTATGAAAGACACTTTGTGTATTTCTTCTTAGGACAGTTACAAATTTCCAAAAGAGTTATATCACTTTTACTCAAAACAGCAATATATCATTCTTTTCTGGATCCTGCCAGTGTTGGGCTTGCTTTTCTTTTCCTCCTAAAGCACTGGTAACAGGCATTTGTGAGTATTTATTTTTTTTTTTTAAAGACAGTTTCAATCTTGTCGCCCAGACTGGAGTACAATGGCGAAATCTCGGTTCACTGCAACCTCCGCCTCCCGGGTTTAAGTGATTCTCCTGCCTCAGCCTCCCGAGTAGCTAGGATTACAGGCATGCGCCTCCATGCCCAGCTAATTTTGTATTTTTAGTAGAGACGGTTTCTCCATGTTGGTCAGGCTGGTCTCAAACTCCCAACCTCAGGTGATCTGCCCACCTCGGCCTCCCAAAGTGCTGGGATTACAGGCATGAGCCACCGTGCCCAGACTTGTGAGTAATGTATGTCTCTCATTTTACAGTACATAAAGTAAATTATTTTGAGTTTCCTCACCTATAAAATGGGTTAATTTAACCAGTACCTCAATAATTATGAATATTAGGTTGGTCTGAATTCCTGATTTTTCACTAATGCACTCATTTTGAAAAAGCTTCATTTTTCTGTTTACTTATCTTCTGTTTTCCTTTTGGCATGAATGTTAATTATACTAAACCTGTTATTCGTATGTTACACTTACTGTGTAGAAAATTCAATTGTAAAAATCAAGATTAGCTTATTAATTTTCGAGTACAACTACATGAATTTTTCTTGTTATTCATCTTTAAAATGTTTTTATTCTTTTATCTTATGTGTATCTAACTTCTCCCTGACAAATATTAACTTAAAATGAATGGATTTGGAATTATTAAAAATAAGATTCAAAATATGGTTAGCTAGATATTTATAACTTACACTTTGCGATCATTTAGGAGCATTCCATTCATTTTTTCAATAGCTCTTTCAGCTGCTTCCTGCGTCTCAAAGTGTACAAATCCATAGCCCTTGGAACCATTTTCATCACAAACCACCTAGGGAAAAACATATACCCATTTTTCTTTATTTGCTATTGATTTAACATTTGTTCAGTGTTGAGAGACAATCTGTTAGCCATCTAACCTGGATATTTGTGAAATAAAGATATCCATTACTGCACAGTTCCTATTTCAAGCACTAAACTAAATGTAGCTCAACAATGTAAACATGTGTATCGGACATTTTTGGCTTACCTTACATGAAAGGATGTTACCAAAAGCAGAAAATGTATCATACAGTGCTTTATTATCAATGGATTTGTCCAGATTTTTAATGAATATGTTGCCTACTCCACTTTTGCGAAGTGATGGATCACGCTGAGACCACATGATGCGTACTGGCTTGCCCTTTATAACATCAAAATTCATGGTGTCCAAAGCACGCTCCGCTGCAGGAAAGACATTTTCAGAGTCAATATTACTTTAAAATTTTTGCTGGCTACTTAAGATTATATAAACTATGGTGAGTGGAGTGGGAGCACACATGGTCTCACAGTTGAACGCTTCCTCTTTAAGCTTCAAGATGGCTAGACCTTTCAAGTATCACACACTGGTGTGGGACCTAAGTTGTATAAAGCAAAGACAAATACCAGAAGCCCCCGAAATTTCTCACATATAAAAGGATGCCATATTGCTAATAATTAATGAATTCTTGAAGCAATCTCTTACCTTAATTGCCATTAAATCGAAAGCACTTTTTTCCTACTTATCAAAATCCAAATTCCTTCACATACAATCTGTTTAATGAGCAGTATAAAAGACATTACGCAACAGATTTATCTACAAGCTGGAAGTAGTTTATAGATTTAAATATTTTAACTTCTTCCCAACTACTTGCTAAAATTGGTCATTTCATTGCTAATAACTAACAATATTATATGAAAACTAGTCCATTTCCTAAAAAATGAAAGTTTCTGAATTATTGGGGGGAGGGTTTCAGTGATTCATGGCACAACTTCCATTTAAGAAAATGAAAGGCTAGACCAAGATTTGAATCATGCTTTCAAAAGCTAATGTGAAGTTAGACATATTTGGTTTCATAATCACAGAATTTTAAAAACACCAGGTCTGCAATATTCAGAAATCACCATTAACACTCTCTTGACACATAAAATCAATTTCACTTTAGATCGCTGATTTTCTTAACAACTGATTTAGTTATTTCTGAATACTGCTAGAAAATTTCAAAATCTACAATTAATTTCAGGATCTATAAAGGATTGAATTATGTATACCTGTACCACTAAAGGCTCTAAATGAAATAACACATCCTTAAATAAAAAGACTAGTCCCCGAAGAGAGGGAAAACGGTCCCTTTTAAGCCCTGAAACAATTCCTACAAATTCCATGCCAATGTAAATTTAAAGTTATTGACAGGATGAATTTTCCGGCCACCTCCTTTTTTATAAATGAAAGTTCCAGTTTCTAGAATATAGTGATAATCAGCTGTTAGCTCATTATCAATTGACCACACCTACTCAGCTTCCCTAGTTTTTTTTTTTTTTAGCTGACTTTGCTTGAGCTATTTTTCAATGAGTCACCTCTTCCTATGAAATTGAAAACTGGTCACTTTCAGAAGCTATTCTGCCTATCAATGTAGCAATAAGTTTTAAAAAAAGAACAAGAAATCCACTTAAGTAATTAATTGGATAGTAAATTGTACATATAGAAACTAGACAAATGGAAAACTGCCATATTTTTTTCAGTAGTTACGGTACTGGTCTACTGGTACAGACTGATAATATATACCGTACACTGTAACCACGGCAACCTGAAGTTCAACTCTTCGAATCCCAAGAAATGTAAAAATTGTTTTTTGGATTTAAAAACGTTAAGCTGAGAAAGAGTAACACTTTCAAGTTATCATTTTATGGTCTCTAGAATTCATTCCCATGTTTTCTCTACCAACTCTTAGGTTGTGATAACCTGCCCCAAAGTTATCTACCCCCATCTGACATGCATTGATACATCCTGCCTAAGGTTGACAAGAACTGTTATGAAGTGACATTTGGAGTTACTGCTTACAGAGCAAAAGGGCAGGAAACCTGCAGTGCAGTTTTACAACTTCTGGCTCTGTGTCACTCAATATTCTGCTTCCAAAATCAGTATCAACTTTACACAGTGAAGAGCTGATCAGTAACCTAAGTTCTACTGAATGAATGTTAATAGGAGCTTAAGTTCCACCCTTAAGGCCTTTTCTAATAAAAATGAATTCTTCATATTTCGATTATTTGACACGTATTCAAGTGGCCAGCCTGTAGGGGGGAAAAAGGCAAAATTGGGCCGTAAAATGGAATTAAGCTGACTTCTCAAAGCCAATTGATCTAAAGACAAATCCTAGCAACTCAACAGACCACAGATATTATCTGTTTACAAAATTGTGTTTCTGTTAACTGTTTAGCTTCAAAATAAAAGCACAAAGTTAGCTGCATTTCCCCCATAAATTTCAAGCTCAATTTAATCTCCGTTATTTTGTACTCAGTCATTTCTCAAGATTTACAGGTATCATGGGCCACTTTTAAAAATAAAAGAGAAACTTGAACTTCTTGCATGCTACAGATAAGACTGATCCAGTTGGAATTACACTAAAGTAACATTTTATAGTCAAACTTGACTATTTTATAAAGAAAAGCCCCTCAAAACGACAGGAACTATTTCAGAAGGTAACAGAATATACTCGAAAACCACCAGTATTGTGAATCTAAGATAAAATTTGACTAAAAATGGTCTAAGTTGCCTGAGAAAACTGGCCTTCAAAGTAGTCGGCTGCCACATCCCCTCCTCCCACTCTGCCCTTTTAATGTTAGAGAAATGCTTGATCTAGGGGAAACCCCAAATGCATGTCTCCAGTAAATTCCATTTCTAGATCCATCAGTCACTGATGAGTTCTGGGGAGTGGACTCACAAGCCTGAGGACCACCACCACACCACACATCGCCACAGGAACTTTATCCTAAGGCCTGGTGGCTCCCCCAGGCGACTGGGCCAGGAGCAGGAGCAGAAGCAGGCCTCGGGCCTGCGAGGTTACAGGGTTCAACACGTGGTATTTTTCGAGCACAGAACTGCACTTCCTCCCCAGGCTGGGGCGCCGGCAGGAGCTCCGGGTGGTGGGAGCGCCTCCACCTCTTACCCACGAAAGCAGCTCAGCGCTCAACGCCCCAGAATCCCGGGGCCACTGGCGGGAGCGCCGCGGAGGAACCGAATCTCACCCACCCTCCCGGCGCGTCATCACCCTAAAGTTTGAGAGCGTCTGAGGCCGAGAAAATGGTCGCAAAGGAGGAAGTAGCCGGGCGTGTGGCTGCCGGCAGCGCGGGTCCCCGCCGGCTCGGGAAACGCGGCTCCAGGGACCCCGGCGCCTTCCCGCCGGCCGTCGCGGGGTGACATGCCCTCCCGCCCCCCGCCCCGGGCCCGCCGGCCTACCCCGCCCGCCGCCGCCGCCCGAGCCTCATGGCCGCCCGCCCGACCGCGGAGCCCGGCGCTCACCGTCCGCCGGCTGCTGGAAGTTCACATACGCGTAGCCCAAGGAGCGGCGGGTGATCATGTCCCTGCAGACCCGGATGGAGAGGATGGGCCCGGCCGGGCTGAACTTCTCGTAGAGCATCGCCTCGGTCACGTCGGGGTGGAGGTCCCCCACGTACAGCGAGGCCATGGGGTAGCTAGGGGCGCTGGGGTTCATCTCGGCACGGCTGCCCGCAGGGCCACAGGCCGCGACCTTTCCGTGAGAGGATGAGAGCGAGTGCCGGGGCTGGGGGCCGGAGCCGGGGGGAGGGGAGCGGGGAGCAAGCGCAGAGGGACAAAAATCAACCGGAATTGAAAACTACTCAACGGCCGCACAACGGGGTCGATCCACTGCCGCTGGCTGCCGGCTGCCGGCGGGGAGCGAGGGTGGCGGTGTCGGGTCCGGGCAGCGGGAAGGCCTCGGTCTCTTGGTTCCTTCTTGGAGCTGCTGCGGGGCCGCGGGCGGGCGGGTCGGTCTCGGCTGCTTCACCGGGTTATTTTATAAAAGAGGAAGAAAAAAAATAAAAGTCTCCGGCGGGGGAGACGCGGATTTTTTGTAAATTTTTTTGGGGTTTTTTAAAAGATTTTTTTAGATTTTTTTTGGATTTTTTAATAATAAATGTGTGTTCCGAGCCCGGAGCACACACTCCGCACTCTCAGCACTAACCGCCGGGGAGAAGGGGAAGCACCGCCTCCTGCACCCTCTACTTATACCCCGCGCCGCACTCGCCCCGCCCCCGCGCGTCTGACGCCGGGGCCCCTACGCGAGCGTCAGCGCCGGAGTAGGAGGAGACGCGGAGGCCAGAGGGAGGAGGGAAGAGAAAACAGGAGGAAAGAGCAGAGAGGAAGGGAGAGGTGGCGGCGGTGGAGGCTGCGGTGTGGGGGTGGGGCTCGGGGGAAGGGGCGGGGCTTTTGCGCAGGCGCCGCGGCCGGAGTAGCGGAGCTCGCGCTGCGTCGCGTCCGTGGGGGTGGGGAGGGCGGCTCGCGGGCGGTCCTCGGGGGTGTTGGCTGAGGCGGCCCCGCCTTCCGCCCCGCCCGCCCCCGCCTCCACCAGGAGGAGCGTTAACCCGTCACCACGGCGGTGGGCGGTGCAAGGGACTTCCGGGTTCCTCCGCGTTAACCACCCCCCACGTGCGCGGCCGCCTGTGGCCTCTTCCCGCCGCGGCCGGCCCGGCTCCTCTAGCCCCAGCTCCGGGGGACGCCGGGCACGGGTGAGCGGGCGTGGTCCCCTCCGGGCCCGGTTTCCGAAACGTGCGTAGATGGAGCCAGCGTGGCTCCCTGTTCTATCCTACCCGGACCGCACTACGAGTCCCAGCGGGCACCGCCGCCACGCGCTTCGGCCGCAGAAGCGGTGCCTGCTGGGAGCTGGAGTCCCCAACGGCCGTGGCGCTCGCTGACCCCAGCTGGCTGCGCGGGTCCTGGCCGCCCGCTCCGGGACCCCCAACCGTCCTGCGCGCTGGACCCCGGCGCCGCTGGAGCTCCCGGCGCGGGGTGGGGGGTGCAGGGAGAGAGAGGGGAGGGCCCCTCGGGTTCCTCGTCCTCTTCTTTTCCAGCCCGACCCTCCTCCGTGTCTTCACTGGACGTTGTCGTTGGTCAAAGTGGCTTTAATTTGGGATAGCTGTGTTGGGGGTCTTTGGTCACTTCTTATCTTAAGGTGCTAGGCTGGAATCATTGATTTGTGCTGCTTCTGCCAGACATTTCTTGGCGATAGAAACCAGGAGTGGAGAAAAGTGAATGTTTTTCCTGAAAGTACGGATTTGTCACAATCACTACTATATGGCATCACAGCCCTGCAACCAGACAAAATTAGGAATAGTCTAAAACAACGTCCTTATAAATAACTAAAACAATTCTGCACATTAGTAGTGGGTTTTAATAGGAATGCTGTATTTAACGAATTGATAATAATAAAAACCGTCTCTAGGAATAACATTAAATCAACATACAAATTCCACTCGAAAGTAGTAAAGTGCTTTTACAGTTTTTAAAGCACTCGCGTAAACATACTATCATTTGTTCCTGAGAGCAATCTTGTGTGGGAGGTGGAGCAAGTAGTAATAATTTTACTTTACTGTTACGGGAACAGTCTCAAAGAAGTTAAATGATTGCCCAATTTATTCCTTAATTCAATAAACTTTAATGGATGTCAACTGTATTGCTAGGTGTGGAATTAAGTACTTTATATCTGTTCTCATTTAATTAGAATTTAAACCAGTGGAATCCCACATAAATACTATTTTGCTCCTATTAGAAAGACGATAAAATGTGACCGGGCGCGGTGGCTCACTCCTGTAATTCCAGCACTTTGGGAGGCTGACGCACGCTGATCACTTGAGGTCAGGAGTTCGAGACCAGCCTGGCCAACATGGTGAAACCCCGTCTCTACTAAAAATACAAAAAGTAGCCGGGCGCGGTGGCTTACGCCTGTAATCCCGGCACTTTGAGAAGCCGAGGGGGGCAGATCACGAGGTCAAGAGATCAAGACCATCCTGGCCAACATGGTGAAACCCTGTCTCTACTAAAAATACAAAAATTAGCTGGGCGTGGTGGCGCACGCCTGTAGTCCCAGCTACTGGAGAGCCTGAGGCAGGAGACTCGCTTGAACCCGGGAGGCGGAGGTTGCAGTGAGCCAGGATTGCGTCACTGCACTCCAGCCTGGTGACAGAGCGAGACTCAAATAAATAAAAACAGTTGTTAGGTTTCCAGGGCAGCTTGACAGGCAGTGATGCCCTGGATGGTAAGTGGAAGCATTCTCATCACTAGAAAAGGATATTAGTGCTTTGTAGGTGAATACATAGTTTGGGAAGGGAGCCAGTCATCAGGACGTCTATGCAGCTGTGGCTCTTGCACTCAGTAGATGTCACTGTCATATTTTATGGAGGTACAGTTGAGTATGTGCAAGGGAAAGTAGAAGCAAAGTCCATACCTGAGGAAAAGGAGCTGCTATTTAATAGAATAGGAGAGAGAGTCAGAGCCCAGGAGGAAACAGGAGTGGGATCTGGAACTGAAACCAAGAACCTGTTCCCTTGATCCATCAATCACCTCTTTTTATTTCCAGCCAGCTCCTTTCGCTCAGATCAGAAACTGGTCAATTCAGATCAAAAAGAAAACAAACCAATCTTCTCTTAATGACATATTCCTCTCTCATTCACTTTTTTTCATAGCCAAGCTTTTCATTTCTGCTTTCTCTCTCCTTAGTTCCTCAACACTACCGTATGACTTCCAGCTGCACTCAAATTGCCCCATCAAGAGTTGCCAGTGATCCCTGTTCTATTTGACAAATCCAATGGACTTTCTTCAGGTCCATTTTACTGGACATCTGCAGAGTTTGACACTGTTTTCCTCCCTCTCTTTTGTCACACACTCTCTTGGCGTCTGGGCTACACTTTTCTGGTTCTGCCTCTCAGACTCTTCCTCCTCTCCCCCAGTAACCATTCCCTGAACACCAGGTAGGATTGGGCACCCTTCCTTTGGTTTTTCCCCTGCCCCCCGCCAACCCCGCCACTACATTTACCACATTATATCAAAATAGTGTGTTTATGAGCGATCTCCCAAAATAAGTTGTAAGCTCCAAAAGAAGGCTTATGTCATGTTTATCTGCATCCCAACCATCTACCGTGAAGCCTGGCACACTGAGGGTGTATTTTTTCTTTTTAAACCTAACTTCAGGGAGAGGGCCAGCTAGGCCTTGTAGACTGACCATATAGGATGAGGGTTAGTTGGGAGGTCTCAACCTGATGGTCACATGGGCACCTAGGGCCGTGTTCACCTCCAGACTGCTTGGCCTGCTGCAGCATGTTACCTCTCAGCTCCACAAGCTGTTTCGGGGAGCGCTTCCTGACATGCTGGTTGGGCTCTCATTTCTAGTGCTGGAAGTAGTGGACTTTTAGTACCCCAAATCAGGCAAGCAGGGACAAGCAAGGACTCCTGGACAACAGGAGTCTGGACCTCCAAAGCTGAGGACGCTGTACGGTGGTAATCCCACTAATGTTCTGAGACCCCCTTTTTGATGTTAGCAGTCTGATTGCTTGTGATAGAGGTAATTAAGGCTACGAATAAAAGGCAGAAGATGAAATATTTGTTGATTCCTTTTGCCTTTTTGATTCACTACTCTCATTTTTCTCTCCTATCATTTTTTTTGTCTTAAAAAATGTGCTGTCTATGTTTATCTGGCTTGCCTGTGTTTATCTAATTTTAGATTGCAAGCTGTGGGACAGAATAATGTCTTTATATGTGCAGCATCTCACTGTGGGTGCCTAAGAATATCTAATGACATTAAAGTCATTCAATTAACCTGTTTTTATTTAATGAGTAAACTGTAAAGTTCTCCAGAGAGCTTATTCACTTGAACTTCACTAGCAATTTATAAGTAATTTTCAGGTTATATCCAGGATACATTCAGAATATATCCAGGATAATTTATAGTATCTTGTGTAATGTAAGATAACCTGGCCTTGTAAGATCTTTAGGTAATATAGAGAGATATATTTGAAATGGATAATAAGTGTATTCGTTGAGAGCAGATCCCTCTCAATTGAAGGGGTATACTTTCTGTAGATCCTTGAAATAGAAAAAATATTATATGATGTCTGTGATAAAATCAAAACTATGCAATGTTTCAGAAGATGAGCTTCCCACTTAATTGGTTTGCCAGGTTGGTGAGGAACATAACACCTACTCAGATTTGCAAATTGTCATGCCCATGATCAGAGGAATTCCTATAATGAGACTCACTTAGAGTTTATGTTTTCTTCCATACGCATTGCATATTTTTCTCATACCAACCAAGAATGAAGAAAGGAATTTACGTGAGTTTGAAATGGGGTCCTGTTTCTAGATAGTGTGTGAGATGTCGTAACCTGACATTAGTTCTGAGAAAATGGCAAGCAATCAGACTGCTAACATCAAAGAGGGTATCTCAGAACATTAGTGGGATCACTGCCATACAGCGTCCTCAGCTTTGGAGGTCCAGAACCTCCTGTTGTCCAGAAGTCCTTGCTCGTCCCTGCTTGCCTGACTTTGGGTACCAAAAATCCACTACTTCCAAGCTCAGCACTAGAAATGAGAACCCAGCCAGCGTGTCAGGAAACGCTCCCTGAAAGAGCTCCTGGAGTTTAGAGCTAACATGCTGCGGCAGGATTAAGGGTCATAAGGTCAAGGGTCATAAACACAGACTCAGAAACACAGAAACATTGGGAAAAAAATGTAGTTAGTGATTTTGTTGTAGAAGAGAATATGAGAAATCTCAAAATACTAAGGTTTCTTACAAGGTGCTTTTCTAATGGCATAGCCATCTATGTTAAACCAGTGTAGTTGTTATAATGATTGTTCAATATAACAGGGATACTACGGCCAGGCACGGTGGCTCACGCCTGTAATTCCAGCACTTTGGGAGGCCAAGATCGGCAGATCACAAGGTCAGGAGTTCGAGACCAGCCTGGCCAACATGGTGAAACCCTGTCTCTACTAAAAATACAAAAAATTAGCCAAGCGTGGTGGCGTGCGCCTGTAATCCCAGCTACTCAGAAGGCTGAGGCATGAAAATCACTTGAACCCGGAAGGTGGAGGTTGCAGTGAGCTGAGATCGCACCACTGCGCTCCAGCCTGGGACAGAGCAAGACTCTGTCTCAAAACAAAAACAAAAAACAAAACAGGGATACTACTACCTTCCTAATAGGATTCTTGTAAGACTTGAGTAAAATATTATGTGTAAACTTCTTTTTTTTTTTTTTTTTTGAGACAGTCTTGCCCCATCCCCCAGGCTGAAGTGCAGTGGCACGATCTCTGCTCACTGCAACCTCCGTCTCCTGGGTGTGATTCTCCTGCTTCACCCTCCCAAGTAGCTGGGATTACAGGCACATACCACCAAGCCTGGCTCATTTGTGTATTTTTAGTAGAGACGGGGTTTCTCCATGTTGGCCAGGCTGGTCTTGAACTCCTGAACTCAGGTGATCCACTAGCCTCGGCCCTCAAAAGTGCTGGGATTACAGGCGTGAACCACCACACCTAGCCTATATGTAAATTTTAATAGCATAATGTACAGCGCTACCACTTATCGAATACCTCTTATCTCTCTCTATTACCACACATCAATTGATTTGGTAGATACCAAGTTCAAATGTGTGACAGAAGTATTAAGCAGAGACATACACAAGAGGCTGGGGAGGGGCAAAAAAAAAAAAATAAATAAAAGAGACATACACATGCAGACACATGAAAGAGATACAACTGTTACTGTCCTAAACTAATTTAGAGAACAGAAAAATGCAATGACCCCATTGAGACAATATTAAATATTAGATGCATAACAAAAAAACTCACGAGAGGGGTCAAAGTGAGAATATTCTTGCAATGGGTCATATTCTAGGACCACTGTTCTTAAGGCACAAATACTTTAAGAACATAGGTTAAGATGTAAAGTATTTGGGGCTGGGCACGGTCACTCATGCCTGTAATTCCAGCACTTTGGGAGGCCGAGGCGGGCAGATCACTTGAGGTCAGGAGTTTGAGACCAGCCTGGCCAGCATGGTAAAACCCCATCTCTACTAAAAATACAAAACTTAATTGGGCATGGTGGTGCATACCTGTAATCCCAGCTACTTGGGAGGCTGAGGCAGGAGAATTGCTTGAACCTGGGAGGCGGAGGTTGCAGTGAGCTGAGATCACGCCACTGTGCTCCAGCCTAGGCGACAAAGGCAGTGAGCTGAGATCACGCCACTGTGCTCCAGCCTGGGTGACGAAGCTAGACTCCATCTCAAAAAAAAAAAAAAGATATAAAGTATTTGGCCAGGCACAGGCATGGTGGCTGGCTCACACCTGTAAACCCAGCACTTTGGGAGGCCGAGGTGGCACAATTGCTTGAGGCCAGGAGCTTAAGACCAGCCTGGGTAGCACAGTGACACCTCATCTCTACAAAGTTAAAACAAAACAAAACAAAGCCAGGTGCGGTGGTGTGCATTTGTGGTCCCCACTACTGGGAGGCTGAGGCAAGAGGATCACTTGAGCCAGGGAGGTTGAGGCTGCGGTGAGCTGTGATTGTACCACTACACTCCAGCCTGGGTGACAGAGTGAGACCCTGTCTCTAAACAAACAACAAAAAGATATAAAGAATGACAAAAATACTTTTCAGGTAAATAGAAGAAATTTTAATTTTATTAAGAGCTAATATTAATGGAGCATGGATATTTATTGAACCTGGATAATTTTCTTTTTTCTTTCTTTTTTTTTTTGAGACAGAGTCTCGCTCTTGTTGCCCAGGCTGGAGTGCAATGGCACAATCTCAGCTCACTGCAACCTCTGCCTCCTGGGCTCAAGCGATTCTCCTGCCTTAGCCTCCTGAGTAGCTGGTATTACAGGTGGCCACCACCATGCCCAGCTACATTTTTTGTATTTTTAGTAGAGATGGGGTTTCACCATATTGACCAGGTCGGTCTCAAACTCGTGACCTCAGGTAATCCACCCGCCTCAGCCTCCCAAAGTGCTGGGATTACAGGCGTGAGCCACTGCTCCTGGCTGAACCTGGGTAATTTTATTGCCTCCTCACAGAATCTTATCAGGCAGAAAACTACAGTATTGCCGGTGAGGAAACTGAGGCTAAAGTAGTAGAACAACTTTGATTCAAACACAGGCAGTGCAAATTTCAAAGGTTGTCTTTGATGTGGGAATGACAGGGGGCAGAACAGTACTTGGAATAAGGAAAGGAAAGGGCATTGTAAGGTGGAAGAAATAACATCAGGAATGTGGTGGAGGTGGGCATAAGCAGCATGTGTTGAAGGGATGATGATCCCTTGGCTGAAACAGGGTGAATAGGAGGGCATAAAGGCAGGCAGGAGAGGAGGCAAGTACGGTAAACAATAGATTAGGGCTTGAATGAAAAGGGAACATAGGATCTAAACTCTCGGCTTTCAGGTTTTTTCCAAAAGGTAATTCCAGTGGTGGTGTAAAAGTACTGGATTTGAAAGATGAGAGCCAAAAGAAGACCAATTGAGATATTCTTGGAAATGGCCTCACTTTCATCTTCCTGGAAGTCGAAGAAACAAGTTCCTAACTGTCTAATGAAAAGCAGCACAACAGTTTTATTCAGGAAGACTAATTTTTTTCCTATAGTAAATCTTTAAAAGAATTTATTGTGTAGCTCTTTAAAGACATTGAATTATATAAGTCAATTATTCATTCACTACAAATCAAATGCTTTTTAGGCCTACAGTGTGTGTTGTTATAAATGTTGTTATAAACATTAAAACCACTGAAGTGTCTGCCCTTATGGAGTTTACTTTCTAGAGAAATTGTCTAGGGCAGTTGTCTTAAACAGTGATTTTTATTTTTATTTGTTTTTATATTCTATTTTTTTCTGCAACAAAAGCCACATTCAAATGATTGTTTTTAATGCAAGAACAATTTTTTTGTCAACTCTTTCCTTTTTCTCTCTCCCCTTTCCTTTCCTTTCCTCTTCTTTCCTCTCCTTTCCCTTCCTTTCGAGACAGGGTCTCACTCTGTTGCCCAGGCTGGAAATGCAGTGGCACAATCTTGGCTCACTGCAGCCTCCACCTTCCAGACTCAAATGATCCTCCCAATTCAGCCTTCTGAATAGCTGAGATTACAGGTGAGTGCCACTACGCCCAGCTAATGTTTTATGTTTTGTAGAGACAGGGTTTTTTATGTTGCTCAGACTGGTCTCAAACTCCTGGGCTCAAGCAATCCACCCTCCTCAGCCTCCCAAAGTGTTGGGATTACAGTCATGAGCCACCAGGCCCAGCCTCTTTTGTCAGCTCTTATTAATGGCAAATTGCCAGCCTGGCTAACATGGTGAAACCCCATCTCTACTGAAAATACAAAAATTAGCCGGGCATGGTGATTGTCACCTGTAGTCCCACCTGCTTGGGAGGCTGAGGCACGAAAATCGCTTGAACCTGGGAGGCAGAGGTTGCAGTGAGCCGAGATCACACCACTGCACTCCAGCCTGGGTGACAGAGTGAGACTCTGTCTCTGAAGAAAAATAAATAATGGCAAATCGTAATGCACTAATGGCATTCCTGTTGAGAACTAAATTTAACATAAAGCTTACGAAATCTACAGAAACTGATGGTGGTGCACCCTTTAGGCAACATATCTCAAATATCAGTGATTTTATCTGGGCTTTTTAAAAGAGCTGGGGCTGGGCACTGTCGCTCGCACCTGTAATCCCAGCAGTCTGGGAGGCCGAGGTGGGTGGATTGCTTGAACCCAGAAGTTCCAGACTGGCCTGGGCAACATGGTGAAACCCCATCTCTACAAAAAATACAAAAATTAGCCAGGTGTGGTCGTGCATACCTGTAGTCCCAGCTACTTGGGAGGCTGAGGTGGGAGGGTTGCTTGAGCCCAGGAGGTGGAGGCTGCAGTGAGCCATGATCGCACCACTGCACTCCAACCTGGGAGACGCAGCGAGACCCTGTCTCAAAATAAAAAATAAAGCCGGGTGCGGTGGCTCACGCCTGTAATCCCAGCACTTTGGGAGGCCAAGGTGGGCGGATCACTTGAGGTCAGGAGTTGGAGACCAGACTGGCCATCATGGCGAAACCCCACTCTATTAAAAATACAAAAATTAGCCGGGCACAGCAGCAGGCACCTGTAATCCCAGCTACTCGGATGGCTGAGGCAGGAGAATCGCTTGAAACCAGAAGGCGGAGGTTGCAGTGAGCTGAGATCATGCCACTGCACTCCAGCCTGGGCAAAAGAGTGAAACTGTCTCAAAAAAATAAAATAAAATAAAATAAAATAAAATAAAATAAAATAAAATAAAATAAAATAAAATAAAATAAAATAAAATAAAATGAAAAATTAAAACATGATAATAGCCACCATTTAAGGAGCCCTTTTGCTTAAAACAACAGCTCAGGGGAGCCAAGTGAGGCCCAAATAAGGTCAGCACACAGCGAGACCCCAGGTCCAGGCTCGCTAGCGGTGTGCTGAGTGGTAGCACTGCCTTCTCTGGGGTAGACCATGACAGAGGTGCCAGGCAGCTCTTGTGAATCATAAATGACCTACCTGTCAGATTAAATGATGAAATCAGTTCCAGTTTTGTATTACTAATTAGGGGACAGCTCCTGTAACTATGGTTCATTGGTTTGTTTTCTCTTCTAGGAAACCAACCAGGTATGAACAACTCCCTTCTAGTAATCTTTCTTTTGGCTCCTTCACAGGCTGAGCAAGAAAATATTTTTATGCTGAATGGTGGTAATGGCTTATGTCCTGACAATTGTGTGTCAAATGATTGTCGTGACAGAATGATGTGTGTAGGTACCTGTCCAGTGTGTCTCTGTCTTGCAAATCTATAGTTGTATTGTCTGAATGATAAACCTACTGTTCATCAGAATTACCTCAAGTTACCTACATTATACCATTTCCTTGTCATGAATAATTTTGGAACATTGTTCATTTCCTTTCATATAAAAATCTATTTTTAAAAGATAATGTGAAGGTAGCCTATCTGCCATTTAACTATTGATAAGATAATTTGCATTTTTAAAAAATCCTAGCCTCTCAAGAGAAAAATGGAGAAGCTGAAAGCCATTCCCATCTAAGAACTCAGAGGTGTCAGTTGTTTGCCTGCCAACGCTCTCATGTGAACTAAGAGAATGGAACCGCGCATTCGTGAAGTGCTCAGTAAGCAAACAAAACGAAGACTTCTTGTGAGGGACAAAATCATTGGTTTGGTCACCTTAGTGAGATGCATTTTAAGAGAAAAGCAAAGAATTTTAATGTTATTCAGTAGTTTTACTATTAGTATTAATAATTGCATTACTATTTCATGCTTTTTTCTATTGCCAAATAAAAGAAATAAGGGATTATGCTAACTTTGTTAAGAATTTAACATTTTTTTAGAGTGATAATTCAGTGTTTCATTGAGTTATAAAGAAAGAGAAATATAATTATAACTTGGAAGAAGAATAAAAAATTCGAGTAGACATGCAGTAATGAAAGAACTAAGTTGAAAATGTTCACACAAACTAATAACACTTAATAAAATATGTCTTTTCTAACTTTGTTCAATGAAATTGCCAAGGAGCAATATTACACCACCAACATGAGCCTGATCATATGCACTCCTGCTGGCTAAATTTTGAGGTCTAAAACCATTTTTCACTTAAAGGAACCAACACACCTCAGAAAAATGGCTGATTCCATGTCTGGGTCTAGGGAAGCACAGGTGAGTCTTGGAACATTTTGTTTGGGCCAGAAGGCAAGTACTTTCTAAAAGTAATGGTGTTGGGGCCTGGCATGGTGGCTCACGCCTGTAATCCCAGCATTTTACAGCTCGCCTGTAATCCCAATCCCAGGCCAAGGCAGGAGGATCATTTGAGGTCAGGAGTTCGAGACCAGATTAGCCAACATGGCAAAACACTGTCCTACTAAAAATACAAAAATTAGCCAGTTGTGATGGTGTGTGCCTGTAGTCCCAGCTACTCGGGAGGCTGAGGTGGGAGGATCACTTGAACCCAGGAAGTGGAGATTGCAGTGAGTCAAGATCATGCCACTGCACTCCAGCCTGGGTGACAGAGCGAGACTCCATCTCAAAATATATATATATATATAAATAAAAATAACAGTGTTGAAAATAATGGGAGAATACAGAAGCCAGTTTAATGGGACACGCATTGACTAGATTCTGTTAAACTGTGTATCAAAAGGAAAATGATGACTATAGTTAGTTGAAATGCCTTAAGTAGGGAGGTGATGAATTCATAATGATAGCAAAAATGAGATAAGTCGATGAATTGTACTAAAGAAATTGAATATATCAATCTCATTATTTACCCTGTTATCATGTTAGTACTACTGACTCATTTATTGAGTCAGTGCAGATACCAAATTCAGTAAATAACAAGTATGTTAATTTTAAGTTTACATTGAGAAAAATAGTTCTTTAACTCTTAGGCTATAATGCTTGTGTCTACTAGTGCAAACCGCTTTTTTTGTAGTGACGAAATTATTTGTGTATGTAGGCACCTTCCAAGTGCATCCCTGCCTGCCTTAGAAATTGAATACTGAGGGTTTTGATTGCACCTCAAAATGTCATTTTAGTGAATCATCTCAGGAAAACTGGTGTTGGAATATATTCGAATTTGTTTCAGTCAACTAAGTTTTGTTTTATTTATGTATTTATTCTGAGATGGAGTCTCGCTCTGTTATGCAGGCTGGAGTGCAGTGACTCACTGTAACCTTTGCCTCCTGGGTTCAAGTGATTCTCCTGCCTCAGCCTCCTGAGTAGCTGGAATTACAGGTGCATGCCACCACACCTGGCTAATTTTTGTATTTTTAGAGAGACTAGGTTTCACTATGTTGGCCAGGCTGGTCTGAAACTCCTGACCTCAGTTGATCTACCTGCCTCAGCCTGTCAAAGTGCTGGGATTACAGGTGTGAGCCACTGCGCTCGGCCTATCAAATAAATTTTAAGAGGCAGTTTATAACTCTGGTGGTATTTTGTTTAAGTATATAGCAGGCTGTTCAATAGAAGTTTCCACGATGATGAAAATATTGTATATCTGTGCTGACCAATATGGTAGCCATTAGTCACATGTAGCTAATGGTTACTGAACACTGAAATGTGGCTACTGTGACCAAGAAACTGAATTTTTAGTTTAATTTCATTTAATTTAGATTTAAAGTAAAATAGACACATGTGGCTAATGACTAATGTATTGAACAATATAGGTCTAGATTTCCAGTCACTTTTAATTTTTTTTTAGAGACAGGGTCTCAATCTGTTGTCCAGGCTGGAGTGCTGTGGTGTGATAATAGTTCACTGCAGCCTCAAACTCCTGGCTCCAGCAATCCTCCCACTTCAGCCTCCCAAATAGCTGGGACTACAGGCTTGCGCCACCATGCCTGGCTAATTTTAAAGTTTATTTGTAGAGATAGGAGGTCTTCCTATGTTGCCCAGGCTACTCTAGAGCACTTGGCCTCAAGAGATGCCCCTAAAGCTCTGGGAATATATGCCTGAACCACTGCACTGTTCTATTAAGCCTCCTTCAAATTAGATGGTTTTTCCTCAGTGTGACCTCTTGAGAAAAAAAAGAAAAAGAAAAAGAAAACATAAAAACAAAAAAATAGATGGTTTACCCAGTGATGCAAATTTCTTCTCACCAATTCTGGAAGATTGTCCATTTTCTTTCAGATAAGGATCTATATTGAAAAAATTTAGAATTTATTGTTTGAATAGGTAAATTCATATTGTTTCAGAACACTAAAGTGACAAAAAGATGTATAGTAAGAATTATCTCCCATCCTATCCCTCAGCTACCCAGGTCTCTTCAGCATAGGTGTGACCGATGTTACCGGTTTCTTATATATCCCAAAGACACTTTATGCATTTACAAGTAATGTTAGTACATCACTGTTGTTCACAAGGCATTTTTAATTCCTCTTAACATATTTTAAGGGTCACTTTATATCATTTCATCAACTGTCTCCTTCCTATGACTGTGTATTCTTAAGAATCTGTTTTAAAAGATACCTGAAGGTGGCCTGTCTGCCATTTTGACAGTCAACGAGATAACTTGCATTTGAAATGTTAAAAATCCTAATTTTGACCAGGCACAGTAGCTCACCCCTATAATCCCAGCACTTTGGGAGGCCAAGGCAGGAGGATGGCTTAAAGCTAGAAGTTTGAGAGCAGCCTGGACAACATAGTGAGACCCTGTCTCTACAAAAAATAATTTTAAAAAATCATAATTTCATAAGACAGGTAATCATAACAGCAGGTAGAGCCTGTGACAGCCCCTACTCGGTGCACCCTGCCCATATGCAGGAAGCTCGCATTTCAAAATACCTAGTCCTTTTTCTTTTCAACACTTGTATTTTGGGGGCCGGGCTTGGTGGCTCACACCTACAGTCCCAGCACTTTGGGAGGCCAAGGTGGGCAGATGACGTGAGGTCAGGAGTTCAAGACCAGCCTGGCCAACATGGCGAAACCCCATCTCTACTAAAAACACAAAAATTAGCTGGGCCTGGTGGCAATGCCTGTAATCCCAGCTACTCAAGAGGCTGATGCAGGAGAATCACTTGAACTCAGGAGATGGAGATTGCAGTGAGCCGAGATCGCACTGCTGCACCAAAAAAAAAAACAACAAAAAACTTATATTTTGAACAAAATCTAGTTAAGTTTTGTGAAGTGATCCAAGATATTATAATGATAAATATGACTGTTTAAAAAATAACACAATTTAAATTTCAGTAATATGTAATTTCCTTTAGTGGTTTTCCATTGCACAAAGAATAACATCCAAACTCCTCCCCAAGGCTCACCAAGCTTTGTGTGATCTGGCTCCAGACTTCTTAATCAGGAGGCTCCAGCCACATAGACCTCTTAGCACAGCCAGCTTTTGCTGCCCTAGGGCCCTTGTACTCACTCTTCTCTCAGCTGGCATGCTCCCTCCTGGGCTCCTGTGCCTCTCTACTTCATCCTCCATCCTGGCTGGCACAGTGGCTCATACCTGTAGTCCCAGCACTCTGGGAGACCAAGGAGGGAGGATTGCTTGAGCTCAGGACTTTGAGACCCACCTGGGCAACACAGCGAGACCTCGTCCTTACTAAAATTTGGAAAAATTAGGCTGGGCACAGTGGCTCACACCTGTAATTCTAGCCAGGATGGGCAGATCACTTGAGGCCAGGAGTTTGAGACCAGCCTGGCCAACATGGTGAAACCCCATCTCTACTTAAAAAATACTAAAATTAGCTGGGTGTGGTGGCACACAGCTGTAGTCCCAGCTACTCAGAAGCTGAGGTGGGAGGCTCACTTGAGCCCAGGAGGTGGAGGTTGCAGTGAGCCGAGATCGCACCACTACATTCCAGCCTGAGTGACAGAGTGGCTCCACCTCAAAAAATTTAAAAATTTTCTTAAAAATTTAAAAAAGTTAGCTGATTGTGGTGGCATATGCCTTTAGTCCCACCTACTTGGGGGATTGAAGCAGGAGGATCACTTGACCTTGGGAAGTTGAGGCTGCAGTGAGCCTTGATCATGCATGCCACTGCATTCCAGCCTGGAAGACAGAGTGAGACCCTGTCTCAACAAAAAAGACACCCTCATTGATGTCTTCCCTAAATATGCCATCCATAGTCCTCCCCACCCAGTCCCTATACTGCTTTCTTCATAGCACTTAACTATAATCTGTAATTATTTTGTTTATTTAATGCTACTTATCTGATTGAAATACAAGATCCCTGAGAACAGGAACTTGAACTGTCTTCACTGGTATGTCTCCAGGGCCTAAAACAGAGCTTGGTATATAGTTGGTATACAGCTATTATTTGCTAAACCAAAAAAGGTTGAATAAGCAAATTTGAATGCATTTCAAATATAGGATCAGAACTTGGGGGAATTTGGACAAATGTTATGCTTTTCAAATATTCCCTCATAATTAAACAAACATAATGAATTACTTTCATAGAAACAGTGATTTATGTGAGGTTTTTGATTCATTAGCACCTATCTGGAGTCCTATTAACTTGTTTTGTAAGTCAGAGACATTCAGTATGTTTGAATCACTAGGCTGCTTGCTCTGCTGCGATTGCTGTTTATGAAGTGATGCTGCTTATGCCATAATGTATGTGCTCTTCATCTTATAATCTTGTTAAATCACTAAGCTGACATGTATTGGTCTCTTAGTCAACACTTATTAGTCAAGTGCTTACCTTGTCATTACTAAGAAATACGTGGTGGCTCATGCCTGGAATCCCAGCATTTTGGGAGGCTGAGGCAGGAGGATCGCTAGAGTCTGGGAGTTGGAGACCAGTCTGGGCAACAGAGTGAGACGTTGTCTTTACAAAAAATAGACAAAATTAGCTGGGCATGGGTGACATGAGCCTGTAGTTCCAGCTCCTCAGGAGGCTGAGGTGGGAGGATTGTTTGAGCCCGAGAGGTTGAGGCTGCAGTGGGCTGAGATCATGCTGCTGCATCCCGACCTGGGTAACAGAGCAAGACCCTGTCTCAAAAAAAAAAAAAAGAAAAGAAAAAGGGGGAATATGCATTTGTTGGTGCTTTAAACTTTGTAAAACATTTTTCTTTTTCTTTTTAGGAGACCTAAGTTGCCTAGGCTCGTCTCAAACTCCTGGCCTCAAGTGATCCTTCTATCTCAGCCTCTCAAAATTCTGGGATTACAGGTATGAGCCACTGTGCCCATTCTGCAAAGTTTCTATTGTCAATTTATTTGATCTTCCCAAGCCCCCTACTCTGTAAAGCATTTTATGGCCATTTTACTGGTGCGGTTACTGGAACTTAGGAGGGATTAAATTTTGCTGGTAAAACTCTTCTCTAAAAACTTTATATAGCCTTATTTTTTTTCCTTTTCAAGACAGAGTCTTGCTCTGTCGTGCAGGCTGGAGTGCAATGGCATGATCTCAGCTCACTGCAACCTCTGCCTCTTGGGCTCAAGCAATCCTCATGCATCAGTCACCAGAATAGCTGAGACTACAGGCACTTTTGTATTTTTAGTAGAGATGGGGTTTCACCATGTTGGCCAGGCTGGTCTTGAACTCCTAGCCTCCAGTAATCCACCTGCCTCGGCCTCCCAAAATGCTGCGATTACAGGCATGAGCCACCGTGCCCAGCCAAAAACTTTATATAGTCTTTTAAGGAAACAATACATATGCAAAACCAAAGACATTGTTGCAGAATAATATAAACATGTGGACATTAATTACAGAAATGTATACGGATGCCAAGGAGATTGTGAATTGTTTATAGCCAAATGAGATCTAGTATAAAGTGTGGGAAGAGGTGAGTGTTTAACAGGGTTTGGAAGGAAAGGAAGAAACCAGAGTTGAGGGGTGGGAAACAAGAGGGGTCAGAGCTTTCCAGACAGAGGAAATGGACTATACAAAGATGTGTGTGTAGGCACAACGGCATTGGAGAATAGGACCAGTAAATTAGCTTGACAAAAACAGAGGGGTCCCATCAAGAAATAATAAAAGATGAAGATTAAGAGTACCCCTATTGGTGAAAATGTTTGGATAGCAAAAGGAGCTTGGGTTTTATTTGACAGACATTGGGGAGTCCATAAAAGTCTATGCAAATACAAATTAGAGACGAAAACAAAGTTTGGTGGCTCTTGTGGGAGCTCTGTGTGGAATGAACTGCAGCAGGAGAAATTGACAGAAGACTGCTGCAGTAATCCTGGCATAAGGTAACATGGCCATAGCTGATGGTGGTGACTGAGGAAATTGGAGCAAAGTGGACCCAGCATGAAAGGCTCGTCAGGACTGACTGATGGATTTAGAGTAAAAGAGAAGGAGAGGAAAGAGTGAAAAAATGACTGGAAGGTGACCAGCCTGTTGTATTGGGCTGATTATGGTGCAATAAACACATTATTTATGACAGGAAGCCTTTTGGCTGAGGCCAAGAATAGAGAGATGGGGATGAGGAAGTGATGAGCTAAGTTTTTGAAATGCAAAGTTGAAGATGAGGCAAGGATGTTCAATTGCAGGTCTGTAGGTAACTGGAGAAACAAGCCTGGAGAGAAGGTAAGAAGTCAGAGTTTGTACTGTGTCATTCTGATTAGCCTCTGGCTCGCCTTCCCAACTCTGCACACTTGCCTCCTATTTACCCGACTCAAATGCACTTTTCTTGGACATTTACTATTAGGAAGAATTTACATTTATAGATTTGGATATTTCCTGGTGAACTTTCTCTATGGTAGCATTTAAAAGAAAGATAAAAATAAAAGACTTTTTAAAAACTCATTAGAACTTTTCACGCTGAAATGATTATTTAGAAGTTACTTAGGGGCCAGGTACGGTGGTTCATGCCTGTAATCCTAATATTTTAGGAGGCCGAGGTGGGCAGATACCTTGAGGTCAGGAGTTCGAGACCAGCCTGGCCAACATGGTGAAACCCCATCTCTACAAAAATACAAAAGTTTAGGTGGGCATGGTAGCGTAATCCCAGCTACTCAGGAGGCTGAGGCAGGAGAATCGCTCTGAACCCGGGAGGAGGAGGTTGCAGTGAGCCAAGACTGTGCCACTGCACTCCAGCCTGGGTGACAGAGCAAGACTCCATCAAAAAAAAAAAAAAAAAAAAAGTTACTTGGGGCTGGGCACAGTGGCTTATGCCTGTAATCCCAGCACTTTAAGAGGCCCAGACAGGTGGATCACTTGAGCTCAGAGTTTGAGACCAGCCTGGGCAACATGGAGAAACCCTGTTTCTGTCAAAAAGAAAAAGAAAAAGAAAAAAAAAAGCCAGGTGTGGTGGCAAGTGCCTTCTGTCCCAACTACTCAGGAGGCTGAGGTGGGAGAATCACTTGAGCCTGGGAGGTGGAAGTTGCAGTGATCCGAGGTCCACTCCAGCCTTGGTGACAGAGTGAGACCCTGTCTCAAAAAAAAAAAAAAAAAAAGTTAAAAAGTTACGTTTTTTTTTTAAATTATTTTTTAAGGATGGTCAGATGCCACGAAGTAGGTGGCAATGCCTTAACTGTATGTGTGTTGTCAGGCTTGAGGGCCTCTTTCATCCTTGTCAAGAGTTGTGCCAATTTTCTCTCCTTTCATACAACACTACTTGGGTTTTTAAAAATTAATATTCACTACTTTCACATTTAAAATCTCAATCTTTTACATTAAACATTTCCATTTTATTATGCTATTTATAAATCTAACAAACAATGTCTGAGCCACTTGGTTAATCATTTTAAACACTTTAAATTGCATTTATTAATTTAAAAATTTGATTATTTTTTCAAATACATCAATTTTCTGATTAACACACTTTTCCAAATTCTTAAGTAATTCTCATTAAACAAATACATTAAACTAATACATACAGTAAGTTGTAATTTATCTTAAAAGTTCTAAAATAGGGCCGGGT
Organism: Gorilla gorilla gorilla; assembly: GCF_029281585.2. NCBI lineage: Eukaryota > Metazoa > Chordata > Mammalia > Primates > Hominidae > Gorilla > Gorilla gorilla. The sequence continues at coordinate 106,577,941 of NC_073231.2, forward strand.
GCGGTGGCTCAAGCCTGTAATCCCAGCACTTTGGGAGGCCGAGGCGGGCGGATCACGAGGTCAGGAAATCGAGACCATCCTGGCTAACATGGTGAAACCCGGTCTTTACTAAAAATACAAAAAATTAGCCGGGCATGTTGGTGGGCGCCTGTAGTCCCAGCCACTCAGGAGGCTGAGGCAGGAGAATGGCGTGAACCCGGGAGGCGGAGCTTGCAGTAAGCCGAGATCGCGCCACTGCACTCCAGTGTGGGCAACAGAGTGAGACTCCGTCTCTAAAATAAAATAAAATAATACAATAAAATAAAAAATAAAAAAGTTCCAAAATAGTATATAAACTTTTAAAAGATTTTAAAATTATAATAAAAAATCTACATCAGCAAGTTATATACTTTAAACCAGCATTGCAAGGTTAATTTTAATTTTTTTTAAAGATGGGGTCTTGCTATGTTTCCCAGGTTGGTCTCAAACTCCTGGGCTCAAGCAATCCCCCTGCCTCAGCCTCCCAAGTAGTAGGGACTACAGGTGTGTACCATCATGCCTGTGCAAGGTTAATTTTTAGACACTTCAGTAAACATTAAAAGTATGTCTAGGCAGGAAAAGACACTTCTCAAAAGAAGACATTAATGCAGCCAACAAACATATGAAAAAAAGCTCAACATCATTGAGCATTAGAGAAATGCAAATTAGGCCGGGTATGGTGGCTCACACCTGTAATCCTAGCACTTCTGGAGGCCAAGGCAGGTGTATCACTTGAGGTCAGGAGTTCGAAACCAGCCTGGCTAACCTGGTGAAACCCCATCTCTACTAAAAATACAAAAAATTAGCTGGATGTGGTAGCGCGTGCCTGTAATCCCAGCTACTCAGGAATCTGAGGCAGGAGAATTGCCTGAACCCAGGAGGCGGAGGTTGCAGTGAGCCAAGATAGCGCCTTTGCACTCCAGCCTGGGCAACAGAGTGAGACTCCGTCTCAAAACAAAAAAGAAAAACAAAAAACACCATGAGGTTTGATTGCCTTCGTTATATCTCTATGTAATTCTAAATCTTCCCAGGATTAAGAGATGCATATCCACTAAAAAAAAAATTATGTCATCCCAAGCAAATCTAGGAATACCTTCCCAAGGAATGATTTGGTTTACCTTCTTGGCTGGAGGTTTCTATATGGTCAGAGTTCCTTGGCCTCTGTGTCTCTGATTCTAGCTTCCTCTCTACTGGGCATCCCAAGGGAAGGGGGCTCAGCTTTCTCTACTCGAGTGGAATTGGCCAGACTCCAGTTCTGCACCTTCTTTCCCACCACCTCCTTAGAGACTGTTCCTTCCCTCAGGATTCCAGTATGCTCAGGAAGCCTCTGGAGGCCCTGACCTCCTGCCTAAGGACCTGTTCTAGGTCAAGTGTAGTTGACCCATTACAACCTGAACCTCTTCCACCCTTCATCACCCGTAGTGGGGAGAAAAAGTATGTTGTTAAGATTAAAATCTGCCAACAGAACTCCTCTTAGGAGAAAGAACTGTCTTTACCTGAAGAACTAGATTTAGCAAAGCACTCTCACAGGCCATTTTGGTTGTCCAAAGGCAGTCCTGACGGGACGGCAGGAATAAGTTAGGAGTAAAATAGTGGACACAATAAATTTTCAATTCCAGAGGACAGTCTGAGAGGAAAAAGGAGAAAAATTAGAGTGAATGGGGAGGGAGAGAAGTCAAGCTCTGAGGATAAGGTAGGTGGGTGGACTCCATGGGACGGGCACATGCCAATTCTCTGGTGACAGGCTTGGTGCCTGTGCATTATAGTTTGTTCTGCAGTGTGCCCTTCCCTGTCATGACCATAGTGGTGTCTGATGAAAGTTAATCTGACAGTGATGTGCTGTGGTTTGGATCAGAGCCAGGAGATATTTGAGATTAGAACAGTTAGGAGACACTCACAGTTGACCAGGATGAAGACTTTAGTTATCATGGTGTCAACTGGAATGGAAGGGAATAGAGGTGACAGAGGGAGGGCAGACTCAGGGATATCAGTAAAAGTAGTAAGAGTAGGAGCCACAGTAAAAGAAAATAGTGGGACCAATCACAGAAGGAATGAAGTGAAAACATTGGGGGCAGGTGGGCAGGAAGAATGACGGGGTAGAGAGCGTGGGGTAGTGACGCTGAATGCTGTACGCTGGGATCTTTGAGTGGATTCTGTGGCTGGAAGATAGGCCATGGCAGTGATATTTGGGACAGTGAATGGAGTGCATTTCCAAAGGACTGAATTTAGAGAGGAAAGCATGGACTCTGCACAGCAGGACGGTTTGAGAGCTCTGCACGTCGGAATTAAGGAGATGGGGAAGCGGGGAAAGAAACTCTGGGGAAAACTTAAAGAAATGATGTGTGGCCAGGTGCAGTGGCTCACACCTGTAATCCCAGCACTTTAGAAGGCCGGGATGGGAGGATCACTTGAGGTCAGGAGTTCGAGACCAGCCTGAGCAACATAACAAAAATAAAATAAAATAAAAATAGCCGGGTGTGGTAGTGCACACCTGTAGTCCCAGCTACTTGGGAGGCTGAGGCAGGAGGATTGCTTGAGCCTAGGAGGTTGAGGCTGCAGTGAGCGAAGATCACACCACTGCACTCCAGCCTGGTCAACAGAGTGAGAGTCTGTACCCCCGCCCCCCCCAAAAAAAGAAGAAGAAGAAGAAGAAAGAAATGGTGTAAGAGAGAGGAGAATTTGGATATTGCTGAATCATAGAGAGCTAAGGAATGGAATAAATGAACTGATCCCAAGCATATATAAAATATGCACTTCAGTTTAGTTCATTAGCCATTCTTTTTTTTTTTTTAGAGACAGATTCTCATTCTGTCATCCAGGCTGGAGTGCAGCAGTGCAATCTCGGCTCACTGCAACCTCCCTCTGCCTCCTGGGTTCAAGTGATTCCCCTGCCTCAGACTCCTGAGTAGCTGGGACAACAGGCACGTGCTACCACGCCCAGCTTTAGTTGTCTTTAGTAGAGACGGGGTTTCACCATGTTGCTCAGGCTGGTCTTGAACTCCTAAACTCAGGCAATCCACTCGCCTTGGCCTCCCAGAGTGCTAGAATTACAGGTGGGAGCCCCCAAGCTTGGCCCATTAGCCATTCTTAAATACTTCCTGTGTGCTAGACCTAGAGAATACATAAAACAAGGCTCCTGACATTGTCCAAGTTAAAGCCACTTTCTAACATCAGGAGGAACCCATCCAGGAAGGAGGTCTGCCTGGGTATGGGTCAGGGTGTGTGTTGTGAGGAGGGCCCTGGACTCTGCCCTAGATCAGTGATTCTCAAATCCAATCACACTCACCTTGAGGGTTTGTTAAAACAGATTGCTGGGCCCACCCACTAGAGTTTCTGATTCAGTAGGTCGGAGGTGGGGCCCTGAATTTCTACCAAGTCCCCTGCAGTGCTGATGCCACTGATGTAGAGACTGCACTTGAGATCCACTGAGGTTGAGTTGGCGGGGTGGGGCTAGGTGTGGATGCACAGAATAAACCATGCTGGCCAGGCATGGTGGCCTATAATCCCAACACTTTGGGAGGCCCAGACGGGTGGATCACTTGAGGCCAGGAGTTCCAGACCAGCCTAGGCGATATGGCAAAACCCCGTTTCTACAAAAAATACAAAAAAAAAAAATAAAAAAATCAGTGAGACTCTGTCTCAAACAAAAACACCAAAACAGTGCTATTCCTCACCTTCCTTCTCTACAGGTCTCAGGGTCTGATCACTGAGCTTCCATCACTTCCCTATGTTCTTTTCACCACAATTTTACTGCTGTGTCAACTTCTAACCCTAACAAGTTGTTAAAAGAGCTGCAGCTCTTGAAAATTGTGCTAGAGTGGAGATAGAGGAGAGGAATCATCGCCTAAAATTTTCCCCAAGAGCTGGGTGCAACGGTTCATACCTGTAATCTCAGAACTTTGGGAGTCTTAGATGGAAGGATTGCTTGAGCCCAGAGTTCAAGGCCAGCCTGGGCAACGTACTGAGACCCCATCACTACAAAAATGTTTTTAAAAACTAGCCAGGTACAGTGCTTGGAGCCTGTAGTCCCAGCTACTTGGGAGGCTGAGGTGGGAGGATCGCTTGAGCTCAAGAGTTTGAGGCTGCAGTGAGCCATGATTGCACCACTGCACTCTAGCCTGGGTGACAGACCCTATGAAAAAGAAAGAAAAAGAAGGAAGGAAGGAAGGAAGGAGAAAAGAGAGAAAGAAAGAAAGAGAGAGAGAAAGAAAGAGAAAGGAAGAAAGAGGAAGAAAGAAAAAAATTCATCTCTTAGTGATGGGCTCAAATTAACTATTTTCTTGAAAAATGTATAAAGTCACCAGGGATGGTGGCTCACGTCTGTAATCCCAGCACTTTAGGAGGCCAAGGTGGGCGGATCACTTGAGGTCAGGAGTTCGAGACCAGCCTGACCAACATGGAGAAATCCTGTCTCTACCAAAAATACAACATTAGCTGGGCGTGGTGGCGCATGCCTGTAATCCCATCTACTTGTGAGGTTGAGGCAGGAGACTCCCTTGAACCCAGGAGGTAGAGGTTATGGTGAGCCAAGATTGGGCCATTGCACCCTAGCCTGGGCAACAAGAGCAAAACTCTGTCTCAAAAAAAAAAAAAAAAGGAAGGAAGAAAGAAAGAAAAATGTATGAGGTCAGGATATGAACAGATTAATTTCAAAAAGAATGACAATTTTCTTTTTTTTTTTTGAGACAGAGTCTTGCTCTGTCGCCTAGGCTGGAGTGCAGTGGCACGATCTCAGCTCACTGCAAGCTCCACCTCCTGGGTTCAGGCCATTCTCCTGCCTCAGCCTCCCGAGTAGGTGGGACTACAGGCACCCGCCACCACGCCCAGCTAATTTTTTGTATTTTTAGTAGAGACGGGGTTTCACCATGTTAGCCAGGATGGTCTCGATCTCCTGACCTCGTGATCCACCCGCCTCGGCCTCCCTAAGTGCTGGGATTACAGGCATGAGCCACCGCACCCGGCCAAAGAATGATAATTTTCTTAAAACTGTAATACTGGAATATGAGAGACTAATGCACTCTTTCCTTGCAAACAGACTTACCCTTTTACTGAAGTCAATGCAGTTGGCAAAATAGTAATAGTCATTATTGTTATAAACAGCAAACAGACCTACCCATGAAGATGAATGAAAATCAGAACAATGGAAGCTGAGTAAATCAAACATTTGGTGGAATCAGGGTGAAAGTTTGATGCCTCTATCTCCACATCAGGAATGGGCTAGCCAATGGGACCATGATATCAGAAGACAGTTCATTTGTTTCCCCTCATCCCGGGCTGAAGTCTGGATAATCACTACCCATGATTATCTGTGACTCCCTTTTTACTTTCCTGGCCAACCAAAAGTCACTCCCCGACCCCTGGCCTGAGTGCCTCTTGCTCATTAATCCTTTAATGTAGTTACTGAAGAGCCTGTTAGTAAAAGCCATCCTCTCAGCTTGTACTTTGATCCTTAAAGTCATCAATATCCTTAAAGTCATCATTCAAGAGCTGCACTGTATTTCCAAGTTCTTGTTGAAGGCCTGCCTGTCTGTAACAGCCAAATAGAAACTAGAGGCGGGGAGTGGTGGCTCATGCCTGAAATCCCAGCATTTTGGGACGCCGAGGCAGGCGGATCTCCTGAGGTCAGAACTTCGAGATCAGCCTGACCAACATGGAGAAACCCTGTCTCTACTAAAAATACAAAATTAGCTGGGCATGGTGGGACATGCTTATAATCCCAGCTAGTTGGGAGGCTGAGGCAGGAGAATCGCTTGAACCTGGGAGGTGGAGGTTGTGATGTGCTGAGATCGTGCCATTGCACTCCAGCCTGAGCAACAGGAGCGAAACTCTGTCTCAAAAAAAAAAAAAAAGAGAAAGAAAGAAACTAGAAACTTTCACATGTATCTGTTATTATCAGAAGCATGGGGTGAGAGCTGTGCAGGGAAAGTGGGGTGAGGAGTGGAGAGATTGGGGAAAACTTTATTTCCTGAGAAATACCTCCCAGGCTAATGGGATCCTCCTACCTCAGCCTCCTGAGTAGCTGGGACTACAGGCACGCATCACCATGCCTGGCTAATTTGTTCTTAAAATGCTGATGAAATCAGATTTCTGAGTCAGCTAGGAAATGTCTCAACAGACAGGCTGCCAGTCTTCTTGGAACACATTATCACAGGGTAAGATGACAGGTAGCCAAAATCCTGCCTGAGGGTTCAGGGGAGGATTCCTGGAGTTGATAACATCTGAATTTTATCTTAAAAGGTGATAAGGTTTTCAGGTAAAGAGAGGTAGGCAGGGCATTCCCAGCGAAATCCAGGGCACAGAGAAGAGAATTAGGACAGCAAAGTGGGAGGACAAGTAGTGAAAGTTGGGGTGTGGCTGAGAGATAGAGAGGGGTCAAATCAAGGAGATCCACAAGTCTCGAGGGGAAGAAAGAGTCATTCAAGTTTGTGTTTGTTTGAGACAGAGTCTTGCTCTGTCATCCATGCTGGAATGCAATGGCATGATCTCGGCTCACTGCAACCTCTGCAGCATCCGAGGTTCAAACGATTCCCCTGGCTTGGCCTCCCGAGTAGCTGGGATTACAGGTGCACGCCACCATGCCCGGCTAATTTTTTGTATTTTTAGTAGAGGTGGGGTTTTGCCATGTTGGCCAGGCTGCTCTCAGACTTATGGTCTCAAGTGATCCTCCCATCTCAGCCTCCCAAAGTGCTGGGATTACAGGTGTGAGCCACCGCCCCAGCATTCCCCAGGCTCTTAAAAGCAGAGAAGAGTTGTGGAAGAATTGGGCTCCTTCACTTTGTCACTGTTCAGTCCTTCCCACTCTGCTCCAGACCTCAGCCAGGATCCATTTATCACCAATATGTAAGCCAGCTCTTCCGTGAGAAGGGAGGTATACTTAGCCTTCAGGCTTGAGCTGATCTTGGAAGTCCTGTCCCAGCCTGAGGGGTCTGACCAGTCACTCAGGCTCTTTTTAAGTTTAGTGATTAAAACTTTTCATACTTAAAAAAAAAAAAATCTTGTTAGGAGAGAAGACAAGAGTGGGAAGTAATGGAGAACACACAAGATTTACTGATGGGCTTTTTGTTTCAAGTATGAAAGATGTGGCTGGGCACGGCGACTCATGCCTGTTATCCCAGCACTCTGGCAGGCCAAGGTGGGCAGATCGCTTGAGCCCAGGAGTTCAAGACCAGCCTGGGCAATATAGCAAGACCCCATCTCTACAGAAAATAAAAAATTAGGTGTGCTGGTGCATGTCTTTGGTCCCAGCTACTCAGGAGGCTGAGGTGGGAGGATGGCTGGAGCCTGGGAGTTTGAGGTTGCAGTGAGCCATGACGGCACCACTGCATTCCATTCCAGGTGGCCGAGTGAGTCTGTCAAAAAAACAAACAAAAAAAAACAACAACAAAAAAAAACAAAAACGACTTGAGCAAGCCTGAAAGAGAAGAGAGAGCCAATGGACAAAGAGAGATTCAAGATAGAAGACAGAAGAAACTAACAATGAAAGCAGATCCTGGAGGAGCAGGAGGAGGGTTGCAGTGGAGATCAACCCTAGACGGGCTGACTCCAGACAGGAGGAGAGAGACTCGTTGGGGACCTGCAGATGCTGATGCCACAAAGTCGGGTGGGGTCAGTCATGGAAGACACCCCCGGGGAGGTCATCTGAATTTTACATAAATCCAAAGTCATTTAACAAACCATGAGATGACTACTTGGTGAGAGCCGTTCACGTATATCATTACATTTAATCTTCACAACAACACTATGAGGTAGATATTCTTTGATTTTATACTAGAGGAAAGAGCTCAGAGAAGTTAAACAACATGTCCTAGGTCACACAGTTTTCAAGAGGTAAACCTGGGGTTTGAATCCAGCCCATGTTCTTTGAATGACCCGTATGACACCACGCTGCGTTACAGCAAAGGAGATGGAGTTGTGCCTGTCACAGGAAGCCCATGTGGGTGATATCAGAGGACAGTGCATCTCTTAATCTCTGAAACCACCGCCAGGGTGTTGTCTGTCTAGACGTTGAGCTTCTCCTGAAATCCAGATTTTCTAGTTTGTCTAGAAAGCTGTCCAACTGCAGCAAATGGCATAGGCCTTTCTAGGGCCTGAAAGTGTTCGGGAATAGCCTGGTAAGAATTTGAATTAAAACTGCTAAACAATCTTCTGATTTTGTATCTTGTATTCATTACACAAGTCTTTGTGATAGTTGAACACGTGGGAAGGGCTGGAGAAAATATTTGCAACCTGAAGATTCTGATCCGGTAAGCATGAGTAAATCCCATGAATGATGTGATCATTTATCAGGTTGGTAGTAGTAGTTATCTCTAGGAAAAGGAACCTAGGGGATCATCCAGGGAATATTGACCTATGTATATATGTTATTGAATCAAATATATTTAAAATCATATCTCTACATGATGGCATAAACTTACTTGTTAAATGCAAAGTCCAGGTCGAGCACGGTGGCTCAAGCCTGTAATCCCAGTGCTTTGGGAGGCTGAGGTGGGAAAATCATTTGAGGCCAGGAGTTCAAGACCAGCCTGGGCAGTATAGTGAGACCCTGTCTCTCTAAAAAATAGAAACAATTAGCTGGACGTGGTGGCATGCACCTGTAGTCCCAGCTACTTGGGAGGCGGAGATGGGAGGATCACTTGAGCTCAGGAAGTCAAGGCTGCAGTGAGCTGTGATCTTACCACTGCACTCCAGCCTGGGTGACAGAGTGAGACCCTGTCTCAAAAAAAAAAAAAAAATTTTGTCAGAGGAAAGGATTTTGCTTTCCTTTCTCTTGATGAGTGTAGACTTGTAATTCGAATCAGCCACCTTTCCCTGATCTTAAGTTTATTTAAAAATAGTTGGTGCTTTCTTTGTGCTGGGCTCTGTTCTAAGTTCTAGGAAAATGGGTGAATAAGAAGGATAAAGTAGCTTCTCTTTACTTTGGCGATGCAAGCAGTTAGAAAATAGAAAGTATTGGGAGTTATAATGAGAGTGACCAGCTGGAGAGGACTGCTGGGCCCCTTCACATGCTCAGCAAAGGCCCCTCTGCTGAGAGGAGGTTCAAGCTGAGACCTGAATGAGAAGGAACAGGCAGCTAAAGATCTGGGGGATGAAGGCTCGAAGGCTGAGGGAACAGCAAATGCAAGCTCTCCCTAAAGTGTGAAAGGACCTGGCATGTTTGAGAAACAAAAAGAAGGAGCGAGTGGGAGAGGTGTCGAGGGGGAGAGGTGTCGACGGGGAGAGGTGTTGGGAGAGGAGGTTGAAGCATGAGTTCCAGCTGGGGTGAGGAGTGTGGGTTTTATTGTAAGGGTAATTGGGAGCCATTGGAGATTCTAAGGCAAGGGACCAACGTGATCCTCTTTATGTGTCAGAAGCTCTCTTTGGCCATGACGTGGAGAAGCGATTGTATAGGGCAGAGAATGGAATCAGAGAGATCAGTTAGAAGGTTATTGTCTTATAATCCAGGTGATAGGCTTGAACCAGGGTGGCAATGGAGGAAGAGGAGGAGAACGGGTGAGATCCTGGATACATTTCAGAGGTAAGGTTAACAGAGCTTGCTGATAAGTTGGGTGTAGGAAGTAAAAGAGAAAGGATTGTTTCTAGATTTAGAACTGGGCAACTGTGTGGCCAGGTGCGGTGGCCAGGATGTCTAGATCTCCTGACCTCATGATCTGCCTGCCGTGGCCTCCCAAATTTACAGGGATGAGCCACCACACCTGGCCTTTTTTTTTTTTTTTTTTTTTTTTTTAAGAGATGGAGTCTTGCTTTGTTGCCCAGGCTGGAGTGCAGTGGTGCGATCTCGGCTCACTGCAACCTCCACCTCCCGGGTTCAAGCAATTCTCCTGCCTCAGTCTCCTGAGTAGCTGGGACTATAGGCGGCCGCCACCACACCCAGCTAATTTTTGTACTTTTAGTAGAGACAGGGTTTCACCGTCTTGGCCAGGCTGTTCTGGAACTCCTGACCTCATGATCCACCCGCCTCGGCCTCCCAAAGTGCTGGGATTACAGACATGAACCACCATGCCCGGCGAATCTCCCCACTTTCATCTTGGCCTTGCCTTTTGGATTTGACTCTGAAGCAGCAATTCTGGCTTCCCAAAACCTGGCCACCTCTCTGGACTAGACTTGGCCTTGGAAACTTTTGAATCCAGAACTGGCGCTGGGGTGGGGCTTTGGACCATGTAAAACCACAGTGAGAACAGACCGAACCTATAAACTATACACCAAATGGAATGATCCCTAGTGGAGTCTAAAAGTCCTTCTTCTTGTTTTTTGTTTGTGCATGTGTGTGTGCGTGTGTGCGTGTGTGTGTGTGTCTTGGCACAGAACTCACCACTTTAGGAAGAGGAGGGAAGAGGGAGAAGAAAGGAATAGGCTGGGGATGGGTGGTGCTGGCAATTCTGGTGGAGCTGGAATCAAGGGGCCTCCCCTGAAGTCTTCCTTTCCTAGTGAGGACTTCCATCAATAATCCTTTTATAATCTCAGTTCAGTAGCCTGAGCATTCTCTCCACGGCCAGCCTTTCCCACTTCCCATTCTGCCCTCCTTCCTCTCAGCACTGCAGGATGTACAAGTCACATGGCTGGTTTATCAGAAAAGAGGATAACTTCTGGCCTTAGTACCGTCTGAAAAATTCTAAGGGCCCTAAAGTCAGAAGTCAAGCAGCAGTGTATTCGCTCAGAAGAGGGACAGAGAACAAGAGAAGGCTTGTAGCCTGGAGCCAAGGAGGGCAAGGGCGGGAGTTCAGCACACACATGCTGAGCACCCCTGGGCATTCTTTTTTTTTTTTTTTTCTGTAGAGATGGGATCTGTTATGTTGACCAGGCTGGTCTGGAACTCCTGGCCTCAAGGGATCCTCCTGTCATGGCCACCGTGTTGCTTGGCACCCCCAGGTATTCTTTTTGTTGTAAGGGTTCAGAACAGACTCTTACAGGGGCCTTTTTTATGTTAGTGAAAACTTTTTGCATGCCCATTTTTATAGTTTATTATTATTATTTATTAATAATTATTGCCAATTTTGAGGACTTTTAGTTCCCTTATATATATTTCCTTGAATCCTTAGAATAGCTGTTCTCCCTTTTTATTTTTATTTATTTATTTATTTTTGAGACAAAGTATCCCTCTGTCACCCAGGCTGGGGTGCAGTGGCGCATCTCAGCTTACTGCAACCTTCACCTCCTGGGTTCAAGCGATTCTCCTGCCTTGGCCTCCTGAGTAGCTGGGATTACAGGTGCCTACCACCATGCCTGACTAATTTTTTTTGTACTTTTAGTAGAGATGGGGTTTCACCATGTTGGCCAGGCTGGTTTCAAACTCCTAACCTCAAGTGATCCCACCCGCCTTGGCCTCCCAAAGTGCTAGGATTACAGGCATGAGCCACCGCGCCTGGCCTGTCTCCATTTTTATAAATAAGGAAACTGAGGCCGAGAGGGTCAAGGAGTTTTTACAAGATCAAACAACTAGTGTGGTGGAGGTTGGATTTGCAGGTGGGTCTGTCAGACACCACACATACTGGCTGTACAGAAACAAGTATCCGAGGCTGGATGCCGTGGCTCATACCTGTAATCCCAGCACTTTGGGAGGCCAAGGCGGGCAGATCACTTGAGGTCAGGAGTTGGAGACCAGCCTGGCCAACATAGTGAAACCCAGGAGGGTTTCAACATGGTGAACCCAGGAGGCGGAGGTTGCAGTGAGCGGAGATCACACCACTGCACTCCAGCCTGGGTGACAAAGCGGGACACCATCTCGAAAAAAAAAAAAAGAGAGAGAGAAGCCAGTTGTTAGGTATACATGGCTCTACCAGCCATTCACTATGTGAATGTGAGTTTAAAACTTCATGTTCATCTTTTATAGAAAAGGTATAATAATAATACTTACCCTATAGGACTATTGTATGTGCATTCTGTTAACTCTTGCTATTATCCCTTTTGTGTTTGGCTGTGAATTCTTTTCTTTCTTTCTTTTTTTTGCTGGTTCACCATAACACATCTTCAATCTGTCCACACCTATTTGCACTAGTACATCTTGCTTATAAACGACAGAGGGCAGGTCCAGGATTATATCATTCTTTTGTGTGGCTTTTTTTAATAGTCACTTTGATGAAGACAACGATGAACATGTTGCTAAAAAAGAAAACTTTCATCCTGGCATTTGGCCAGTTCCTTTTTCAGTCCAAACAGCAGACTGCTGGACTGCTGACTGTGCAGAGGTCCCTTTTTGGAGAGGAGAGGCTCTCTTCCAGTTAGGGTGAACTCCTGGCCTCTCTGGATTTATGCACATCCAATATGAATTTATAAGCACGGAGGAACTGTTTGCAAAACATCCTGCTCCCACTTGGATGCTACTTTTATTTTTGTGTGGTTTACATATACTTTTGCACAATTAATTGAAAAGTAATCTTTGGTTAAGTAAATTTGTTTCTTAGCCCTGAGCTACTAGACATTACAGTTTGGTGGACTACAAAGATTTTTATCTCTAGTGATTGATGCAGAATTGATGGTTGTTTCTTAGTCTCTCAGGTTCTAATTGGAACTGGGTGGTCTTGAATTATACTGGTTTACATTACATAACTAGAGGATTTGCTCCAGTTATGAGCAGTTTTGTGAAGACTGGAAGAGTCAGAAAGACCAGGCACCTAGAAAATGTGGGGAAAAGGATAGTCAGGGACTAATGTCACCAGGATTAGGGCAATTGAGGGAAGAGCTCAAGGTTGTCTGTGAACTGACTGAGTGCCCAACTCTATCCCAACTCCCAACTGATCCTTTCTTTCCTTCCTTCTTTTCCTCCCTCCCTCCTTCCCTCCCTCACATCTTTCTTTCCTTTCTTTCTTTCTTTCTCTTTCTTTCTTTCTTTCTTTCTTTCTTTCTTTTTCTTCCTTCCTTCCTTCCTTCCTTCCTTCCTTCATTCCTTCCTTTCTCTCTTTCTCTCTCTTTCTTTCTCTCTTTCTTTCTCAGTCTCACTCTGTTGCCCAGGCTGGAGTGCAATGGCATAATATCAGCTCACTGCAACAACTGCTTCCAGGGTTCAAACGATTCTCCTGCCTCAGCCTCCCGAATAGCTGGGATTATAGGCACATGCCAGGATGCCTGGCTAATTTTTGTATTTTTAGTAGAGATGGGGTTTCCCCATGTTGGCCAGGCTGGTTTCGAACTCCTGACCTCAGATGATCTACCTGCCTCAGCTTCCCAAAGTGCTGGGATTACAGGTGTGAGCCACCGTACTGGCCTTCTTTTTTTTTTAAGAGACAGACAGGGTCTCACTTTGTCACTCCAGTGGCACTGGAGTACAGTGGTGCAATCATAGCTCACTGAAACCTGAATTCTGGACTCAAGTGATCCCCCCACCTCAGCCTCCAGAGTAGCTGGAAGTACTACAGTTGTCAGTTGTGCACCACCACCACACCCACTAATTTCTTTTTTTTTTTTTTTTGAGACAGAGTTTCGCTCTTGTTGCCCAGGCTGGAGTACAATGGCGCAATCTCGGCTCACTGCAACCACCTCCTCCCGGGTTCAAGCAATTCTCTTGCCTCAGCCTCCCGAATAGCTGAGATTACAGGCAGGCTCCACCACGCCCGGCTAATTTTTTTTATTTTTAGTAGAGACAGGGTTTCACCATGTTGGTCAGGCTAGTCTTGAACTCCTGACTTCAGGTAATCCACCCGCCTCGGCCTCCCAAAGTGCTAGGATTACAGGCATGAGCCACCGTGCCCAGCTTTTTTTTTTTTTTTTTTTTTTCATAGAGACGTGGTCTCACTATGTTACCCAGGCTGGCCTTGAACTCCTGGCCTCAAGCGATCCACCTCAGCCTCTCTAATTACCGAATTACAGGTGGGAGCCACAGTGCCCAGCCCACTAACTGATTCATTTTCTGCCCTTCTCTGCCTCGTTTTGTGCCTGGAAGGCTGATGTCTATGTGGTGCACCACCCAGGCTCCCTTGCTGGAAGGCTTGGGTTAAGTCAATGGGAGGCACCAGTGGGTGATAAGAGGCTGGAAACAGACAAATGTCAGAATACGTATTACTTCCACTCTCTCCCTATGGTTCTCCATTATGAATCATAGTGACTGTGTCCCTTTGTGGTCACAGCTTCCATGGGACAGACACTTTTCCAGGGCTCCAGTTTTTTACTTTTTAAATTATTATTTATTTATTTATTTATTTTGAGACAGCATCTTGCTCTGTCGCCCAGGCTGGAGTGCAGTGGCATGATCTTGGTTCACTGCAGCCTCCGCCTCCTGGGTTCAAGCAATTCTCTGCCTCAGACTCCCCAGTAGCTGGGATCACAGGTGTGTGCCATGACGCCCAGCTAATTTTTGTATTTTTAGTAGAGATGGGGTTTCATCATCTTGGCCAAGCTGGTCTTGAACTCCTGACCCCGTGATCCGCTCGCCTCAGCCTCCCAAAGTGCTGGGATTACATGCATGAGCTACCGCGCCTGGCCTATTTATTTATTTTGAGATGGAGTCTTGCACTGTTGCCTGGGCAAGAATGCAATGGTGCAATCTCAGCTCACTGCAACCTCCCCCTCCTGGGTTCAAGTGATTCTCCTGCCTCAGCCTCCCGAGTAGCTGGGATTACAGGCACCTGCCACAACACCCAGCTAATTTTTTGTATTTTTAGTAGAGACGGGGTTTCACTATGTTGGCCAGGCTAGTCTCGAACTCCTGACTTCGTGATCTACCCACCTCAGCCTCCCAAAGTGCTGGGATTACAGGCTTGAGCCACTGCACCCAGCCTATTTTTTTTTTTTTTTTTTAAGGCTAGTCAAGCAAAGCAGTGGGAGTGGAGAAGGAACAAAGGAATCAGTAGCTGGTTGTGATAAATTAGTTGTAAACACCACTGCAGTTGGTGTTTACACCAGGGCTCCAGTTTTATAAGCTCTGGTAATAGCAATTTTTGCCCCTGACTCTTGGTATTGGTGGTGATGTCTTCCACTGTTCTTGGTCCCTAGGTGCCTCGCTTGGTTGTCTTGACTCTGCCCTCACTCAGTGAGTCATCTTTTCATTAAAAATTTCTTTTTCTTTTTTTTTTTGGCCAGGCACAGTGGCACATGCCTGTAATCCCAGCACTTTGGGAGGCCAAGGCAAGTGGATCACTTGAGGTCAGGAGTTTGAGACTAGCTTGGCCAACATGGTGAAACCCTGTCTCCACTAAAAATACAAAAATTAGCCAAGCGTGGTAGCACCTATGGTCCCAGCTATTTGGAAGTCTGAGGCAGAAGAATCACTGGAACCCAGGAGGCAGAGACTGCTGTGAGCTGAGATCACACCACTGCACCCCAGTCTGGGTGACAGAGTGAGACTCCATCTCAAAAAAAAAAAAAAAAAAAAAAAGGAAAGAAAGAAAAAAAAAATCACTTTTTTTTTTTTTTTTTGCAAGTTTTGTTTTTTAAGAGATAGAGTCTCATTATGTTGCTCAGGCTAGACTCTAACTCCTAGGCTCAGGGGATCCTCCTGCCTCAGCCTCCTGAGTAGCTGGGACTACAGGCACACACCACCACATGCGGCTCAAAATTATTTTTCTATTGTAGCTGTGTGGACCATCTGCCTCCCCCCATGTCTGAGACTTACAGTACCCACATAAATCCAGAAAGCATACCTGGTATCAAGCTGCGTGAGAGGAATACTCATTGACTTGTTATAGTCTACATTTTGTGATATTTCTCTCTCTTTCGCCTCATCTGGATGTCTCTTTGAATGTTACACCCTTCAAACAGGCATGAGATGACAAGGCTGATATCTGCTGCTCATTTGGGGGAGGTTGATAAGCAAATGTCTTTTGTAAGCCCGGTGCCTCCTGGAGAGAGGTACTCTGTGCCTGCTTCATGATTGATTGATTGTTTGCCTATTGATTGAAAGACACATCCTTTTCATTGAAATCATTATAATTACTTTCTTATAATTGGCAAAGAGTGCCACAGTTGTTATCCTAAAGAGGATATGGTTTATTTTTAAACTATAGATGAATCTGAATTTTTAAAATCGCTAGCGTCTGAGCAAATGCCATGAGTAAACACACTTCAGCTGCATCCGTCTGAACTGCTGCTGGGTGGAAGGCTGACGGGTAAAAATACTTTATATTTGTACCACTCGATACGTGTTTCTACGCTCTCTCTCCCAAATTATCGCATTTGCTCATTACAACAACTTGTCAAGACAAGCAGAGTTGAAATTTTTATTTCCATTTTAAAGGCTTCATTCATCACACATTTATTGATCCTCTTTTATATACCTGTCCCTCTGCTGGGCACTGGTGATACCGAGAAGATGATAACATAATTTCTGTCCTCAATGCAGTGCAGTGGAAGATGCAAACATAGTAACCAACTAAAGTATGGTGTGGTGAGCAGTGTGCAACTGGTAAGAGTGAAATGCTATGGGTGCCAGGAGGAGGGAGTAATGAAAGGGGTGGGGAGATTACATGTCATTGAGTGCTTGCCAAGTGCCAGGTATTGGGCTAGGGCCCTGCCCTGCTACTCCAAGTGTGGTCCACGGACCCCCAGCAGCTGCATCACCTGGGAGCTTGTTAGAAATGCAGAATCTGAGGCCGCACCCCAGACCCCACTGATTTGAGAATCTGCATCTGACTGGGCGCGGTGGCTCATGCCTGTAATCCCAGGACTTGGGAGGTAGAGGTGGGTGGATCACCTGAGGTCAGGAGTTTGAGACCAGCCTGGCCAACATAGTGAAACTCTGTCTCTACTAAAAATACAAAAAATTAGCTGGGCGTGGTGGCAGGCACCTGCAATCTCAGCTACTTGGGAGGCTGAGGCAGAATTGCTTGAACCCGGGAGATGGAGGTTGCAGTGAGCCAAGATTGCACCACTGTCACTCAGCCCAGGTGACAGTGCGAGACTGTCTCAAAAAAAAAAAAAAAAAAGAAGAAAGAAAGAAAGAAAAGAAAGAAAAAAAAGAGAGAAGCTGCATCTGAGCAAAATGTTCAGGACGTATCTATGCACATTAAAGTTTGAGAAGCACTGGGCTAGGTGGTGGACAGATTTATTTTATTATTGTTATTATTTTTAGAGATAGAGTCTTGCTGTCATCCATGCTGGAGTGCAGTGGTGCCATCATAGCTCACTGTAGCCTCCAACTCTGGGGCTCAAGCAATTCTCCTGCCTCAGCCTCCTGAATAGTTGGGACCACAGGCACGTGCCACCATGCCCAACTAATTTTTAAAAGGAAAGTTTTTGTAGAGACAGAGTCTCTCTATGTTGCCCAGGCTGGTCTCAAACTTCTGGCCTCGAGTGATCCTCCTGCCTTGGCCTCCCAAAGTGCTGAGATTATAGATCTGAGTCATGGTGCCCAGCCGATGTATAGATTTCGTTTAATTCAAAACCTGGTGAGGGAGTTGCTATTATCGTTGTGTAGGACAGGAGATGGAGTTAGGGACTTCTCTCCATGTCACATACCTATGTCATGAAGCTGGAATTTGAACTCAGGCCTGACAGACTCCTAGGCTCCAATCACTACCCCAGGCAACTCCTTCCTCTCTGGGGATCGCAGGGAAGCTTCACAGAGGAGAAGGTGTCTGAGCTAGGCTTGGAAGGACCTTGTCTGGAGGAAGGAGGGCGTTCCTGTCAATATACCAGTTGAGCAAATGGTTGGAATGGGAATGGAGTAGGGCCTGTCTTGGGGAGTGGTGGGAAATAAGGTGAGTGAAGAATATTGCAATCACATTATAAAGGGCCTGGAATGCCATGCTAAGGAAGGTGAATTTCTCCTGTGAGTGGATTTCGCAACGTGCTGTGGAATTGTGATCGTGGGCAGATTGTTTGTGTTTGAAGCCCAGCTTCCCCTACTCATGGGCTGTGCTGCAGGTTGGGTTCTTTGCAGGCAGACACTGAAACGGATTTGGAGTGTAAGATGTTTATTAGGAATTAACAGCTGTGAGAGGAAGAAGGAAGAAGCAGGGTTGGGCAGACGAAATCAAACAGCAGGCCCAACAAAGTCTTGGCCAACCTGATGGGAAATTCTGGAACGAGTACGGCCTGCCAGGGTTGACCTGTATCAGGCTGAAATGTCCAGGCCTTTATAACCCTACCTTGCTCCATCACCAGACACAGACTGCCCCAGGTGGGGCCAGGCCTCAGGCGATGTCTGCAGCAGTGGAGACCCTGCAGGAGGAAGCTGTCTGCTCACTGCACTCCCCATAGCTGGGTGGAGTGCATGGGGGCTCTGAGCAGTGCATCTTGGTATCTACCACAGACGGTCTACTTACTTCTGCGTCTCTGTCTCTTCAGTGGCAAAATGGAAATATTAGTAGTAGATCCCTCGCAGGGCAATTGGAGGATTATATGACTGGTATCTAACCCAAAGGATACCAGGTATTATTATTCTCTGCCCTGATGAAGAAGTCACTATATACTTTCTACTTTGAGAGCACTTGGATTTTGAAAATCCCTCAGCGTGGCCCAAGGAATAGAAGAGGGTCATGCCCGTCCCTCCCACCCCAGCTGGCTGCCTGGGATTCCTTCCCTTCCTCACAATGCTTCAGGTTAATGTTTGTCAGGATATATTGGTTGTGTCAAGCTGTGCTGGACAATAGGAAAGATTTGAAGAATTTAATGAAGGAGAATGACATGTCAGATCAGTGGCTTAAAAGATAGCATAAGCTGGCCTGGGCATGGTGGCATGCACCTGTAGTCCCAGCTAATCAGGAGGCTGAGGCAGGAGGATGGCTTGAGCCCAGGAGTTCAAGGCTATAGCTATGATTACACCTGTGAATACCCACTGCACTTGAGCCTGGGCAACATAGCAAGACCCCATCTCAAAACAAAACAAAAAGATAGTGTAAGTTGAATCATGAAGGATGATCTGAGGGGTGTATTATTTGGGTATAGGCTAAACTTTTATAACATTGAGACTCAAAATAAGGCCCAAACAAGAGTTTCATGTTACAGTGTAAAAGTGAGTGGTCAAGAGCCACAGAACGGATACTGCTCTGTGAGGCCACTCGGGCCCAGGTTTCTTTTACCTTGTTACTTTGCTATCTCTTAAGAGAGTGGTTCTCAAAATGCAGCTGCTGGGGCAGCAGCATCAGTATCATCTGGGAACTTATCAGTAATGAAAAATTTCAGGCCTCACCCAAGCCCTAGAAAATCAGAAACTCCAGGGGTGGGGCCCAGCAATCTATATTTTTTTCCCTGGGTGTTGCCATGGCAATGGTAAACTGACATGAGCAATCTGTATTTCAACAATCCCTCCAGTTGATTTTATTTATTTATTTATTTATTTATTTTTTGAGACAGAGTCTCGCTCTGTCACCCATGCTGGAGTACGGTGGTGCAATCTCAGCTCACTGCAACCTCCACCTCCTGGGTTCAAGCGATTCTCCTGACTTAGCCTCCCGAGTAGCTGGGACTACAGGTATGTGCCATCAAGCCCGGATAATTTTTTGTATTTTTAGTAGAGACGGGGTTTCACCATGTTGGCCAAGGTGGTCTCAAACTCCTGACCTCAGGTGATCACGCCTCGGCCTCCCAAAGTGCTGGGATTTCATGCGTGAGCCACGGCGCCCATCCGCCTCCAGGTGATTTTGATGCACACTCAAGTTTGAGAAACACTAACCTAGGATTTTGTCCTCATCTATCATGTTAGAACTATGGGAGCAGCCTGTAGAGAGGCAGAAAGAAAGGAAGAAGAGAAAGGAAGAAGGAAACCATTTCCTTTTTCCAGAAAGTACCTGGAAGTTGAGTGTATCACTTCTGCTCACATCCTTCTGGTTAGAATTTAGTTACGTGTCCGTGTGGTCTTGTGGCTTAACTAGCTGTAAGGAACCTTAGGAAATCTTATCATCTCTAGCTGGGAAGCCTTGTATACAGCTAAAACTGGGCTTCTGTACTAAAAGAAAAATCAAAGGAATGTATACTGGCAGAAAATTAACAGCCTCTGCCACCATTGTAATAGAATAAGACAGACAAACAGTGAAGGACAGAACTAAAGCAGCAGGTGTGTTTCGGAGAGGAAGGGATGTACTTCAGAAATCAATTCTGTTCTGATGACTGCTTTGATCTTGTGGTGAGGGAGAAGGAGAAGTGGACAACTCCTAGGTTTCTAGACAATTGGATGGTGATGGTGTTAACTGTGGTAGAGAGTCTATATTTTTATTTTATTTGTTTATTTATTTATGATAAGGTCTTGCTCTGTCGCCCAAGCTGGTGTGCAGTCGTGTGATCATAGCTCACTGTAGTTTTGAACTCCTGGGTTCAAGCGATCTTCCCACCTCACCCTCCCGAGTAGCTGGGACTATAGGCGTGTGCCATCACACCTGGCTAGTTTTTATTTTTTATTTTTAGTAGAGATGAAGTCGCTATGTTGCCCAGGCTGGTCTCAAGTTCCTGGCCTCAAATGATCCTTTTGCCTTGGGGACCCAAAGTGCTGGGATTACAGGTGTGAGCCATCACACCTGGCCTGTGGTAGAGATTCTAGAGGAAGAGAGAAGAATATGAGCTTAGTACTAGACTTAATAAATCTGAGTTGATTGCAGAATATCCAGGTAGGGCCAGGCGTGGTAGCTCACACCTGTAATCTCAGTGCTTTGGGAGGCCGAGGCAGGAGGATCACCTGAGGTCAGGAGTTTGAGACCAGCCTGGCCCAGCCTGGCCAACATGGTGAAACCCCGTCTCTACTAAAAGTACCAAAAAAAAAAAAAAAAAAAAAATAGCCAGGCATGATGGTGTGTGCCTGTAATCCCAGCTACTCAGGAGGCTGAGGCAAGAGAATTGCTTGAACACGGGAGGCGGAGGTTGCAGTGAGCCGAGATCTCGCCCACTGCACTCCAGCCTGGGCAACTGAGCAGGACTCCATCTCAAACAAAACAAAACAAAGCAAAACAAAACAAAAAAACCCCAGAATATCCAGGTAGAAATGTCCAACCCTGTGGGTAGTTGCAATACCTGTCCAAGGACCCTGAAAATGGTTGAAGTTGGAGACAGAGATTTAGGAAACGCCATGGTAGTCAGAGCTTGGATATGAACAGGATTGCCCAGAGTATTAGATGGGAAGAGGGAGTACTGCCACATAAGAGGTGAGCACTGGAAGAGAAACGAATGAAGAAGATGAGAACGAGGGGTCAGAGTAGTTGGGAGAGTCAGAGAACACAGGGTGAAAGAAGTCAATGGAAGAGGCAAGGCACTTAAGGCCGGGGGAGGGTACAAGTGTCAGATGCTGCAGAGATGACACATAGGACAAGCACTCAGGAAGGTCTTTGGCAACAAATGAGAAAAACTGAGACCCAGACAGCTTAAGGAATATGCCTAAGGTTCCACAGCTAGTAGGTGGCAAAGCCAGGACTAGCCCTGTCTTCTGGCTTTAGTCTTCTCTTCCCATGAGAAGCTGCCAAGGAGCCCCTGGTTGCTCTTCTGATACCTCTGTGCCTATGCAGGAGCCCTTAGCACTGTCTCCCACACCAGGCTGGGATAGAACTGCTTCCTGGTTAGTGTCTGTCTGTTTGTAGGACTTGTTTCTAAAATTATCAGGGATCTGTCTTCCTCCTATTTGCTTGAGCAGACCCACCCTGAGTCTAATTGACACACCAGGTGGGTTTATGGGCTTCTCCTTCCTCCCAAGCATCCCACAGCCGCATTGCCTATTGTCTTTGTGGCAAGTCTTGCCCGGCAGCCTAGCTTCAGAGCAATGTAAGTGGTTGCTGTTATACCCTTCTGCCCACCATGTGCTGGAAAGAGGAGCATCATGACTAAAAGGCATGACTCATGTTCTAATCCATGGCACTACTGATCCTACTTTTCTGCATTTTAAAGTACAAACAGCTGGATATTGCTGAAGATGGCTCAGGGGGTCAAGGACAAATTTCACAAATGTGACCTCATTCTCCAGGCTGCCTGTTTATCCTGGAGGTTGATCTTGGACTTGGGACCATTTAAGGTTGCCTATCTTCAAAGTGCTCAGCTTGGCTTTTTAATTCTATACTCCTAAATCTTTGACAGCTGTGCATCAACAAGCTTTCAAGGTAACTGAAGCCTATGGCAGCTTTCTGCCCTCTGTTACTGGTGAATGTTTTTGCCTGTTGGAAGGACGTTGCAGCTACAGGCAGACTCCCACCATCCACCAACGGCCTTATTGTCAATCCATAGTCGTGTGCTGACTGCAAAGTGGCCTGAGTTTTTTGCATATCTTGTGAGATCACTATGGGAACGCAGTCATTAGAATACAGCAGTTCCTGTCTTGAGGACTTTTGATAGTTTTATTTCTTACAGTTTCATTTCCTATTGATACAAAAGAGACTCTTGGTAACCAAAAATAAATGTAACCAGAAATGTCGGATTCTTTGTTTCATATATGAACATGATTTTGTAATGTAAATTGAATAAGCCCAGATCTATTATGCAACTATATACTCTCGTAACAAGTGAGTCACAGAAGCCTCCGTCAACACTGACATGTTGATGACCTTAAGAAGTTAGTGATTACCTATGATGTACAACAAACAAGGCTGGTAGCTGCCAGCAGAAACTAGGCATAACTACTTCTAGTAAGTACTACTACTAGTTCTAAAATTTAAATTAAATCAGCTCACACCTTATTTTGTGCTGCTACCACTAAAATCCAAGCCACCATGACATTATCGCTAACCTGGACTACTAACTCATCTTCCCGCTTTCACTCTGACCCCCTCCATTCATTTTCCCTGGTGAAGCTAGTGTCATCTTATAAGTAAATCAGGTCATGTCATTCATCTTACAACTCATCTGCTTTCCATCTCACCGCAGAATAGAATCCAAACTCATCACCATGGTCTGTGAGACCCCCTGTGATCTGGCCTGCCTGACTCTCCGATCTCATGGCATTACCACTCCCCTCCCTCTTGTGATGATCTGTCCACACTGAACTTTGCTGTTTCTCATGCCTGGCCCACTGTGTGCAGACATGCAGGCTGTACACTGCATAACTCCAAGAGAGGCATTCAGTAGGCTGCAGGGTGAATGATGCCCTTGGAAGTATGTAGTGTGGTGACCCTGGTCACATGCCCAGCTCTTTCCTACCACAAAGCCTTGGCACTTGCTGGCCTTTCTGCCTGGACATCCATCTGAAGATTTTTTGCACAGCTGGCTCCTTCTTGTCATTCCCTTGACAAATATTCCACCAAACACTACCAGGGAGGCTCCATACCAGGCAGGACCAGCTATATACTTTGCAGGTCCCAGTGCAAAATGAAAACCAGGGCCCCTTGTTCAAAAAGTATTAAGAATTTCAAGACGGTGACAGCAGAACATTAAACTAAGCATGGGGCCCTTCTCAGTGCGGGGCCCTGTGGGACAACATAGGTCACACCTCCATCAAGATGGCAAGGGTTTCACATGTATTCATGAACTCAATTGTATTTTAAAGTTTAGTAGAAATTGCACAATTAATAACTGGCTAGTGTATATTTACCTCTGCCTTTGGAAGTTAAAGTTTTTTTTTTTTTGAACTAAAAATTCCTTAAGTGTAATTGCATCCTTGAAAAGTCAAAGATTTGTTGTTTTGGCACATTGTCAAGTTTTTAAAATTTAAAATACAGTTAGTTCAAAATATATTCACAGCTTTCATTCATGAGACATTTATAAATATTGGGTTATAAAGTTCCACATTTAGTATTTAACTCAAAAAAAAAAAAAAAGGATGCCTGTAACAACTTCTTTACGTATAAGACCTTCTCACTTAGTTATGGGTTTCTCATCCTCCTAGGAATCCAACATTCTCAGTCTAAATAACAACAGGAGAGGCAAAAAGTTTAAGGCTCTGTGACAGTGAGATAAGGCAAGAACATGTCTTTCTTCGAGGGAGTACCATCGCTGCCAGCTCTCCTGAAGCCATCTGGGGGATCAGATACTATTTCTGTAGTGGGTTACCCTTGGGTTAGTGCCAAGAGCTAAGTAGTTGTAAAAATGCGAACACTCCGAAAGCACTTGTAACCAACCAAAGAAGAAAACATGTTTCTGCCCCAATTTTTGCTAATTTGTAAGTGACCATTAAAAAGAAAAAAGAAGAAAGAAACAATCCAAGGAATGATGTGCATTTATATTAGTGTAATGTAAAGAACAAAAGCAAAAGGTAAATGCCCAAGACTAATTTACGACGTAAGCAAACTCTGACTTCCTGCTTACCCACCCCACTTGCTCTCTGAAAAGTAGCTGATAAACTCATTTATATTAAGGTATAAATGCCCAATAAGTATTAATCGCTTATCTTCTACAGGAGTATTTGCTTTAGAGCAGGGAAAAAGCATCTTTGCCAAAGGGTTGAAAGTTTTAGTGGCAGAATTTCTGCAAAGCTCAAAAATCAACCACAGATAAATTATTCTACCTTGAGAAAATTGTGATACTTCCTGCTCCCTTTTCATCTCCTCCCATTCTCTTTCTCAATGTTTTGTTTGGGAATAATTTTTGATTTATAGAAAAGTTGCAAGGGTAATTCAAGAAACACCCATATACTCCTGACCGAGTTTCTCCCAATGTTAACATTTTATATTACTATGCCACATTTATTTATTTGTTAAAACCAAGAAACTACGATGGAGACATTGTCAGAGGCATTTGAACCAGAGCAACTCCATCTTTTTTTTTTCTTTTTTTTTGTGACGGAGTCTCACTGTATCACCTAGGCTGGAGTGCAGTGGCATGATCTCGCTCACTGCAACCTCCGCCTCCCGGGTTCAAGCGATTCTCCTGCCTCAGCCTCCTGAGTAGCTGGGACTACAAGCGCCCGCCACCACGCCCAGCTAATGTTTGTATTTTTAGTACAGACGGTGTTTCACCATCTTGGCCAGGCTGGTCTTGAACTCCTGACTTCGTGATCCACCCGCCTTGGCCTCCCAAAGTGCTGGGATTACAGGCATGAGCCACCGTGCCCAGCCACGCAACTCTATCTTGAATGGGGGCTGGGTAAAATGAGGCTGAGACCTACTGGGCTACATTCCCAGGAGGTTAAGGCATAGATAGGAGATCGGCACAAGGTACAGGTCATAAAGACCTTGCTGATAAAACAGGTTGCAGTAAAGAAGCTGGCTAAAACCCACCAAAACCAAGATGGCGATGAGAGCGACCTCTGGTGGTCCTCACTGCTACACTCCCACCAGCGCCATGACAGTTTACAAATGCCATGGCAATGTTAGGAAGTTACCCTACATGGTCTAAAAAGGGGAGGCATGAATAATCCACCCCTTGTTTAGTATATAATAATAATAAAAAAAAATTGGCAACAAGCCCAGCCTGGCCAACAAGGTAAAATCCCATCTCTACTAAAAATACAAAAATTAGCTGGGCGTGGTGGCAGGTGCCTGTAATCCCAGCTACTCGGGAGGCTGAGGCATGTGAATTGCTTGAATCCCGGAGGCTGAGGTTGCAGTGAGCCAAGATCTCACCACTGCATTCCAGCCTGGGTGACAGAGCAAGACTCTGTCTCAAAAAAAAAAAAAAAAAAAAAAGGAAAAAGCAACAAGCAGCCCTTGGGGATTCTCTGCCTATGGAGCAGCCACTGATTTATTCCTTTACGTTCTTTTATTTTTATTTTTATTTTCTTAAAATGGAGTTTGGCTCAGGCTGGAGTGCAGTGGCATGATCTCGGCTCACTGCAACCTCCGCCTCCCGGGTTCAAGCGATTCTCCTGCCTCAGCCTCCCGAGTATCTGGGATTACAGGTGAGTGCCACCACACCCGGCTAATTTTTGTATTTTTAGAGAGACAGGGTTTTGCCATGTTGGCCAGGCTGGTCTTGAACTCCTGAGCTCAGGTGATCCACCCACCTCGGCCTCCCAAAGTGCTGGGATTACAGGCATGAGCCACCCTGCCCGGTCTATTCCTTTACTTTCTTAATAAACTTGCTTTCACTTTACTCTGCGGACTTACCCTGAAGTCTTTCTTGCTCGAGATCCAAGACCCTCTCTTGGGGTCTGGGTCAGGACCCCTTTCTGGTGATGACATGACTATTCACTAAGCTCCAGATTGTATTTGTGTTTCACCAGTTTTCTCATTGTTTTGATCCAGTCCAGGGTACTGCATTGTATTTGGCCTATTCTCTTTTAAAACCAATCTAATTGTGCTTTCATCTTCAGAACTCTGCAAAAACAGCTCCTGTCAAGGGCATCCATGACCATCATGCTGTCAAGGGCAATGGCCTTTTCTCAGCAAGGTAGGGTGACTGACTTTTCCAAGTTTTTCAGGGACTCTCCGGTTTGAAAACTGAAAATCCCTTTATCCTGGCCCCACTCTGTTCCTGGCAAACCAGCACAACTGGTCATCCTTGCTTGGGGTGAGGATGTGGGTGTATGGGGATTTGCAACATTTAATATAAAGGTCAGAGAAGGCCCAAAGAAGACATTTGGACAAAGGCTTGAAGGAGGCGAGGGATTGAATTTGTCACACCTTAATGTTGTGTGATTCCTTGGGGGCCTGGCTGCAGAATCCACTGAGCACAGATAAAGGAAACTTCAGTGGTTATATAAACATACACTTTTAGACATTGTTTTTAATAATCAAACTCTCAGATTTTAAGAGTATCTACAAAGAATACGAGTCAAGGAGACTTTAGAGTCAGACAAATTAATAGTCTTGACTCAGCTGTGTGACCCCACAAGTTACTTAATTTCTCAAAGCCTGAGTTTCCTCATCTGAAAAAAAGAAATTATAAAAACCAGCCAGGCATGGTGGCTCACGCCTGTAATTCCAGAACTTTGGGAGGCTGAGGTGGGCAGATCACAAGGTCAGGAGTTCAAGACCAGCCTGACCAACATGGTGAAACCCTGTCTCTACTAAAAATATAAAAATTAGCCGGGCGTGGTGGCATGTGCCTGTAATCCCAGCTACTCAGGAGACTGAGGCAGGAGAATTGCTTGAACCCAGGAGGCAGAGGTTGCAGTGAGCCGAGATCCCACCACTGCACTCCAGCTTGGGCGACAGAGCAAGACTCCGTCTCAAAAAAAAAAAAAAAAAAAAAAAAAAAAATTTAAAAACTTCAGTGGTTATTGTGAAGATCAGAAGAATCAATATGGTTAAAATGACCATACTACCCAAAGCAATCTACAGAGTCAATGCAAAGTCAAAATACCAATGACATTCCTCACAGAAACAGAAAAAAGAAAAAAATAATCCTAAAATTTGTATGGCACCACAAAAGACCCAAAATAGCCAAAGAACTCCTGAGCGAAAACAACAAAAGCTGGAGGCATCACACTACCAAACTTCAAAATATACTACAAAGCGGTAGTAAACTAAAACAGCATGGTACTGGCATAAAAATAGACATATAGACCATTGGAACAGAATAGAGAACCCAGAAATCAATCCATGTATCTATAGCCAACTGATTTTTTTTTTTTTTTTTTTTGAGACAGAGTCTCAGAGTCTCATTCTGTTGCCCAGGCTGGAGTGCAGTGGTGCAATCTCGGCTCACTGCAGCCTCCACCCCCCGGATAAAAGTGATTCTCCTGCCTCAACCTCCCGTGTAGCTGGGACTACAGGCATGCGCCACCACACCCAGCTAACTTTTGTATTTTTAGTAGAGACACGGTTTCACTGTGTTGGACAAGCTGGTCTCGAACTCCTGACCTCAAGTGATCTGCCTGCTCGGCCTCCCAAAATGCTAGGATTACAGGCGTGAGCCACTACATCCAGTCACCAGCTGATTTTTGATAAAGATGCCAAGAACATACATTTGGGAAAGGACAGTCTCTGACAAGTGGTGCTGGAAAAATTGGATATCCATATGCAGAGGAATGAAACTAGACCCCCACCTCTCACCCTCTATAAAAGTCAACTCCAAATTGATCAAATATTCAAAGTGTAAGACCCAAAACTATAAAATTTTTAGAAGAAAATATAGGGGAAACAATTCAGAAAATTGGTCTGGGAAAAGATGAATATGGCCTCAAAACCAAACAACAAAAGATAAAATAAACAAATGTGATTATATTAAACTAGAAAGCTTCCACATAGCAAAGGAAATAATCAACAGTAAAAACATGACCTACTGAATGGGAGAAAATATTTGCAAACCATTCATCTGACAGGGGATTAACATCCAGAATAGATAATGAATTTAATCATTTCAACATAAAAAAAATCTGATTTAAAAATGGGCAAATGATCTGAACAGACATTTCTCAAAAGAAGACATACAAATGGTCAAGAAATGTATGAAAAAATGCTCAACGTCGGGCCAGGTACAGTGGCTCATGCCTGTAATCCCTGCACTTTGGGAGGCTGAGGTGGATAGATCACCTGACGTGAGGAGTTTGAGACCAGCCTGACCAACATGGTGAAACCCTATCTCTACTAAATACAAAAAATTAGCCAGGCATGGTGGTGGGCACCTGTAATCACAGCTCCTTGGGAGGCTAAGGAAGGAGAATCACTTGAACCTGAGAGGCAGAAGTTGCAGTGAGCTGAGATTGTGTTACTGCACTTCAGCCTGGGCAACAAGAACAAAACTCTGTCTCAAAAAAAAAAAAATGCTCAACATCCATAATCATCAGGGAAATGCAAACCAAAACCACAATGAGGTGTCATCTGACCCCAGTTAGGATGGCTATTATCAAAAAGACAAAAAAATAACAACTGCTGTCAAGGGTGTGGAGCAAAGGCAACTCTTATACATTGTTGGTGGGAATGTAATCTAGTAGTACAGCCACTATGGAGAACAGTGAGGAAGTTCCTTAAAAAAAAACACAAATAAAATTACCATATGTTCCAGCAGTTCTACTACTGGGCATTTATCCAAAGGAAAGGAAATCAGTATATCAAAGAGACATCTTCACCCCCATGTTTACTGCAGCATTAGTCATCATAGCCAAGATATGGAGTCAACCTAGGTGTCCAACAACAGATGAATGAATAAAGAAAACGTGGTGTATATATTTTATATATATATGAAATATATATATAATTTATATATTTATAAATTATATATAAAATATAAATATGCAATATAATATATAATATATAATATTATATAATATTATATAAAAATATATATTATATATAATATATATAAAAATGTATATAATATATAATATATAAATATATAAATTTATAAAATATATAAAAGATAAAATATATAAAAATTAAAAATATATATAAATATATATAATATAATATATAATATATGGTATATATAAATATATATGGTATATATAAAATATATATATATAATTTTAGATGGAGTTTTGCTCTTGTTGTCCATGCTGGAGTGCAGTGGCACTATCTCTGCTCACTGCAACCTCCAGCTCCCAGGTTCAAGTGATTCTCCTGCCTCAGCCTCCTGAATAGCTGGGATTACAGGCGCCTGCCACGATGCCTGGCTAATTTTTGTATTTTTAGTAGAGACAGGGTTTCACCATGTTGGCCAGGCTGGTCTTGAACTCCTGACCTCAGATGATCCACCCATCTCGGCCTCCCAAAGTACTGGGATTACAGGCATGAGCCAACACGCCTAGTGTATATGAATATATTTTTATAAATACATAAAATATATAATTATATATAATGTCTTATATATAGTTATATATAATACTTTACATATATATATATAATGGAATACTGTTCAGCCCTTAAAAAGAATGAAATCCTGTCATTTGCAGCAACCTGGATGGAACTGGAGGACATGATGTTACGTGAGTAAGCAAGGAACAGACAATTAAACACCGCATGTTCCCACTAATATGTGGAAGCTAAAAAAGTTGATCTCATAGAAGTAAAAAGTACAGTAGGGGATACTAGAGGCTGGGAAATATAGGAGGAAGGGGTATACAAAGACTGTCATCTTCATGGGATTGAATGACCAATACCACTAACTTTGTGGCAGGGAGGAGTACTGGAGGCCAAGTAGCATAGGTCAGTAGCCCTTATCACTTCATTGCTGGACAGTTGCAGTGGGTACCTCTTCCTGCACTTTATACTGCAATCCATGGTAAACCACACACTGTGCTTCTGATAGTTTTTTTTTTTTTTTTTTTTTGAGACAGAATTTGAGACTCCATCCAGGCTGGAGTACAGTGGTGTGATCTTGGCTCACTGCAACCCCTGCCTCCTGGGTTCAAGTGATTCTCATGCCTCAGCCTCCCGAGAAGCTGGGACTACAGGCACCCACCACCACACCCAGCTAATTTTGTATTTTTAGTAGAAATGGGGTTTCACTATGCTGGCCAGGCTGGTCTCAAACTCCTGACCTCATCATCTGCCCACCTCGGCCTCCCAGAGAGCTGGGTCTACAGGCATGAGCCACCGCGCCCAGCCAGGATTATTTCTTAGTGATGTTCTTCTATTAATACCTTGAGCATAATCAAAGCTACCACTTACTGAATGTTTTCTATGACCGAGGGCTCTGTGCTAAAATACTTTTCCAGTGTTGCCTCAATCTTTACAATGGCCCTGTGGGGTAGGTAATAGTATTGTTCCCATTTAACAGATGATAAAACTGAGGTTTAGTAAGATTAAGTAACTTGCCCAGATCATATATCTAAAAAATAGGATAACTGGAATTAAAACTGAGCCTGATTCCAAGGCTGTTCTTTTTTTTTTTTGAGACAAGAGTCTCGCCCTGTGGCCCAGGCTGGAGCGCAATGGCACCATCTCGGCTCACTGCAACCTCCACCTCCTGGGTTCAAGCAATTCCCCTGCCTCAGCCTCATGAGTAGCTGGGATTACAGGCATGCACCACCACACCCAGCTAATTTTTTGTATCTTTAGTAGAGACAGGGTTTTGCCATGTTGGCCAGGCTGGTCTTGAACTCCTGACCTAGTGATCTGCCTGGCTCAGCCTCCCAAAGTGCTGGGCTTACAGCGCCCAGCTATTCAAGACTGTTCTTAACCACCCACCCATATCCTCCTCACACTTACAGCAGAGTGTAGTGGAAAGGGACTGGATTGAACGTGGCCAGTGAGAGATATTTTCTTTCCTTCCTCAGTGGGTTGACATGTGAGTTGAGGTGGCCGAATATAAAACCATCAATGACAATAGAAGGCAGTATAGATAGAGCACCAACCCATGCCCTAGAAACCGAGGCATGGGGCAGCTGGGAGAGGCTTCTGGAGAAGGCATTTGAGAGAGATGGGGCCAGGCCTTCAGTGTGGGCCTGGAATTACACCTATGAGAAGCCCCTATCTGGCAGGGCTCACACTGTCCCCACTCTTATGTCTTATTTCACCCTGCCTTCCCGTGTCTCTATCCTCCCCTTCAACCAAATGGATCTGTGGGAGGCTTTCTTCACAACACATAATGAGCCCAAGAGCTAATACTTAGGGAGGGTGCATATTGTGCTAGTCACTATTCTGAGCACTTTACATAAGGCAGTTTAATCCTCACAATAGCCCTGTAACATAGGTACTGCTATGAGCCCCATTTTACAGATGAGGATATCGAGGCACAGAAAGGTTAAGTAACTTGCCCAAGGTCACCCAGTTAGTGTGACAGCCGGAATCAGAACCCAGGCAGTTTGGTTGTAGACTCCCTGCCTTTGAGGTCTGGGCTGGATTACATCTCCAGTATAATTTCTGTTCTCCTGCATCTGAGCCTCCCTGGAGGTCCTGACCTCTACTTTGCAAGTCCTTTTCACACATTTCTATAAAATCCAACCCAGTCAAATGCAAGTTAAATAACGCAACAGCAATCACTATAAGGGGAGCAAACACTTTTTGAACAACAAACTTCTATGACTGGCCCTGAGCCTGGTGGTTCCCATTTAATTTGCACAACAGTCCTGTAAGATAGTGGTCTCCAACCGTTTGACACCAGGGACTAGTTACATGGAAGACAATTTTTCTATGGAGAGAGTGGAAGTGGTTTCAGGATGAAACTGTTCCACCTCAGATCATCAGGCATTAGATTTTCATAAGAAGAGCACAACCTAGATCCCTCGCATGTGCAGTTCACAACAGAATTTGTGCTTCTATGAGAATCTAATGCCATTGTTGATCTCACAGGTGGTGAAGCTCAGCTGATAATGCTTGTTTGCCCTGCCACTCACCTCCTGCTCTACAGCCTGGTTCCTAACAGGCCACAGAAGGGTCCCCCCAAGGGTAAGGGACCCTTACTGTAAGGTTTTTATAAACGGGGAAATTGAGTCTCAAAGACATTAAGTAACTCACTCAAGGGCTGACTCCCATGCAAAACCTAAGCCCTCCCCTGTACAGCTTGGTCTCAAATCCCTTCTCCTCACTGAAGCCTTCCTCCCCACCCCAACAAGTGCTGCTCAGCACTGACACACTCTTTTTTTTTCTTTTTTTTGAGACAGGGTCTCACTCTGTTGCCCAGGCTAGAGTGCAGTGGTGTGATCACGGCTCACTGCAGCCTCAGCCTCCTGGGCTCAAGTGGTCCTCCTGCCTAGGCCTCCCAAAATATTGGGATTACAGCCATGAACCACTGCACCCAGTCTACTCATTCATTTTTGGATGAGCTTTGATTCTTCTGCAGCTTATCAGATATTCTCCCAGTGCCTTCTCTCTGGTGTTCTGAGTTCTGCCTTCAGTAGCTGTACATGACAAGTCTAGCCAGTCTCTTAGGACAGCCCTTCACCTGCCTGGGAGCAGCTATTATTGTGTTTCCTTCAGGGAGTCTCTGCAGAACCTGAACCTCAGTCCCTCCAGCTGTTTCCTGAAAGACACAGTTTCAGTGCCTATCACCCTACTGGCTGCCCTGCTTTCAATGAACTGTGCTTGATCTCAAGAACAGAACATTTGACTCTACAGTGTAAAGTTGTAGGTTGTGGGTAGATCACTGCAGAATATTCTAGATTATTTCTCCCTGAATATGGACCCAGTTGTTTTATAAAGACAAAACATGGGCCGGGCATGGTGGCTCACGCCTGTAATCCCAGCACTTTGGGAGGCCGAGGCAGGCAGATCACAAGGTCAGGAGATAGAGACCATCCTGGCTAACACGTGAAACCCCATCTCTACTAAAAATACAAAAACAAAATTAGCCGGACGTGGTGGTGGGCACCTGTAGTCCCAGCTACTCGGGAGGCTGAGGCAGGAGAATGGTATGAACCCGGGAGGCGGAGCTTGCAGTGAGCTGAGATCGTGCCACTGCACTCCAGCCTGGGTGACACAGCAAGACTCCGTCTCAAAAAACAAAACAAAACAAAACGAAAAAAACAAAACACATTTTTAAGCTCTATCCTAAGCAGAGTTCAGTCCTCAATGGGGTGAGCCAGACTAATTGCTTAATAACCTAGAAGCTAGGCTGAAAAACTGGTGCCAGTGGAGGGGGAAGACTTTCCTTCCTCAAGGGCTTCTATTCAATGGGGGTTCCTAGCCAGAGGCTGGCCAGGGAGGCCAAGGGGGAGAGAGGCAGTGAAGAGCCTGTACTTGCTGGTCACTAGCAGTCCCAGCAGGCAAGGGAAGGGCACAGTGTTAGGGAAGGGGGCCAAAGCCAAATAGCTTACTATCATTTTGATTTGTCCACTTGACTTCTTTTCTTATGAGGGAAGTTAAGCACCTTTTTGTATGTATAAAAATAATATATATATATTTTTTGAGACAGAGTCTCACTCTGTAGCCCAGGCTGGAGTGCAGTGGCGCAATCTCAGCTCACTGCAACCTCCGCCTCCCAGGTTCAAGCGATTCTCCTGCCTCAGCCTCCCAAGTAGCTGGGATTACAGGTGCCCACCACCACACCCAGCTAATTTTTTCTATTTTTAGTAGAGATGGAGTTTCACCATGTTGGCCAGGCTAGACTCAAACTCCTGACCTCAGGTGATCCACCCACCTTGACCTCCCAAAGCGCTGCGATTACAGGCATGAGCCACTGCGCCTGGCCTCTGTTGCTGATTTCTAGAAGATTTTTATATGTTAAGGAAATTAATTCCTTGTGTTATACAGTACAAATGCATTTTTCCAGTTTGTCATTTATTCGCTTAATGTTTTATTTTAATTTTAATTATTTTTAGAGATGGGGTCTCACTCTGTTACCCAGGCTGGAGTGCAGTGGTGCCATTATACTCACTGCGGCTTTGAACTCCTGAGGCCAAGCGATCCTCCTGCTGAGAGGATCCTCCTGAGGGAGCCTCCCAAGTAGCTGGGACGATAGGCACCCACCACCATCCCCAGCTAATTGTTGTTGTTGTTGTTGTTGAGACGGGGTCTTGCTGTCTTTACCAGGATGGTCTCAAACTCCTGGCTTCAAGTGATCCTCCTACCTCAGCCTCCTAACATGTGGGGTTAATAGGCATGAGCCACTGTGCCTGGCCAATGCTATTTTTTTTTTTCTATGTAGAAACATTTTATTTTCCAAGTAGTCAAATGTATCAATCTTTTCATTTGGGGATTCTTTGCTTCTATTTCTCCTCCTTCTTTTTCACATATATCATATCTAGGAAAGCCTTCTCTATTCTGATATTATAAAAATAATATCCTATGTTGCCTTCAATTATTATTATTATTATTTTGAGACAGAGTCTTGCTCTGTTGCCCAGATTGAAGTGCAGTGGCACTATCTCAGTTCACTGCAAGCTCCGCCTCCTGGGTTCAAGTGATTCTCATGCCTCAGCCTCCCGAGTTGCTGGGATTACAGGTGTGCGGCACCATGCCCAGCTAATTTTTGTATTTTTAGTAGAGACGGGGTTTCATTATGTTGGCCAGGCTGGTCTCGAACTCCTGACCTCAAGTGATCTGCCTGCCTCAGCCTCCCAAAGTGCTGGGATTCCAGGTGTGAACCACCGTGCCTGGACGTCTTCAATTATTTTTATTATTTTACTCTTTACATGTCAATCTTTGATCCATCTGAAATTCATTCTGATGTACTATGTATTGTTCATTTACTGTATGTGCTGAGCATGGCACTCAGCACTTTATATACATTATCTTATTTAACAGTAGTTATGGAAACCTCTATTATAATGATGAGAACATTGAAGCTTAGCAAGGCTAATTCAGTCAAGATCTTACATCCAGTGTCAGGACAGAGCCCAAGTCTGCCTGAATCCAATTTTCTTTTCTTTTTTTTTTTCTTTTTCTTTTTGAGATGGAGTTTCATTCTTGTTGCCCAGGCTGGAGTGCAATGGCGCAATCTCGGCTCACCGCAACCTCCATTTGCGGTTGTTTGTTTTTCGAACTCGTTACCTCAAGTGATTCACACACCTCGGCCTCCCAAAGTGCTGGGATTATTGGCTTGAGCCACTGCGCCCAGCCTATCTTGGTTGTTTTTTGAAACCTTCTGTCGACACCTTAAAAAAATCAAGAAAGGACCAGCATTAAAATTTGAGGGGTGGGATGGGATATCTGTGTTGGAAGAAAATCCTTAAAGTAACTACTGGCCGGGTGCAGTGGCTCACTGCAGCTTTGAACTCCTGAGGTCAGTTCAGTCACTTGAGGTAAGGAGTTCAAGACCAGCCTGACCAATATGGTGAAACCCCATCTCAACTAAAGATATAAAAAATTAGCTGGGCATGGTGGCGTGCACCTGTAATCCCAGCTACTCGGGAGGCTGAGGCAGGAGAATCTCTTGAACCTGGGAGGCAGAGGTTGCAGTGAGCTGAGATCATACTATTGCACTCCAGGCTGGGTGACAGAGCAAGACTCTGTCTCCAAAAAAAAAAAAAAAGAATTCTTTAAGGCAGGCTGGGTGCAGTGACTCATGTCTGTAATCCCAGCACTTTAGAGGCTGAGGCAGAAGTATCACTTGAGCCGAGGGGCTCCAGACCAGCCTGGGCAACATAGTGAAACTTTGTCTCTACAAAAAAATTTAAAAATTAGCTGGATGTGGTGGCACATGCCTGTGGTCCCAACTATCGGGAGGCTTAGATGGGAGGATTGCTTGAGCCTGGGAGGTGGAAGTTGCAGTGGCCAAGATCTTGCCACTGCACTGCAGCCTGGGTGACAGAGTAAGACTCTGTCTCAAAATAAATAAATAAATAATAAAAAGATTTTTTAAAAGAAATACTTCATAACTGACACTCCTGATGGTTCAGGGAACAACTGTGTTTGGAAAAACAGAACATACACACACACGACTCTGAAGTGAAATGCGTTTCAGAAGATTGGACTCCCAAAGAGAAGTTTGAGGAATACCTTAACCAATTTTTTTTTTGTCTTACGTTTTTCTTTTGTTTTAGGCACGCTTGATATATGACACAATCTATGTCTATTAAACTTTTTGTTTCAGCAACTGACAGTCAATTAATGAAAGTACAGGCATTGATTTAAGCATCAGCAATGGTGACTTTGGCTTCAACTCGTGGCTCAATACTGATGGGAATAATCAGTTCAGCCATCTCAAAGAACTATGCAAATCAATGATTGCTTGTGGATTCTCATCTGGAAAGGATCCCATGTCTCAGAACCTTAAGCACAAGGAGTTTATCTTCTAGCAGTTCTCAGAGTTTTGGTAGGCATCTGGACAGGCCCTTTCACTTTGAGGATCTTCTCTTTTGCGCCTCTGATCAAGTCAGCCACACCTTCTCCAGGGGTTTTCCTTTGCGGCTGGATAGCTTGACTTCAGTTCTGTGACTCCCCACCTCTGGCTCCATGGGTGTCTTTCCGGTGTCTTTAAAGGCCAAGGCTTTGGCAAGGCTTCCTGGCCAACCTGTTCCTAGTCCAGAACGAGTTGCTCCTTGGGCTGTGAGTCAAGTGCAGGAGTGGCCAGCCCCGCTGCAGTGGTGGCTCACCTTCCTCAAAGAGTTTAAAGTTTAAAAGTTTCTTTTAATCATCATGAAATAAAAGTGTGAAGTGATACAAAGACATTGTGTCAGTACCTTTTGTTGTTGCATATATACTTGTATGTTGCTTAATGATAGGGATACATTCTGAGAAATGGATCGTTAGGTGATTTTTGTGTGAATGCTATAGAAGGTGCTTACATATAAACCTTAGTTTACTGTAACTTTTTAACTTTATAAACTTTTTAATCTTTTAAAACTTTTGGGCTCTTTATAATGTCACTTAGTCTTTTATAGTTTCACTTGGCTTAAAACACAAATACATTGTGCAGCTGTACAAAAAATTTTCTTTCTTTATATCCTTATTCTATATGCTTTTTTCTTTATATCTTTATTCCATATACTTTGTATCCTTATTCTACATGCTTATTCTATATCCTTTTTTCTAATGCATATGTCAATATGCATTAACCTAGGCCTACACAGGGTCAGAGTCATCAATATCACTGTCTTTTACCTCCATGTCTACCTGACCCACAGGAAGGTCCTTGGAGGCAATAACACACGGGGAGCTGTCACCTCCTACGACAACACTGCCTTCTTCTAGAACACTTCCTGAAGGACCCTTCTTGAGGGGGTGACATTCTTTTCAGAAATATGTCCATGGTGGTTTGCTTGGTTTCTTTCTTTTTTTAATCAAAGATTTTCCTGAGTAATGACATTGGGCTACAAATGTTATGACAGCTACAGTGTCACCGGGCGATAGGAATTTTTCAGCTCCATG
This sequence comes from Gorilla gorilla gorilla, assembly GCF_029281585.2. Taxonomy (NCBI): domain Eukaryota; kingdom Metazoa; phylum Chordata; class Mammalia; order Primates; family Hominidae; genus Gorilla; species Gorilla gorilla. Next base: position 106,615,302 of record NC_073231.2, read on the forward strand.
ATAATCTTATGGGACCCCTGTCATATATACAGTCCACTGTTGACTGAAAGGTCATTATGTGGCATGTGACTGTATATCATTTGAACTCCATCTTTGGCAACTGACTGTATCAATGGATCTAATTAGTCTCCTAGGTTGGTAAATTTTTTTCTTATGCTCTTAGACTGGGTGTCCCTACTTGTATTTACCATTGAAACCAGATTAAAGGATTCTACCACTGCCTTTATTAAGCTTCATCTTTTTTCTTTTTTTTTTGAGATGGAGTTTTTACTCTTATTGCCCAGGCTGGAGTGCAATGGCGAGATGGCTCACTGCAACCTCCGCCTCCCCAATTCAAGTGATTCTCCTGCTTCAGCCTCCCAAATAGCTGGGATTACAGGCAACCACCACCATGTCTGGCTAATTTTTTGTATTTTTAGTAGAGACGGGGTTTCTCCATATTGATCAGGCTGGTCTCGAACTCCTGACCTCATGTGATCCACCCACTTGGCCTCCCAAAGTGCTGGGATTACAGGCATGAGCCACAGCACCAGGGCATTTTTTTTGTTTTGTTTTTTGAGATGTAGTCTCACTCTGTCACCGAGGCTGGAGGCAGTATGGCTCACTGCAACCTTCACCTCCTGGGTTTAAGCAATTCTCCTGCCTCAGCCTCCTGAGTAGTTGGGTTTACAGGTGCACGCCACCATACCAGGCTAATTTTTGTATTTTTTGTAGAGACAGGGTTTCGCCATGTTGGCCAGGCTGGTCTCAAACTCCTGACCTCAGGTGAGCTCCCTGCCTCAGCCTCCCAAAGTGCTGGGATTACAGGCATGAGCCACCATGCCCAGCCTTTTTTTTTTTTTCTTTTTCTTTTTTTTTTTTCAGATGGAGTTTTTCTCTGTTCCCAGGCTGGAGTGCAGTGGTGTAATCATAACTCACTGTAGCTCCAAACTACTGGGCTCAAATGATCCTCTTGCCTCAGCCTCCCAAGTAGCTAGGGCTATAGGCACAGGTCATCATGCCCAGTTAATTTAGTTTTAAAATTTTTTTTGTAGAAATAGAGTCTTGCTATGTTGCCCAGGCTGGTCTCAAACTCCTGGCCTGAAGTGATCCTCCTGCCTCAGCCTCCCAAAGTGCTGGGTTCACAGGCATGAGCCACCATGCCTGGCCTTTGTGATTTCTTAAAGATTGGTGTTGATGTCTGTATGGACATATCTGCAAATTATTTCATTATCTTGGAAGTATTCCATAAGATTTGCAGAATTAAGCTTATCTGAGGCAGTTGGTAGTCTCTTACCACCTCCTCACTTGTCTTGGGCTTCATGGTGGTTTTATTTATTTATTTACTTTTATTTTTATTTATTTATTTTTTGAGACAGAGTCTTGCTCTATTGCCCAGGCTGGAGTGCAGCACCGCAATCTCGGCTCACTCCTCCACCTCCCGAGTTCAAATGATTCTCTTGCCTCAGCCTCCTGAGTAGCTGGGACTACAGGCACACAGCCATTTCTAGCTAATTACATGGTTTGTGCTGTGCTCTTAAATTTTTTTTCTTTTTTTTTTTTTTTTTTTTTTGAGATAGAGGCTCACTCTTTCACCCAGGCTGGAGTGCAGTGGCACTATCTCCATGCAGTGCAACCTCCGCCTCCCGGGTTCAAGTGATTCTTGTGCCTCAGCCTCCCAAGCAGCTAGGACTGAGCACATGCCACCATGCCTGGATAATTTTTTTTTTTTGTACTTTTAGTAGAGATGGGGTTTCACCACGTTGGCCAGGCTGGTCTCGAACTCCTGGCCCCAAGTGATCCGCCCACCTTGGCCTGCCAAAGTGTTGGGATTACAGGCATAAGGCACCACACCCAGCCTTCATGGTGGTTTTAAATCTTTAGAGAACATCCATCAGAAGTGCATGGAGTGGGCAGAGCCTGTTCAAAATGTAGATTCCCAGTCTGCTCCCAGAGATTTAGGCATAGTAGAGCTGAGATGGGGCCTGAGAATATGCATTTTAACACACTGGTTGATTCTGATGCTCCACTCTATGAGAAGCACCTTATAGAGAGGAAAATGATGCAAAATAATAATTCCACACTTACAACTTCTCCTGATAATCTGTTGGCATTACATATCTCTCCCAAGCAATGGATCATAGTCTTACTTGGTTGCTCTTTTTAATGCAGCATGGCCTATAAAAAGCCCTTTTGCTTAACACTTTTCACAAACCTCAGATTATTCTGCATTTTGTCCTTCCTGACTTCCTCACAAAACTGCCGTTTAAGAGTAATTATTCCTGGCCATGGGCCATTCCTGTTATGAGTAGCATGGGTGCTTTAAAAACCTGAGCCCACCAGAGAACTCTCTGTCCAGCCCTGCCTTGGCTACTTCAGGTTCTCACAGGGCAGTCGCCTTCCCTGTATGGCATTCAGCAGGGATTCATTGATAATGTGATGAAGACTGTGGTCGACAGGGAGAAGCGCTATATGGGCTACTTATTAGGATGCCTATATGAAATTTGCCCAGGGATGGGTAATACACTGGAGCTCTTCCACTTGGAAGCGGTTGAGGTAAGAGGATAGTGGATTCATGCCAAAGCTGAGGCTGTCCAGCCTTCTGGAACTGCTGACATCTGACCTTCTACCCCTCCCCACATGCCCCCATCCAAACCCTTCCTCTCTGACTCTCTGGATCTTATATACACTTCCACTACAGCATATTCTACACTGCATTTTAATTGTTTGTATGTCTGCCATTTATTATACTTTCTGAAAGGCAGGAACCATGTCTCCTTTATTTAAAATTAAAACAATACAAAAGCCAGGTGTGGTGGCTCACGCCTGTAATCCCAGCACTTTGGGAGGCCGAGGCAGGCTGATCACTTGAGGTCAAGAGTTCGAGACTAGCCTGGCCAACATGGCAAAACCCCTTCTTTACTAAAAATACAAAAATTAGCCGGGTGTGGTGGCGCATGTCTGTAATCCCAGTTACTCGGGAGGCTGAGGCAGGAGAATTGCCTGAACCTGGAGGCAGAGGTTGCAGTGAGCCAAGATTGTGCCACTATACTCCAGCCTGGGTGACAGAGGGAGACTCCATCTCAAACAACAAACAAACAAACAAACAAACAAACAACAGAAGCCTGTGCTTTAGACACTACTTGGCACGTAATAGGCACTCAATAAATATATGTTAAATCAAACCAAAGATGACAAATATTTGATGTGCATACTGACCTCCCTCTCCTGCATGGGGGCAGACATTGCTAATGGATCTTAATGTTCTTTCCTACTGAGCCTGGAAGCAGCTTCAATATCCTTCAAAACATGGCTTTCCATAAAATCTGCCAGAATTGGCTTGCAAAAGAAACCTATTTGCCAATTCTAAACAAAATGGAAGTCCTTTTCTCCCTACCTTTCAGTTCTTCACTCCGTTCGTAGCATCACAAATAAAAACTTACAAATATAAATTAGGCACTTAAAAAGTCAGTCCAAGTTGGTGTGATATATACTAAGGGGATAATACAGGGAATTACAGTGAAATGTAATGCTGGAGGAGCTAGCATCTAGCAATAAGCAGATGGCTGAGTCTTCCAACTTGTGAGACTCTGAAATGATATGGTGAGATAATAGTGAGAATGACACTAAAACTCAGCACCTCTTCTCGTGGGATCAGCAGAACTGAAGCTTTTCAAGTAATGATTCTAATACCATAAAAGCAGGGCCCACATTTCAGTTGGATCCAAAATCTATGTGTAAGTTGGGAATCCTGGCTTCTGACACTCACCAGGAGGCAGGGATGGTATTATTAATGCTAAAAGGGAGATAAACAATAGCAGGGAAGACCAGGCGTGGTGTCTCAGGCCTGTAATCCCAGCACTTTGGGAGGCCAAGGTGGGCAGATCACTTGAGGTGAGGAGTTTGAGACCAGCCTGGACAACATGGCAAAACTCCATCTCTACTAAAAATACAAGAATTAGCCAGGCGTGGTGGTGCGTGCCTGTAGTGTGTGCTGCTTGGGAGGCTGAGGCAGGAGAATCACTTGAACCTAGTGGGCAGAGGTCGCAGTGAGCTGAGATCACGCCACTGCACTCCAGCCTGGGTGACAGAGTGAGACTCTGTCTCAAAACAAAACAAAAAAATAGCAGGGAAGTCCAGGAGCATTTTCTTTTCTTCTACTCCCTTCCCCTTCCCTCTCCCTTCCCCATGCACCCTTTGAACCGTGATTATCATCTTTTACTTAGCAATCTTGAGGTTTCCACTGATAAAGTTCTTTTGTGTGTTTACATAACCTGCCCAAAGTGGGGCTGCTCTGAAGTAAAGCCAGATCCTCTATCACTGACTCTTTCTCTCTCAGCAGTGGCCACTATGGTTGTTTTCCCTCAAATCCATTCTTTAGAACTCAGCGACACTGAGAAAAACTTCTTAAACTCCTAGATTGGAGACTAAAGCACTTAACAGCATATTTAAGACTTGAATAAGCTCTAAATTTTCTGGTCTCAGTCTCAGAGGGGAATTGGGTTTTAAGGACCTGTAATACAGAAATCCTTACTTATAAGACTCTACTAGTAAGTGAGATTCTCCAAATTAAAAACAAAACAAACAAACCAAAAATGACCATGGTGGCTTATACCTCTAATCCCAGCATGTTGGGAGGCCGAGGCAGGAGGATTGCTTGAGGCCAGGAGTTTGAGACAAGCCTGGGCAACCTAGCAAGACCCCACCTCTACAAAAAATAAAAAAATATAGCTGGCAGTGATGGCCACACCTGTAGTTCCAGCTACCTAGGAGGCTGAGGTGGGAGGATCACTTGAGCCCAGCAGGTCAGGGCTGCAGAGAGCTGTGATAGTAACCCAGTATACCAGCATGGGTGATAAGGCAAAACCTGCCTTTAAATAATAATAATAATAATAATAATAATAAGGCCAGGTGCAGTGGCTCACATCTGTAATCCCAGCACTTTGTGAGGCTGAAGCAGGCAAATCACGAGGTCAGGAGATCGAGACCATCCTGGCCAACATGGTGAAACCCTGTCTCAACTAAAATACAAAAAATTAGCCGAGTGTGGTGGCATGAGCCTGTAGTCCCAGCTACTCAGGAGGCTGAGGCAGTGGAATCGCTTGAACCTGGGAGGCGGAGGTTGCAGTGAGCCAAGATCATGCCACTGCACTCCAGCCTGGCGACAGAGCAAGACTCCATCTGAAAAAAAAAAAAAAAAGATTACCATAAAAGCAATTTTTCTGTGAACATACAATGTAAATATAGAAAATATATTAATGTATAGAGGCATTAGATCCATCTCTGCTTTCATAAACAGCCTAACTAGTTCTGTGCTGCCCCAAGATCAGAATCAAGAGCAGAAATATTTGTTCACTATGCTGTCAAGTAGTGCAGGAGCTTCCCACAAGATTTTGTGGTATGTTGGCTTAAATGTTTCCATTGTGAGGCCAGGCATGGTGGCTCACACCTGTAATACCAGCACTTTGGGAGGTCGAGGCGGGTGAATCACTTGAGGTCAGGAGTCTGGGACCAGCCTGGCCAACATGGTGAAACCCCGTCTCTACTAAAAATACAAAAATTAGCCGGCTATGGTGGTGGGTGCCTGTAATCCCAGTTACTCAGGAGGCTGAGGCAGGAGGATCACTTGAACCCAGGAGGCAGAGTTTGCAGTGAGCAGAGACTGTGCCACTGAACTCCAGCCTGGGCAACAGAGTGAGACTTTGTCTCAAAATAAAATAAAATTAAATAAGTTTCAACTGTGCCTCTTTTTGAGCTTTTAGGACAGGTTTTTATAGTCCTGTGTGTTCTCTCCTTCTGGAGCTGTCAGATGCCATACCTAGCTCTCACTATGAGCCCGCCTGCCTGCCTTCCTTCCTTCCTTGCTTCCTTCCTTCCTCCCTCCCTCCTTCCCTCTCTCCCTCCCTCCCTCCCTTCTTTCTCTCCCTTTCTTTCTCTTTTTTCTTTCTTACTTCTTCTTTCTTCTCTTTCTCTCTCTCTTTCTTTTTCTTTCTTTCTTTCTTTTCTTTCTCTCTCTCTTTCTCTCTTTCTTTCTTTCTTTTCTTTCTCTCTCTCTTTCTTTCTCCCTCTTTCCCTCCCTCCTTCCTTCCTTCCTTCTTTCCTTGTCGCACTCTGTCACCCAGTTGGGAGTGCAATGGCACAATCTCGGCTCACCACTGTAACCTCCGCCTCCCAGGTTCAAGTGATCCTCCTGCCTCAGCCTCCCGAGTAGCTGGGATTACAGGCATGCGCCACCATGTTCAGCTAATTTTTGTATTTTTAGTAGAGACAAGGTTTCACCATGTAGGCCAGACTGGTCTCAAACTCCTGACCTCAAGTGATCTACTGGCTTCAGCCTCCCAAAATGCTGGGATTACAGGTGTGAGCCACCGTGTCAGGCTATTTTATTCTTTATTTTTTAAAAAATAAAGTCAGGGCCTCACTATGTTCTGAGGTTGGCCTCAAACTCCTGGCCTCAAGTGATCCTTCCACCTTGGCCTCCCAAAATGCTGGGATTACAAGTGTGAGCCACAATGTCCTGCGAGCCCACTTTCAAAATGTATGTCTACTTTCAAGTTATTATTTCTAAGAGCTTATGGGCTAGAAAATTAGAGAATCAGATTTCTTTGAGTTGTGTATAAAATCAGAGTTACTAGGCTCTAAATGAAGCCTTAGGGGCTTTCTGATGAATAAAGTGCTTCAAATAAAGTAATGAACATTGTGCCATCTAATTGGACTATGTAGAGTCATGTTATACTCATTCCTGGATTCTTGGGTGGCTGAGTTTGCTGGAAAAGTAATTTTTGGATAAAGTGTTACAATTTAAAATAATTTAATAGTGGTTAAAAAATTAAATTAAAAAACATTTCTTAGAAAATTTCTGATATGTTCCTGAGACATTTTATGTAATTCAATTTTTGTATCTATTTAAGGGAAGCTTGCAATGATAATTTTCCTGAAGTACATAAGAGGTAAGAAAACATATGCTTGGTTTTCCATATGTTAAGTTGTTGAGAGCAAGTTATGCTGGTTTTTTAGTTTCTAAGTGTGCAGTTCAACAGAGCCTACAAAGATCAGGAAGGGATTTGCACGTCCGGGAATAAGGCAAAATAGGTATTCAGATGAACTTCCCACTGAAAACAACCAAAAATGTTCGCTAAAAAAAATGTTGGCCAGGCACGGTGGCTCATGCCTGTAATCCCAGCACTTTGGGAGGCTGAGATGGGTAGATCACTTGAGACCAGGGGTTCAAGACCAGCCTGGCCAACATGGCGAAACTCCATCTCTACTAAAAATACAAAAATTAGCCAGGCATGATGGCGTGTGCCTGTAATCCCAGCTACTCGGGAGGCTGAGGCATGAGAATCACTTGAACCTGGGAGGTGGAGGTTGCAGTGAGCCGAGATCATGCCACTGCACTCCTGCCTGGGTGACAGAGTGAGATTCCATCTAAAAAAAAATGTTTAACTTCTCAAAAGCATAAAAGATCTGGCAAAATAGTAAAAAACTAAAGTCCAAAATCAAAGGGAAAATAAGAACTCTGAAAGTTATGTAGAGCCCTGAAGCTGTTTTTGCACTGAGGGCATTTGCCAGCTTAGGCAAACTTGAACTTTGTTTCTGAGGGCCTTTCAGGACAAGGGGTACAGAATCATAGCCCACCACAGCCTGTGCCTCCCCCTACTAACATGGGTCAACTCCACAGACAAGGGTGAAACAAAAGTCAATGTGCCTTCCCCATCAGGCCCAGGAGATCACAGGCAAAGCTGCCCTTCTGATAAGCAGACTAGGGCAGGTAGCAATGGTAGGAAACAGCCCTGAGAAGTTACAAGTGCAAATTAGTCCTTTCATGGCTTCCAAATTTATATCACTTTGGTGGTCAAAAATAAATTAACAAAAGCAAATAAACAAAAGAAACCATAAAATCATAAAAACCTCTCGAGTTGTGAATTTAGTTTAAAGTACCTTAGTGCAAAGTGCCCCCTGGGTGCCTGGCACAAGCAAATGAAAGTCCTCTCTGTAGGAAATTAGCATCACCCTATGCTTCAAATAATCCCCCCAAATAATTTTTAAGGACAATGATCAGCACGTAGTCAAAAATAACCAAGCCTATAAGGAAATAAGCCATCAAGAATCAGAAATAGAAGAAAGAGACCTGCAAAGACTTCAAATTTTGAAATTATTAGATGGACTCTATAAAAACAACTACGCTTACTAAATTTAATAAAAAATTAGTAAAAAAAAAATATGGAAAAGGGAACTATAAAAGTGACCTAGCAGATTTGAAAAAGAACCAGGCCAAGTGCAGTGGCTCATACCTGTAATCCCAGCACTTTGGGAGTCCCAGAGGGAGGATTGCTCGAGCCCAGGAGTTCAAGACCAGCCTGGGCAACATGGTGAAACCCTGTCTCTACAAAATATACAAAAAATTAGCTGGGCCTGGTGGTATGCACCCGTAGTCTCAGCTACCTGGGAGGCTGAGGTGGGAGGATTGACTGAGCCCAGGAAGGTTGAGTCTGCAGTGAGCCAAGATCATGCCACTCCACTCCAGCCTGGGTAACAGACTGAGAACCTGTCTCAAAACAAACAAACAAAACCCAAATTGAACTTCTCAAAATAAAAGATACAATAACCAAAATTTAAAACTCAATTGACATATGCTAACAGCAGATAAATACTAATGAAGAGAGAATTAGAGGACTGCAATATAGATCAGAAGAAATTATGTGCAGTACAGCACAGAAAGACAGCAGTATAGAAAATACGAAAGATAGATTAGGAGACATGGAGAATATAGAGTGAATAGGTCTAACATTACTTTCATCAGACTCCCAGAAGGAGAGGAGAAAGGGACTTGGAGAAAAATAACATATGAAGACATAATAGCTGAAAATTTTCCAGAACTGATCAAAGACATCAGTCTACACATTTAAGAATGGTAGAAAGAAATGGCAAGAAAAATAAAAAGAAATCTGTATCCAGACACATCATTGTGAAACTTTAACAACCAAAGACAAATGAGTCTTAAAATCAACCAAAGAAAAAGATGATCTTCAAAATAGTGACAAATAGGCAATAGCTGCATGAAAGTAGCAAAGGAAGTCCAAAGCCAGTGGAATGAAACCATCAGTGAACTTAAATAATTGCCAAACCAGAATTCTATATCCAGCAAAAATATCTTTCAAGAATGAAGGCAAAATAAGTCATTTTTAGAAAAATCAATACAGAGTTTCCTCCTAGTACAGTCTGACTTCAGACCTTTCCTTTAGGTAGAATAAAAGTGATCTCATAAGGGACACCTGAGATAAAAGAAAGAAGAAAGTTCAAAGAAGTGGTAAGTATATGGATACATCTAAGTAAATATTATTAAAGTGGTGCAAAAGTAATTGCGGTTTTTGCAACGAAACAAATTCTCCCATGGAGTCTCTAGAAAGACCACAGCCCTACAGACTCATTTTAGACTTCCAACCTCTAGAAGTGTAAGATAATAAATTTGCGTTGTTGCAAGCACTAAGTTTGTGGTAATTTGTTACAGCAGCAATAGGAAACTAATAAGTACACACACACACACACACACACACACACACACACACGCAGTCCCCAACTTACCATGTTGACTTAACAATTTTTTGACTCTATGATGGTGGGAAAGTGATATGCATTCAGTAGAAACCACACTTCCAGTACCCATACAACTATTACGTTTTTGACTGTCACTACAGCATTTAATAAACTATGTGAGATATTAACACTTTATTACAAAATAGGCTTTGTGTTAGATGATTTTGCCCAACTGTAGGCTAATGTAAGTGTTCTCAGCACATTTAAGCTAGGCTAGGCTAATCTATGATGTTTTAGTAGGTTAGGTGTATGAAATGCAATTTTTTTGGAAGACTTTATCTATAGGTGAGTGTTGAATTCTGCTTTTCCCATGGACAGCCTGCATGCATTTTTTTAAAATTATTTTTTATTACTTCCTTTACTATCATTCCCAATAAATGCATTTTTAACTTATGATAGTTTTGGCTGGATGGAGTGGCTCACGCCTGTAATCTCAGCACTTTGGGAGGCTGAGGCAGGGGGAATGCTTTGAGCTCAGGAGTTCAAGCTCAAGACTCCATCTCTACAAGAAATTTTAAAAGTTTGCCGTGCATGCTGGTATGTGCCTGTGGTCTCAGCAACTCAGGAGGCTGAGGCAGGAGGATTCCATGAGCCCAGGTGGTAGAGGCTGCAGTGAGCCATAATCATGCCACTGCACTCACTCCAGCCTGACAGAGCAAGACCCTGTCTCAAAAAAAAAAAAAAGAGAGAGAGATTTTCAATTTACGATGGGTATATCTGGACATAATCCTATTATAACTCAAGGAGCATCTAAATATATGTGGGGGGGAGTTATGTGTGTGTGTGTGTTACTTATAACAAAGTAATAAATAAAAGCAAGGAAGTGACTATCACAGAAGTCAGGATGGTGGTTCCTCTAGTGATTGAGAAGAGAGTCAGAGAGGACAGGGCTCTGAGGCCCTGGCAATTCTGTATCTTGAAATGGGTAGGGTTGCACAGGTTATAATAATTATTATTATTATTTTTTGTTATGGAGTCTCACTCTGTTGCCCAGGCTGGAGTGCAGTGGCATGATCTCAGCTCACCTCAACCTGCACCTCCTGGGTTCAAGAGATTCTCCTGCCTCAGCCTCCCGAGTAGCTGGGATTACAGGTGTGCACCAATGCACTCTGCTAATAATTATTCTTAAACCATCCATATATGTTTATCCACTCTTTCTGTAATAGTTAACATTTCACAATAACAAAAATGTAAAAAGCCAAAAAAAGGGCCCCGCCAAAAAAACCGAGGAATTCTGGAATTTACATGGGATTCACAGACTATTTAATTATTAAGTTTCGAGTCATTGAGAGACAGATGAACGATCTGTAGAATATCCCTGTTCCTTATAGTGTCTCCTTACTGCCACCTCACATTTGACTTCTCCTCTGCTTGTTAATTCCCCCACCATAGTTGGCAATGGAAAGAATGTGGAGGAACAAAGGCCACGTGTGGGCACTTTCGTTAATTAAATATGTGAACTTGGACAAGTTACTTAAACTCTTTGTTTCTTAATCTATAAAATGGAAGTAATCATTTCCTATAAGAACCTCTTAGGGTTCTTTTACAGGAAATAAATGAGATAAAGCACTTACAACAATTTCTATGTAGAAATGTCACTTCTTTTTGAATTTCATTTATCCATCCCCTGTATCTCCACCTCTAAATGTTTATGGAGAACTTGCCTTGTACCAGGCCCTTTGCTGGCTCCTAGGGATACAAAGCCAATAAACCAAAACCCCATCTTCAAAGTGTTCATAGTTTAATAGAGGAAGCGGATGAAAACTACACGATGGTAATGCAAAGGGTCAGTGAGACAAGTAAGGTTTAAACAATGTACTGAGGCATTCCAAGGGAAGGAGTCATTAACCCTGCCGAGGGTGGAGTGAGGCAGGGGCCTGGTCAGGGAAGCCTGCCCAGGGAAACCCTTGAGCAAAGTCTTGAAGGATGAGTTGGAATTTTCCAGCTGGAGAAAATGAGGGAGGAAAGGGTAAATTTCCAGGAAGGGATCAGTATAGGCAGGCTTGGAAGGAGATGATGGATTGGGGAAATGGCAAGTTGTTGGGTATTAGGGTATTGAGGAGGGAGATGAAATTGGAGTAATCCGCTGTGGTCAGAAATCAAAAGGCCACATTCACCAAATGTAAGTTTGGAACTTCCTCCCCAGGCAGTGGAGGGTTGTTGGGAGCAGGGGTGAGGAGGATCAGAGCTGTATTTTGGAAAAATCCCTCTGCCTCTGTGGGGACGGATGGGAAAGGCTCTACTTGCAGTGAGAGGTGAGAGGACTGAACTAAGGGAGTGGCCTTGGAATGGATAAAGGGGACATAGATTAAGAGTCATTTAGGAGACAGAATTGGGTGGACTTGGTACTCATTGATTCAGGGTGGGGGTAATTGCTCTATTTCCAGCTTGTGCTAATAATGATGGTAGATAATAATACCATTAACCAAGTTAAAGGAAACCAACAGATCGGCTGTGGGGTGAAGATAATAAGAAGTTTGTTTTGGATTTACTGTGGGATATCCAGGCAGAGATTTCTAGTAGGGGGTTGGAAATTTTGTTCTGAAACTCAGGAGAGAAATGAAATGTGGACATAGAGATTTGAAAGCCATTAATATAGAAGCCAGGGGAATGTGTGGGCTATCCCAAGCAATCGATGTTTGTTGAATCACTTGAAAAGCATGAGCAGTATGCTCCCCTAAGTGCCTTTTTCCTTAGCATGTTTTTGGACCTGGATTAAGAATGTTTTTATTGAGTACCCGAGATCCTTCACCCCAGATCATACAGATTGTAGAGTAGCTACTAACAACTTGGGTCCAGGTTACAGCTTAAATTTAGAGTGTTGGATTTTACCAAAGTCATTCAGGAATGACAAACAAGCAGAAAACTCTCTTAGAGTATTCCGACAGGCAAATCTTGTACCTGGATACCGATTAAGTAAAAATTTTGCACAAAATATTCAATATAATAGCAAGGTTCTGAGAATGTCAAGATCTGTACTCTTCTCAGATGGAAATTTGGTGAGTAACTTGTTAAAATTTTGTAGCATAAATAAAAAATCCCTGATGTTTTAAAATTTTCATCTATTATTGTGATTTTCAGTAGCATACCTTGGAAGTTTCAGGCCTTTTGAATGCAGAATCATAGAATTTTTAGCCCTGGAAGGAGCCTTAAAGTCATTGAATCCAGTCCTTTAAGTTTGCAAGTGGAGACACAGAGACTAAGGCGACAGTGCCATGCTGGGCCACTCCGTTTGGGGTGAGTGACCAACCCGAGTGGCCAGCTGATTCCTGAGTCATTCTTTCCCCTTTCCATATCCTTCCTCTCAATGGAGTCCAAGCTTGCTAAAGTTTCAGGATAAAAATGAACTAAAACTCAGCTGTCCAAATGAAAGGTTTTAATTGATTTATGAATTTAACGCATATCTGTGATGCTTGGAGCTAGATAAGAACAAAAAGCCAAGCGTGATTAAGATTCTTCTTTTGCCTCCTTCTGTCCCAGGTTTCTTGGCAGAATGCATTATTGGAGTTCCACAAGGACAGACCTGCCTGCAGGATAGGACAGTGACAAGGGTCTGATCTCAAGTAGGGTTGCCAGATTTAGCAAATAAAACTAGAGGATGCCCAGTTAAATGTGAATTTCATATAAGCCATGAGTAATTTTCTAGCATAAGTATGTCTTATGCAATATTTGGGATACACTTATACTAAAAAAGAGTGTCCACTGCTTATCTGCAATTCGAAGTTAACTGGGAGTCCTGTATTTTACCTGGCAATCCTACTCATAAAGGACACAGATTTTTAAGCATTTACAGATTATTGAGGCAGTCAGAGTCAGCCCCACTAGAGGTAACTGATGTTTTACAAAATTGCACATTTCAAAACTACCTAGGATTCACTATTCTTTGTGCAAAAGTGAAGGAGTTTTTATGCTGTGCCACTCCCATCTCCTGCCCCCTAAGTGGTAGTATAATGTGAGACCAATCTTTGACAAGATTAGCAAGCGTGGTGGCGGAGGGGGTGGGAGGGCACAGACAGAGTGCCTCAATCTCTGTGTGTTCTAAAGTAGTTGCATTCGCCTTTGTCTTTAGTGGCACAGACCAATTTTGCAGGCACAGAATCAGAATTCGTTACATAATCAGTGATTACAAAACCAGAGCTAAAATGTGGAACAATACAATGTTCCATCACAGAAAACCATAAAAAGAAGCATTTTGCAAGACAGTGTTTCACTCTTGGCGGATCCTCCATGTGAGCCTCGTTTAATGAGAGACTGAGCTAGTCCCACCGTACTGCAGGGAGCCTCATCACAAAAAAGGGCTGAGCTATGAGTGCGATGAAATGCCAGCCATGTCTCAGCAAATTAGCAGAGTTTGGCGACACGCTCAGCGGCAGTAAGATGTCATGACAATACTAGCTCTAAGAGTGATTTTCAAGTTCCGCCCCTGTGTCCACATGATGAAATCACCTTCCCAGGTGGCTCCGATGTGGTCCGCTGAGAGTGGTAGGGGTGGTGACAGCAGTGTCAGTGGAGGTAGGGAGAGGGTTAAAGTGATTCGGCAAATCCAGAAAGAAACACAATTTGATCAATAGAATTAGGATATAGTTGCAAGGATGTTTGTAAAGTCACACCTAGAGCCATGGCCATATTTTCTCATGGCAGCATTGAGAATCATGCAGTCAGTGTCAATTTCAACAGAAAGGCTTTTATAGGACACGTGAGTCTAATATTTTTTAAAAATTCATCATTCAGTCTTAATGTTGTGTAGAGTGAAAAATAAATGTTGAAAACCAGGCCATAGTGAGGTTAAGAATATGGTTAAGTGGCCGGGTGTGGTGGCTCATACCTGTAATCCCAGCACTTTGGGAGGCCAAGGCAGGCAGATCGCATAAGGCCAGGAGTTTGAGACCAGCCTGGGAAACATGGCAAAACCCCATCTTTACTAAAAATACAAAAGTCAGTGGGGTGTGGTGGCATACACATGCCTGTAATCCCAGCTACTTGGGAGGCTGAGGCATGAGAATCTCTTGAACCCAGGAGGTTGAGGCTGCAGTGAGCTGAGATTGTACCACTGAACTCCAGCCTGGGAGACAGAGCAAGACTGTCTAAAAAAAAAAAAAAAAGAATTTGGTTAATTGTACGAAGTCATATGTGGCTGCTGCCATGGCCAAAATTCACATTAAACAATTATATAATAGTTCTATTTTCTGAAACTGTAATAAAGAATAGTATTTGGTGTCTACTGTGGGCCACATGTTTTACAGGAGCTTTCTATGATCCCATCTAATTATTTTTAATTTATTTTTAAACTGTGATATGGTGGATATACATAACATAAAATGGACCATTTAAACCATTTTTAAGTGTATTTAATGCCACTAAATTATTAATTTTATTTTTTTTATAGAGACAAGGTCTCACCACGTTGCCCAGGTTGGTCTCAAACTCCTGAGCTCAAGCAATCCTCCTACCTTGAGGATCCTCCTACCTCCTACCCAATATCTGCCAAAGTATTGGGATTACAGGTGTGAGCCACTTCACCTGGTGGCCCAGCATAGGTTTGTTTTGTTTTTTGTTTTAGAAACAGGGTTCTTGCTTTAGTTCTCAGGCTGGAGTGCTGTGGTGTGATCATAGTTCACAGCAATCTCCAACTCCTGGGCTCAAGTAATCCTCCAACCTTAGCCTCCTGAGTAGCTGGAACTACACGCTTGAGCCACTCTGCCCAGTTAATTTTTATTTTTTGTAGAAATAGCGGTCTTGCCATCTTGCCCAGGCTGGTCTTGAACTCCTGGTCTCAAGCAATCCTTCTACCTTGGCCTCCCAAAGTGCTAGGATTACAAGTGTGAGCCACTGCACCCAGACTTAATGCCACTGAATTTTAAGAATCAATTCAGTGGCATGAAGTACGCTCACAATGTTGTACAACCATCATCACCATCCATCTCTGGGACTTTTTCATCTTCCCAAATTGCAGCTCTACCCATGAAACAATAGCTCCCCATTACCCTCTCCCTCCAGCCCCTGGTAACCATTATCTGACTTTCTGTTGCTATACATTTGCCTATTTGAGATACTTCATATATGTGAAATCATACAATCTTTTTCCTTCTGTGTCTGACCAATTTCACTCAGCATAATGTCTTCAAAGTTCACCCATGATGTGGAGCATGTATTAGCTCATCTAATTCCTAGAACCTGAGAAATTGGTTCTATTATCACCCTAAGGAAATGGCACTGCCCCCCCAAGCATTGCATGCTTCTGTCTCTGAAATTAAAGTGGAAGTGAATGGTCTATCCTGCTAGGATTGCCCTATGGACACCATAAAGTGTGGCCACATCCTGGGGTTAAGGATCCCAAGTCCTTAGAATCATCCTGGAAGAGGGTTTGGCGATGCCGTGGCAGATGTTTTTGAGTTCTTTCAGCCTCCAAGAAGGGATGAAATGGGCCTCGGTGAGAAACAGAGCTGGTTGGTGACTTTCTGGGAACAAGGCCAATTTGTCCAAAGCAACTTTCAGAGGCCCTGAGCCCTGAAATGATCCTGGTGACTCATCCTGTCTCCCCCAAACCCCAATATGGAATTCGCAATAGAAACAATACCAAACCATTCAACTGATGCAAGCATTCAACGAATGCAGGGAAACCCACAATGGTCCCACTACTCCAATGCTTTTTTTTTTTTTCCCAGAGACTGAGCTCGCTCTGTTGTCCAGGCTGGAGTGCAGTGGTGCAATCTTGGCTGACTGCAACCTCCGCCTTCAGGTTCAAGCAATTCTCCTGCCTCAGCCTCCTGAGTAGCTGGGATTACAGGCATGCACCACCATGCCTGGCTAATTTTTGTATTTTTAGTAGAGATGTGGTTTCACCATGTTGGCCAGGCTGCTCTCAAACTCCTGAGCTTAACTGATCCTCCTGCCTCAACCTCCCAAAGTGCTGTGATTACAGGTGTGAGCCACTGTGCACGGCCCCTGATTTTTTTAAGAAAAATATATTTTATTTTGACATAATTTCAGACATACAGAAAAGCTGTAAAAATAATATTGAGTTTTCCTAAATGCTTCACGTAGCTTTCCTTAATGCTAACATGTTGCATAACTACAGTACATGATTAAAATTCAGAATTAACACACACACAATACTATTAACTAGATGACTGACTTTGTTCAGGCTTAACTAATATTTTCACTAATGTTCTTTTCCTGTTTCTATATCCAATCCAGGATTCTGCACTGCATTTTGTTGTCGTATGTCCTTACTCAGCTCCAACCTGTGACAGTTACTCAGTCTTCCCTCATCTCTCACAATCTTGACTTTTTTTTTTTTTTGAGATGGAGTCTTGCTCTGTCTCCCAGGCTGGAGTGCAGTGATGCAATCTCAGCTCACTGCAACCTCCACCTCCCAGGTTCAGGTGATTCTCCTGTATCAGCCTCCCAAGTAGCTGGGATTACAGGCACACCCCGCCATGCCCGGCTAATTCTTTGTATTTTAGTAGAGACGGGTTTTCATCATGTTGTCCAGGCTGGTCTCGAACACCTGAGGTCGGGCAATCTGCTTGCCTCAGCCTCCCAAAATGTTGAGATTACAGGTGTGAGCCACTGCACATGGCTAATGATGATTTTCTATTTTCTTAATTATTAATACATTTATTTGCTTTGAATTCTTCTGTAAGGAAAAGCTGTCCTTTCTCCCACATTTATTTATTCAATTATTTATTGATACCAGTATGGATACATGGATATTTATTTTATACTTTGATGCTTTAAACAATTAATCAAATGTCAAATTATTTTTAAAATTTCTTCTTTTTCTTTCTTTCTTTTTTTTTTTTTTTAAGGTGGAGTCTCACTCTGTCACCCAGGCTAGAGTGCAGTGGCACGATTTAGGCTCACTGCAACCTCCGCTTCCCGGGTTCAAGCGATTCTCCTGCCTCATCCTCCTGAGTAGCTGGGATTACAGGCACCTGCCACCACGCTTAGCTGATTTTTTGTATTTTTGGTAGAGACAGGGTTTTACCATATTGGTCAGGCTGGTCTTGAACTCCTGACCTCAAGTGATCCACCCACCTTGGCCTCTCAAAGTGCTGGGTTACGGCGTGAGCCACCGCACCTGGCTTAAAATTTCTTTTCTCTCTCCCATGTTCATTCTCTGCCTCTTCTTCTGTTACCCAGCATGGTTGGTGACCTAACCATGGAGTGGGCCTGCCTGTTGAGCCATTCTGCTGTGAAGAGATGGGGGTAAGTTCACGGAGAGCTGGCATTGAAGGATGGCTGGGAAGTCTCTGTGCTAGGGTGGGGCAGGCAATGGCAATGGCAATGTGTGTTCTAGATACTGACATGACTCACCTGCAGTGAGGAGCAGAATTCCTAAGGTCCCCAGGAGGGCAGGAAAGGTGGGGATTCACATTCAGCCACAATGGTCAAGAAAGAGAAAAGGAGTGGGGCTTCAGAACACCTGGGGGTTGATGATGTCTTACACTTGGTGTTTCTCAAGTCCCAGGGCTCTGGAGAAAAGGTGATTATGTAGGTCAGCGTCTCCAACTATAGAAAACAAGGCACTTGCTAGCGTAAGCTCAAGGCCATCCTCAGGAATGAATAGCTGTTGACTTTTCATTTTAAGTGCGGATTCGGGCATGTGAGGACAAAGTAATAATTCGGGTGAAAGGTCTCCCTTATGAAAGGATTCACTTTGAACGGCAGAAAACAACTCCTTCTCCTCCTAAGTACACCTTAACATTATTCCTTTTATAAGGGTAAGAGTCAAACTGGGACTTGGTAATCCAGCCAAAAACTGGATTCAGGGTGTGAATGAGCCTTATTGACTCTCTGTGTATCCATAAACCACCTTGTAATCCCCCACCTGACATTATGCCTACCTGTCCTATTGAATCAGAGGTCCCCAAAGCAAGCTGAGGGTGCCTACCTTCTTGGGAGAGAAGGACCCAGGCTCCATTCCTGCCACCGTGGGTTTGTAAGTCTTCATAGACAGTGAGCCCCTTCTGCTCGGCTTCTCCTCCTCAGCTTTTGCAGGCAAGCTAAGGCTTTAGCCTTTCCTCGAGGGAGCTTTGGCCAATTTAGGGCAAAGCGGAACTGTGTTTGGTAGTAACCTCGGGCTTGGGTTTCTGTGTCACTCAGCATATGTGGAATGTTCATGTTTCTGTCTGCCTTCACTTTCGAGCATGTTCTGTGTACCAGGCCCCATACAAAGTGCTTTAGGTAAGTATTACTATCCCATGACAAATGTTTTAGGTAAGTATTATTATCCCATTTTACACGTGAAGAAACTGAGACTCAGAGATTTCCACCACCATGGATGGCACAGAGTTAGGACCGAGGTCTCTCCAGCCCCAAAGTTGAGCCTTCATCCATCAAGCCATGCCACTTTTGGAAGTGTGTCTGTCCAATGGCAGAACTTCTTTCATTCCCTGTCCTTGTCCTTGTTGAATGTTGTATGTCCAGAGATTTTTCCTTGGCTTTAGGGTCTGGGTCACAACTCCACTGCACCCTCAGGGACATGGTGCATCTCACCAGGGAGGTTATTCCTTCAAAAGTGTGGGCTCTTGGGGCGACACTGAAAGGGGAGTCAGAGCTTCAGAGTTTGCGGTTTCCTGGGCAAATTCCACAGTGAAAAGAACATGACAAGAATCATTCGAGTGCTTTAAAATAATAAATTATTGTTTGTATTTCCTGAGCACTTACAAAGTGCCAGGCATTGCGACAAGCACTTCACACACATTATCTCACCATATTTCCAACTACCCGCAAGGTATAGGTCCCAATCCCTTACCTGGTTCCGTTCAGATTCAGGTATGTTTCAGAATTCTGGAGCGTTCATGTTTTTAAGGGGCAAATCTGTGCCTGTACTGTATTTTTCATAACACCTCCCAGCAAGGTCTGGGGTGACATCCATCATTAGACATCGATATTTCTGCAGCCGACATATGGATAATCATGCTTAATGGGATAAATAAAAACTATATTATATAAAGTCTCATAATCTTTCAGGTCAGGTTTTACCATCAAATGAATTTCCTGCAAACTTAAAAAAAAAACCTGTTTTTCAGAGCCTACTGGATTTCTGAATTGCTGATAAGGGATTATGGATCTGGAATATTATTTTTCCCACTGTATAGATGAGAAAACTGAGGTTTAGAGACATCAAGGAACTTATCCAAGGTCATACCACTAAGTGGTGGAGCCAGGGTTTGGAGCTGGTTTGATGTGCTTGTACCCCAGCACTTTTTTTTTTTTTTAACCTCTGTTTTAACTTTAAAGCTCCACATGGCAGGAGATAAAAGTATCTGGAGGTGGGGGTTTTGGAGGTTTGTTTTTTTTGTTTGTTGTTGTTGTTGTTGTTGTTGTTGTTGTTTTTTGGCGACAGGGTCTCACTCTGTTGCCCAGGCTGGAGTGCAGTGGCATGATCATGGCTCACTGCAACCTTGACCTCCTGGGCTCAGGTGATCTTCCCATCTCAGCCTCCCAGGTAGCTGGGACTACAGGTGTGCGTGACCACACCCAGGTAATTTTTTGTAGAAATGGGGTTTTGCCATGTTGCCCAGGCTGGTCTCAAAATGCTGGGCCCAAGCAATCCACCCTCCTCATCCTTCCAAAGTAGATAAAAGTTTTCAGACTTCATTGACTTTACTTCTTCATGAGGATCCACTTAAAGCTGACATCCAAATACATTTTCACTGGGAATGATTAATAAATGTTTCTCATAAATTGATAGGCTAGACCGTATTTCTGTATCCAGTCACCTTCTCAAAGAGGTTAACGAAACAGAACATCATCATGTTTGGGAGGAGGAGGTGTGTAACTTTCCCATTTTCAGTAAGAAAATAGTTTGTCCCTTTCTGTTCTTTCCACCTTCATGTGTTTTCTTGTTTGGTTCCATTTCTGCTCTGGTTAATGGGCTTGAAGCCTCTGGTTTCCGTTCATGCAGGTGCCAGGAGCCACTGGTGTCCCCATCGCCTCATTTTCTTCCCCTAGGCAGGGCTTCTCCTCAGCATCTCATTGACCCCATTGTTCAAAGTTCTTGCCAATCCTCCCATCCATGGATTTCAATATGTAAACCCCATCTTGACAACTACTTGCTGACTGAATATTAGAGAAATAGGATCGTTTCACATAAACATCTGCTACTTCATTCTAGAACTTAAAAGTTTGTGATTCCAGTAAAGCAGACGAGCCTGTTTTTCAGGGGATTGCAGAGGACAGAGGTGAGGGGTGTGTGTGTATTCCTGCTGCTTTGCCAAGTCTCCCACCTCCTCCAAGTCACTAAGAATGGGGACACCTGGCCAGCTACTCAGCAAGACATCAGATTCTGGGAGGCAGATGAGAAAAGCAGGGAGAGATTGGCTTTTTGGCACTTGCATCTCTGCAGTTCAGCTGCTCTGGGCCTGAGCTAAGTGACTGTTACTGGCTACCGGTTCTGGATAATGAGTTCAGAGACTGGGATCCATTGACAGGCACTTGGTTGACTTTGTCTCTACAGTTTTTCAATTAAGTAGATTGTTCTTCTGAAGGCAATTTTGAAACATCCAAATTTTGGTGGGACAGAGCAATTGCTGGTATTGTGAGGTTATTTGGTAGCATCTGAGGATGGGGAAAAGAAAAACAATACAAAGTGGATCTGTTCCCTTTTAAAATTTTGTTTTTCCACAGTCATCTCTCTTCTTACAAAATCCTGTCTCACCCCTGATGATCTTACGAAAAACACTCTTTTGTTCTTCAAGTTATAAGAAAACAAACCGTGGAAAGTAGCTGATTTTCATTAAAAACTGATGAATGCTTGGGTCAAATCTCCTAATTACAGAGATCAAAGGAGACTAATAAATTTTAACTCAAAGTTCTTTTTTTCTTCAAAAGAATAGCCTTCAGTGAAAACAAGTACTTCCTAACCCAATAAAGAAATCTGCAACAATCCATTCTCCTAGCTAATTTACTTAAGAGTTGTGTTTGTTTAAATTACACATGCTCTGGTGTGTCTGGCCTTCCCTTTCTTCTTTACAACTCAAGCCAGTGAAATACCAACAGGGTTCTTTCTTTCTCTTTCTTTCTTTCTTTCTTTCTTTCTTTCTTTCTTTCTTTCTTTCTTTCTTTCTTCCCTCCCTCCCTCCCTCCCTCCCTCCCTCCTTTCTTTCTTTCTTTCTTTCTTTCTTTCTTTCTTTCCTTTTGTTTTTTTTAGAGGCAAGGGTCTGACTATTCGTTGCTCAGGCTGGTATTAAACTCCTGGGCTCAAGCAATACTCCTGCCTCAGCCTCCCAAAGTGTTGGGATTACAGGCGTGAGCTGCTGCACCCAGCCCAACAGGGATTTTCATGGGCACTATTTCTTTTGATGATAAAGCATCCCCCATTTCTCTTTTGTTTATATTTGAGGTAACTATGCATTCGCAGCCTCACAGATCCTCTCTTCTCTCACCTTTGATTCCAGGTAATGTTTTCTCTCCTTGACAGTGCAGACCTGCAACCCATGGTTCTGTTCTCAGCTCTCTCCTTCCTTACTCTGCCCTCTGTCCCTCTGTCCCTCTGTGGTTATCCATTGCTGTGACCTGATTGCCCTCCTATAAGCTGGAGACCAGCTCTCCGGAGCTAAGAACTCAGCTGCCTTCTCTTGGACTTCTCTGTTGGGATATTTCACAGGCACCTCAAACTCAACATGTCCTGAAGCGTCCTTGTCATCCACCACCACCCTTCCTCCCGCCATCACTGCCTCCACACCTTATCAGCCTCTTCCTCAACCCTAGTCTTTCTCTTAATCCTCAAGCTCAATGGATGGTTCTATTCTTTACTCTTCTTCTAAGTCAGAGTTATCCTCCATCATCCTCCGTGATTCCTTCATCCCTCAGATCCTGTCAGGCATGCAGTTCTGTCAACGCTGCTTCCTGAGCAGCTTCGGAAGCCATCCCTCTCCTCCATGCCACTGCATTGCCTCAGTGCGGGTCCTCCTCCCTCACCTGGACTACTCAGCCTCCCGACACTAACTCCTACAGCCCTGGGTCATCCTCACCCCACTCATCCTAACCTCATCCCAAACCAGCCTTTGGGTACTGTACTCTCATGGAAGCTAATTTTCTCAAACACAAGTCTCATTTTTTCCCCTCTTTGTATGTTCCTCTTCATTTACAAATTAAAACCCTACATTTTCAGCACTGTATTCAAGGCCCTCCGTGTTCTGGATGCATTGTCTGCCTTGCATGTTTAATGGTGTCTGACACTTCTCATGGATCCTTGAACATAGCATATGGCTTCACATCTCTGGGCCTCTGCACATGATGTTTCCTCTATCTAGAATGCTCTTTCCCCTAATCTGCCTAGAAGACACTCACATGGTCTTTCATGTCAACAGACATTTATCGAGTGTCTACTATGAGCCCCAAGACTGCTAGGCAGTGGAGACAGAAAAGTGAGAAGGTGTGGTCCTCTTCTTGGCCATCCAATTAAAACATCAGCTCTTGAGGCTCCCCTTAAATCTCCCCTCTCCAACCCTACCACCTATGCACAGGAGACCATTTTTCCTTACTATGCTTCTTTCCACTTGGTGCATAATTCCTTCGCTGCACTTACATGGTGTAACTTTTGTTTGTCTGCTGAGGCTCAGACCAATGTTCATTGCTTTGGGGGAGGAAGTATGTAGTTTAAGAATATGTGGGCACTAGCATCTGTGTGGTAGGTAGAATTCTAAAATTGTCCAAAGATTCCTGACCCTTGGTGTGCATGCCTTCCCCTTGATGTAGGCAGGAGTGGTGAATATGATGGAATTTTACTCCAGTGAATAGATTACATTATATAGCAAAGGTGAAGAGGTTTTGCAGATTAATTAAGGTTGACTTTGAGTTCATTGAAAGGGAATTTATCCTGGGTAGGCCTGACCTAATCAAGTGAGCCATTCAAAAGAGAATACAGGCCTTTGCTGAAAGGAGAGATCTGAAGCAGTGGAGACCTTCTCTTACTGGCCATGAAGAAGAAATTTGCTATGTTGTGGAGAAAGTTGTGTGCCAGGAGCAGTGGGTGGCTTCTAGGAGCTGAAGGCCTTAGTCTCACAACCACAAGCCACTGGATTCTGCCAGCAAATGGTAAGCTTGAAAGAAGATCCCAAGCCTCATATGAAATTGCAGTCCTGGCTGACATAGTCATTTTAGCCTCATGAGACCTTGAGCAGAGACCTCAGCTAAAATGTGCCCAAACTTCTGACCCATAGAAATGGTGAGATAATAAATGGGTGTTGTTTCAAGACACTAAATTTGTGGTAATATGTTATACAACAAGAAAAAACTAATACAATCTGATAGGCTTGTATTGAATTCCTGTTCTTTAGTGGCTACAAATGTGATCTTGGACTTAACCTCTCTGAGCCTGAGTTTCCTCATCTGTAAAATGGGTAATACCTACCGGTAAAATGAGTAATAGTAAAACCTACCTTATGGTACATTTGTGAGGGTTAAATATGCTCAGTACATTTGAGTTGAATGAATGAATGATGCTGAGTCGCTTTAAAGAACAAATATAGCACATGTACCGTCTGAACCTCAAGTAAAAAATTTTTTAAAAAGAACAGGTATAAACACAGCCTTTTCATCTGATTTTTTTTTCTGATTTAGTGCTGGTATAATCCTAGTTCACTCATATACAAAATTAGGTACCATCTAGATGACATTTTAGGTGCCTTCTAGTTATACATTCTATAATGCTGATAATCTTGAGATAAGGTCTTAGAATAATAATCTTAAAGTTGCAAAAAAAAAAAATAGTATTCTTAAAGAGTACCCTAAAAGAGATATTTGTTAATGAGATATTCTTCTTTCCTGAGCCTCTCTCTTGAACCAGTCACTATCCCCAACACAATACCATCAAGTATTAATATCCAGATGTCTGCACTGACATTGATAGCATTAGTGCAAAGGTTTTGCCAGCTGAAAATGCAAAATAGTCTTTGATCAAATGTTAAAGACACATTTGGATTTCTTTGATTTTTTTTTTTTTAGATGGAGTTTCCCTGTTGCCCAGGCTGGAGTACAGTGGCATGATCTTGGCTTGCTGCAACATCCGCCTCCCGGATGTTCAAGCGATTCTTTTGCCTCAGCCTCCCAAGAGGCTTGGACTGCAGGCACGCACCACCACACCTGGCTAATTTTTATATTTTTAGTAGAGACAGGTTTTGCCAGGTTGGCCAGGTTGGTCTTGAACTCCTGACCTCAAATGATCCACCCACCTCGGCCAAAGTGCTGAGATTACAGGTATGAGCCACCGCACCCAGCCTCTTTGAATATTAATATATCCTAGTAATATGAGGAATATGACCTAAAAGTAGAAATAAGGAAGTACATATACTTAACAGGTGATGAGATTTTGTTTTACTTATGCTTTACTTATGCTTTTCTCTGAAATGCCGTGGGAGATTCAGTCCCTAATATTTGGCAGAGGGAGGCGATAAGGAATCCTTCTATAACTGTTGCTGCTGCTGTTTGGGCAAGTGGAATATATATACATACATTTTATTATGAACACAAATGTAAATACTGACTTACCATTGGGATGTTGGCAACTCTCTGTCAACTAAGATCCCAAAGGGATCCCAATGACTATCCAGAGATGTAGTTTATCTTTAGAGCTACCTTTCAACATCAAGTGATATTCCAGACTTATCTACCTCTTAGCGAGAGGGAACAGTAGAATGCCCTCTCAGAGGTGCACACCTTGGTGTGCTATGGGGAGGTCCATGTTGTGCCAGCACTATCTCTCCTCAGCCATAAGGCTCACGTTAAACTTCTCAGCCAAGAGCAGAAGATTGTGTTCCCTAAGAGGCCTCTGTTAACCATATACTACCTGAGCAGCAGTTTGTGAAGAATGAAATCCAAAAAGAGCAACTAGTCAAGGTGTGTGAGTGTGTGTGTGTGTGTGTGCCTCTGGGTGGGGAGAAATGGCACAACCATCTCTTCCTAACTGACCCCTGCTCCCAGCAGACACACCCATGGTCAGCTTGGCTGTACAGGGTGGAGATGGAATCACAAAGGGTCTTGCCATGGTTAGGACGGCTCTGAGGGAAGTAAAGGCCCTGTGTCGCTCACAATAGTACAGCCTTGCCCTCCAAGGGAAGGGAGGAATGGGTGGGCCTGTGCAGGGAGTAGAGAGGGAGGTATCTGTGATTATCTAGGGGGAGAAAGGAAAGGTTGAATGCTCTCAGTCCCCGAAGATGCAGGAGCCTCAGACAGGCTGCAAACTCCCTCCTCCACATGATGACCACAGCCAGAACAGCCCCAGAAGCTGCAGCTCCTTCACTGCAGCTGTTCCAACACTGGGGTCGGCTCAGACCCAGGCAAAACACCAGGTCCCAAGATACACTTGGTTTATGAAAGGCCTCCCTTCCCCTTCATGATGGGGTGCAGTGTGGGGTAGAAAAGGCCCATGTCCCTGCCTCTGGGACTGAGTCACTTGTGGATGCTGCAGTTACCAAAAACCTGCCTGCGCCTGGTCTCAGTAGCCCCACCAGATAGCAATTGTTATTGTGATTATTGTTCTATAGAGGAGAAAACAGTTTCAGCAAGGTTAATGGGCTTGCCCAGACAGCGGTAAAAGTGACCCCTGGCTCAGGCCTCCTTAGCTAGACCTTTCTGTAATCTTGTGCTCTGTCTGTCTGATATTCTGGGGCAGGAAAGAGAAACCAGGGCAAGGGCCTCAAGACTCTCTTCATCACCAACTCCCCGCAAGTCAGTTTGGGCAACAGCACACGGACTTGTCCTCTGCCTGGTTTTCTAGTTGAGCTGGTTCCCCATAGTATGCGGAAGCTTTAAAATGGCCCTTCAGCTGTGCATGGTGAGAGAAGGCATCTGGCAGATGAGTACCTTGCATATGGTGGAGGAGGTGAGGGGCTTAGGGGGAGGGAGCATTGCCAACCCCACCTCCTCCCAGGAGGCAGGGGAGCTCAGGTCCAGAGCATGGACTGTGGAGCCAGGCAGAGCTGAAACCAAGTCTTACCTCTACAATGATTAGTTATATGACCTTGAGCAAGTTATTTACTTTTTCTAAGTCTCTGGCTCCTCAACAGTAAAAAATCGGAAAAATGATGGCATCTCTCTTATGTTATTAAGAGGATTATATGAGATAAGGAACGCAAAGCACTTTGCACAGTGCCAGACCCATTGAAAGAACTCCTTAATGATACATAACACATGCCACGGAACACCCATTTATTCATTCCGCAAGAATTTATGGAAGGCCACAACTCTGTCCAGTGGTGTGCTAAAAATTTTATACCTGGGGCTTTACTCACATAGGTCTCCTTAGAATCTAATCACACAAATAGTCCTTTATGTATACATATTGTAATATGTGCTGGTTGTATAGACATGGAAAATGGGTTTTGGTGCTTAAGTTATTTCTGCCCTTTATCTCTCCTTTATTTCCATCATGAGGATGTAGCTGAATGCGTATGGGACTGGAGTGAAGGCAGTTGCATACTAGCTGTGAACAGCTGGGCAAGCCACTTAGCTTCTCCAAGTCTCCGCTTCTCACCTGCAAAATGGGGAGAATCACACCATGCCAAATTGCAGCAACGGCTTGGGTAAAGCGCCGGACTTAGGGCAGATGCTCAATACATATTAGTTGTCCCTCTACATTTCAACATGTTTTGGTGGGATTAGGAAGTATTCACTCGTGGCCATTCCCAGCCTCCACCCACCACTCCCCCACCCCCTGCCGCTAAAGTGGACTCAAGCCTGGCTGTCCAGTCGTCTTCTCTCAAGCCAATTTGGGGCTTTGCGCAGGAGATTTCAGAAAAGGGTGGAAAGAACAGTAAGAAGCTGAGGGCAGAGGCAGCTGTTGGAGGTGCTGGAGGGTTTGGGAGGAGATTTATGGGCCATGTGGGAGCAGTGGGCTCAGAGTGGGGCCAGTGCATGGGGGAGGAAACTGAGGCAAGGGTCCACAGGAAAGAGCAGAGGCCGATGCCAGAAGCAGAAGGCTCTGCGCTCTGCAGGCCCTCCCCATTGTCCTCTTTTTGCTGGTCTGCTGTGGTCTCAAAGCAATATACTTCCCAGACTGCTTCACAGCGTGTTTCCGAAAATTAAGAGGCATTTCTTCATTCATTCATTGAGTAGCAGTTGAGCAACCACTCTGTACCAGGCGCATAAAATAATAAATTTGATCATCTCTATCAACAAGAATAATGAGGAAACAGGTTTGAGAGTAATGAGGAGGGAATGAGAGCAAGAGAAAGTGAGTTCTGATACATTTCTTATGCTTTTGTCAATAATTAAATCTGTTCTTAAGGCGGGGCATGGTGGTAGCTCACGCCTGTAATCCCAGCGCTTTGGGAGGCCGAGATGGGAAGATTGCTTGAAATCAGGAGTTCCAGACCAGCCTGGGCAACATAGCATGATGCTGTCTCTATTTATTTTTTCTGTTTTTTTTTTTTTTCTCTCTCTATTAAAAAAAAAAAAAAAAATCTGTTCTTAAGAAGCACCTCCCTGTCCTATAATTCTGCATTCTAGATGAAAGCAGAATAGAAACATCACCATTTCATGAGGGTAGAGCTGAGCACTTGGCCACCTCATACACCAGCAAGCCCCATATACGTCCACCAGAGTGTCTTCACAATGTCAAGCCCTCGTTTCAGTGTTTACTCCTAGGCCCTCCCCTCTGCCACGCCCAGCCACCTCTTATTGGTTAGTGGGATAATAGTAACATTACTGAAAGCCTACTCCTGCCAGCATTTCTGCTCCTACCTCTTGTCAATATTAGTGTGATTCTCAACCCATCCTTTCGGAATATACCATAGTCCCTGTGCCCAGCCTTCCATTTGAGTCTGTGAGAGCTAAAGACTCAGGCACCGCTGACGTTGTGCTATTCACACACAGGCACATGCCTATCCTAGAACTGACTTATGGGGGTTTTCCCAGATTACATTTTTACATTTAAGTTTTGTGTGTTTTTTATAGGCAGATTTAGATACGGCAAGAATGTGCCTGCATGTGCACACGTGCACATATATGCAGGCATGCATGCACGCATGCACCACTAGAGTGTAAAGTATCTTTTGGCCCAGTCCCTTAGGTCACCTGAAAAGCTTCTAGTTCACAGGTGCTGTGAGCGGGTCACATTCTAGTAGTGGTGCTCTAGGGTGGTTCTAGGGCCATCTTTGCTGAAAGAGCAGGACACATGGGTATTGGGCACCTGCTTTTCCTCCCCCAGAGCAGCTGGGAAGTGCTAGATTGTCCTTGTGAGAGTCTGACCTTGCCTTGGAGCAGAGAGATGAGAGGCCCCCAAAACACCATGGGAGTGTGTGTGTGTGTGTGTGTGTGTGTGTGTGTGTGTGTGTGTGCATGCACAGGGCCATTTGGTGCTTGGAAAGATTGAGCCTCAGCCTTCTGGAATGCATGTCCTACTGAGGACTTCTAGATCTTCCTGGATCCTTATATGCCCATTTGCTATTGTAAATAGCTATATGATGTTGTGATACTATTCCAAACCCTAGTCATAGCAACCACATACCTAATAGCCAAGGGATAACCATACTATCTGCCCTTTCTGAAGAACCTTTCAGCAAAAGATTTCAGGGAATTTTACCAAGAAAACCATCCCATCCCCTCCTCCTTCCATTTGACAGCTGGAGAAGTGAGGCACAGTGAAGCCAGAGGAGCCTGGTCAGACGGTGAGTCAGAAGTAGAGCAGGGCTGCACCTGGTGACACCTATTTCCTCCCTTGTGGTTTGGCCCCTGCCTCATAGGCTTCCTGGAAAGGTGTAGCTTCTTCATGGCTTACTTGTTGAGTAAACACTGCTATGAGCTTTCAAATATTTCCCTAGGTTGCAGGAGGTTGTGTCTCTCAGCAAAAAGTAAGTGTTGAGGCCGAGCACAGTGGCTCGCACCTGTTATCCCAGGCCTTTGGGAGGCCAAGGCAGGAGGATCACTTGAGCCCAGGAGATTGAGACCAGCCTGGGCAACATGGTGAAACCCTGTGATATGGTTTGGCTGTGTCCCCACCCAAATCTCATCTTGAATTGTAGTTCCCATAATCCCTTGGTATTATGGAAGGGACCAGGTGGAGATAATTGAATCATGGGGGCGGTTTCCCTCATCCTGTTCTCATGATAGTGAGTTAGTTCTCATGAGATCTGATGGTTTTATAAGGGGCTTCCCCCTTTGCTGGGCACTTATTCTTCTTGCTGCTGCCATGTGAAGAAGGAACTGTTTGCTTCCGTTTCTGCCATGATTGTAAGTTTCCATGATTGTAAGTTTCCTGAGGCCTCCCCAGCCATGCTGAACTCTGAGTCAGTTAAACCTCTTTTCTTTATAAATTACCCAGGCTCAGGGAGTTCTTTATAGCAGCATAAGAATGGACTAATACACCCTGTATCTTCCAAAAATTTAAAAATTAGCCGGGCATGGTGGCATGTGCCCTATAGTCCCAGCTACTTGGGAGGCTGAGATGAGAGGATAGCTTGGGCCTGGGAGGTCAAGTAAGCCAAGATCATGCCACTGTACTCCAGCCTGGTCAACAGAGCAAGACCCTGTCTCAAAAAAATAAGTAAATAAATATAAATAAAGTAAGCACTGTACAATTAAAAGGGCTTGTTGGTCACCTCTGGTCAACCCAGCGCAGGAATTATTTGTGCTCCTCAGGGTCCAGTCTGTTGCTGTTGAGATCTGTTGCAACACCTTTCAGCAGCTCTTTGGCAAAATTAGTGCTTAGTAAGCCCCACAATGTCACAACCCATCTTCTACCCCAGTTTGTGACCGCTACTGGGATATCCGGGGCATCTATTTCATCTGGTGTCATATCATCCCATTTCCATGAAGATCAGCTTCGGCAAACTTTTTGTCCCTTGACTTTTCACGTTGCCACCAGTTTTGTCCCTGGATTCTTTTTCCCAGGGGAGCACTTTGCTCTTCCCTAATCCGAAGAAAGGATTGGAAGCAATCACACTTCTCCCTTTATTGAGAATAAGACTTATATTTGTCAAGGTCTCAAAAATTTAGGATTTTATAGAGATAAGGGCAAAGAAGAAATGTTCCCAAGGATAAGAAAATAGAAGGACCTCTGATTCCATCACAACATAATCATGACATGGGAGTTCAAAACAATTGCTTCTATTGCCAACTGGTGATCACTCCTTTCCACTTTTACAGTCAGAAACTCTGTGAATATATTTTTTAAAGATAGGTGTGAGAGAAAGCAGGTTTGGTTTCCATTTTTCCTTTGGTAGATAGTAAGCTATGAATGCTTTCTTTAAGAGTATTTGTAAATGTGCCCAGAGGTTAATGAAAACTGAGAACATTTGATGCAGCAAAATAATGCCAGCTTTGTGTGTTCTCCCGGAAGTTCCCTGAGCTTGGATCTTAAGTTGGAACCATTTTCTCCAACATCTTAAAAGATTACATGACATAAAAAGCAGAGAAACTTGGTATACTCTAGAAAAGTAATATTTACAAGCAAATAAAGGAGTGCCTCAATTTATCTGTAGATAAGTGAACATTCAGAAAAAAAAAATCTCTGAGGTGCTAAAACAGTTATGACAAAGCCCAAGCACTTATGTATTGCTAACTAGGCGAGCGGCCCTTCGATGATGCTTCGAGGCTATTGTTTCCACCTCATTTCTACAAGACTTAGTTATATTAGAAGTTATCTACAGTTATCTGTAGAAGACGGATCCCAGCCAATAGGAAAGGAGCATTTGAAAAGGGGCAACATTTGGGGCAAGCAGGGATCAGATAACAGAAGTGACATCTAGGAGTGATGGCTAGAAAAGAGACAACAAATAATTACGTTTAAAGCATCAGTTAAGAATGATTAACCATAACCGTAAGCATGATTTATGATGAAAGAATTAGAATATGTTCATCATCATCCTCTACTGAACAGAGCAAGGATATATGTAATTCATTTCAGGTATTCTGTCAAAACGTGGCTAGGAAGATAGGCTGCATGTGCAAGCGTGGGAACCACCCCCTTAAATGGAATGCGATGTTGCTCAGCAAGGAAGAACTCCCGAGACATCCTTCCACCGTCGTGCCAATGGAGGGCACGGCGCCGGCTTCCTTCCTGAGTCACTCACTGTTTACGGGCAGCCGCTGGCTTCCAGGCCGCGTCCCCTCCAGTAAAAAGGGGGCGTGCTTGGTAGAGATCCTTGAGACCTTTGATGGCAGGATATGAAACAAGGCCAGGCCCCGAAACAAGGCCAGGCCCCATTATAGGGCAATTACCCTTCAGGCTGATTGGTGCAGAGACGCTGTAAACGCACCTTTGCGGAACACAGACGACACAGGAAAGGCGTTTGGCAGTAATACTACGACACCGAGGGGCCCGGGAAGCCCGCGGAAACGCAGGAGGCGGGCAGGAGAGGCAGGGCTACGCACATCCCACCCTCGGAGCCCTGTCCTAGCTTAGGCTGAGACAACTGGGAGGGGCTGGCTTTTTTGTTCCCCTCTTTCCCCGCAACCTGCCAGAGGGAACTGGAGAGAGGGGTCCTTCTAGCTTTAGGCACACTTAAAGCAGCCTGCCAGGAAGGAAATGCGGGGGCTCCACCTTAGAGGCGGTCGAGGCCAGCGTGAAAGCACAGGGTGGCGACCACTTCCCCCACCGCCCACCCCGGTTCTCATCCCCGGGCTACCCTCCTGCCTCCTGCCTCCTGCCCAGAGCCCAGACTACATGCAACGCCGTGCGCTAGATCCTGGAGATGCCACGATGAAGGTGGGAGGTGACATTTTAAAATATCCCTCAATTCCAGCACTTTGAGCGGCCGAGGGGGGCGGATCACTTGAGGTTAGGAGTTCGAGACCAGCCTGGCCAACATGGTAAAACCCTGTCTCTACTAAAAATAAAAGAATTCGCCGGGCATAGTGATGCACGCCTGTAATCCCAGCTACTCCGGAGGCTGAGGCAGGAGAATCACTTGAACCCAGGAGAGGTTGCAGTGAGCCGAGATCGTGCCACTGCACTCCAGCCTGGGTGAAAAAGCCAGACCTTGTCTCAAAACAGCAGCAGCAGCAGCAGCAGCAGCAGCAGCAGCAACAACAAAGCCACAACAATACTGATGGAGGTTTTCTCCCCAGCTTCCTGCCTCTAGTCTGCACTGCCCAATAGGAAGCCACTAGCCACATGTGGCCATTGAGCTCTTGAAATGTGGCTGGCGCTGTCAGTGTAAAATATGCACCAAGATCAGAAGGCTTGGTATAAAGAAAAAACAAATTATCTCATTAATAACCTTTTTATATTGATTACATGTTGAAATAATAACATTTTGGATATATGGGTCAAATAAACTATATTAAAATTAATGACACCTGTTTCTATTTGCATTTTTTTCGGGTTTTTTTGTTTGTTTGCTTTTTTTTTTTTTGAGATGAAGTCTCGATCTGTCACCCAGGCAGGAGTGCAGTGGCATGATCTCAGCTCACTGCAACCTCTGCCTCTCAGGTTCAAGCGATTCTCCCAACTCAGCCTCCAGATTAGCTGGGACTACAGGTACGCATTACCACAACCAGCTATTTTTTTTTGTATTTTTAGTAGAGACAGGGTTTCACCATGTTGGCCAGGCTGGTCTCAGACTCCTGACCTCAAGTGATCCACATGCCTCAGCCTCTCAAAGTGCTGGGATTACAGGCATAAGCCACCGTGCCCAGCCTCTTTTTGCACTTTTTAGTGAGGCTACTGCAAAATTTACAATTATACAGTTGGCTTGCATTACATTTTTCCTGGATGGTGCTGCTCCAGGCAGCTCCCACTGAGGCAGCTCAGGTTGGAAGTCCTTGGCTAACTCCCTTAGTGTCTCAGAAGGGAAGGGGTCTTTCCTAGCCTTTGAGTTTCAATAGTTTGGGCCTATGGGGAAAGGGAAGCACTCTAGCAAAAGCAGTAGATCCAAGAAGGGTCCACGAGATTTCCAAGCCACCTTCCCACCCTACCTCCCAGATCAGGTAAGGAGTCCTCAGGGTGGAGGGAGCGGGGAGAGCTCAGGTTCTGGGGAGTCCCTGAGAACATCAGGGGAAGGATATCTGGCACAGCACAGAATCTTACTGAGCACTGGGCATGTGTGCCTGGCACTGTTCTGGGCGCTGGGCTTTCAATGGTGAGACACAGACAGAGTCCATTTCCCCAGGGTGTGTAAGACAGAGCATAAACCTGTGAACAAATGATATTTTAAAATTTCCGGCACTGCCAAGTGCAACAAGGACTCACTGATGTGTTTGTGGGACTGGACAGCACCACGTGGAGCTTGGGTCCCATTCTCCTGCCCTCCCTAAGTAAAACAGCCCAGGGTGGAGGTGGCTGTGTGATGGGTCCAGGTGTTACCGGTGGAGGGTGTCCAGGTTCTTGGTGTCTTGAACAAAGATTTGGACAAAACACACAAACAAAGCAAGGAAAGAATGAAGTAACAAAAGCAGAGATTTATTGAAAATGAAAGTACATTCCACAGCATGGGAGCAGGCCAAGCGTAGGAGCTTAAGGGCCCTGTTAGAGAATTTTTGGGAGTTTAAGGGCTGGGCGTGGTGGCTCACACCTGTAATCCCAGCACTTTGGGAGGCTGAGGTGGGCAGATCACGAGGTCAGGAGATCCAGACCATCCTGGCTAACATGGTGAAACCCCGTCTCTACTAAAAATACAAAAACAAAATTAGCCAGGCGTGGTGACGGGCACCTGTAGTCCCAGCTACTTGGGAGGCTGAGGTGGGAGAATGGCATGAACCTGGGAGGCAGAGCTTGCAGTGAGCCGAGATTGTGCCACTGCACTCCAGCCTGGGTGAGAGCGAGACTCCGTCTCAAAAAAAAAAAAAAAAAAAAAGAGAGAGAGAGAGAGAGAATTTTTGGGAGTTTAAATACCCTCTAGAGGTTTCCATTGGTTACTTGGTATATTCCCTATGTAAATGAAGAGGATGAAGTAAAGTTACAAAGTCATTTACTCGGCGAACGCCCTATGAAGGGGATATTTCCTGGCATAGCTGAAGTGTGAATTGGCCTTATGTTCCCTGCCCCCACACCCTACTTTCCTGTCTCACAGGCACACGGCAAAGGCAGTGCCCCAGGTCTACCTGGGTCAGCCATAGAGCAGGCAGCAGAGGACCTGAGGCTGCCTAGAGAGCTGGGCCCATAGAGGCCACGTGGTCAGCGCTGGTGTTAAGAAGCAGGTGGTGAGAACTGGGGCCCCTGGAGCGATGGGGCGCCCTGTGTCTAAGTTAGGGCTATGGCTCAGCTTCAGCAGATTCTTGCTGTAAAGAAACATGAGCCTGGTACTAGCAGATCTAATTTTTCAGGAGAAATAAGAAATCTGGATTTCATGTGAACTATTCCAACTTTTAAACTTTTGCATGAAAAAAGTTCCCCTGTGTAGGCCAAAGGAAAGTTATCTGCAAGCCAGATGTGGCCTCCAACTACAATATGGAACTTGGTCTTGTTGGAACTCAGAAAAAAAATACCCCAAAGTAAGGGGCTTTGGCATGCTGAGAGCTTTGAACTGAAGGAAATTGGAAGTCCTCAGAAGCAGCCTCAGGTGCAAGTTCTCTCTGACCTTCTCCTGCCCTCTGTCTCTTGTCCCTCTTTTTCCCCTGAAGCAAGTCATAGAAACCAGAATTCCTCTTCCCCAAGGTGGGCAATAGAAACTAGAACCCTTCTCCCCTACAGCAAGCAGTAACATCTAGAAAGGCCACACTCTCCCTTTTCCCTTGAAGACCCTCATTCCAAGAGGGGTCCTGCCCCACACCGGGGAAGAAGAAATGCTACACAGAGCCCAAGAAGAATCTGAGCAGATGGTCCCCCCTCAGTCCATTACCATTAGATCACACCCTTTTGCCCATCACATTTCTGCACTGCTGTCCCTGCTTTGTTGAACCTAAGCATAAAAATGGACAATTTTTCCTTTGGGTCTTTGGGTCTGAATAGTCCTGTGTCACATAAAACTTTGATTAAGCAAATCTGTTACGTTTTTCCCTTGTTAACCTGTCTTTGTTATAGAAATGTCAGCTGTGACCCTTATGATGCGTGAGGAAAGGGATCACACCTTTCCGCCCCTACAGTAGAAACTGAGGCAGTACCCCGGGGTGACTTGTTTCCTCCACTCACCACCCTCCAGCCACCGGAAGCGTCCTTCTGCTCCTTGACCATCACCTCTGGGGACTTTGTGCACAGCTCCAGTTTGTACCCTCCCCTCTACCTTCCCCCATGACCTCACCCTTTTGCTGGGTGACTTCTATTTCCCCTTAAGGGCTTAGCAGAGCATTCGTTTTCAAACTTTCCTTGCTGCAGCCCAGAATAAGGAATGCATTTAATATCAAGCCCCAGAACACAAATACAACAGAACTATTTGTTACGTAGTGGAGGATGGGGCTTTCAGAATGGGAGGTGAGCAAAAATGAGTCTAGGTAAGACTGAAAATGCAAGAACATTGTCTCAACATTAATTCAGCTACTATTTATTGAGTATTTACAGTCTACGTGGTGACAAGAACACAGGGATGAGCAACTGTACAATTATGCTTTAAATATTCCTATTTATTGAGTTCCTACTACTTATAAGGTATTTTAACTGTTTACTGACTTCAGGGATCACTGCAAGCTAACAGTCTAGTGGAGATGTAAGAAAGTATTTACAATAATTGCTAAAACAATGGTCTTTGGTCGGGCGTGGTGGCTCATGACTACAATCCCAGCAGTTTGGGAGGCTGAGGCAGGAGGATCACTTGAGTCTGGGAGTTTGAGACCAGTCTGGGCAACATAGTGAGATCCCATCTCTACAGAAAATGAATAAAAATAGCCAGGCATGGTGGCATGGACCTGTAGCCCCAGCTACTCTGGAGGCTGAGGCAGGAGGATCATTTGAGCTGGGAGGTTGAGGCTGCAGTGAGCCAAGGAAATGCCACTGCACTCCAGCCTGGGTAACAGAGCAAGACTCTGTCTCAAAACAACAACAAAACAAAACAACAGTCTTTGACTTCTAGTGTATTAATAAAATCCATAGACTATTCATGATGGTGAGTGAGGTGTTCGATAATTTCTTTTGATGATCATCACCCAGTTTCAGGTTTTAGCCCACCAAGCCATCAGGTGTATCCATTTTCAATCCTATAACCTTCTACTTAGTGTGGTTGACCTCTCTATTGTAATAGAGTTTTGCTATCCACTCACTGTTTCTCTGAGAATACTGATCCCATTTGCCTGCTTTGTAGATTATTTTACAAACACATATGGTAAAATTTCTGTCTTACACATAATGTAGCTAAGCTAACTCTCAGGACTCACCTTGCCTTTCTTTTTTTTTTTTTTTTTTTTTTTGAGACAAAGTTTCACTCTTGTTGCCCAGGCTGGAGTGCAATGGCGTGATCTCTGCTCACTGCAACCTCCGCCTCCCGGGTTCAAGCCATTCTCCTGCCTCAACCTCCTGAGTAGCTGGGATTACAGGCATGCACCACCATGCCCGGCTAATTTTTTATTTTTAGTAGAAACAGGGTTTCTCCATGTTGGCCAGGCTGGTCTCGAACTCCTGACCTCAAGTGATCTGCCTGCTTCGGCCTCCCAAAGTGCTGGGATTATAGGCATGAGCCACTGCGCCCGGCCTCATCTGGCCTTTCTAATTCACCAGACCTTGTGCCATAGCTGCTAAATTAAACTTTCTAAAAGTGGCTGTTACTAGTCATTGTAACCCTTATCATTCATTTTTTAAAATTCCATTTGTTTCATTAATTTGTAAATGTATTTCATTTATTTACGTTTTTCAACTTGTGTCTCTGAATGTAATTTCTCCTTGGAGGTTTTTCTACTGTGTCAACCCAGGGAGTCTATCCTTTAAGCTTTAACCAACATTTAGGTTTTCTTGCCATAATTAAAGTTAAAAATGTGTTGTTTAATCTGCCTTGCAGAAAAGTAGGAGCCCTGCTGGAATTCCTAAAAATGTTTTGTAATAATCTAGTTAGCACGATATTAGACTTTTCTCTTGTGTTTATAATTTAGATTTTCTCCCCTTAGCTTTATTTCATTATGTCTGATTAAATCTGTTATATGATGCAACTTAATTTCCCAGCCTTTGTGTTTTGAACCAACATATGCTTAACTACTGTACGATTATGATTCATCTCCCCAACTTACATTAAACTGCCCCACTCTCCAGTCCTCCTGCTCCAGAGCCAACTCGGGGCATTTATGAAGCTTTGGTCTCTCTCATATGGGAGTAACAGGCCTTTAGGGCTTCCTCAGTAGGAAGTGGGGCATGTTCCATACCCACACACATACAGCGGGCACGTCCCCAAACATAGGAGGGGGTTAAGATGCTTGGCTCCTGTTCCCCTACCTGCCAAAGTATGACTATCCCTTACAGTTAGGCAAGCTCGCCAGAGATATACTGTACCTTTACAGTAGGAGACTGAGGGGCAGCCGTGTGATCTGTGGTCTTTCTTTTTCTTTTTTCTTTCTTTTTTTTTTTTTTTGAGACGGAGTCTTGCTCTGTTGCTCAGGGTGGAGTGCAGTGGTGCAATCTCAGCTCACCACAACCTCCACCTCCCGGGCTTAAGTGATACTCCTGCCTCAGCCTCCTGAGTAGCTGGGATTACAGGCACCTGCCACCACGCCCAGCTAATTTTTGTATTTTTAGTAGAGATGAGGTTTCACCATGTTGGCCAGGCTGGTCTCGAACTCCTGACCTCAGATGATTCACCCACCTCAGCCTCCCAAAAGGTTGGGATTACAGGCATAAGCCACTGTGCCCAGCCAATCTGTGGTCTTTCTTTCCCACTCCCAGTTTCTACGTCTGTGGAAATAGGAAATGTATTAGCAGAGCGTTTACCCAGTTGTTTTAAGGGAAAGACCTGTTCAAAGGCTCCTGGGAGGAACTTAGTCATGTGGCCACACAGCTGCAAGGGAGCCTGGGAAATGTGGTCTTTGCTTGAGCAGCCATGTACTCAGCCAGACCTGCTATCATGGAAAAAAGGGGAGAATGGATAGAGGCACAACTAGAAGTGGGCCAGAGGTATCAAGAACCACTCCCAAGCAGAACCACAAACCTGCAGTCCAGAGCTCAGGAGGCCAACGTGATAGCTGGGAGTCAGTCAAGTTCTCAGCACACCCGCTGTCACCACTGGTGACATCTTAAAGGCACTGTGTGGCTTCTGAGGCTGCTGGAGGGAGTATTATTTTCAGGAGTCCACAAGGACCAACAAATGTGTTTCCCACTGAGATTTTTTTGAGGATTTGAATTCCTTAGCATATCTTAGGCTTTCTGGCGTACTAGGTGGATTTTAGCTGGTCTCCCTCTGCCCATGGTGACCTTATTTCCAGAACAACAAAGAAAGGCATGCACGCTGACAGGTGGCTTGACTGTAGATCTGGATACCTAAACATTTCTGGAAATTTCAGCAAGTGTGGTCATCCTGCTGTTGCTTGTATAGTATAATTATGTCCTGCTCCTGTAATAGTCACTGAAGGGGGCCTTTGGGATGCCTCTACTTTCCCAATAGAGCTGTTCTTCACAGAGCTCCACACCCGTTTTTGGCAAGCCACTCTTGTGCAAAAACATAATGGCATGAAATTGTGGGGGGAAAAAAAAACAGTCCGGGTGCAGTGGCTCATGCCTGTAATCCCAAAACTTTGGGAGGCCAAGGAGGGCAGATCATGAGGTCAGGAGTTCGAGATCAGCCTGGCCAACATGGCAAAACTCTGTCTCTACTAAAAATACAAAACTTAGCTGGGCATAGTGGTGCGCGCATGTAATGCCAGTTACACAGGAGGCTGAGGCAGGATAATTACTTGAGCCCGAGAGGTGGAGGTTGCAGTGAGCCAAAATCGTGCCACTGCACTCCAGCCTGGGTGACAGAGAAAGACACTGTCCAAAAAAAAAAAAAAAAAACCAAAACAATAGTTATATAAAATAGATTGATTTCCAATTAAGAGAAAAGGAAAGAGTTGCAGCCATATCTCCACAATAGTCATTAAACAACACTGTCTGGAGCAGGATAAAGTTAGAAACATTCAGCAATAGAGAACAGAAAGATACCCAGATAATTCACAGAAGATAAATTCTTATCACTGGAGTGGCCAAGATATAATTTTCAAGATGGTAAAAATATTAATCAAATCTTATTGTTTTTCAGCAAAGAAATCCAGATTCCTTACCCTGGCATTCAGGACTTTCAAAATTAAGGTCTTAATCTCATTTATGAGCATAGATGCAAAAACACCAAGTGAAATATTTTTTAAATGGTGCATTATTACCAAGTAGGGCTAATTTTAGGGATGCAAAAGTGGTTCAACACTAGGAAATCTATTAATGTAATTCAATACATTAATTAATAGATTAAAGGAGAAAAACCATTTGAGTATCTCAGTAGACGGTGAACAAGCTTTTGATTAAATTCAACGCCATTGCTATTAAAGACTCTTACTAGATGAAAAAGATGGAAATAGCTACTGGAAACACACAGCAAACATCACACTGAATGGAGTAAAAGTAATATTCTCACAAAGACACGAAGAAGATGGTGATGCCTCCTACCATCGCCACCATTCAGTGGAGTCTGCTAAAAGTCTCAGTGAACCAATAAAATAGGTACAAGAAAAGCAGTATAAAGATTGGAAGGGGCAGAGCACGGTGGCTCATGCCTGTAATCCCAGTACTTTGGGAGGCCCAGGCGGGCAGATCACTTGAGGCCAGGAGTTCGAGACCAGCCTGACCAATATGACAAAATGCTGTCTCTACCAAAAAATACAAAAGTTAGCCAGGTGTGGTGGCGGGCACCTGTAATCCCAGTAACTAGGGAGGCTGAGGCAGAAGAATTGCTTGAACCATGGAGGTGGAGGTTGCAGTGAGCTGAGATAGTGCCGTTACATTCCAGCCTGAGCCACAGAGTGAGACCCTGTCTCAAAAAAAAAAAAAAAAAAAAGATGGGAAGGAAGTGATCAACTGCCACTATTTGTAAACCATATCATTATCCAGATAGAAAATGCACGATAATAAAATGAGAAATTATCAGATTAATAAGATACAAAATCAATACATCAGAATACTACAAAAAATACAAAATACTTACGCATAAGTACCATCAGAAATATGGGAGATCTATAATTATAAAAGATCTAAAATTATCAAAGTTTATTGAAGAACATAAAAGAAGACCAAAAGAAGGTGAAAGATATTCTAGCCGCTGAATGAGAAAACTTGTTACTGTCTAGATGTCAGTTTTTAAAAAATTAATCTATAAATTTAATTCACTCCTAATCAAAATTTTAATTGGATTTTTTGGTAGCTCTTGATACACTGATTTTAAAGTTCATGTGTGTGGATTATTTCTGAAAGGGCAGATAAACTGGTAAAGCCTATTGAGGGGGAATTGAATGATAGAATTTAGGGGAGGGAGACTTAGTCATTGTCTACCTTATTGTGTCTTTTGTATTTGGTAACATGTGCATGTTTCCCCTAGACAACAAACTTAATAAAATTAAAATATAGAGCTTATTCAGGGAAAATCTATTTAAGAAAAACAAGATGTTTTTGGGAAAAAAAGGTATCACGTTATCAACTAGGAAAACATAATCAAGCCATAATTCGAGGTTTTGTTACTGGGGCAGAGATAATTGAACACACCAGTGGGACAGAATAGAGAGTTAAAAACAGTCATGTAGGGCTGGGCATGGTGGGTCATGCCCGTAATCCCAGCACTTTGGGAGGTTGAGACAGGAGAATTGCTTGAGCCCAGGAGTTTGAGACTAGCCTGGGCAACATAGTGAGACACTGTCTCTACAAAAAATACACGCACACACACACACACACAAATTAGCCCAGTGCGGTGGCACATGCCTGTAGTCCCAGCTACTCAGGAGGCTGAAGTGGGAGCATCACTTGAGCCCAGGAAGTGGAGGCTGCAGTGAGCCGTAATTGCTCACTGAACTCCGGCCTGGATGACAGAATGATACTCTGTCTCAAAACAACAGCAACAACATGCAAAAAAAACCAACAACAAAACAGTTATGTATATATGGCAATGTATAATAAAGGCAGCATTTAAAATCAATGGGTAAAATAATGGACTATTAAATAGATATTGAGCCTCTCAGTTCCTTCTCTGTATAGTGGTTATAGTGACTTCATAGGATTCTTGGAAGGGTTATGGAATATGATTCAGCCTTAAAAAAGAAGGAAATTCTGACACACGTTCCAACATGGATGAACCTTGAGGACACTATGCTGAGTGAAATAAACCAGTCATGAAAGGACAAACAGTGTATGATTCTACTTATAACTTATATGAGGTACCTTGAGCAGTCAAAATCTTTTTTTCTTTGAGATGGAGTCTCGCTCTTGTTGCCCAGGCTGGAGTGCAATGGCACGATCTCAGCTCACTGCAACCTCCGCCTCCTGGGTTCAAGCAATTCTCCTGCCTCAGCCTCCTAAGTAGCTGGGATTACAGGTATCTGCCACCACGTCCGGCCAATTTTTGTATTTTTAGTAGAGACGGGGTTTCACCATGTTGGTCAGGCTGGTCTCGAACTCCTGACCTTATGATCTGCCTGCCTCGGCCTCCTAAAGTGCTGGGATTACAGGCATGAGCCACTGCGCCTGGCCGAGTAGTCAAAATCTTAGAGAGTAGAGTGGTTGTTGCCAGGGGCTAAGGGGAGGGGGAAATGGGGCATGAGTGTTTAGTGGGTACAGAGTTTCAGCTTGGGAAGATGAAGAAGTTCTGGAGATGGATGGTGGTGATGGTTGCATGATAATGTGAATGTACTTAATGCCATAGAACAATGCACTTCAAAATTGTTAAAATGGTAAGTTTTATGTTATATTACTACAATTTAAAAAATAAAACATAATAACCATTAAAAAAAGAAAAACAAGACAAAACAAACAAAGAACCACACCAAACCACCGTGTGATATGTATTATTGATAATTCCAACTGTTGGAGGATTACAACAAACTC
This sequence comes from Gorilla gorilla gorilla, assembly GCF_029281585.2. Lineage (NCBI taxonomy): Eukaryota > Metazoa > Chordata > Mammalia > Primates > Hominidae > Gorilla > Gorilla gorilla. Next base: position 106,657,735 of record NC_073231.2, read on the forward strand.
AGAATGTTTAGTGTGGCCTTTCATTTAGATTTATTTATTTATTTATTTACTTGAGACGGGGTCTTGTTCTGTCACTCAGGCTGGAGTGCAGTTGCAAAACCACGGATTCCTGGATCTCAAGCAATCCTCCCACCTCACCCTCCTGAGTAACTGGGATTATAGGCATGTGCCACCATGTCCAGTTACTTTTTAAATTTTTAGTAGATGAGGTATCACTATGTTGCCCAGGCTGGTCTGGAACTCCTGGGCTCAAGTGATCCTCCCACCTTGGCCTCCCAAAGTTCTGGGAATATAGGCATGAGCCACCTTGCCCAGCCAGTTTTTTTAAAAAAATTGTCAATCCTTCAAAATAATTATAAACAGGGCATAAATGGCAAATGACCAGGCTTAACAGGAGAACGTAGGTTTAATGACAGGATCTAGTGCAATACTATACATGGTAAGACTTTACTGTTTTTACATAAAGACTTTCCCAGAAAGTCTTCCAAATCTCTTTTTTAAAGGTGAGTTGGGGTGGGAAATGGGCTTAAGTGATTGTCACTTTGAGCAGCGCCTGGGCTGCCTCCATAAAGAAGCCAGGTGGCCAGGACTGGACAGACACAGGGGCTGATGTGGGTGTCGGTGGATGGGCAGCAGCCTGAGACCAGCCCCCCTCAGCAAGGCTGTGATGGATACATTAGCACGTGGGATAGGGTAGGGAGGAGAAAGAAGCAGGTGTTTCCATCGCTACCCTCTGTGTCACTTCGTGTTGGCACCTTTCCAGATTATTCAGTTTTTCCTCTAGACCCTGAGTTTCTTTGTCAGGTCTTCGGGAAAGGATAAAGAGCAGAAAACAAGCATCTTCATGCCTGTCTTGACCTTTCTTCCTATGTAGGACTGAGCCCATCTCATGGCCCTGGATTCCTTCTTGATACTAAGCGTCCCTTTCCCACAGTCCACCTCCTGGTTGCTAAGCCTTCTCACCCCCCAGCCAACCCACAGACAAGGGCCCCATCTGACACTAGCCCCACATCCAAAGCATCCTTTCTGCCTCTCACTGGAGGAGAGTATGAGCTCTGCAAAGGCTCCCTGGCCACATGTCCCAGGGTGTAAGGAATTCTGTGGACTGGAGGATTTTCACTGTACTTCGATGCTCTGTGAATCCGGGAGCTGCCAGCTATACTCGTTTACAGTGGGGTGAGGTGGCTAACAAAATGAGTTAAAAAATAATTGCTCTGGCATCTTTTCTTCCACCAAATAACATTCTCAGCTCTCAGCAGGGAGTTGAAATGAACCCAAAGTAGGAAACTGATATTTTAATTTGAATTGAAACTGAACTCAAATAACAATATTGTTCTCTCTTTGAAGCTTGAACTAAATCTGACCTAGACAAAATCCAGAAAATTTCTTAACCTATTCCTTCTCTCCAAAAACAACCTGCAGTGACAGCCTCGATCCTTCTGAATTCTGAACCTGCTTCATGTTTTATTACATTTTTCCAACTGAGTAGAGTAAGATGTTAAATAATTTTTTTAAATTTATTACCATGATAGAAGCATGATCTCTTAAACAACATTATATCTTTGCTGTTGAAAGAAAGGAGTTGATAAACTTCAAAGGTTTTATTTAATTAGAAAAAATTTTAAAACTGGTGTGAAATTAATATGAGGTTTAATACTGTATTTTCATGTTTTTGTGTTTCTTTTTAAAGGGATAAACTCAAGCAGCTACATAAAAAATAATTTTAAAAAGCTTAGTGAACATTATAGCCCCAAATTTTTGTTGCTAGGTCTGTAAAGAATTTCCGTATGAGAGAGTACGGTGGTAGGAAATGTAGAATCCATGAGTGTCATGGTTTGAATGTGTCCTTCAAAGTTCATGTGCTGGAAACTTAATTGCCAATGCAACATTGTTGAGAGGTGGGACCTTTGAGTGGATTAATGTGTTGAGAGGTGAAAGAATTAATGCCATTATTGCAGAGTGGGTTAGTTATCATGGGAATGGGTTAGCTATCATGGGAATGGGTTTCTGATAAAAGTATGAGTTCAGCCCCCTCTCTCTCACTCTCTCTCACTCTCTTGCCCATCTTATTTCTGCAATGGGATGATACAGCATGAAGGCCCTCACCAGATGCCAGCACTATGCTCTGGGACCTCCCATCCTCCAGAACTGTGAACCTAACAAACGTTTGTTGTTTATAAATCACCTTGTCTCTGGTATTCTGTTATCACTGCACAAACAGACTAAGGCATGAGCCAATAGCCATGCCTCCTTGAGACCTGGCATAGCATCTAGAATGCATCTGGAGCTCAGTACCTATTTGTTAAGTGAGTTAATCAAGGAGGAGTTCCTCCTGGCTTCTATGTGAGGACATATTTGCCTTTGTGCATTGTAGACCTTTGGTCTTGATTTTAAATGTTTTCTCAGCATAGCCCTTTTGGCTTCTAGGCTTGTCTGTGAGTCTCTCTCTGTCAGCACTGTAACCACCCTTTTCATTTCCTGTTAATATCTCTGTTATTCATTTTTTCTTTCTGACTTGTTAATTCATCACAAAAGTTTGTGTATGTGTGTGTGACTTTTCTGAATATTTGATCTCTAATATGATCTTATTTTTCTTAAATAACTTCATTAGAAGCCTCAACTTAATTTTCTTCTTATATGGAGTTGTATACTTTAAAAAGTATGCACAAGATTAAAGAGGAACTATGTGTAATCTAAGAAATTCATTTATTTTTTCCTTAGATATCTAAATATAGCCTAGCTGTTATGCTTTGGCTCAAATTTTGACTTGGTAAATTTGTTCTATTCATTTATTTATCTTTTTTATAATTAAAAAAAATAGAGATGGGGTCTTGCTATGTTGGCCACGGTAGTCTTGAACTCCTGGCCTCAAGCAATCCTCTTGCCTTGGCTTCCCAAAATCTGGGATCACAGGTATGAGCCACCATGCCTGGCCTATTCATTTCTTTCATATTTATCTATTTTCTATGGTTAGCACCAATGCCTTCCCTTGAGTATAGCGAAGTGGGGCATTTCCCCCAGATTGTACAGAGGAAACTCTAAACAGCAGTGAGTAGGAGAGAAGTAACTGCCCCCATATCCCGCCCCTGCCCATACCCTCAGCCTTCAAGTTACTCTTTTGGACATTGTCTCCCGTTTCTTTCCTCCTGTGCCACTTTCTCTATTTCTATTTCTAATATTTCCGATCTCAGTTCTGATGACCAATGCTGCCATACAATTCATTTCAGCTTGAGCCTACTTTTACCCCTCTGGGGAAAGCCCAGGTTGGTAAATACTATGTGCAAACATCCCTTGCACAACATCCACATCTCCATCTATTTTCCACTGAGACACAAGCCCTGTCCTTTGCAGACTTCAAAGTGCCTGATCCCTGATCAAATGAGCACATGATCCGAACTAAGCAATGAGAATCTTGCCCTATAAAAATGAGATCTTGAGCCATGTGACACAAGGACCCCAAATGGCAAAACAGGTTCATCCCAAAAGGCAGGGCTGCCCATTAGTTCTTGCTCTCTGGATCTCTGGAGTCACCCCAGTTTCTGTCCTCACTAAGCCTTTTCCTGTGATTCTCTGGGCTACCCTGTAGCCTTTCAATACATTTCTTTTTGTCTTCAGTTACCCAGTGTTCATTTCTGTTGTTTGCAACCAAAGAGCTCCAAGTGATACCAGTGTTTGCAATTATTTGAGAACTTCCTCTGTTTCTTCATTGTTATGCTTTAATAAGAACAGCCTCATAGATCAGTGTGGAATCCTAAGCCTTGACCACCAGATCGTTCATCTCGTACATCTATTTTCACCAGCCCCCTTTCCAGATACCTGAATGCTACCTTTGCTTCTCTTGATTCTATTTTCTTTGGAAGATGTGGAACTATCCTGTTTATATTAAAGTCTGCTATTGGCTGGGTGCGGTGGCTCATGCCTGTAATCCCAGCACTTTGGGAGACTGAGGTGGGCAGATCACCTGAGGTCAGGAGTTCGAGACCAGCCTGGCCAACATGGTGAAACCCCGTCTCTACTAAAAATACAAAAAATTAGCCAGGCATGGTGGCAGGCGCCTGTCATTTCACCTACTCTGGAGGCTGAAGCAGGAGAATGGCTTGAACCCAGCGGGTGGAGGTTGCCGTGAGCCGAGATTGCGTCATTGCGCTTTAGCCTGGGCAACGAGAGCAAAACTCTGTCTCAAAAACAAAACAAAACAAAACAAAACAAAAGACAACCAAAACAAAACAAAACAAAAAAAAGGCTACTATCACTTTGGGATGACAGGGTATGCTTTACTTCCATTTAGTGAACAATTGAGCTTTATCACTATGTATTTACTTAAACAGAAACCAGCTAAACCAGAATGAAATCAGCTACCAGAATCCCTCCCACTTCACTTTCCACCTGGGCTCCCTCTGACAACAGGTAACCTTTGGATGAAGTTGGCACAAAACTTTGAGAGACAGGACTCCCAACTGGATGACATTTTTAACATAAAGCAGCTATGGTAGCGTCGCCAAGAGCTTTCTCATCAGGGGGGCCGGCACTCCGCCTTGCTCTCTCCTTCATCCTTCCCCTTCCACCTTCCATTCTATTTCTGCCTCTTTGACCAGCTAAAGTGATAAGTTCTGGTGACTCTCATTCATCACCTACCATTGGCAGACTGGGGTTTCCCTCTAAGGGCAGTGGCTCTTAGGAATGGTCTCGGGGACTCTCCAGAGGCCTCAGGTCAGGTCAATACAATCATTCCCTTGGCTCTTAGCTGGGCTAACTGATAGCCTTGGTGGCCTTTAGCAATGACAGAGGTGTTTTTGTTTGCATGGTCAGACAGCATCTGCCTTGGCAATGCTGAAGCACCTCTGAGCAAACCACTCAGAATGGCCCGATGTGACCTTCCAGAGGGCAGATGCTAAGTCTGCCTTCTCTCTCCACCGTGGTTGATGGAATAAATTAATGGTTGATAGAATTATAGCAGAGTACACATAACTAACTTAATTTTAGCCCCTGACCAGCACAAGAACACAAGAGTCATCTAAGCAAAGTGGTGAGAAGGAAGGAATCCAGGGGCTCTCCAGAAGAGGAAGGGTTTTGTAGTGAGTGGCTAAGGAGTATAAACACTGGACTCTAGACATAGGGTCCGGCTCTACTACTTAGCTATTAATTTGGGCAAAATTACTTATGTTTTCTGAGCCTTATCTGTAAAGCAGAGATAGTATTAGCACCTATCTCATAGGGTTCTTGTGACAATTACATGGGATGAAACCTAAAAAGTCCCCAGCATGAAGACTGGCATATAGTGCAATAAATATGGGCTATTGTTATCACTGGTAACAAAATCATCAGCAACTAGCCAAGTGGGGGAACAGCTTATGTGCATTGGGACCTTTCTGGAGGCAAAGGCTGCAGGAGGCCTTTCCAGAGATTCGAACTGGAGACCCCAGTGGGGCACCCTGCACATGGCAGCAGAGGCCAGTATAGGACAGAGCAGAACCAAGGAGAGCTTGTATTTCCCCACCAATGCCACGCTGTTGCCCAAATCCAGCAAGATTTGGAACTCATTCAAAGGGGAAGAATGAGGGAAGGGGGAATCTTGTAGTTATCTAAGTTTGTAGATGAGAAATGTTCGTACCTGCTACACCTGCAAAAGTTTGTCCTGGCACAGCTGAGACAGAGATGCAGAACTATGTGGCATGTAGGGTGAAGCTACCCACCTCCCCATCCCTGCTGCCCTTCTACCACCATCCTTGCCATTACCCTTCTCTCCTTGAGGAAAGAATGCAAGTCTGGTCAGAAGAATGGCGAGGCACTGCTGGAAAGGTTGGCATTCAGATCCTGGACTAAGTCTCTGGACTTCCTCCTGCTGGGGCTGGAGCTGGAGCCCGGCATGGTGGTGCCTGTGTGATGGCCGGCTGCCTGCTGAGCACAGGGAGCTTGATGAGCAGAGACGCAGAATGGTCCTTGAGCTTGATCCCGGAGAGGCAAGTGGTGTAGGAATGGAAAGGAAGAGCTGGATTCTACAGAAATTCCTGAGAAGTATTGTCAGGGATTCACAGAAGTGGGGGAAAGTTAGAGAGCACTGGGATGTGGTCCTGGATGGCTAGGAGAATCACGATGCCAGAAATTCAGATATCAGGGCCAGACGTGGTGGCTCACCCCCTGCAATCTCAGCACTTTGGAAGGCCGAGGTGGGCAGATCACCTGAGGTCAGGAGTTCGAGACGAGCCTGGCCAAAGTGGCAAAACCCCGTCTCTACTAAAAGCACAAAAGTTAGCTGGGCATAGTGGCGGGTGCCTGTAATCCCAGCTACTCAGGAGGCTGACACAGGAGAATTGCTTGAACCAGGGAGGCGGAGGTTGTGGTGAGCTGAGATGGCGCCATTGCACTCCAGCCTGGGCAACAAGAGAAAAACTCCGTCTCAAAAAAAAAAAAAAAAAATTAAAATAAAAAAATTAAAAATAAAGTGGCAGATGGCAGAGATGAGCTCATTGAAAAAGGAATGTTCTAAAGTTTTACACTTTCTATGTACAGGAACTCAACTTTCTCAGGGGTAGACAGAAGGGTGGAATTTTTCCGCAAAGGTGTTCTGGGTTACAACACAGACCTTTTTAGCCAGAAATTGCTAGAAAGGCAAACACGTTTTGATTAACTCTAGACTGAACATGGCTGTGAGGAAAGGAAGTCAGAGCTCTATTTTTAAGGTAGTTTGATGCAAGGTGAGCTCCTCTTCCCTTGCCACGGTGCAGATTACGTGGTCACGACACACTTCCACCACCTGGTGGCCAAACACTTAAATTTCAAGGCCTGCTCTTTAAGAAGTCCTCAACAATAGGGAGGACCTAATAGTATCTTCTTCTCCTGGCTCCGCAAAAACTTTTGAAACAGCCCTCAGAAGAAAGAAGCTGGAGCTCTGCTCGCTTCTCCAAAGATGGAGTTTGGTTTTGTTCCCCTGGTATAATCAGAAAAGCCAAGGAAGACTTTGAAGTAAACACAGTCCTTCCTCTGAAGTGCCAAGAACCCTAAAATTCTTGCAGTAGTAATTAATTCTATTTCCTTTCTGAGTGTTCTCTTTGAAAATATAGACACCCATTGTGAAGGGTGAGCTGTTAAATCATTAACACTTTAGTGTGAATAACTGTCTCAAGACACTTTCCTTAGGTGGGGCTCATAGCTCCTAGAGGGTCTTAGAGGGGGGTTAAGGAAAGACCCAAAGGGAGGAAGAGAGGGCATCTGATACGGTCCTTCTATTATCCTGGGACCAAGAGGGTCAGGAGGAACCCCTGGTGAGAGCCTTGCCCTGGCTGCATGTGGTAACCTGCTTCACCCCAGCCTGCAAAAGCATTGACAAAACCCTGATGACAAGTTAACCAGAGAAAGCAGTGTGTGCTATGTCTGGGAGGACACGGGAAATGCTAAGAAAGACCGATAATGACAGGGTCCCAAAGAGGAAGCTGGGTCCTCTAGCTGGTGGACACTGTTTTTGTTGTTGTGTGTTTTTTGTTGTTGTTGTTGTTTTTTGAGTGTCACTCTTGTTGCCCAGGCTGGAGGGCAGCGGTATGATCTCGGCTCACTGCAACTTCCACCTCCCAGGGTCAGGCGATCCTCCCACCTCAGCCTCCCGAGTAGCTGGGACTACAGGTGCATGCCACCACACCCGGCTAATTTTTGTATTTTTAGTAGAGATGGGGTTTCACCATTGTTGGCCAGGCTGATCTCGAACTCCTGACCTCAGGTGATCTGCCCACCTTGGCTTTCCAAAGTGCTGGGATTACAGGTGTGAGCCACTGCACCTGGACTGTTGTTTCTTTAAAACAGTGTATAAGGCTTATGGGCCCCATCCTCCCCACAGATAAAAATGGTTTAGTCCTCAACATTTAAAATTGGGAGATTTCACATAAAAACCTGGATTTCTGGCTTTTCCTGTAAAAAGAATAAGGATGAGGATAATGATGATGAGACCAGCATTTTCACATGCTCTTCTAAAGCCGACAGGAAGCTGCTCTGCTGGGAGGGGATGTGCACCTTCCGGTTCTCCACAGTCCCCAGAAGTCCCACTTGCTGCACTTATGTTCCTGGCCTGGCTCCTGAAACCATCTGAGGTTGCGACTCTGCTTTCAAATACTACTAATAATTAAAATGATGATAAAAGTAATGAAAATATCAGTAATGCTATCAGTCATTTTGTCAGAGGCATTTGAACCAGAGCAACTCCATCATTAACAGGGGCTGGGTAAAATAAGACCCACTGGGCTGCATTCCCAGGAGGTTAGGCATTCTAAGTCACAGGATGAGATAGGAGGTCGGCACAAGGTACAAGTCACAAAGACCTTGACGATAGAACAGGTGGTGGTAAAGCAGCCGGCCAAAACCCACCAAAACCAAGATGGCCACAAAAGTGACCTCTGGTCATCTTCACTGCTCATTATATGGTAATTATAATGCATTATCTTGCTGAAAGACACTCCCACCAGCACCATGGCAGTTTACAAATGCCATGGCAATGTCAGGGGGTTACCCCATATGGTTGAAAAGGGGTAGGAATCCTCAGTTCCTAGAATTGCCCACCCCTTTCCCAGGAAACTAATGAATAATCCACCCCTTGTTTAGCATATAATCAAGAAATAACCATAAAAATGGGCAACCAGCGGCCCTCAGGGCCTTTTGCCTATGGAGTAGCCATTCTTTTGTTTCTTTACTTCTCCAATAAATTTGCTTTCACTTTATTCAATGAATTTGCCTCAAATTCTTTCTTTTGCGAGGTCTAAGAACCCTCTCTTGGGGCCTGCATCAGGACCCCTTTCTGGTAACAATTTAATGCTACTTCAAGCCAGACATTGTGCTAGTAATATTACTGACAAATTAACTCTGATTCTCAAAAAACAATGGTGTTTATATTTTCATATTAGCAAGAAGAAAACCAAAGGACAAGGGAATTTCGTAGTCACATGCTCCTTTTTGTATTGGTATTAGAATATTGCCACTGTAGATTTTCTTGGGTGTTTATTATATATTTTGTATTTATTCTCATTTCAATAGAGACACAGCTAAAAATGAATAGCACTACATTCATTTTCAACACAGGCAACAATCTGGCTCAGTTTGTAGCACCAAAATTGCACCCAAGACTGTCCTGCTTGTCCTCATCTCTGTGCAATTCATGATTCTGAGCAACACCGCTCCAATCTCCCCTGTTCTACCCATGAGGTAATTGGCTTTCTGTTTAGCTACATGAGACTTCTTTTCTAGACAAATACTCATGGCTCCCTATTGTTTTGCTAATTAATTAAGACCTATGTTGTATTTCAAATGACCAAGTGCATTTTTGTCAACTGGAAAAAAACAAACAAACAAACAAGAAGGTGTTTTGATTCTTGCCCAGTTATTAACAATTCAAGTCCACATACGCTGCTGCTTCTCTGACTATGAGGAGTGAGCCCTAGGGAGGCATACAGGAAGCCTCCAAGGGTGACTAATGGGCTTTCTTTTGGATACAGAAATAATGCTACTGCTTTCAATTATTTGGAGTTCTTACCTCCCTCCCCAGTAGAGATAGATTTCCATGGTCCTACTACACTGTCCCTTCTGGTACCCTAGATCGGGGTCCCCAATCCCCTGGCCAAGGACCGATACTGTCTGTGGCCTGTTAGGAAGCAGGCCACACAGCAGAAGGTGAGCAGCGGGCAAGCCAGCCTGACCACCTGAGCTCCGCCTCCTGTCAGCTCAGCGGCAGCATTAGATTCTCATAGGAGTGTGAACCCTACTGTGAACTGCACATGTGAGGGATCTAGGTTGCGTGTTCCTTATGAGACTCTAACTAATGCCTGATGATCTGAGGTGGACAGTTTCACCCCAAAAACATCTGCCCCATCCCCCCACTCCTCCACCACCCACTGGTGGAAAAATTGTCTTCCACAAAACCGGTCCCTGGTGCCAAAAAGGTTGGGGACTGCAGCTCTGGGTAACCAAAGGCACGCATTTCCTCCATCCCTATCCTTTCTTTCAAGGAAGAAAGAAATGTGGGAGACAATGGGCCTATTTTCTCATCCCATTAAATTAGTTTGGCAGAAATTAGTTTGATCATATATTGTGTGTTTAATTTAAAAAAATCCCAGTGACACATCTCTTAATGCCCCTGTTGGTGAAGAAAGCAAAATTCTGTACAATATTTGAAGAAGTTTGTTCTGAGCCAAATGTGAGGCCCATGACCCATGACACAGCCTCAGGAGGTCCTGAGAACATGCGTCCAAGGTGGTTGGGTTACAGCTTGATTTTATACATTTTAAGGAGACAGAAGTTACAGGCAAAGACATAAATCAACACATGTGAGGTATACATTGGTTCAGCCCAGAAAGGCAGGACATCTGGAAGCAGGGGATTTCCAGGTCATAGGTGGATTCAAAGATTTTCTGATTGGTGATTGGTTGAAAGAGTTAAGCTTTGCCTGAAGAGCTGAGTCAGCATAAAGCAATGCTTGAGTCAAGATAAGGGGGATTGTGGAACCCCAGGTTTTTGTTATATAAAGTCTCTAAGTCAGCTTCAGAAAGAATAGATGGTATATGTCTCTTACTGGGCCTTGAAAGGTATCAGACTCTCCAAAATAGTCCTGGTAAGGGAAGGAGATTCTCTAGAGAATGCAAATTTTCCCCGCAAGAGATGGCTTTGCGGAGCTATTCCAAAATATGTCAAAGAAATATATTTGGGGGTAAAATACTTTGATTTCCTCTAGGGCCTGTTATCTCTCATGTGATGCTACACCAGCATCAGGTTGGAACTTGGTATCATGTTGCTACAAACAGTCTGTTTTGTCAGTCTTATAATCTCTTTGTGAATGTTCATGCTGGTCAGTCATGTGCCTGAACTCCAAAGGCAGGAGGGTGTAGCAAAGGACATCTGACCTCCCTTCCCATCATGGCCTTAACTAGTTTTTTGAGGGTTTGTTTTGGAGTTTGTTTGTTTGTCTGTTTGTTTGTTTGTTTTTTTGAGACAGAGTCTCACTCTGTCCCCCAGGCTGGAGTGCAGTGGTGCAATCTCAGCTCGCTGTAACCTCTGCCTCCCGAGCTGAAGCGATTCTCCCACCTCAGCCTCCCGAATAGCTGGGACTACAGGTGTGAGGCACATGCTAAACTAATTTTTGTATTTTTAGTAGAGACGGGGTTTCATCATGTTGGCCAGGCTGGTCTCGAACTCCTGACCTCAAGTGATCCACCCGCCTCAGCCTCCCAAAGTGCTGGGATTACAGGCGTGAGCCACTGCACCCGAGTTGTTTTTGTTGTTGTTGTTGTTGTTGTTGTTGTTTAATATATATTTTTTTACTAACAAAGTTCAGTCTCTGGAGAGACGGTCAAAAATTGCCAATGCTGACTATATTTCAACTCATCGTGGCAGGGTACTGAGAAGAGTTTTCCATTAGCAATAATCACACCTCAGGTAAACCTCATTGGCTGCCATTGCACAAAGTTTCCTCGGGTTTTCTTTGGGATCCTCTTGGCCAAGGGGGGATCCATTCAGTGGTTGGGGGTGCTTAGAATTTTATTTTTGGTTTACTCCCACAAACTTTGTAACATTCCTTCTTTCCTTCCCCTCTGTTTATTTATTTCAGTAATTTTCTTTTTTTCTCTCTCTCTCCTTTTCTTTTTTTAGACAGAGTCTCACTCTGTCATCCAGGCTGGAGTCCAGTGGCATGATCTCGGCTCACTGCAACCTCTGCCTCCCGGGTTCAAGTGATTTTCATGCCTCAGCCTCCCGAGTAGCTGGGATTACAAGCATGCGCCACCACGCCCAGCTACTTTTTTGTATTTTTTAGTAGGGTTGGGGTTTTGGTATGTTGGCCAGGCTGATCTTGAACTCCTGGCCTCAAGTGATCCTTTTGCCTTGGCCTTCCAAAGTCCTAGTAATTCTCTTTTTATCAGTTTTAATTCTCATTGAAGTTATCTATAATCATAAGAGTCAAATCCAAGGCTTGTTACAAAAATTAGCAGATCTCTCTCACTCCATTTCCTGATCTCTAAACAGAACCACTTTCAAATCTCTAGATAATTTTATACCATATTCTATAATTTTTCAGTTTCGGGTGTATGTTGTCAACTTCTTGCGATGGAAAATAAGGCCTTAACTTTCACTCTCGCTCTCTCTCTCGCTCTCTTTATTGCTCTCTCTCACATACACACATTCACACTTTCTGACTTCCTGTCTTCCTGAAACAATTACATAAGCTTTGGTTAGACACATATTCAGTGTTGTATTGGTCAAGTCTAATCAGGAGTTAGAAACCACAGAGTAATTGGTACATAGAAAGTTTAATATAAAGAGTTATTAACTACAGTATAGGATTATCTATCAAGGGGGAAAGAGAACTGTAAAGAATGCCTAGAGGTGGGCAAGTGTGGGAGACCAGAGTACCCCTCCCCAAAGTACAAGGGATTATCAAGCTTAAGACACTTAAGAAGAAACAAATGCACCAGAGCGCTCTGCCCTCTGTTGGGGCTTGGAAAACAATGCCCTGCAGTACGGCACTTTGGCGGGTTGAGCACTTTGATCTCAAGGAGACTGGAAGGCTCCAGAAGCAAGTTCTCTCTGATCTTTTCTGTTCTATCTCTCCTGCCTCTTTTTTCCCCCAAAGCAAGTCATGGACACCAGAATTCCACTTCCCCAAGGCTGGTTATTAGAAACTGATCCCCTCTTCTCCAAAGCAAGACTTAAAACGAGACATATCATTCTCATCTTCCCCATCTTTCTGTGTAGAAGCTGGCCATAAAGACATTCTCCGGCCTGCCTTGCCAAATAGTTGGTCATAAGACTCCCATTCCAGAGGGGTCCTGCCCTATCCCCCGAGCAAGGAATGCTGCACAGAGAAGCCAAGAAGAATCTGAACATACAGGCTTTGCCGGGTCTCCCCACTCAATCCATTATCATTGGATCATATTGTTGTTGTCCAGTCACATTTCTACATGCCTGTCCATTTTTTATTTGACTTAAGCATAAAAATAGACAATTTTCCCTGGGTCTTTAGGACTTTATTTCTGAAGTTTCCCGTGTCATGTAAAACTTTGATTAAATAAGTTGTGTTATGCTTTTCTCCTGTGAACCCGTCTTTGTTATAGGAGTTGTCGGCCATGACCCTTATGATGGGTGAGGAAAGGGATCACACCTTTTCTGCCCCTGCATTCTCCTCTATTTGCCTAAAAGAAGAATATAGATCTATAAAGAAAAAGGGCATCTGTATGAGTCAGGGTTCTCCAGGAGGACAGAACTAATAGGATATATGTGTATATAAAAGAGAGTTTACTAGGGAGGATTGGCTCACACAATTACAAGGCAAAGTCCTACAAGAGGCCGTTTGCAAGCTGGGGAGAAGGAAAAGCCGGTAGTGGCTCAGTCCAAGTCCGAAAGCCTCAGAACCAGGGAAGCCGACAGTGCAGCCTTCAGTCTGCGGTTGAAGGTCCGGGAGACCCTGGGAAGCTGCTGGTGCAAGTCCCAGAGTCCAAAGGCCAAAGAATCTGGCGTCTGATATCCAAGGGCAGGAGGAGCAGAAGCAAGCACCCAATGTGGGAAGAAGAAAGAGAGCCAGAGGACTCAGCAAGCAAAGTTACCCCACCTTCTTCACCTGCTTTGTTCTGGCTGTGCTGGCTGCCATTGGATGGTGTCCACCCACACTGAGGGTGAGTCTTCCTCTCCCAGTCCACTGACTCACATGTCAATCTCCCCAGCACCCTCACAGACACACCAGAAACGATACCAGCCACCTAGCATTCCCCAATCCAGTCAAGTTGGCACCTAATATTAACCATCACAGTATCCTGCCTTGCTCTCTGAAGGTTACCAGTGGGCCAGATGTGGTGGCTCATGCCTGGAATCACAGCACTTTGGGAGGCTGAGGCTGGTGGATCACCTGAGGTCAGGAATTTGAGATCAGCCTGGTCAACTTGGTGAAACCCTGTTTCTACTAAAAATATACACACACACACAAATTAGCCCAGCATGGTGGCGGGCACCTGTAGTCCCAGCCACTTGGGAGGCTGAGGCAGGAGAATTGCTTGAGCCCAGGAGGCAGAGGTTGTAGTGAGCCGAGATCGTGCCACTGCACTCCACTTGCACTCCAGCCTGGGTGACAGAGCGAGACTCCATCTCAAAAAAATAAAAATAAATAAATAAAGGGGCTGGGGGCAGTGGCTCATGCCTGTAATCCTAGCACGTTGGGAGGCCAAGGTGGGCAGATCACTTGAAGTCAGGAGTTCAAAACCAGCCTGGCCAATATAGTGAAATCTCATCTCTACTAAAATCACAAAAATTAGCCAGGTGTGGTGGTGGACGCCTGTAATCCCAGCTACTTGGGAGGCTGAGGCAGGAGAATCACTTGAACCGGGAGGCGGAGTTTGCAGTGAGCTGAGATCGCACCACTGCACTCCAGCCTGGGCTACTGAGTGAGACTCCGTCTCAAAAATAAATAAATAAATAAATAAATAAATAAAACAAATAAATAAAAATAAAGGTTACCACTGAAGAAAGCTTTAAACCGTCTCGGCCTGGAGATGAAGCCAGAGGAATTTATATGAACAAGCTTTACCAACCAGCCTTTATCTGCCAGTTCTTTGCCTTTCCTCAAGTTTGCTGCCTGTAGAAACTCAAAATCCTTTTCCTTTGTCCTGTCACTTCTCTAAAAGTGTACTGTTCTTTGTTAAAGATGCTAGCTAAGCTGGAATTCCAAGCCACCACTTTGAGAACTACTCATTCTCTGTGTATCTCCCATGTATTATGAAGTATATATGTGAATAAATTTGTTTGCTTTTCTTTTGTTAATTTGCCTTTTGTAACAGAAGTCTGTTTCTACTACAAACCTCTGGAGGTTCTTTTCCCCCACACAAGGATACTCATGGGAGGAACGTCCCTCCCTGAGGCTGAGATGGCACAGAAGTTTTCTGGGTTGCTCCATGCCAGAGCTAGGTCACAGCCACTGGACAAGAAGAAAACACCACTCTGAGGTAGAGATGTATAGAAAACCATGGCCAGGATTGGCAAGCAGAAAACACCTCTCTGGAGGGCTGGCAGGCCAAGGCTGGGAAGCCAACTGAGGCACCCGCATGATTCACTGGGGATCATTCCTGGGAAGGCTGCGGGAACCCTGTGGGAAGTTATCCATCTGGTGCTGCTGGATCCTAATGGAGCTGTCACTGGATCTTTGGTTGCCGCATTGGGGGGTGTGGGGAGAGGATTGAAAAGCAGCAAAACCTGGATGGTGGAAGCAACCGCCTTCCTCCTTCAGCGTCCCTCCAACGCCCTCTACTGACGATGCTTTTAACATCATGCCAGCTGCAAAGGAGAAATAGTCAAAGGACCCCGAATTTCACAGGTCAGATGGTGCAGTGTGAATCCGGAGAGGCAGTAAATTGATAACTGGCATCAGTGTTTACCTTTTATGAATCTATTAATGTTATTGACAGCTGAGTCATGTAACATATTACGATTACTTCTCCTTCCCTACTTTTTTGTTTTTTCTCGGATTAATCATTGGTTTTGTTGTTTTTGTTTATTTAATTATCACCAATCCCCAAACTCTCCCTAGTTATGTAAATCTCCTCTCCCACAGGGGAACAATAGTCTCAGTCCTCATTCTGGCAACATTTGGGTACTGGACCATGAGGCAGGTGAGGGACACATGGCAGCGGAGACCATCGTCATTATTTGAGGAAGTTTATGCATCTTCAGCAGGATCCCCCACTGTGGTCTTGTGACCAATTCACAGAGGCCACTGGCTTGGGGTCTTTCTTCTACCCTCTCCTTTCATCTCCTTAAGGGTGTTCTTACACGTGTTCTGCCCACTCTTTCATCAACTCACTCCTCTCCTGGCTTCTCACATTACATTTATTTATTTATTTATTTATTTATTTATTTATTTATTTATTTTTTGAGATGGAGTCTTGCTCTGTCACCCAGACTGGAGTGGAGTGGCGCGATTTTGGCTCACTGCAACCTCCGTCTCCCAGGTTCAAGCGATTCTTCTGCCTCGGCCTCCCCAGTAGCTGGGACTACAGGTGTGTGCCACCATTCCCAGCTGATTTGTGTGTGTGTGTGTATATATATATATATATATAGAGAGAGAGAGAGAGAGAGAGAGAGAGACAGAGACAGAGACAGAGACAGAGAGTATGTGTGTGTGTGTATTTTCACCATGCTGGCCAGGCTGGTCTCGAACTCCTGACCTCAGGTGATCTGCCTGTCTCAGCCTCCCAAAGTGCTGGGATTACAAGTGTGAGCCACCGCACCTGAAGCATAAGTTTTTTAAAATTCAACTATCTAAATAGGTTTATTCCATGGGTAGAATATTTTTCCCCATTTGTTTTGAAGATCAAATAACTTTAGGATTCAAAATAATGTGAAAGTCTTAGTACACACTCGGATGAGTTGATCTTAAACTGCTATTCATGGAAAGCTTTTCAAGCCTGAAATATTAAGGAAACTCACTGTTTCCTTAAAAAAAAACAGCTGGCTTTAATTGTTGGTCTTTACTGAATGAATGGATTTTCCAGATAGACAAAAAATAGTTTTCTATAACTAGCACAGAAAGGGAAGAAATAAAGTGAATTACAACAGGCCAGCATTCAGATGATGGCAAATCCAGGGCTCTAGTCTTTGGTTAGAGGCTTAAGTGCTTAGAACCTATTAGAAGTTGTATTTGAAGAATAAAATGGTAACCAAAATAGTTTAAGTGGGTAAAAAAGGAGTCAGACCTCATCTGAAATTGGATTTCAGAATGGTTAAATTTGGATGTAAAATAAAACAAATATACGAGAATTTAAGAAGTATATGTACATATTTATAAATCTTAGATGAGGGAAGTCTTACTAAGCTAAACATATTGAAGCCAAAAAGGCATCAAAAGATTGACATAGCCTGGGCAACGTGGCAAGACCCTGTCTACAAAAAAAAAAATTAAAAAATTAGCTGGGCGTGGCAGCCTGTGTCTGTGGTCCCAGCTACTCAGGAGACTAAAGCAGGAGGATTGCTGGAGTCCGGGAGGTTGAGGTTGCAGTGAGCCATGATCTCACTACTGCACTTCAGGCTGGGTGACAGAGTTAGACCCTGTTTCAGAGAATAAATGAATTAAAACAAAAGATTGACAGATTTGAGCACACAAACATCCAACATCTTCCATAAAACCCGTTTATGGACTAAATGTTTATGTTCCCACAAAATTCACATGTTGAAGGCTTTACCCACAATGTGATGGTATTTGGAGTTGGGTCCTTTGGTAGGTAATTAGGGTTACATGAGGTCATGAGGGTGGGGCCCTCATAATAGGATTAGTGTCTTTATAACCAGAGATACCAGAAGGCTCTTTCTCTCTCTCTCTGTCTCTCTCTCTCTCGCATGTGAGGACACAGTGAGAAGGCAGCTATCTTCAAGCCAGAAAGAGAGCCCTCACTAGAAACTAACAATACTTGCATGCTAATCTCAGATTTCCAGCCTCCAAGGCTGTGAGAAAATAAATTTCTGTTGTGTGAGCCATCCAGTCTACAGTATTTTATTATGGCAGCTGGAACAGAGTAGTACATAGTAGGCTAAGGAAAGTTTAAAAACTAGAAGTGTGGAAAAAAGTATTTGCAACTTATGTAATTGGCTATATGTTTACAACTCCAAAATATGTAAAAATTTAAAAACAAATCAGCTAGAAAAATACAAATATCCCAATAGAAAAATGAGCAAAGGACACAGAGAGATCATTTATGAAATAACTACAAATTAACAACAAACAAAAGAAAATGTGTTCTATATCATTACTGTGATGGCAGGAATAGCCCTTGAAAGATGCTCATATCCTAATCTCCAAAACTGTGAATATGTTACCTTACATGGCAAAGGAACTTTGCAGGTGTGATTAAGTTAAGGATTTTGAGATGAGAGGATTACCTTAGATTGTCTGGGTCGGCCCAGTGTAATCACAAGGGTCCTTATAAGTGAAACAGAAAGTCAGGAGAGTCCAAGTCAAAGAAAGAGATGTGATGAAGGAAGCAGAGATTGGAGTGCTGTGCTCTGAAGACGGAGAAAGGGGCCACAAGCCAAGGAATGCTGGTAGCCTCTAGAAGCTGGAAAAGGCAGGGGAAATGAATTCTCCTCCAGAGCTTCTAGAAAGGAATACAGCCCTGCCACGTGTTGACTTCAGCCCTGTAAGACTCATTTTGGACTTCTGACCTCCAGATCTATAAGATAATAAATTTGTGTTGTTTTAAGTCATTAACTTTGTGGTAGTTTGTACAGCAGCAATAGGATACTAATACAATCACTAGTCAAGGACGTCTAAATTAAAGGAATGATATGCATGCTTTTAAATCAGTATAAATGAAAACTATTGGTGTGGCAGAATATAGGCACATATACTTTTGATACATATAATTTAATAATGTAAATAAGTATGCCCTTTCTTGGCGAGCAATGGTGTTTATCAACCTGTATCAGATCTTTAAATGGGCATCTTTTACCTAACAACTTTTTCTTTGACTACATTCTAAGCACCCAATTTCCATTGCATTTAGTAGTGAAACTCTTCCTTCACACAAAATCGAGCAGAGGGAAGTGCATCTACAATTGCCAAAGCAGTGTTAGGGGATGCAGCCCTGAAGCCTGGCAGAAGTCAGGCAGAAGAAGCCTGAAGCCACCTCACCCCTGCTGAAGTCCCTCAGGCATTTCCAGGGCTCCATGGAACACACTTGGAGAATCACTGTCTTGGGGGAATAACTGGACAAGCAAACAAAAACTCCATGCAAGGATGTTTATCACAACATTGTTTCCATTGCAAAAAAATTAGAAATCACCTATATGCCTCCCAAGAAAAGTGACTTGTTAGGAAAAAATGCTCAGTATCACTAATCATCAGGAAATACAAAACTACAATGGGATATCACCTTACCCCTTTTAAAATGGCTATTATTGAAAAGATGAAAGATCAAAACTGTTAGACTAGGATATGGAGAAAAGGGAACCCTTCTACACTATTGGTGGGAATGTAAATTGCCACTGTGGAATTGTCACTATGGAAAATAGTATGGAGGTTCCTCAAAAATTAAAAATAGAACTACCATATGATCCAGCAATCCCACTACTGGGTATAGATCCAAAAGAAAAAATGAGTATGTCAAAGACATATCTGCACTCCCATCTTTGTCGCAGCACTATTCACAATAACCAAGATACAGAGTCAACTTAAGTATCCCTCCACAGATGAATGAAGAAACAAACACAGATATGCAGACACGCACACACACACACACACACACACACCACACAATGTAATACTAATCAGTTTTTAAAAGGAAGGACATTTCTTTTTTGACAACATGGATGAACCTGAAGGATGTGCTAAGTGAAAAAAAGCCAGGCACAGAAAAATAAATATCTCATGATCTCACCTACATGGTGGAATCTAAAAAAGTGGCACTCGTTGAAGCTGAGAGTGGAATGGTGGTTTCCAGGGGCTGTGGGGTGGGGAATGGGGAGGTGTTGGTGAAAGGGTCCAAAGTTTCGGTTAAGAGAAATAAGTTTAAGGGATCTATTGCATAATGTGATGACTACAGTTAATAATGTATACTTGAAAGTTGCTAAGAGATTTTTATGATCTCAAAACAAAAAATGGTAAGTATGTGAGGTGATGAATATGTCAATTAGCTTAATTTAATAATTTCACGAAGTATATATATATCAAAGCATCACATTGTACCAAAAATATATACAATTATTTATTTTTATTTTATATTATTTATTTATTCTTTGAGACGAAGTCTCATTCTCTCCCCCAGACTGGAATGCAGTGGTGCGATCTCAGCTCACTGCAACCTCCACCTCCCAGATTCAAGCGATTCTCCTGCCTCAGCCTCCCAAGTAGTTGGGATTAAAAGCGCCTGCCACCATGCCGGGCTAATTTTTATATTTTTAGTAGAGACAGGATTTCGCCATGTTGGCAAGCTGGTCTCGAACTCCTGACCTCAGGTGATCCGTTTGCCTCGGCCTCCCAAAGTGCTCGGATTACAGGTGCCAGCAACCGCACCTGGTCAATATATACAATTTTTATTTGTCAACTATATGTTAATAAAAAAGTTTAAAAAGTGACTTGTGGCCAGGCACGGTGGCTCATGCCTATAATCCCAGCACTTCGGGAGGCTGAGGTGGGTGGATCACCTGAGGTCAGGAGTTTCAGACCAGCCTGCCCAACCAACATGGTGAAACTCTGTCTCTACTAAAAATACAAAAATTAGCCAGGGGTGTTGGCAGATGCCTATAATCCCAGCTACTAGGGAGGTTGAGGCAGGAGAATTGCTTGAACCCAGGAGGTGGAGGTTGCAGTGAGCCAAGATTGCACCATTGCATTCCAGCCTGGGCAACAAGAGTGAAACTCCATCTAAAAAAAAATTAAGTGACTTGTTATGATTTGTTCATAAAATAGAATACTATGCAGCCATTAAAAATGATGAAAAACATCTATATTGACATAGGAAGAGTTATGCAATTTATTGGGAGGGAAAATGTATTATAAAACATGTTGGCATGGTAGGATTCATTTCTGAAATATACATACAAATGTGTATAAATTATAAAGACATATAAAGAGATATGCATTGAAACATTAACAGTAATCATCTCTAGGTGGTGGAATTAAGTTGAGCTTTACTTTTTTTTTTTTTTTTTGAGACAAAGTCTTGCTGTGTCACCCAGGCTGGAGTGCAGTGGCACCATCTCAGCTCACTGCAACCTCTGCCTCTCGGGTTCAAGCGATTCTCCTGCCTCAGCCTCCTGAGTAGCTGGGACTACAGGTGCATGCCACCACACCTGGCTAATTTTTTGTATTTTTAGTAGAGATGGGGTTTCACCGTGTTAGCCAGGATGGTCTCGATCTCTTGACCTCGTGATCCGCCTGCCTCGGCCGCCTAAAGTGCTGGGATTACAGGCGTGAGGCACCGTGCCTGGCCTTTACTTTCTACTTAACTTCTTCGTGTATTTTCTATATTTTAAAAAAAGTCTATATTGTATATTCAGAAAAAAAGCTGGTTATACCATGAATAATGAATGAACAAAAAAGGAATAAATGGCATGTGTGTGTGTGTGTGTGTGTGCACGTGCACGCACACAAGTGCATACATGTAAGAGAGGGAGAAAGAAAGAACAGAAAGGAACTCAGAAATTTATCTTCATGAGCTTAGGTAGCTAATGGAGTGAGATATAAACATATTTTATGTGACAAGGTGTGAGCAAAGCATTAATGTTGGATATCTTCCATTTACCCCTCTAGCTCCACTTTCTCCCCTTCACTTCTGCTCTGCTCTTGGTGAGGCTGGCCCATGGGGACACCATTGACATCTCCCTTGCCTCTTGGCTTCTCGTTGGGTTTCCCATGGAGATGCACCAGGAGAGATTAGAGGGTGGGGATGGGATATACTCCCCAAGCTCCCTCCCCATGTCAATGCCAAGGGTGTGCTTTGGGCTGCACGTGACATCCTTCTAGCAAAGTCCACAGCTCCTATCTGGAGGACCTGTCCCTGAAGCATCCTCTCTGGGTTCCCCCCTCTCCCTTTTCAGGTCTAATGGTGAAGTTTCTTGCTTTGGTTAACCTCAGTGCACAGCATGATCCCTTGATAGTTTAGGTAATGCCTACCTATTGTAAATTACCCATCTTGAGCCTGTCATCTGTTTTCAGCTGGAATACTTACTATTAGGTTGATGCAAAAGTAATTGTGGTTTTTGCCATTGAAAGTAATGACAAAACCCACAATTATTTTGGCACTAGCCTAATAATACACAAGGGGTGTGTGTGTGTGTATGTGTGTGTGTGTGTGTGTAAACAACTATAAAGGTGGATGGTTTTCTTCAAATATCTTACAGTCTTTTTTTTTTTTTTTTTAAGATGGAGTCTCACTCTGTTACCAGGCTGGAGTGCAATGGCGTGATCTCAGCTCACTGCAACCTCCATCTCCCAGGTTCAACCAATTCTCCTGCCTCAGCCTCCCGAGTAGCTGGGATTACAGGCACCCGCCACCAAGCCCAGCTAATTTTTTTTATTTTTAGTAAAGATGCGGTTTCACCATGTTGGCCAGGATGGTCTCAATCTCCTGACCTTGTTATCCGCCCGCCTCAGCCTCCCCAAGTGCTGGGATTACAGGCATGAGCCACCATGTCCAGCCGTATCTTACAATCTCATTTAAATGTCCCATTTTTCTCCCATGAGTACATGCCAGGTATGTATCATACATCTCAGTCCACAAAAACAGGCGCTAAAGAAATAACATTTTCATCATTTTATGTAGCTCACTATTCCACTGGGGTGGCAAAACGCAGGGTCACTCGGTTTGGGATTTACTCCTCCACTCACTTTCCCCCAGTTTTGGGACTAAGAAATGGGAAGCCTACCTGGTGACGAGGCACGGCTGATGGGATGTCATGTCATCTGGTTAGGCAGGCAACTGCCAGGGCACCCCATGCTCAACCCTGTGCTCAGTGAGCAATTCAAGGGCTTGTGATTCCTTCTCCCGCTACTATGCTACCCATGGGCACTCAGGGATGGCTCTGCTGCTGCTGTGTGATTCTTCGGTGTAGCAAGCTCCGGGAGGCTGCCTAAGCCCCATCTGGCAGGTGATATGATACAGCCGCTTCTTCATTAGGGTCTTGCAACTTCCTCAGGGATCTACAGGAAAACACAAATTTCATCGCTGCTCACACCCTCATGTTTCACACCCTACGGCATCTTATGGTCTTCCCAGGGCTCAGCTTGTGGTATGGGGACAAGACCACTTTCTCTGGAACCCACCAATGCCCACACTAAATTGTTGCCCTTGAAGCTGTCATTGTTTTCCCCCTACCCAGGAAAATTTATTTTTCAGACTGTGTTTGGGGAAGCTTTCTCATTATGTATTCTCCTGAATATTTGGTTTAGATAGTTAAAAGATGTAAAAATGTTCCCTAAATCGATATATTCATTCACGCATTCACCAATGTATTGAAAATCCCAGCATGTTTTTTGGGAACATTCATAAGCTGATTCTAAAATGTATATAGAAATGTAAGAGGCCAACAATGCTACAGACACTATTAAAGAAGAAGCAAGTTGGAAGACAATCTATCAGATAAAAACATTTATTATAAAGCTACAATAATTAAGACAGAATAGTAATGGTACAAGAATAGGCAAGTAGACCAATGGAACAAAATAGTCAAAGAAGAGACCCACACATTAATGGACACTTGATTTATGACGAAAGTGGCATGCTGAGCTGTAGGAGAAAGGACAATCTTCTTAATAAGTGCTTCTGGGTCAACGGGATATCCATAAACATACACCAATTTCAGGTGGACTACAGATCTAAATGTGAAAGGCCAAAGAATAAGTTTCTTGATATCACAACAGAGAATCCTAATGACCATAAATTAACTCTTTTAAAAATTTGAGACAGTCGGCCGGGCGCAGTGGCTCACGCCTGTAATCCCAGCACTTTGGGAGGCCAAGGCGGGTGGATCACCTGAGGTCAGGAGTTCAAGACCAGCCTGGCCAACATGGTGAAACCCCGTCTCTACTAAAAATACAAAAATTAGCCAGGCATGGTGGCGGGTGCCTGTCATCCCAGCTACTCGGGAGGCTGAGGCAGGAGAATTGCTTGAACCTGGGTGGTGGAGGTTGCAGTGAGCTCAGATGGTGCCACTGCACTTCAGCCTGGGCGACAGAGCGAGACTTTGCCTCAAAAAAAAAAAAAAAAATTTGAGGCAGTCTTGTTCTGTCATGCATGGCTCGCTGCAGCCTCAACCTTCCATGCTCAAGTGATCTTCCCATCTCAGCCTCCTGAGTAGCTGGGATTACAGGTGTGTGTCACCACATCCAGCTAATTTTTTTTAAGTTTTTTGTGGAGACTGGTCTCACTATGTTGCCCAAGTTGATCTCCAACTCTTGGGCTCAAGTGATCCTCCCAACTCAGACTCCCAAGGTGCTGGGATTATAGGTGTGAGCCACCAGGCCCAGCAAAATTAAGCAATTTTTAATTGGGCTGCTTTAAAATTAGCAAGTTTTTTTTTTTAATCATGAAAAGATACCACTGAAAGACTGAAAAAGCAAGAATGAGAAAAAATATTTGTAGCACATAAGAAGGACTCATATCTAGAATATATAAAGAATTTCTACAGAGCGATTAGAACACAACAGCCAGTCCAACAGAAAAACAGGCAGGAAATTTGACAAGCCATCTTACAAGAGAAGATATCCAAATACTTGGAAAGCAAGAGAAAAGGTGCTTGGCCAGGTACAGTAGCTCACACCTGTTATCACAGCACTTTGGAAGGCTGAGGCAGGAGGATCGCTTGAGCCCAGGAAGTCAAGGCTGCAGTGAGCTATGATCATGCCACTGCACTCCAGCCTGGTGACAGAGCAAGACTTTGTCTCTACATACAAAAAAGAAAAGAAAAGAAAAGGTGCTCAATCTCATTATACCTGGAAAATGCAACTAAAACTACAACACAGGCCAGGCATGGTGGCTCACACCTGTAATCCCAGCACTTTGGGAGGCTGAGGTGGGCAGATCACCTGAGGTCAGGAGTTCGAGACCAGCCTGGTCAATATGGTGAAACCCTGTCTCTACTAAAGATACAAAAATTAGCCAGGCATGGTGGCGCATGCCTGTAATACCAGCTACTCGGGAGACTGAGGCAGGAGAACTGCTTGAACCCAGGAGGGGGAGTTTGCAGTGAGCCGAGATCGTGCCACTGCACTCCAGCTTGGGCAACAGAGCAAGACCCAGTCTCAAAATAAATAAATAAATAAATAAATAAATAAATAAATAAGATTGCAAGTACTATGTGTTGGTGGGATGTAGAACAACTGCAGCCCTCACACTCTGCTGGTGAACGTGTAAATTAGCATAGCCTCTTTGGAAAAGAGTTGGTCAGAATCAACTAAAGCTGAGCAAACATCCTGTCACCCAGCAATTCCATCCCTAGTTATATCCTCTAAGAAATGAATACATATGTACAAAAGACAGAGCTTCATGACAACATTATTCTTAATGGCTGCAAACTAGAAACAACTCAAATGGCTATCAAGAGTTGAATAGATGAATTAATGCATTGTATAGTCACATAAAGGAATTTTATACACCAGTGAAAATGAACTATTGTCACATGCAACAACATGGATGAATCTATAGATATAATGTGAAGCAAAAGAAGACAAGCACAATGGGATACATATTGGATAACAAAACAATAAGAACTCGGCCAGGCATGGTGGCTCACGCCAGTAATCCCAGCACTTTGGGAGGCCGAGGCGGCCAGATTGCTTGAGATCAGGAGTTCAAAACTGGCTTGGATAACATGGCAAAACCCCATGTCAAAAAATACAAGAATCAGCCAGGTCTGGTGGCATGCGCCTGTAGTCCCAGCTACCCTGGAGGCTGAAGTGGGAGGATTGCTTGAGCCTGGGAGGTTGAGGTTGCAGTAAGCTGTGATTGCACCACTGCACTCCAGCCTGGACAACAGAGTGAGACCCTGTCTCAAAAAAAAGAGGAGAAGGAGAAGAAGAAGAACTACTCCCCTGCAGCACGGGAAGTCAGGATAGTGCTAGGTGCTAGGCAGGGAGAGAAGGAGGGGAGTGATTGGATGAGGAGTGGGAGGGTTGTAATGTCCAAAACTCACTGCTGGTGACACAGGTGGGCTTAGTTTGTGATGACCTCACACTTAACCACTTGTAATACGATTTCTGCACTTCTCTGAAGCTATGTTATATACTTTAAAAAGAGTCTATTTACAAAAAATATACGTTTGGTTTATGTTGTAAGTCCTTTATGTTCCCTGAAGGATCAAGCTTTTGGAAACTCAAAAGCCAGGGTGGCACTCCCTTTTCCCTGCCACTTTTTTCTCCTCTGAAGTCATGAACCCCAAACAGCTTCCCTGACAGATGGGGTGGGGGGAGGCAAATAGAAAAGAAGATAGCAACGTGAGTGAGGAAATGCAGCGGGGGGCTCTCTGGTTAATTTTTAAAGGCTATTCTCCTATTCGATCAACATATGTTCACCTGTAGGACCAGTTTGTAATAATTATGAAATTGGAGGGGAAAATTGTAAATTTTTTTACATTAAAAAAGTTCTGAATCATGCATGACAGGTGAATGTGTAGAAGAGGTGTTTTTGTTTGTTTGTTTGGTTGGTTGGTTGTTTTGTTGGTTTTTGAGACAGGGTCTTATTTTGTCACCCTGGAGTGCAGGGGTGCCATTACAACTCACTGCTGCCTTGACCTCCTGGGTTCAAGGGATCCTCCTGCCACAGTGTACCAAGTAGCTGAAACTACAGGTGCATGCCACCACACCTGGCTATTAAAAATGTTTTTTTTAGTAGCGACTAGGTCTCATTATGTTGTCCAGGCTAGTCTCAAATTCCTGCGCTCAAGGGATCTGCCCACTTCAGCCTCCTGAAGTGCTGAGATTACAGGCATGAGCCGCCGCACCTGGTCAAAAAGTTTTTAATAGAGTCATTATATTCTAATTTTCTCTCACACATGCTATATGTAATTGTGTGCATTTAAAACTTTGGAGGAAAACAGTTTTAAGGTAGGTTTATGGTTCTTTTTATTAAAGATAATGCCGTACTCCTAAAAATGAAAAACCTGTCCATTTTTCTTTCAAAGTAATTTACCCAAAGCCTCCCAATTTGGGTAGGTACAAAAGTTTCACAATTTAGAACTTTTAAAAAGTCGTTTATTTGGCGTGGATGGGCCAGGACTGCAGGTATAATTTCTTGCCACTAGATGTCTCTGAGTTTTAAAGCAGCAGACTCGTGGGTTTTTGTCTATTTATACATACAGATCACCTACCTCCCTGTTAACAGAGTTTCATAATCCTCTTATGTAACGCTGGGTTGTCAGCTACAGTTAATCATCAGTTGGGAGATGGGCAGGCAGGGACCCCAAGGACTTCATGTCCTCGAGACAGGGTTGGACGTCTTGAGAGAAGGTTGAGACCAGGTGTGACCAAGCAGAACCCCATGACTCTGAAATGCATCCACGCGGAGGCCAGGGAATGATGGAAAACAAAGAGCTCGCTGCTGCAGCACGTGACGGCTGGATGCGGAGACCACGGCATCCACTCCTTACAGCTGGGAGCCAGCAGAGGAGCTAGTGGGCCGGGAAAGCCCTCAGTCCTGCGTTTTGCCTTGGCTGGCTGCGGGCGCCACTTGAAACACGCCAGTCATGCCTCTCCCAACCCTACCCCCGCCCCCTGGAATCTAACGGCCGGCAGAAGCCAGGAATTCTCCCCGGACTCCTGGAGTACATCGCCAGGGTATCTAATCAGTCTGCTTTCCATGGTGTTTTCGTATATGTGTCTGTCTGCCAGCCTAGACAGAGACGCCCAGAGGGCACAAACCATGTCTTGTTCAGCACCGCATCCGATTGTTTTTGTACACAGTAGGCAAGTGTCCGTTGAAACCAATGTGTGATTAGAAAAAGTGTCCGAAAGACTGATGAAATAATCACTGACAAGTTATTGAATCTTAAGAAGTCCTGGCCAGATGCGGTGGCCCACGCCTGTAATTCCAGCACTTTGGGAGTCCGAGGCCGGCAGATCACCTGAGGTCAGGAGTTCAAGACCAGCCCTGGCCAACATGGTGAAACCCTGTCTCTACTACAAGTACAAAAATTAGCAGGGCGTGGTGGCGGGCACCTGTAATTGCAGCTACTTGGGAGGCTGAGGCAGGAGAATTGCTTGAACCCGGGAGGCGGAGGTTGCAGTAAGCCGAGATCACACCACTGCACTCCAGCCTAGGCGACAGAGTGAGGTTCCATCTCAAAAAAAAAAAAAAAAATCTTATATCCTCTGATAACAGAAATGGCCTCTCATTAATGGCCCCAAATGGTTATTTGGAGGCTGGTTTATGCAACTCCTTAAATCGTGTGCGTTTCAGTGAAAAAGTGAAGGGGATGAACTCTGGAGTAAAACTGTCTGGGTAAAACCCCAGCTCCAACATTTATCCAACATTTATCAGCTATGTGACTTTGGGCAAGTGATTTAATCTTTCTCCATCTCAGTTCTGCCTTCTGTAAAATGGGAACAATAATAGTATTTATTTCATGGGTTTGTCATGGGGATTAAATAAGTTAAATACTCATAGCAGGCTTCACACAGCTTCTAGCACATAGTGGTGTCTCAATAGTGGTTCAGAATTAGGGTCCTAACAAGAATGCCTCCAGTTCAAACCCTTGTGCGTAATTGACAAGTTACCTAACCTCTTTAGGCCTCAGTTTCTTCATCTGTAAGTTGGGGGTAACAGTACTCACTTCATAGACTGATATGGGCAGTAAGTGAGACAGGAAGCTTCCAGTCCGGCCACTGCTGACATTGCCCTAAAGCACTTAGGACATGACATGAACAGCCCATGGATAGTTCAGGCAGGCGCTCAGGAATCAGTCATCAAATTAACTTTCACAACACTAGCACCCCCTGACTTTTCTTTAATTCTTTACTTTTGTAGAATTTTAGAAGGCATTTTTATGTTTATTATTTTACTTGGATCATCGAGCCCATTTTAATCCCAAGGTTGGTTGGTGGTTAGTGAAGTAAATGGGTCTCAGTATAGTGAGGCATCAGGCTACGTGGGGAGCCAAGAAGAGGGAAGATGCTTGTGCAGAGGGAAGGAGCGGAGGAAGGAGAGCTTGGGAGGGGCCTGTGGGCTTCATCTAAGCCTCTAAGCTTCCTGCCCTTTTATGGTTGGTGGGGTTGTTTTAGGGCTCTTTGGAACATGCAACAAAAGCTATGAATATTCACCCAGAAAATTGTACATGCACACAACATCCTCATTCATTTTCAGAAACTTTACACAGTGTTAGATTGAGATCTGTGGCAGGCCACAATTTGGCACCCTTTTCAAATTGATTTTTTTTAATTTAATATTTGTAGTAGTGTCAGTGAGAAACTAATTGTATACTAATAAAAATCACACACTCCTTTGTGTCTGAGATTAGAATCGATCACATACAAGCAGTTTTCTGAAATTCTTGAACCCATTTAAAAGTTAGGTAAATAACTGACTCATATCTGGTAGTCAGTACAACCCCATGAATTATTCTATTGACTGTGAATATCAAGTAGCTGTCCATGCAAAGTGCTCAGCAGAAAGAGCCCCAATGAGGGATATTCTCTTTTTCTCACTCAAGGCTGAGAGTGAAAGCAATTTAGATTTTTCCACTCTGGAAGGGTTGTGTGGGAGCCTTAGTTAGCTGACACCATCCTTCCAATTTACTTTAGTGCTGTTTGTGAGCACTTTACAGATGAATGCCTCAGCACCTGCTGACCTGCCCACCCTTCAGTCCCCATCTAGATTCAGGTCCCAGGTTAAGACATGTGGACTAGATAGTCCATGTTTAAACACCGACGAGGTCATTAGCAGCTCTGAACATGCAAATGCATTACTCTGCACCTGAAGTGCATAGGATGGAAAGAGGCGGCCAAGGAGGGAGATAGAACAATAGAAAAAGTGACTACCTGGAAGCCAACGAGTCCATGGAAGCTTTGAGAAAGGGCACCTTGATGCATTTTCTGGAATGCTGGTGTTCTAGAATCCCCAGCCAAAGCGTCTCCTCTTTGCCAGTCAGGGCACTTGTCTCAGGCTTTTGGTTTGTTTTTTGAGACAAGGTCTCACTCTCACCTGGGCTGGAGTGCAGTGATGCAATCATGGTTTACTTCAGCCTCTACCTCCTGGGCTTAAGTGATCCTCCCACCTCAGCCTGCTGAGAAGCTGGGACTATAGGTACACCACCACGTCCAGCTAATTTTATTTTTTGTAGAAACAGGGGTCTTGCTATGTTGCCCAGGCTGGTCTCAAACTCCTGGACTCAAGTGATCCTCCCACCTCGGCTTCCCAAAGTCCTGGGATTACAAGTGAGCCACTGGGCCCAACTCTGATTTTGCATACAAGGCTGGGAGACAGGCTCTTTATGGCTGAAAGGACTCCTGTGGAATATATTTATTCATGCCTTGACTGCCAGGCCCTAGGGGTCTTGATATCAGTTGGCAGGGAAAACCATTCTCAGACCTCCTGCCGGGTCATGTCTCATTTTGGGGCCTTCCACAGCAGGCCTGCAAGAGGATGTCCGTGGGGTGGGTTGGCCAGGGGAGCAGGGGAGCTTTTGCATCTGTTTTCAGAGCCAGGAATCCATGGGTCTAACGGTTGTAATGATTTGGTTCATCCCCAACACAGGGTGGTGCCTGTCAGCAAGTTTGCGCCACAGCAAACACTTTGTGTGGGGAATCAGGACAGCAGTGAGAGAGCTGGGGCCACAGGGTGTCTGTCTTCTGGCCTCCAGGCAGCTTTTGCTGATGCTGACCAACTCAGCGCTAGCAGAGGCAGAATGAATGGCCTCCATGGCCTGGCTGGCAGCAAAAATTTAGCAGTCAGTATTGGAACAGTGTCATGCCTCAGAGGCCTCAGAGAGGAGAAGGCAGTGTTACAGAAAGCAGTGGCTGTCAAAATGCAGCTCCTTTTGCAGCAGTAGCCACATCACCTGGGAGAGCTTGTAAGAAATGCGCATTTTCCTCAGGTGCTGATACTTTGGGAAGCTGAGGCAGGAGGATTGCTTCAGTGCAGGAATTTGAGATCAGCCTGGGGAATATACCAAGACCTCATTTCTACTAAAAAAACAAACAGACAAAAAAAAAAAAAAAAAGCAGGCATGGTGGTGCACACCCTGTAGTCCCAACTACTTGGGAGGCTGATGTAGAAGGATTGCTTGAGTCTAGGAATTTGTGGTTACAGTGAGCTATGATCACACCACAGCATTCCAGTCTTGGCAAGACAGTGAGAACTTGTCTTTAAGAAAAAAGAAAAAAAAGAAATACACATTCTCAGGCTCCACTCCAGATCCTTGGAATCAGAAGCTTTGAGGGTGGGGCCTGTGCAATGAGCCCTGCAAGGGAGGCAGGCTGGGGAGCAGGCAAGGGTCTGGTTGTGCAGTTCCAACACTCCCTTCACCCTTGGAGCCAGCCAGTATTCAGTCTTGGGGATCCGTGCAGGGAAGCTGCCGCTCTGCCACAGCCTGAAGTCTTCTCTGCTAAATCCTGCACTGCCCACAGCAGCCCCAGTGGCCAGACCCAGGAACCTGCAAAGCCCTGTGCTGTGTGCCCCGAATGGCATGGGTCCCTGGCTCCTGAAAGGTGCTGAGGAGGCTGGGCCCCCACACTGACATCCATTCTTGGGAACAGCCAGAGCTACAGCAGACATGGATGAGGGGCTTCTGAGCAGGAGGGCCAGTGTGTACAAAATGCTGGGAGGTGAGTGGGCTGTCCAGGTCCCTTCTAATGGCTGACCCACTCCATGGTAAAAGAACTGGAGAGGTGGCCTGCCATCTCTGTGACTCCCACGACTGAGGCAGGATTAATGCTCACTGTGGAAGACCTCCACGATGTGGCTACATGGGGAAGCTTTCTGTGTGTTCTCCCATAAACCAAGGGAAGAGTACTGGGGCAAAGCGGATTTTATTAGCTCATACTCAGAAGTACAGAGAGGCACGGGACACAAAAGCTTCTCTAGGGCTATTCCCAGCCTGGGGGACTCAGCTGCCAGGAGCACAGAGCCTGCGGGGAGACATGAGGAGGCCAGAGGCAGTGCCACCCCCGCTTCCAGGAGCCTTCCTGATCTGCTCTGCTGGCAGGAACTGCACCTGTGAAGTTAAAGCAGGGGGCCCAGGCAATGCAGAATGCAGATCTTCAAGCAGTGCACTTTATGTTGACCCTCTATTTACTAGAACATAGATTCCTGAGTGCAATATAGATTCATCAACCCGCTTCCACTGGGAGAGTAAAAAATAAAAAAAAAAAAAATTCCAGGGGGAGGAGCCAAGATGGCCAAACAGGAACAGCTCCGGTCTACAGCTCCCAGCATGAGCAATGCAGAAGACGGGTGATTTCTGGATTTCTAACTGAGGTACCGGGTTCATCTCACTAGGGAGTGCCAGACAGTGGGTGCAGGACACTGGGTGCAGCGCACCATGCGCGAGCCAAAGCAGGGCAAGGCATCGCCTCACCCGGGAAGCGCAAGGGGTCAGGGAATTCCCTTTCCTAGTCAAAGAAAGGGGTGACAGACAGCACCTGGAAAATCGGGTCACTCCCACCCTAATATTGCGCTTTCCAAACAGGCTTAAAAAATGGCACACCAGGAGATTATATCCCGCACCTGGCTTGGAGGGTCCTACGCCCACAGAGTCTCGCTGATTGCTAGCACAGCAGTCTGAGATCAAACTGCAAGGCAGCAGCAAGGCTGGGGGAGGGGCGCCCGCCATTGTCGAGACTTGATTAGGTAAACAAAGTGGCTGGGAAGCTCGAACTGGGTAGAGCCCACCACAGTTCAAGGAGGCCTGCCTGTCTCTGTAGGCTCCACCTCTGGGGGCAGGGCACAGACAAACAAAAAGACAGCAGTAGCCTCTGCAGACTTAAATGTCCCTGTCTGACAGCTTTGAAGAGAGTAGTGGTTCTCCCAGCATGCAGCTTGAGATCTGAGAAGGGGCAGACTGTCTCCTCAAGTGGGTCCCTGACCCCCGAGTAGCCTAACTTGGAGGCACACCCCAGTAGGGGTGGACTGACACCTCACACAGCCAGGTACTCCTCGGAGACAAAACTTCCAGAGCAACGATCAGGCAGCAGCATTTGCGATTCACCAATATCTGATGTTCTGCAGCCACAACTGCTGATACCCAGGCAAACAGGGTCTGGAGTGGACCTCTAGCAAACTCCAACAGACCTGAAGCTGAGGGTCCTGTCTGTTAGAAGGAAAACTAACAAACAGAAAGGACATCCACACCAAAAACCCATCTGTACATCACCATCATCAAAGACCAAAGGTAGGTAAAACCACAAAGATGGGGAAAAAACAGAGCAGAAAAACTGGAAACTCTAAAAATCAGAGCGCCTCTCCTCCTCCAAAGGAATGCAGCTCCTCACCAACAATGGAACAAAGCTGGACGGAGAATGACTTTGATGAGTTGAGAGAAGAAGGCTTCAGATGATCAAACTACTCCGAGCTAAAGGAGGAAGTTCGACCAATGGCAAAGAAGTTAAAAACTTTGAAAAAAAAATTAGACGAATGGTAACTAGAATAACTAATGCAGAGAAGTCCTTAAAGGACCTGATAGAGCTGAAAACCAAGGCACGAGAACTACGTGACAAATGCAGAAGGCTCAGTAGCCAATGTGATCAACTGGAAGAAAGGGTATCAGTGATGGAAGACGAAATGAATGAAATGAAGCAAGAAGAGAAGTTTAGAGAAAAAAGAATAAAAAGAAATGAACAAAGCCTCCAAGAAATATGGGACTATGTGAAAAGACCAAATCTACGTCTCATTGGTGTATCTGAAAGTGATGGGGAGAATGGAACCAAGTTGGAAAACACTCTGCAGGATATTATCCAGGAGAACTTCCTCAATCTAGCAAGGAAGGCCAACACTCACATTCAGGAAATACAGAGAATGCCACAAAGATACTTCTCGAGAAGAGCAACTCCAAGACACATAATTGTCAGATTCACCAAAGTTGAAATGAAGGAAAAAATGTTAAGGGCAGCCAGAGAGAAAGGTCATGTTACCCACAAAGGGAAGCCCATCAGACTAACAGCTGATCTCTCAGCAGAAATTCTACAAGCCAGAAGAGAGTGGGGGCCAATATTCAACATTCTTAAAAGAATTTTCAACCCAGAATTTCATATCCAGCCAAACTAAGCTTCATAAGTGAAGGAGAAATAAAATCCTTTACAGACAAGCAAATGCTGAGAGGTTTTGTCACCACCAGGCCTGCCCTAAAAGAGCTCCTGAAGGAAGCACTAAACATGGAAAGGAACAACTGGTACCAGCCACTGCAAAAACATGCCAAATTGTAAAGACCATCAAGGCTAGGAATAAACTGCATCAACTAATGAGCAAAATAGCCAGCTGACATCATAATGACAGGATCAAATTCACACATAATGATATTAACTTTGAATGTAAATGGGCTAAATGCTCCAATTAAAAGACACAGACTGGCAAATTGGATAAAGAGTCAAGACCCATCAGTGTGCTGTATTCAGGAAACCCATCTCATGTGCAGAGACACACATAGTCTCAAAATAAAGGGATGGAGGAAGATCTACCAAGCAAATGGAAAACAGAAAAAGGCAGGGGTTGCAATCCTAGTCTCTGATAAAACAGGCTTTAAACCAACAAAGATCAAAACAGACAAAGAAGGCTATTACATAATGGTAAAGTGATCAATTCAACAAGAAGAACTAACTATCCTAAATATATATGCACCCAATATGGGAGCACCCAGTTCATAAAGCAAGTCCTTAGAGACCTACAAAGAGACTTAGACTCCCACACAATAATAATGGGAGACTTTAACACCCCACTGTCAACATTAAACAGATCAACGAGACAGAAAGTTAACAAGGATATCCAGGAATTGAACTCAGCTCTGCACCAAGCAGACCTAATAGACATCTACAGAACTCTCCACCCCAAATCAACAGAATATACATTCTTTTCAGCACCACACCACACCTATTCCAAAATTGGCCACATACTTGGAAGTAAAGCACTCCTCAGCAAATGTAAAAGAACAGAAATTATAACACACTGTCTCTCAGATCACAGTGCAATCAAACTAGAACTCAGGATTAAGAAACTCACTCAAAACCGCTCAACTACATGGAAACTGAACAACCTGCTCCTGAATGACTACTGGGTACATAACAAAATGAAGGCAGAAATAAAGATGTTCTTTGAAACCAACGAGAACAAAGACACAACATGCCAGAATCTCTGGGCCATATTCAAAGCAGTGTGTAGAGGGAAATTTATAGCACTAAATGCCCACGAGAGAAAGCAGGAAAGATCTAAAATTGACACCTTAACATCACAATTAAAAGAACTAGAGAAGCAAGAGCAAACACATTCAAAAGCTAGCAGAAGACAAGAAATAACTAAGATCAGAGCAGAACTGAAGGAGATAGAGACATAAAAAACCCTTCAAAAAATCAATGAATCCAGGAGCTAGTTTTTTGAAAAGATCAACAAAATTGATAGACCACTAGCAAGACTAATAAAGAAGAAAAGAGAGAAGAATCAAATAGATGCAATAAAAAATGATAAAGGGGATATCACCACTGATCCCACAGAAATACAAACTACCATCAGAGAATACTATAAACACCTCTACGCAAATAAACTAGAAAATCTGGAAGAAATGGATAAATTCCTCAACACATACACTCTCCCAAGACTAAACCAGGAAGAAGTTGAATCTCTGAATAGACCAATAACAGGCTCTGAAATTGAGGTAATAATTAATAGCTTACCAACCAAAAAAAGTCCAGGACCAGATGGATTCACAGCTGAATTCTACCAGAGGTACAAGGAAGAGCTGGTACCATTCCTTCTGAAACTATTCCAATCAATAGAAAAAGAGGGAATCCTCCCTAACTCATTTTATGAGGCCAGCATCATCCTGATACCAAAGCCTGGCAGAGACACAACAAAAAAAGAGAATTTTAGACCAATATCCCTGATGAACATCGATGCAAAAATCCTCAATAAAATACTGCCAAACCGAATCCAGCAGCACATCAAAAAGCTTATCCACCATGATCAAGTGGGCTTCATCCCTGGGATGCAAGGCTGGTTCAACATATGCAAATCAATAAATGTAATCCAGCATATAAATAGAACCAACAACAAAAACCACATGATTATCTCAATAGATGCAGAAAAGGCCTTTGACAAAATTCAACAGCCCTTCATGCTAAAAACTCTCAATGAATTAGGTATTGATGGGACGTATCTCAAAATAAGAGCTATTTATGACAAACCCACAGCCAATATCATACTGAATGGGCAAAACCTGGAAGCACTCCCTTTGAAAACTGGCACAAGACAGGGATGCCCTCTCTCACCACTCCTATTCAACATAGTGTTGGAAGTTCTGGCCAGGGCAATCAGGCAGGAGAAAGAAATAAAGGGTATTCAATTTGGAAAAGAGGAAGTCAAATTGTCCCTGTTTGCAGATGACATGACTGTATATCTAGAAAACCCCATTGTCTCAGCCCAAAATCTCCTTAAGCTGATAAGCAACTTCAGCAAAGTCTCAGGATACAAAATCAATGTGCAAAAATCACAAGCATTCTTATACACCAATAACAGACAAACAGAGAGCCAAATCATGAGTGAACTCCCATTCACAATTGCTTCAAAGAGAATAAAATACCTAGGAATCCAACTTACAAGGGATGTGAAGGACCTCTTCAAGGAGAGCTACAAACCACTGCTCAAGGAAATAAAAGAGGATACAAACAAATGGAAGAACATTCCATGCTCATGGGTAGGAAGAATCAATATTGTGAAAATGGCCATACTGCCCAAGGTAATTTACAGATTCAATGCCATCCCCATCAAGCTACCAATGACTTTCTTCACAGAATTGGAAAAAACTACTTTAAAGTTCATATGGAACCAAAAAAGAGCCCACATCGCCAAGTCAATCCTAAGCCAAAAGAACAAAGCTGGAGACATCACGCTACCTGACTTCAAACTATACTACAAGGCTACAGTAACCAAAACAGCATGGTACTGGTACCAAAACAGAGATATAGACCAATGGAACAGAACAGAGGCCTCAGAAATAACGCCGCATATCTACAACTATCTGACCTTTGACAAACCTGACAAAAACAAGAAATGGGGAAAGGATTCCCTATTTAATAAATGGTGCTGGGAAAACTGGCTAGCCATATGTAGATAGCTGAAACTGGATCCCTTCCTTACACCTTATACAAAAATTAATTCAAGATGGATTAAAGACGTAAATGTTAGACCTAAAACCATAAAAACCCTAGAAGAAAACCCAGGCAATACCATTCAGGACATAGGCATGGGCAAGGACTTCATGTCTAAAACACCAAAAGCAATGGCAACAAAAGCCAAAATTGACAAATGGGATCTAATTAAACTAAAGAGCTTCTGCACAGCAAAAGAAACTACCATCAGAGTGAACAGGCAATCTACAGAATGGGAGAAGATTTTTGCAATCTACTCATCTGACAAAGGGCTAATATCCAGAATCTACAATGAACTCAAACAAATTTACAAGAAAAAAACAACCCCATCAAAAAGTGGGCGAAGGACATGAATAGACACTTCTTAAAAGAAGACATTTATGCAGCCAAAAGGCACGTGAAAAAATGCTCATCATCACTGGCCATCAGAGAAATGCAAATCAAAACCACAATGAGATACCATCTCACACCAGTTAGAATGGCAATCATTAAAAAGTCAGGAAACAACAGGTGCTGAAGAGGATGTGGAGAAATAGGAACACTTTTACACTGTTGGTGGGACTGCAAACTAGTTCAACCATTGTGGAAGTCAGTGTGGCGATTACTCAGGGATCTAGAACTAGAAATACCATTTGACCCAGCCATCCCATTACTGGGTATATACCCAAAAGATTATAAATCATGCTGCTATAAAGACACATGCACACGTATGTTTATTGCAGCACTATTCACAATAGCAAAGACTTGGAACCAACCCAAATGTGCAACAACAATAGACTGGATTAAGAAAATGTGGCACATATACACCATGGAATACTATGCAGCCATAAAAAATGATGAGTTCGTGTCCTTTGTAGGGACATGGATGAAGCTGGAAACCATCATTCTCAGCAAACTATCGCAAGGACAAAAAACCAAACACCGCATGTTCTCACTCATAGGTGGGAACTGAACAATGAGAACACACGGACACAGGAAGGGGAACATCACACACCAGGGCCTGTTGTGGGGTGGGGGGAGGAGGGAGGGATAGCATTAGGAGATATACCTAATGTTAAATGACGAGTTAATGGGCACAGCACACCAACATGGCACATGTATATATGTGTAACTAACCTGCACATTGTGCACATGTACCCTAAAACTTAAAGTATAATAAAAAAAATAATTCTTAGCCGGAGATTCCATCACTTGGCCCATAGGATCTCCCTTTTGTTAACTTTGTTCAGTTGCTTGCCTTTAGGCGGAGCTATCCTTAAGTCACCCCGGGGCTGGTGAGAATTTAGCCTGTTACTAAAGGCTGCCAGGGAGGAGGTGCCATTCCCTGCTCAGGCAACCCATCCTGTGTCTCTCAGCCCTCCCGTGGAACACAGATTCTTATCGAGAAGTCGTCACTGGAAATGTGAGCTGCTTGCTTTTTCTTTTCTTCCCAGGCAAAAGTTTATTTTTAAATAAATTGTTCCTTTCAGAACAAGGCTTGGATCTTACTGTTTAGTCATTTTATTCCAAAGTAGATACAATAGTTTGCCTTAACTCACCCCAGGACTTGTGGGCGCTCAACAGAGTGACAGCAGGAGGCCCTGCGCATCCGCTGGCCTTGTCTGTCCCCCTGCTGGATGTAATCTGCGGGGTCACGGTGCCCACTGACTGCAGAAACGCTCCGCTTTGTAGGAAGAATAAGCATTGAATGAAAATCCTTCTGTGAACCGACCTGTGGTCATTTGATCTCACCTGCGCTTGTCACTATCGCCTGAGTAAAAATAAAGCCTTCCTAATTTAACTCACTTCTCGGGGAGGGGAACGTCCACCTGATCCCAAAATGAACTTCGTGATTCTGAGCAGACTCTGCTTTGTGACTGTGTCCACAGCCCTGAGCTTGGTTTCACCTGGTGTTGGTCAGCCTCTTTCTCTTGGGGAAGACAGCCTGGGGGCAGGCCAAGAGGTCAAGATTTGGTCGTGTGCTTTTACTATGCACACCGACAGGATCTCCCCTTCTCCCCTTCCGCTTTTCCTTTCTACTCTCTGGGTGGGGACTGGTGAGCACGAAACAGTGAGTGTTTCTGCAGTCACGAGAGTGGTCTTGCCAGCAGAGAAAAGCTTCTCACAGGTGCACACAGTGCTGAGCGCACCTGCAAACTCTGTGGGAGGCTGAGGCAGTGCACAGCCCCTCTCGCTGAGGGGAGGAGGAGCCCCCGTCCCAGACACCTCAGGGCAGGCGGCCTATAGGTGGCACCTGGCCACGCTACAGTGAAGCACACCTGCTGCAGCAAAGCCCACCTGCCTCTCTCCTCGTACTCATGCTACTTACTGAAGGCTCAAAGGCAGGTCTTGTTAATCCTAACAGAGGGGGAAACTGAGGCACTGAGAGCTTACATGGCTTGTCCCGGGTGACTTGGCTGTTAAATCATAACACTGGGGTTCAAATCCAAAATTATGTGACTGCAGAGCCTCAGGTTTTTGTTTTTCCTGCTGTGCTGCTTTGCTAAACAATGTTACTGGCTGACTGGCAGGGATCATCGCCAGTTTTTAAGTTCCTAATAATTTGAAAAAAAAAAGGAAACCAAAATGCATTTCTCCTCAGAAGTCAGGGAGGAATATGTCCTCTGGTCCTGGAAAATGAATACGTGAATGAATGAATGAATGAAGTGAGTAAATGTATCCTCCTTATTCTAACTAGAACCACGCTCCAGGGCCTCCCTGGCTTTCTGTCCTACCTCGCACCAGTTTCACGAGGCGGTTGGGCGGATGGATCCCCATCCTAGACTGTGTCCGCCTCTCCCCTTCTCCGGCCGTGTGGTGGGAAAGCCTTGAACAGGGGGTGAGGAACCTGGTCCTTGAGTCACTGAGACTTGCAGAGCTTCAGGGGCCTCCACTCAAACATGGGACGAGAAGCGCCCTTCAGTGCTGCCTCAAGGCTCTAAGGAGGTGAAGCTGCTGCAGGCAGCTGGGCAAGCGCACCAGGCACGGGGGCAGGGGCGGCTTCGGAATGAGGCGGCTCCACATCTCGCCGCAGCAGGGCCAGGCAGGACCCAGGGTCTGAACCTCCTCCACTGTGGAGCCGGAGACCCCCCGGAGTCAGGCCGTCAGTTCCCAGAAGACAGACAGGAGGCCGGGCTGCAGGCGGGGCAGCCCAGCTGTGGCCGCGCCCTCCACGGCCTGAGCTGGGACTCAAGTGACATCTGTTGTACTATCCCGTTGATGTCTAAAAAAACAACTTACATCCCGCTTTCACTCTGGGGGAATTACCTGTCTGCACTGAGCACGGTCTGGTGGGACAGGTAAGCTGATGTTCTCTTTCTCTGGCGTTTGAATTCTAGAGCAGAAGAACAGAAAGCTGGAAACAGTGGGCCCTCGCTCACCCCCTCAGAGTGCCCTGAAAGAACCCCAGCCCGGAGTTCCTCGGTTGCCCTCTGCATTTGCTTCCTGGGGCTGCCTTAACATAGAACCAGAAACTGAGGGGGCTTAAACCAGTGGTCTCCAACCCTTTTGGCACCAGGGACTGGCTTCACGGAAGGCAATTTTTCCATGGAGGGGAGTCGATTTCGGGATGAAACTGTTCCACTTCAGATCATCAGGCATTCGATTCTCATAAGGAGAGCACAACCTAGATCCCTGGCATGCGCAGTTCACAGCAGGGTTCGGCCTCTGGGCTGATCTGACAGGAGGCCAAGCTCAGGCGGTAATGCTTGCTCTCTGCTCACCTCCTGCTGTGCAGCCTGGTTCCTAACAGGCCACTGACTGGTAATGGTCTGCGGCCCAAGGGTTGGGGACCCCTGGCTTAAAAAACAGGAATCGTATCATCTCACAGTTCCGGAGGCTGGAAGTCTAAAATCAAGGTGCCGGCAGGGTGGTTCCTCCTGAGGCCTCTCTCCTTGGCTTGTAGATGTCTTCGTGTTCACACAGCATTTCCCTCTGTATTTATGAGTCTGTCTCTAAATTTCTACTTTTTATAAGAACATCAGTCATACTGGATTAGGGCCCACTCTAATGACATCATCTTAACCAATTATTTCTTCAACAAACTTATTTCCAAAGAAGGCCACATTCTGAGCTACTGGAGGTTAAGACTTCAGCATACGGACTTTTGGGGGCCCCAATTCAGCTCATAACATCCTCCTTTCCCAGTGCAGTTCCCCTGCCTCCTTGTCAGTTCTGTGACTTCCTCATATCATGCCAGTCAATTCTTTTTTCACTTAAGTTCTCTGAAGTCTGTTTCTGTTGCTGGCAACCCAAGAACTCTGATGAAATATGGGCTCCTATCAGCCAGAGGGAGGGCTCTGTCTCCAGACACACTCCCGATTTCCCAACCAGAACTCAGACTCTCCTATCAGCCAGAGGGAGGGCTCTGTCTCCAGACACACTCCCGATTTCCCAGCCAGAACTCAGACTGCTGAAGAACACCTCCACCTCAAAGGGGTTGGATGCCACCTTGACCCTCTGAGGTTCCCCTAAGGAGTAAATGTGAGCTGTCAGGCAGCAGCCCACAGAGGGCAGCTTTAGCTCAATGCCACAGGGGAGCCCTAGTGACACACTGAGTCAGCCCCAGAGCTGGGTCAGTCAGGGGCAAGGGAGCTGGCGTTCTTATACCCCACACTAGACACCACGGCCCAGGGCTTGGTGTGTGAATTCTCAGGCAGCCTGGAGCAGTCCTCCAACAAAGAGACAAGCATGCTGCCACCAGAATGAAAGCCCACAGAACGTTAAAGAACCAGCCTGAGGAGAGATCTGCAGAGCTCTGAGGGTCTGCCATGATCTTCCACATTTTGAGTCTGTCCTCACTTTCCACAACAAACCCTGTTGTGTGCTTTCTGGATTTGACCTGTGTGAGGCTGGCTCAGCCAGGCTGGGGCCCTGACACCCAGAGTGACTCCAGACGCCTGTGCCCTCTTAGGCTTAGGCCCTGGCTTGACCACAGCAGGCACCTCCCACTGCCTCTTCCCATCCCCTGCCAAGTGGGACACACAGACTGTCCTGAGCTGTATTACTTCTTAGTATCAGCAGCCAAAATATACTGACCTCTGCACTAAGCACT
This sequence comes from Gorilla gorilla gorilla, assembly GCF_029281585.2. Lineage (NCBI taxonomy): Eukaryota > Metazoa > Chordata > Mammalia > Primates > Hominidae > Gorilla > Gorilla gorilla. The sequence continues at coordinate 106,699,548 of NC_073231.2, forward strand.
TTAAACCCATTGTCTCGATTAATCTCTAATTATGTATTTATTATTTTTTGAGACGGAGTCCCATTCCATCGCCCATCCTCAGATGAGGCACTGAGAGGTTTAATAACTAGTTCAAGGTCATGCTGCTAGAAAATGGCAGAACCAGGACATATCCCATGTATGTCCACCTCCCATGCCCTCCTCCTAGCCCATTTCCCACCTCTAGGCTGGACTGGGGAATATGCTCAGGTTCAAGGACAGGTGAAGATGGTGGCGTAGACTCAGTAGAAGTTCCTTTTACTTTGGTTTACTTCCTAAGTAAGTGTGAAGGATACAAATGCAATTCTGGTGCAGGTGAGTAGATGAGCTCCCCATTACTTCTCTTCGGTTTCACGAAGGCCCATCCAAAGATTGGTGGTCTTAGAGGCTGCACAGGTGTAATGAGACATTGGCTATACTGGAGAAGCACAGAACTGTGGGCTGGCTGCCTTTGATACCCTGAGCTACATCACCACCCAGAAACAACTTCAACTGCCTTATAAAGCAATGATCCCGCTCCTTGGTGAGTCATGTCACCAAACCTCATCTGAAGGTGGGGGTTCCAGGTCTGGGAGTTCTTGCAGTGTCAACACTGGGGCAATTGCCCCTTATTGGTGCCAGTGTCGCATAGGCCTTGGAGTTTCCCATTCATATCCACCTCAGGGCTTTTCATGGGCAGGGCTGGACACACCTATCCACCACGCTGTCCCTCAGGCCTGGGGCTGGAGCAGTGGCCCCTCCACGGAGGCTCTGTGAATAAGGGCGACCCATTCTGTCCTCCATCAGCTTCACATGTGTCACTCTGCAATGGCCTCTGCATTGAAAAATTCCTCCCCAGAAGGAGGCCCAGCTTCTGATGGCTTTGGAAAGTGATGATGGTTAATTTCACGTGTCAACTTGACTGGGCTAAGGGATGCCCCCATAGCTGGTAAAACATGATTTCTTGGTGTGTTTGTGAGGGCATTTCTGGAAGAGATTGGCATTTGGATTGGTAGACTGAGTGAAGAAGAGCCCTCCTCGCCAATATCGGCAGGCATCATCCAATCCTTTAAGAACCTAAATGGCACAGAAGAGGTGGGGAAGGACAGATTTGCTCTCTGCCTGAGCTGGGACATCCATCTCCTCCTGCCTAGGACATAGCCACTCCTGGTTCTCCGGCTGGCGGCTGGCAGATCAAAGAACTTCTCCGCCTCCACAATCATGGGAGCCAATCCTCACAAATCTGTTTCTGTAGATCCATGTCTATCCTATTGATTCTGTGTCAATAGGATACCCTGACTTACGTGGCCCCTTAGCATATTTCACCTCAGAGATGCTCGCAGGCCCAGGCAGGCAGTGGTGACTGCCCTCGAGGTCTCTCCCAGGACTCCTAGCTGGAAAAGGGGTCTGGGGGGCTTTGTTCTGGGCTGTGTGCTGTATCGACTTTTCCAGGACCACTCCCAGACTCCAGCCACTGTATATGACTGTGCACAGCCCCACTCTAGGAGGTGCCCTTTTTATCGCACACCCTTGGCAATGTGAGGAGTGGCCCCTGGAGGAGTGCAGGGCACAGAGTGCATGGCTGTACAGGGCAGCTCTGCTTCAACCTGCCCATTATTACCTCCCATTTCCCCCAAGGTTGCTCTGGCCTAGAGTCCGAGCTGTGTGGTCAGAAATCTTTGACTCCTTCCTCTTCCTCATCCTCCATAGCCAATCAGTATTCAAGTCCATTCAAGGCTTTCCTCCTAACTCCCACACACCCCACCCACATTAGTCGCTTCCTTTGATTTCCACTTCTCCAGGCACCGTCCATACCTCTCAGGCTCACACCTGGTTGGCTGCAGGGGCATCTGACCTAGCCGTCCTTCCTCCAGTCTCATGCCCGCCATCCATTCATCGTCCAGCATACACTTACCAAGCACCTACTCTGTGTTGGACACCCCATCAGGAACTGGGCATGCAAAGAAATAGGACAATTGGGCACGGGGGCTCACACCTGTAATCCCAGCACTTTGGGAGGCCAAGGCAGGCAGATCATAAGGTCAGGAGATCAAGACCATGGTGGCCAACATGGTGAAACCACGTCTCTACTAAAAATACAAAAATTAGCTGGGCGTGGTGGTATGTGCCTGTAATCCCAGCTACTTGGGAGGCTGAGGCAGAAGAATTGCTTGAACCAGGGAGCCGGAGATGGTGGTGAGCCGAGATCACGCCACTGCAGTCCAGTCTAACAACAGAGTGAGACTCTGCCTCAAAAAAAAAAAAAAAAAGAAAAGAAAGAAAGAAATAGGACAGACACACCCACACAATTCTATCTTCCAAGTATTCCCTTTCTACATCTGCATACATACCTTCTAAGAAGGTTTTTAAGTTTTCGTTCTCAGCCTTTAGGACTTTTGTTAGGCTGAGCAGGGTGAGGCCCAGAGAAATGAATTGGAAGGAGCCAGGAAAACAAAAACAAAAAAACTAACAAGCCTAGAGAGGCCAGGTTGCTTGAGACTGGAAAAGGCAGAACAAGTTCGAACCAGGAAGGAGAGAAAAGAGTTAGCAAGTGCTCACTGTCATGGCAAGTGCTTTGGGAGTTGAGGGAGGAAAACCGTGGAGAACAGGGACAGCTGTCCCGCAGTGATAAGTAGGGCTTTCATGAGGTAGCTGTTTTAGAAATTCCATCTTTTCAAAAAACTTCAGTAGAGATATATTTTTAAAAAATGACATCAGACTGATGTGTTAAAAAAATGTGGCCCAGTGCTTACACAGGCCACGACATGACCCAGGTTATAGAGGAATAAGGCATGGCTCTTTGTTAAGAGCACAGTCTAGTTGGCAGAGACAGCTATATTAAGAAAATAATTTCAATCCACTCTACTCAGACTTCACTCTCTTTCCATCATTAAGATCCCTCTTTGCAAAGCCTCCCACGGCTTACCATTACCTGTAGGAGAGAGTCCCACATGCTTGGCCCTGTGATGAATCATCCACTCACTCAGCCAGATACCTTGTCTATTCCCTGAAATCCACTGACTAGCCACGTGCTACTTCCTTCAGGGTTCTGAGCCTCAGGTGTGCATCTCAAAAAGGGACATACTACCTGTTTATTGTATCTGAAATTAAATATACAGAGAGATACATGAATATAGTCTATACCAGTGATTGGCACAGAGGAGGTTCTCAATAAAAAACCTTCAACTTCGAAATAAAAGCAAACCTTCTAAGCACCTGCCATGTGCTAGAGAGCCTGCTCTGCAAATGGCTTGGACACCCAGGTAGGACCAGGCCTGTCCAAGTATAAAAACTCTCCACAGCTCAACCCCCACGGGCCTTCCTCTCATTTCATTGCCCCCTTCCTATTCTGATCCTGCTAAATTACCCCAAGCAGATATGAGTTTTACAGATCCTTAGACATGCAAAAATGGGAGTTCATCTTCCCATAACCCAACAGAACTTTGCTCTTATCTTCGTTGCTGTGCTAAGAGTTGTTTCGTCATAACTTTAATGATTTCCTTCTTTCCCACCAGCTGGTAGAACTTTCACTCCTCTCCTTTCTTAGAGATGGGGAAAGACTGCTCTTCCAGCATCACCCCTCACTCACTCTACCACCCCCGATTTTGCTTACTCCATGGTTTATGGCAAGGGCTGGCAAACGTTTTCTATAAAGGGCCAGACAGTAAATATTTTTGGTTTTGTAGAACATTCTGTCTTTGGGGCAACTACTGAACTGTGCCGTTGTGGCCGGAAAGCGGCCTATACAATATGTAAATGAATGGGTATTGCTGTTTCCATAAATCTTTATTTATAAAACAGGTAGCAGGCCCTAGTTTGCTGACCCCTGGTTTATGGTATAAGCACTATGATCTCAGTCTTGGAGACTTTAGCTTTTGATACTTACAGCCAAGCTTTTAAAACCTACAAGACCCTTTTCTACCTCAAGCCTTGGTCCCTGCATTTGTAAATCACAGCTTTTATTAGTTATTAGTTATTGCTTCTCTGATAGAGATTTATGAAAGTCTCCTTAACAGACAGGGGCCAAGAATCTGACTCTTCATTCTTTAAGTATCTACTCTTGCCCCTAAACCTGCTGAGTGGTAGCAGGAGGGTCCCTGGTGTAGCCCTAATAGGTCTGTTTCCCAATGCACACAGCAAGTCAACATGCCAAAAAAACCACGTTGCAGCAGAGAAAGGAGTTTAATCATACAGTCACCTAACGAGGTTATGGGAGGAGACCTCAAATCCATCTCCTCAACAAAGTTGGGTTTAGAGTTTTTAAGGGTTTTGGAGTGGGCCAAAGTATGCAAATCATTGATTGGTCAAAGAGTGCAGGGTGATTGGTCAAAGAGTGCAGGGACAGGAAGACGAAGAAGCTGTATTCTCAGGCTGATCCTGTTCCTCTGTTGGGGTCTCCAAACTGGTTGCTGGAATTCAGAGTCTGAAAAACATCTTAAGTGATCCTTAAACAAAAATCTTCTGGTTCTAATGTCAGAGATGCTGTCTGTAGGAACAATGAGGATGCAAGTCAATTCTTAAACACATCATTAGAAATGAAAAAATGGAACTTCACTCTCCTATAACTGAACACAACTTTGCTGTTATCCTCATTCAAGTCAGAAATCCTATCTACAGGAACAACAGGAATGCAGATGGTTAGTATCTGGTGCTATATGACTTTTAGCAGTAAGGATGTGGGCCAGAGTGCAGCCAGATTAATGCTTAATTACAGCTATATTTCTGTGCAGAGCCCAGCATGAATTCTCATCAACACTGTAGGGGTGGTTTCTCTGGGAAATAACAATTTTTGTTCTCTCAAGTCTTATTCCACTACAGCAGTGGTTCTTAAAGAGTGATTCCCAGGCCAGCAGCACCAGGTCCCCAGAGAGCGTGTTAGAAATGCAGATTCTTGGCCCTTACTCCAGATCTATGGGATGGAAAACTCGGGGTGGAGCCAGCAGTCCTGATGTGGGATTCCCACACCTGCTGAAGGTTGAGAGCCCTGCGCCGAAACCTCACATCTTGCATCCTGTTTTCCTTGCCCTCATATTTTGGCCGTGCTTTTTCCTCCATTCCAAATGCTTCTCATGGGTCTCTTCCATCCTCCAAAACCTTCTGCCTCTAAAACTCAGCTGAGAATTGTGTGCTACCTTGAGCCAGCCCCACGTGATCGCCATCGTTAATTACCTCCTTTCCTGTTAACTTTTTGCATGTTAAGGTTTTGCCTCTGTAATAGGCCAGAAAGCATTTTCCAACAAAGAATCGGGCCTTCAATGTTTTTGCGCTGCTCACATCAACTAGCAAACTTCCTGTCTCAGATCATTTTCCTAGAAGGGATTCTAAGAAAGGTCCTCAGAGCCTGTGACCTTCTGAGCCAGTACCCTATGGGAATCCTTGTGAGGGAGCCGGAGAGGCAGAGAACAGGGAAGGGGAAATGTGAGCAGGGAAGTGGCTCCGTCAATGCTAGAATTGAAATTTTTTTATTTTTTGTTTTGTAGAGAAGGCAGTGGCAGGGCTCTCACTTTGTTTCCCAGGCTGGTCTTGAATGCCTGGCCTCAAGTGATCCTCTTGCCTCAGCCTCCCAAAGTAGCTTTGATTTTGAGGAACATAAACCACACCCCGTGTGAGGCAAGGGGCTGGCATTCTGTTCTTCCTGTCAGCCACTCGTGGGCTGTGAGCCACCCTGAGGAGTGCCACTTTTTGGGGAAGGGGTGCCCATCAGCTGAGAGCCATCTGCAGCCACCACAGCAGAGCAGCAGTGGGATAGGCACCCCGACCCCAGAAAGAGGATCTGGGCAGGGCTCTAGCACCATCTCTGTCTTATACAAAGCAGGTGTTCAATAAATATTTGGTAATTAATTGATTCCTTCTACCCTCTCATTCCCTGTCTATATAAGTTAATTCTACCATAAGAGTACTGTGTCAATGAGCACTCTAGCCCTCACAAAGCATTTTATAGGCACACTCTGTGGAAGAAATACCAAGTTCACTTTGCGAACTGGAATAGGAGCAGCCTGGAGAATTCATGCCTCACTGTCTATGGGGGTGAGTGTGGACATGCGGGTATAGAAAGAGAAAATGCACCATCTGGAACCATTGAGAAGCAGGAGGAAAAGTTACAGCCGCAAGCACCACAACCGTCTGTGAACAAATACAATTTTGTGTTTCATCTGGAGTGTGAGTCATTTCCCACTTTCTTCTCCTCATCCTCCCTAAAGTCCAAGTCAACCAAGGAGGAGCACCAGATGGCTCACCCACAATTAGGTCTTCTTTGATTGTTCTAGGAGGATTAATTAGTCACTACCATGAGTATAAAGACCAAATCAAGAGGCAATATGGCAGAGGGAGAGAGAGGGAGGGAGAGACCTGCCTGCTGCTGAGGCGAGCACAGAAGGGCCTGTGGATTACACAGATGGTGTGTCATTCAAACTCTCTTTTGGAGAATGCCAACGTAAGGATGGGCCAGGTGTGTTAAACAGTCCTGTTCAATGATTCATAGTCCTGGCTACACCCTAGAATCACCTGGGGAACTTTAAAAAATACTGATGCCCAGGCCCTGCCCTGAGATTCTGGTGTAAGTGGTGCATTGGAGCCTGGGGATGAATATTTCCTTTTTAAAAGCTCCCTGGCTGGATCAATGTGCACTTAGTGAAGAACAGTGTTGCAGGGCTTGCAATTTATTTGAACTGCAGTCAGTTTATTGCATTTCCCAAAGTATTTGTCATCTATCTGCCCAGTCCTGTGTTTGGCACTACAGAGAAAACAAAGCAATGGAAACCAGAAATAGCAAAGGATGTGGAGGAGTCCAAAGGTATGGGTTCAAAGTCCAAGTCTGCCATTTTCCTGCTGTGTGACTTTGGGGAAGCCAAGTCCTTGAGGGGGTGGCATGATTGTGAAGTTGAAAGAGAACAGGACTAGGGCCAAGGGCTCTAATCCTTCCACCTTTGCTGTTAACTCGTGGTATCACTTCAAAGCCAGTCACACCACCTCTCTAGACTTCTGTTTTTCTGTGGATAAAAGGAAAGAATGAGACTAGATCAGTGGTTTCCAGATTTGGGTTTGAGAGACAGAACCTTCATGGTGCAGGTGTTTCTTGGTTGAAGGGTGGGAGAGCAATGAGACCCATCTTAGGGACTCCTGCTTCTCCTTCCAGGAAATCCCTGCTGTTACTCGAGGGGACCTATTTGAAACCCACTGGACTAGAAGATGTGCTCCCAGGCCCCTTGCTGTGAAGTCCTATGGTCCTGTCTCTCACTTGCTCTGGACAAACACTCTGAGCAGTACTTTCTGCACTTAGGTGCTTGTGAATACTTTCACATGATGAGCGGGAATGGGTCCTGGAGCTTGTCCACTGGGCACATTTTCCTTCTAAGTGCATTGCTACTTCCTCCTCCCTGACTTCCTCTTGCATCCTATTATTGATTAGTTCGACTTGGCAAGTTTGTCGTAATTTCCAATTCTCTCTGCCAAGTTCCTCATTCCTTGAAGGATGAGCTGGCTTTGAAGACAATGATGCATATGTTCACTGTGGATTCTAGAAAAGGGGGGACTTCCCAGAATATGTGTTCCTGTGATTTCCATGACACTTCTCTACCAAGGGCCGTGGGCTGCCTCCCTCAGCTCTGATCTGGGAGAGCAATATCTATTCCTATAGTCATGCTTGCTCCAGACTGCATTAAAGAAGGAGGAGACAGGGTGTTTCCTAATCAATGATGCCCTTATTAAAATTGTATATGCTGCAAGCTGTTACAGGGCCTGAATCAGAACCAGGAGGCTATGGCCACAGGGGGCCATCAGAGTTGTTTTCAACCCCTCCGTGCCAGTTTAAGTCTTCTGAGAAGCAGATACCAAAATGGGATTAGATGTTCCAGAGACATATGGAGGGAAATGCCCATCAAGGATGCAGGGGAGGAATTGGGAGGAGGCAGGGAGAGGCTTCTGGCCGCAGTGCAGATCTGACATCTGTGAATGGTGATTAGGAAGGGGAGTATAGGACAGGAAGAATCTCAGAATTCAGGGCCATTCTGAGGGAGCCTCCGCAGACAACTAGGAATCCCCAGGCAAAGGCTGCCCACCTCGAACAGAAACACCCAGCTCGCAGTCTCTGTCCTGTCAGTTGTGGCTGGGAGCAGCCCTGGGGGAGCATCATCTCAGTGTGAACGTGCATGGTGGGACAAAGGCACACAGCTGGAGGCTGGCAGAAGGTTGGAGGCGAGCACCTCCTTCCCCGCCACACCTCTGCTCTCAGTTCAGCTGGTGTAGATTTCACCAGGTGGCCCCAAAGAAATCACAGCACCCTTGTCTTGGCTGATACAGCCTCTGCTGGAAGGTGGCCCACTGGCTGGCTCTGTGTAACTGGAGATGGCAGTGTCCTAGGGGACAGTATTTGAAGACCTAGAAGCACTCAATCTCTTTGGAATATCCACCTTCACTAGACCTGCTATTGGACATGTAAGCCACTTCACAAGTTAAGGCCCTTTTGCAGACACAAGGATAGTAGCCTTCACATTAAAGAGCACGCTTCAGCTGAAGTCCATCAAAAATCAATTGGACCATGATAGCAGCTCTGGAAGAAAGCCTGGGAGGGTCTAAATTTCTCCCACTGACAGATGGGAAAATTGAGGCTCAGAGAGGCTGAAGTGACTGACCCTGAGTCACAGACTCAGTAGATGATGGAGGGAGAGAGATAGAAAAAGAGCCAAGGTCTGACCTCCCTCATTCACTCAACACGAGCATGTGGTACTTCAATTTTCAAGCATTGAGGTTGCAGCTGTGTCTGTTGACAGACAAAATCCCTGCCTTCAGGAAGCTTACACGGCTGTTGGGGGAGAGAAGTTATAAATGTATAAACATAATAATTTCAGATCGTGGCAAGTGCAATGAAGAAAACAAGATAGAGCAATAGGACAGGAGAGGAAGAGGAAGAGAAAAAAGCCCCCAAGAGTGGTCAGGGGAGGCTTCTCTGGGATGTGGATTTGATCTGAGTCATGAGTGAGGAGAATGTGCAAGCCCCTGAAAGATCTGGGAGCAAGGCTGGGCATGGTGGCTCATGCCTCTAATGCCAGCACTTTGGGAGGCTGAAGCAGGAAGATCACTTGAGCTCAAGAGTTTGAGACCAGCCTGGGCAGCATGGTGAGACCCCATCTCTTCAAAAAAATACAAAAACTAGCCAGGTGTGGTGGCACATGCCTGTAGTCCCAGCTTCTCAGGAGGCTGAGGGGGGAGCCCAGGAGGTTGAGGCTGCAGTGAGCTGAGATCCACGCCACTGCACTCCAGCCTGGGCAACAGAGAGACCCTGTCTCAAAAAAAAAAAAAAAAAAAGAAAGAAAAAAAAAAACCTGAGGCAGAGCAGGGTGGATGGGAAGGACCAAGGCCCTGTGGCAGGAATGGGCTGAGCTTAGGGCTCAAGGCGGAGGGTGGACACCCCTGAGAACAGGGCCAGGAAACTGGTTGGAGAATTGCAGGGGTTTTGTAGGTCCTCTAGTGAGTTTGGATTTTTATTCTGATTTCTATGGAAGCCAATCCATGAGAAGGGCTGGAATGGCATTGAGAGGTTAATGAGATGGGGAATGAACTCCTCGAGGGACGAAGCCCACCAGCTGTCATGTCACAGTCTCCATGAGCTTCTGCACTGGGGGCAGGAACCCATCTTCTAGAGCTGCTTTCAGAGACAAAGATGGTCCTAAACCCACATGGTGAGGCAGGTGGGTGGCTTCGCCCTGGGGACTCATTCCTGCAGAAAGGAGAGCAGGGAGGAGCACTGCCACTGCCTCCTTCCTCCCCTCCCCAATCCCCACCCCCAGCCCCCTTCTCCAGAGCGCTCACCCTCAGAATCATGGTTCCTAACCTTGGCTCCATGGGGATCATTTGGGGAGCTTCATCTCTTTTTATTTATTTATGTATTTATTTTGGGACAGGGTCCCGCTCTGTCACCCAGGCTGGGGTGCAGTGGCAAGATCCTCCTCCACCTCGCGGGTTCAAGTGATTCTCCACAAAGGTAATTGCGGTTTTTGTAATTACTTTTAATTGCAAAAATAGGTGATTCCGATGCATGCCAAAGTTTGAGGACCACTGTTCTAAATAAACTTTGAACAGACATTTAGTAATATTGGTTTGAAAGGTCAGCAATCATTAGCCTCCTTGGGATGCCCATGTGTCTTCCCACTTGAGGCATGTTATGTCCATCCATGAATAATAACTTCCTGGGCACTTACTTGAGTTCCTGGTGCTATTCTAACTGCTTCGCATGTATTATCTTTCATAACAATCCTATGAGGTAGGAACCATTATTGTTGCTACTATTATTCCCATCCCTAGCCAGGATTCAAGCCCAGGCAGTCTGGCACTAGAGCCTGGCACATAATCTTGCCCTTCTAGTTGGCACAAAATCTCAGTGACCGTTTAGCTCATTGTCTGGCACAGTGTCGAGTAAATGCTCATTAATTCCGAATATGAACAGATATGGGTTGGGAAGGAGAATTCTTAGGGATGGAATTTGCAGGGAATAGGGCATGTCAGGGGTGGGGTGGGAGGCCGCAGGGGAAAGCAAAGAAGAGAAGAGAGAGCCAGGAGGCACTGTGGGTTTAGCAGGCGCCTGCAAGAGGACCCTGCAAGAAGGAAAGAGGGGAAGTCACTCATTGCCAAGTCAGTCATGAGCCCCACCTGTCCTGGGGCCACGTCAATTTACCAGCCAGAAAGGAGGCCAACATCAAGCCAGGGCCTCTGCTGTGCTTTGGGAACATCCAGAATGAGGGAGTGCAGGTTCGATTCCTCAAGGCCCTCATCTTCCCTCTCCTGCAACAGTCCTATCTCGGCCACTTCCAAAGGCATCTCCAGCCCCGCGTATCCTGTCTATACAGGGAATGCATAACTGAGATGAGTAGCCAAGAATTTTGAGCCACAAACCTTCATTTTGCCAGCATATTCAGGAAGCTCTACAGACTGGGCTTCAGACAGTGGAATTAAGGAAATTAGGAAGATGGAGCCCTGTCCTTAAGGAGCTTGCAGTCTAGTGGGGAAGACAGATAAACACACACAAAGTCAAGAGAATAAGAACTTGAAAGGGGTGCAAACAAAACCTCGCTTGAGTTCTAGCACTCTGGAAGAAAAAAAAAAAAAAGTCTTGAAGCCACCAAGGAAGGAATAGTGAAAAGCTTCAGAAGAAAAGTAATATATGAACAGAGCCTTCAAGGGCAAGTAAGAGTTTCTCAGGCCAACTATGTAGTAGGAAGGGTATTCCAGGCAGAAGGAACAGCATAGGCTAAGGCATAGAGTGAAGAAAGTTAAAGAAATGTTGGCCGGGTGCGGTGGCTCACACTTGTAATCACAGCACTTTGGGAGGCTGAGGCGGGAGGATTGCTTGAGCCCAGGAGTTTGAGACCAGCCTGGGCAACATAGTGAGTCTCTGTCTCTATAAAAAATAAATAAATAAATAAATAAATAAATAAATAAATAAATAAAAGTTTAAGAAATGTTAAGGAGAAACAACGATTGGTTTTGTGGCTGAAGCAAAAGATGGGTGCACAGAGAAGACAGGGGAAGGCAAAAGAGCCAGTAGGAGATGTAGGGAGGAAAAGTAGGGTCCTATGAGCTGTATCTTCGATGGCAGGTAAAAACCCACTACAGCTGGCTTAAACTAAAAAGAAGAATTTGCTATAAAGAAATAGGAAATCTCTCAGACCCCAAAGACAGAGATACACTGGGATGCCAGGAAGTATTAAAAATTGAAAGCATCAGGCCAGAGTGAGCCCAGGCAATGTTCACGCTCCATCTTTTTACCTGCTTCTCTCTGCAGACAGGACTCTATTCCCTTCTCTCTCTGTCCACAGGGGAATTCTGCACAATCCAGTCCACATGACAGACACATGACCTGCTCATAGCTGTAGGGTTTACATGATACAGATTGAGACACGTGGAGAAAATAATTCTGTGATTCCAATTCCAATCCTTGGGGAGGGATCTCTGAGCGGTACAGCTCAGGTCCTACAACTGCTCCTCATCCAGTCAGCTATGGCTAAGAGGCAAGGTCACATTTTGCAAATATGATACCTGGTAGTCCTACCCTGGAGGGTAAAGGGAACAGTTCCCAAAGGAAGCGGGGATCTGTAACACATAGACTGAGTGGGTACCCTAGAAATTCTCAACCATAGCCTCATAAGCCACGGTAGGGAGTTTAGACTTTATCAGATAAGCAATTGGAGGTACCGGAAGGCATGACAAGATGGAATTTGTCTTTAGAACTGTTGTAGACAATGTAAAGGATGGATTACGAAGAGAGCATGAAGGCTAGGAGGCCACTTGGGAAAGTGCTGAAATAACCAGGCCACGGAACGATGAGACTCAAATAGGACAAAGGCAGTGAGAGTGGAGAGGCATTTTAAGGATGGAAATAAGGCCTTGGTGATGGTTGAAAGTGGGGGCTGAGGATGAAAGAGCTGAATGGCTCCTTGTTTCCTGCTGACGTGACAGGGGACAGTGATGCTGCTAAGTGGAATAGTGGCTACAGAAAGGGGGAGAATTGGGGAGGGGGGCACAGAACATACGTAGTACGTGGGAAAGTGAGGCTAGCTTAGACCATGCTGAACTGGAGAGGTGACCAGATGGAGAAACTGATGGATCCCATCTGCTGTTGCTTTCCTCAGACCCCTTGACACAAGCTCCATTACCAATAAAGGGGAATTGGGTGGCATTATAAAATTCTTCTCATCTTATTGGTTGAGAATTGAGAAATCAGGAAGAAGCCAAGTCTAGAAGACAGAGTGGGGGTTTTGGAGTCAGTCAGACAGTGTGTGTGCCAGTCAGCTGTGTGACCTTGAGAAAATTACTCAACCTCTCTGAGTCTCAATTTTCCCAAAGGTGAAATGGTATCCTAGGCTAACCTTATAGAATATTATGGAGGTGAAGTGTGGTAATATTTGTAGTGTCCTTACAATATAAAGAAGCTCTCGGTAAGTGGTCACTGGGATTATTAGTTTTTTTTTCCCGAGAAATGCTGCATTCATAGTCTTGGGTCTGAAGCTGGGTTTCCCTGACAAATTTATCTACTCCCTGAGCTCCTTCTAAAATAATTACTCCACCAACTTATTACTTAACTGAGTTCTTCTCTACCATAGCAATAGAATCCCAAATTAATTCAAAATTTGAGTCTGGACCAGCAATCAACTGACTCTGAACTGACAAATTTGACTATGTAGTGGATCAAATCATTGGGGAAGATAATAACAGCCTCTGTTGGCTGTTTACTGTATATTGGGCACTGTTCTGAGGGCTTGACAAAGTATTTACTCAGAAAAATTCTCACATATAACCCTACAAAGTCAGTACCATTATTCTCATCCCATTTTATAGATGAGGAAACTGAGGCCCAGAGATGTGAAGTAACCTACGAAGATTGTACAGCTAGGAGGCTATAGAGCCAAGATTTGCATCCAGGCAGTCTGCCCCAGAGCCCACAATCTCATCCAGTCATACATACTACATAATTCACTCTTATTTTTCGTTGTTCCCCCAGAGAACATCTCATTGTTCCACAGAACATTTATTCTCAAGTCTGTCTCAACCCAACATGAGGTATTTTGAAAATAATTTATTTGGAACTGATTTTCTCTTTAAAATAAATTGAGAGCAATTAGCTATTTCACCCAGCCTCACTTGCATTCAAATATTCTCTTTAAGAAGGGAAGCATGCCAGGCATGGTGGCTTATGCCTGTAATCCCAGCACTTTGGGAGGCCGAGGCAGGTGGATCATTTGAGGTCAGGAGTTCAAGACCAGCCTGGACAACATGGTGAAACCCCATCTCCACTAAGAATACAAAAAAATTGGCCGGGCATGGTGGCTTGTGTCTGTAGTCCCAGTTACTTGGGAGGCTGAGGCAGGAGGATTGCTTGAACCCAGGAGGTGGAGATTGCAGTGAGCCAAGATCGTGCCACTGCACTACAGCCTGGGCAACAGAGCAAGACACTGTCAAAAAAAAAAAAAAGAAGAAAGAAGGAAAGTAACTCCTACTAAGGGAGCAGAGATAGTGTCTTCATCTTTTTAAGTTGTTACAACAAGATACCTTAAACTGGGTAATTTATAAACAATAGAGATTTATTGCTCACAGTTCTGGAGGCTGGGAAGTCCACTATCAAGGTCCTGGCAGATTCAGTGTAGTGAGGCCCTGCCCCTCATAGATGGTGCCTCCCAAGGTCCTCATACAGTGGTACAGTCGAAGGGGCCAAGAAGCTCCCTCAGGCCTTTTGCAAGAGCATGAATCCCACTCATGAAGCCTCCATCCTCATGACCGAATCACTTCCCTGATGCCCCTTTCCCGACACCACTGCACTGGGATTAAAGTTCAGCATATGAATTTTGGGGAGACATGCACATTCAGCCCTTAGCCGATAGTCATGGCAATTGTAAGTTGTCATGGTGCTCTACTCTCTGTCACAAGTTGAGCAGGTGGTGATGTCAAAATCTGAACATGCCCGTGAGAAGATATCCTTCAGGTGGAGGTCACTTTCCATGGTTGTCTCAGGAGACAGTTTCAGAAATGTTCATTTAAATCAAGATTTTTACTTTCAAGGACTCCCTTGAAAATCCAAAGAAAGTTACTTGACAACACATGTAGATGAGGGGGAAAAGAAGTTACTGACATTCTCCTCATAAAAATGTACAAGGTCAGGCATGGCAGCTCACACCTGTAATCCTAGCATTTTGGGAGGCCAAAGCGGGAAGATTGCTTGAGCATTCAAGACCAGCCTGGGCAACATAGAGAGACCCCATTGCTATGAAAAACAATTTTTTTAATTAGCTGGGCATGGTGGCACACACCTGTGGTCTCAGCTACTCAGAAAACTGAGACAGAAGGATTGCTTGAGCCCAGGAGGTCAAGGTTGCAGTGAGCCATGATCATACCACTCACTCCAGCCTGGGCGTCAGAGTGAGAATCTGTCTCAAAAGAAAAAAAAAAGGGTGAGGTGTGGTGGCTCACATCTATAATTCCAGCATTTTGAGAGGCCAAGGCAAGAAAATTGCTTGAGCCCAAGAGTTCGAGACTAGCCTGGGAGACATAATGAGACCCTGTCTCTCTAAAAATAGTAATAATAAATATATAAGCACGGCTCTAAATAAAATCCCTGCCTCAGAAAAAGATAAATAAATAAAACCCCATGTAATTTTGGAGAGAGGCATGGATCTTCTGAAACCCATCCCTGAGCCTCAAGAAGCTCTGCCATAGAAGATAGGCTAGGCAGATACTCTAATCATCCCTCCGAATTCAGTCTTGGCTTGTTAATTTGCAATGTAACTCCCTATGAATATCCCCATAAAACTGAAATTCATTTTGCTCACTTATCATGCTCTGCCTTTGAGACACTTGTGAAATTAGCTGCAGAGAACCATTCGGATGGGCAGGCACCATTTCTCACTGGATATGGCATTATATCAGGAATTATGCCCTGCCTTCCCAGTCTGGGGTACAAAATAAAGTTGTGTTTCTTTGAAAATTCAAATCAAATGACTCTAAATGCTCTTCTTGATTATAAAGGAAGCACTGTTCTTATTATAAGGTTCTGCTCCCCTAAGTATGCTTTGAAAACCCTGAGAAATTGCTCTGTTGTCAGTAAGGAATCCCTCCAGCTGCTTTTGAAGCCCACTCCACTGCCCTCTGGGCACCTTCCATCCTGCTCAAGGCATGCAATGCCCCATGTGCCAGAGCTGGTCAGCAGCTCAATGAGGTGTTCTCTTCAAACGCCTTCGTTTGAAGAGTCACAGCTATTATTTCACCCTGTGGTGGCGATGGTGGCACGTGGGGGAATTGTTATAGTTTCCATTGACCACTTTTTCCAGCTAACACATGGCTTCATGTATTGCTCAAGTGGTCGACAGCAGGGACATTCATTGAATCAAGAGCTATAGAAATGTAACTACACATGAACTTATCAGTTTGTATATAAATTTAATGTATTTACTTATGTATTAAACCATTCAAGCGATAGATAAAGATCTGTAATAGATTTCAAGCCAGTGTACATTATGTAGATTTCCTCTAGCTCTTCCCAGCAGGACAATTCTAGCCCACAGATTAAGTAGGCAAGGGGGCATGGGTCAGGACAGGAAGTGCTGTGCAAAGAAATCTCCCTCCACCCTTCCCCCAGGGCCTGAGTTTAATTACGTGCAGTACACAAGTACCCTAGAAAATGTACCTGACTGGTTGGCTCATAGTCTCACCCTTCATTTTGAATTTATTTATTTATTTATTTATTTATTTTAAATTTATTATTATTATTTTTTTGAGACGGAGTCTCGCTCTGTCGCCCAGGCTGGAGTGCAGTGGCGCGATCTCCGCTCACTGCAAGATCCGCCTCCTGGGTTCATGCCATTCTCCTGCCTTAGCCTCCCGAGTAGCTGGGACTACAGGCGCCCACCACCACACCCGGCTAATTTTTTGTATTTTTAGTAGAGACAGGGTTTCGCCATGTTAGCCAGGATGGTCTCGATCTCCTAACCTCGTGATCCGCCCGCCTCGGCCTCCCAAAGTGCTGGGATTACAGGCATGAGCCACCGCACCCGGCCCATTTTGAATTTAACTGGGCAGCTATCCTCCCACGCATTCACGAGCCATTCACAGCTGAGAGATTGGAAAGCTTGATGGATTATTGGCAGAAAGACCTAGGTAGAGCTGGGAAACCATAGTAGACTCTTCTGGGTAGCCACAAAGCACTAAGTATCTGGGCAGTGAGAGGTAAGAATGATGGAGAAATAAGAAAGATGAGATGTCTAAGACAAACACACTTGATTCACAATTAGGCCCAAGGCCAGCACTACCCTTCCCAGATTCACCCAAGAGGTAACTTACATAATAAATGCCTATTGCTGTATGGGTCAGATGAAACTTATTTTCCCATAGCCTAATGTCATTTAGGTCCTGCCTGATTTCTTTTTCACAATGGACCTGTGATAAATACTAATTTGCAAAGTCATTCTATTGTCCTTTGCAAAATAAACCACTCCAAAACTTAATGAGTTGGAACAAAACTGTAATTACCTTGAGCAACTTTTTTTTTTTTTTTTTTTTTTTTTTGAGACAGGGTTTCACTCCCATCGCCCAGGCTGTAGTGCAATGTCGTGGTCACGCTCATTGCAGCCTCAACCTCCCAGACTCAAGTGATCCTCCCGCCTCTCAGCCTCTGGAGTAGCTGGGATCATAGGCGTGCACCATGACACTCAGCTAATTTTTAGATTTTCTGTAGACTGGACCTTGCTATGTTTCCTAGGCTGCTCTCAAACTGCTGGACTCAAGTGATCCTCCTGCTTCGGCCTCCCATTGTGCTGGGATTACAGGCATAAGCTGCCATGTCCAGGTTGAGCAACTTTTGAAGAAAGTATTTGGACTTTGCCAGCCAAAAGCTGTAAACATTGAATGCAAGTCAGTAGTTTTGGTTTGCTTTTTCTCCTGCAGAGGTATGGGTTAAGAATTTTGAAAGCATTCTCTGTATATTTTAGGATTAAGAAAATAAGACAATATGTCATAGATAATAGAAGCCAGGTTTTTCACCGTTAGAAAAGGAAGTTAACAAATATGAAAAGGGAGGGAGCTAGAATGAAACCTTATGGAGTTATTCCATAAGGTTATGAACTCATGGTTTGAACTAATCATTTTTAATATAGAGAGATAGATATAAAAATAGATAAAGTGTGGGTATATATGTGTGTGTGCACATGGACACATATATATATTTACTGGGTCTGGTCACTAAGAGGGCTAAAAAGCAATGATGCTCAGTAGCAATGAGCATGCCTATCACCAAGATCTTGGTTTCTAAATACCTTTCCTCACTAAAAAGAACCAAAACTCCTTAGGAAAATGATTCAAAGGCTGGGGAGGGACAATACAAGATGAGCCTGGAACATCTTCTGCCAGAAAAGTATGTAAGTGCTCAGAGAATCGTGGGAACATATGAAAAGGACTTGGGACCAGTTGGAAGAGGCTCTCAAAGGCCAAATCTGGGAATTTAAGCATCAGAATACATCATGATATTAACAGATTATAACCCACTGACTCAAATGGAAATCGCTTAGTTAAAACTGTTATAACTAAGTAAGTAGGGGAAAAGGGAAATCTCTTTCTTGCAGTAGAATGCTAATTAATAAGTATAGAAGAAGTGATGAAATTAGAAAATCACCATTTGCAATCATCATGGTAGAAATTGTTTAATCAATTGAATCATCAATGGATACTAAAGTTAGTGGCTCAAAGAGTCATGAACAACAGGATCATTACACGGTCTCAAAGCATCGCTCTGTAAAATACTTATTAATTACAAACAAAAAACCCATAACTTTACACTGAGTAAATTTATAAAACTGTCAGATGCCATCATAACCTAATATTTAAGTTCAATATCACCTGTAATGGGATGAATCAACATTGCTTACCTCCTGATATGATGCACTGAGAAAATACAAAATCTCTTTTGTTGTATTTCTGCCAAAAAATGTGTAACCTGAATCTAATTGTGAGAAAATACCAGATAAATTCAAGTTGAGGGACGTTCTATAAACAAAGTGACCAGTACTTTTCAAAAGTGTTAATGTCATGCAAAGCAAAGAAAGCCTGGGAACTGGCCCAGGTTAAATGAGGTTATACAGACATGACAAGCGAATGCAATGCATAATCCAGGATTTTCTTTTGCTAAAAAAGGTCATTTTGGGGACAATTGGCAAAATTTGAACAAGGTCTGTAGATTAGATAATAACATTATAAAAATGTAATTTTCTGGCTTTTATAATTATACTGTGTTTATGTAAGAGAATTTTCTTGCTTTTAGGAGATACACATTGCCTTATATAGGGGTATGCAACTTACTTTTTAACATTTGCCCTGTCCTGCAATTGTTTAACATTTGGGCAATTTGGATGAAAGATGTGGGATTTTAGGGGGTGCTATTTTTATATCTTTTCTGTAAGTTTATAATTATATCAAAATAGAAAGGGCTTATAAACAACTATTTTCTTTTTTAAGACAGAGTCTCCCTCTGTCACTCAGGCTAGAGTACATTGGTGCCATCTTGGCTCACTGCAACCTCCACCTGCCGGGTTCAAGCAATCCTCATGCCTCAGCCTCACAAATAGCTGGGATTACAGGCATGCACCATTATGCTTAGCTAATTTTTGTATTTTTAGTAGAGACAGTTTCTCTATGTCGCCAAGGCTGGTCTTGAACTCCTGTGCTCAAGTGATCTGCCCGCCTTGTCTTCCCAAAGTGCTGGGATTACAGGCGTGAGCAACCGCACCCAGCCAAACAACTATTTTCTTGCTTCTTCTGTGTCAGGTTCAAGTCCAGGTTCCAGCCCATGCTGAGGTCTGAAGGAAGTGGGTGGATGAATGGCAGATAGCTGAAACAACACTCGGGGGGCTGTCAGTAGGGGAAATATGGCTTTATTCAGCAGCTCGCTCATCAGCAGCTCTTCTACACTGTCTGTTCTGTCTCGGCTGCTTGCTGCGGCTGCCCCCAAGCACAGCTGTGTGGCCAGCTCTCCCTTCAGGGTCAGCAGCTTATCTCCTTCTCTCTCTGGGCATGAGCGCAAGAGCCATGTCAAGCCATGCCCAAGAGCCAAGCCAAGCCATGTCCCCCGTGCACAGTGTCAGCAGGGCAGTTATACCTTTTACAGACAATAGTGGCTCCAAGGCAAGTATGAGCTTACACAAACAGGTTATACAACAAGTGGAGTATGTGCCTGCACCCTAAACTTGCTGAGTCATGCAGGCTCAGATGTCTGCCTTGTCTACTCTTAACCAAAGGTACTATCGGTCATCTGGGGCTCAGTGATCAGTTTTTCTTCTGTCCTTACTCATGATCTCTTGCATGTGCCATCAAATGCTGGGGCAGAAACATCCCAGAAGGCTCCATGTGCATGTCCTCTCCTGTTCTTTGGTGAAGGTGGCTGGGAGGCTGGGCTCAGCCCCGGTACTAGGACAGCAGGCCCCTCTCTCCATAGTCTTGGGGCTTCTTCCTCTCCAGGCTTCTCCACATGGCATCTCCAGCAGGGTGGCAGGACTTGTTACATGGTGGCTCAGGGTTCCTGAAAGTGCTGAAGTAGAAGTCACCAGGCCTTCTTGAATCTTAGAGCCAGGAGAAGCGTGTGTTACTTCCCCTGTATTCTGTTCATTCAAAAGACCCACAGGGTCAGCCAGATTCAATGTAGGGGGAACTTTTCAAAGATGTGATGATCAGGAGGTATGGCTCACGAATGGCCATTGTTTGCAGACCAGTTACAACAACAACAATCGAGGTTCAATCTGCAAAGCATAACCACTATGCGTAGTGCAGAATAAGGGGTTTGTTAAATGTCCAGGACCTCACAGAATTGTGGGAGGAACGGATGAAGAGGGGTTGATAAGGAGGGGCTGGAAGCTCTGCCAAAGCAGTGACATGGATGGGCAAGTCAGAGCTTGCGGGAAACCTGGGGAGCCAGGTACATCTGGCTGCTGGAGTGGGACGATGAGAAAGCTGGTAGGGACCAAGGGGGGGCTGTGGCCTCTGTGTGTGGGGGTGTGGCTTGGACTTGCTGTTGGTCAGCAAGGCCAATGATCAGGAGGAAGAGGTGGTCACAGAGCCAGAGAGAGTGAGGACAAGCTGGAATCTGCCAGCACCTCTGCATTGGTCTTTCTCTGCACTGAAATCACAATGACTTTCCGAAAACATTGGTCACTGTTTCTCTTCTACCCTCCAAATCTCATACACTGTTTCTCTTTGGCTAAGTCTAAGCTGGAACCACAGGGAGAAGGGGATTGTGACAAACC
Source organism: Gorilla gorilla gorilla (assembly GCF_029281585.2). Lineage (NCBI taxonomy): Eukaryota > Metazoa > Chordata > Mammalia > Primates > Hominidae > Gorilla > Gorilla gorilla. Next base: position 106,720,313 of record NC_073231.2, read on the forward strand.
TCGTTCTAGCTTAGCCAACGTAACATAGTATAAAACTGTCATAAGAGGAAAAGAGAAAGGACCATAACTGAGGGCTTGCAACTTGGATGGAATCTGTGAGCATATTTTTTGTAGCCAGAAAAGAACCCCAATATAATAGGTCATAATTAAGAGCATTTGCTAAGTAAGCCTCATAAATATAATGAAATCATAAGCGAGAGCATCACTTTCCCACGGACTGTGTTGAACTGAACCTCCTTTGTACCAATGGTTTCCAATAAAACCTCAATGAACATGATAAAAATGGCTGAAATTTAAAGCTTAAGCCAAATTCCTTAAAAAGAGCAAAAGAGTCTCAAATTCACATTCGGAATTTATCCAAAACCATTTTCTAGCTTGAATGAGCAACAATGATGATGATAGCCAGCATTCTTATACTCCCGGGCGCTTACCAGGCACTATTCTGAGAGTGTTAATTCATTTAACCTTTGTTACAACCCTATAAAATAGGCATTATTATCTCCACTTTATACATGAGGACACTGAGGCACTGAGAGGTTAGAAGCCTGCCCAAGGTCACATACTGTTAAATATCAAAGATAGGGTTTGAACCCCAGGAGTGCAGTGCTCAAGGCTGCACCACACCAGCAGGCTAAATTGCCTGTCATACCCTGCCTTCCATATCATGGCATCCAAGGATTGGTCCATAAGAACATATGTTCCCAATAAAAGTCTTGGGCATTGTCAGATACTTTTGTTTGTAATAAACTTGTTTATTCATTCAGTCAGCCAAGATGAACTCAAAGCTTATCATCATGTACCAGATATGCTAAGCTCAGGGGTCACTACAGTGAGCAAAACCTGACCTGGCCCCATTTCTCCTGGAGCCTACTAGCCAGTGGAAAAAGAAGTCACTCCAGTGATCTCACAAATGAGAGTGCAATTGCTGGCTGGTGTATATGTTCTAAGGAGGATGAGTCAACCATCCTCGGTTCTATTATTTTCTGCACATTGCAGCAGGAAAGTGGAAAGTGTATATTCTGGAGAACTTTCTGCTAAAAGAGTTGATATGGTTTGGCTGTGTCCCCACCCAAATCTCACCTTGAATTGTAATAATCCCCATGTGTCAAGGACAGGGCCAGGTGGAGATAATTGAATCATGGGAGCGGTTTCCCTCATACTGTTCTTGTGGTAGTGAATAAGTATCACCAGATCTGATAGTTTTATAAAGGGGAGTCCCCCTGCCCATGCCCTCTTGCCTGCTGCCATGTAAGACATGTCTTGCTTTCCCTTCGCCTTCCACCATGATTGTGAGGCCTCCCCAGCCATGTAGTACTGTGAGTCAATTAAACTTCTTACTTTATAAATTACCCAGTCTCAGGTACATCTTTATTAGCAGTGTGAGAACAGACTAATACGAGGGTTCAATTCCTTCTTAATTTTTACTTAACCAGAAACACTAATTCTCTGAGCATTCCTACTCCCTGACTGCCTCTCACTCCTTCAAGTTCCTCCTGCCGGTGCCCATGGGCTGAGTTCATACTTAGCTCCCTGTGTCTGCCTTTCCTATCAGTCTTTCTCTGATTGGCGAATTTTCCCTTCTCTTCCTAATATTGCTTTTACCTGTTGGGTTTGTTTGTCTAACAGCCCTCCTCCTACCTCTGCTAAAGAAATGTAATTACAGAGAGCAAAGGGGAAATAACAGTTGGCTAATTATTAAGTAGCCTTTCCCAAGAACACTGAGAACATTTTAAAATTGCACATGGCAGGGTTCAATAGCCCGTGACTGTAATCTCAGCACTTTGGGAGGTTGAGGTGGGAGGATCACTTGAGGCCAGGAGTTCAAGACCAGCCTGGGCAACATAGCAAGAACTTGTCCTTGTCTCTCTAAAAAAAAAAAAAAAAAAAAAAAAAATTGTCAGAAAAAATTGGCTGGGCATGGTGGTTCACCCTATAGTCCTAGCTACCAGAAGGCTGAAGCAGGAGGATACCATGAGCACAAGCAGTTGGAGGTTGCAGTGAGCTATGATCATGCCACTGAGCAAGACAGAGCAAGATCCTATCTCTAAAATAAAATAAAATAAATAATAAATTACACCCCCATTAAATCAGGTAGGCCTGGAAAATAATGAGTGGTTTTAAATCTCTCTAAGAAGGGTATGAATGGAAAATGCACAATTTAAACCAAAACAACCTCTCTCATGATATGGTTGGAATGTCTCTTCATCCTAACGTCCTTCTAGGGACAATTGAAGCTAGCTTGATGCTAGTGCAAAGGCCCTAAACACGAGGAAACAGATTTCACGAGTGTCTGTCGTGTTACGCAATAAGGCACAGGGCTGTTTGGGGTTATTGTTTTGCTCTAGGGGTTGCAGCTGGAAGGTGGTATGGACTGAATGTCCCCCACCAAAAAAACTCATATGTTGAAGTCTAATCCCCAGTGTGATGGTATTTGGAGGTGGCATCTCTAAACTAGGGTGGAGCCCTCATGAATGAGATTGGTACCCTTATAAAAGGAGACATGAGAGAGAGAATCTCCCTCTCCCCGATGTGAGGACACAGTGAGATGGTAGCCACCTGCCAGCCAGGAAGAGAGCCCTCACTAACAGCCAGACCATGCTGGTACCCTGATCTCAGACTTCTAGCCTCCAGAATTGTGAGGAATACGCGTCATTTACACCACCCAGTGTATGATATTTTTGTTATAGCAACCTGAACAGACTAAGACAGAAGGAGTGAAAATATAAAGGAACAGAAACATAAATTTTCATAGACTTTATAAGTTGTCTGAAGTCACTATGTCTATTCATTTCACCCACACAGAATTTTTGTATTCTCAAATTTAAAACTTGAATCTCAACTCCTGAAGAATGACATGGAAGTTCCAAAACCTGCAGTAACTAATGACTCACCAGTTATAGTTGTATCCCCCCGGCTGGTGGGCAGGAGTTAGTCACTTAGTGTAAGTGGGGTTAACTGACCTCCTAGCAGTCCCCTCTCAGTATGGCTGTGTGGTTCTCAAGAATTACTCAATCCTATTTATTCATCACATCCACCCTCTGGGACAGCAGAGTGACACACTGCTGCTTACCAACACGTCAGTTTCTCATGTCTTTCCAGCAGGGAGGATAGTGCTTCCTTGCCCCTTTGAAATTAGGTTTCTCCATCTAACTTGCTTTGACCAATGAAATGTAAACGGAAGGGACACATTTTATGTCTGCATGGAAGCATTTAAACGTCATCTTCTTCTGTTGCGATGATCTTGGAAGCACATGTTGATATCAAGGTGCCTTAAGACCAAAGGTCCCTGGAAAGCTGAAACAATCCATGGAGAACAGCTGCCCTGGAAAATTAACTGGACTCACAGTGGGCATTTTGCATGAGTGAAAGACAAATGTTAGTGTTTATTTTTATTTTTATTTTTATTTTTTGAGGCAGAGTCTCGCTCTGTTGCTTAGGCTGGAGTGCGATGGCATGATCTCGGCTCACTGCAACCTCTGCCTTCCGAGTTCAAGCAATTCTCCTGCCTCAGCCTCCCAAGTAGCTGGGATTACAGGCACCCACCATCATGCCCGGCTAATTTTTGTATTTTTGTAGAGATGGGGTTTCACCATGTTGGCCAGGCTGGTCTCGAACTCCTCACCTCAGGTGATCCACCTGCCTCGGCCTCCCAAAGTGCTGGGATTACAGGTGTGAGCCACTGCACCCAGCCAAATGTTAGTGTTATTAAACAACTGAGATTTTGGGGGTCTTTGTTACTGCAGCATAAAATAGCCTATGCTGTCTGACACAAGCAAATATTATTACCTGATTTTAAAAATAAGGAAACTGCAGGATTGATATATGATGGTAAAAATTAAAAATTCAAAGATCTTTAAGAAGTTTGTTGTCTCCTTCCCATAACTTATGATGACATCTATCTCTTTTTTTTCTTTCTTTTACTTTTGTCTCTTTTAAACCTTCTCAGCATCCCAGCTCTGGCCAAATCTCACTTCCTCCTTCCATTGTTCCCCATGTTACTAAGTAAGGTTCTTCAGGGCAGGGACTGTGCCACTAAGTGTTGTGCACATAGCACATGCTTAAAAAAGATTAGTTTAATTGAGTCATTTCCAACAATGTCATGCTTGCATTATTTTTTTAAGATCCAAAACAGCCCATTCTATAATGATTTTTCTCTTGGAAAGTCATTTTGAGAAAAATAAAATTATTTGTGGGAGAAAACCACCATGGCACATGTACACCTATGTAACAAACCTGCACATTCTGCACATGTATTCCAGAACTTAAAGTACAATAAAATTTAAAAAAATTGTTATACATTTAAAAATTATGACTAGCAGCCAGGCACGGTGGCTCATGCCTGTAATCCCACCACTTTGGGAGGCCAAGGCGGGTGGATCACAAGGTCAAGAGATCAAGACCATCCTGGGCAACATGATGAAACCCCGTCTTTACTAAAAATACAACAATTAGCTGGGCATGGTGGCATGTGCCTGTAATCCCAGCTACTCAGGAGGCTGAGATAGGAGAATCGCTTGAACCCAGGAGGTAGAGGTTGTAGTGAGCCAAGATCACGCCACTGCACTCCAGCCTGGCGACAGAGCAAGACTCTGTCACAAAAAAAAGAAGAAAAAGAGAAAGAAAGAGAGAGAGAAAGAAAGAAAGAAAGAAAGAAAGAGAAAGGAAGGAAGGAAGGAAGAAAGAAAGAGGAAAGAAAAGAAAGAAAGAAGAAAAGAAAAGAAGAAAGGAAGGAAGGAAGGAAGGGAAGATGGAATGAAGGGCAGAGAGAGGAAGGGAGAAGTAGTGGGGGAAGGCATTGCCTAGAGAAGAAACCCCCAGCACTCAGGGCAAGGCTGTAAGTACCCAGTTAATAATGAATGCAGCTAGTCCGCTCCTTGGGGACTACTCTGGAGCCTCTATTCCTGAGACAGTTAAATTATTGATGGAAAATATATAATGTTATGGCCTGAGCTGACCGTTGGAAGACAAGCTGACAGGACTTTAAATTTATTCTGCCCCCATTAAAGTAGCGGTCACTCTGATTTTCAGAGGTGCCTGAGGCCCCAGCAAGTGACGATGCTGAAGAGGTCAGGGTTTTTGAAAGGTCCATGGCTCTCCCTGGCCAGGTCTAGAGGCAGCAGGAGACCTTGGACAGAAGGGTGGGCTTACCTGCTGATGTTCTTTCTTTATGTGTGAATCCCCAGGAATTGTGAATGGTTCCTCCAGGTCTCCATGCAAACAAGCCAGCCGTGGGCACTTCCCAAGCAACACCCATTCTCCACTCTCATCTGCTCGGTCTTGCTAACTTCAGGTTGAAGCCTCTAGTAGCCTGCTAGGGCTGCCATAACAAAGTATCGCAATCTGGGTGGCTTAACCAACAGAGATCTCTGATCTCACAGTTCTGGCAGCTGGAAGTCCGAGACCAAGTGGCTGGCAGGGTTGGTTCCTCCTGAGGGCGGTGAGGGAGGACCTGTTCTACGCCTCTCTCCTAGCTGCTGGTGGTTTGATGCAATCTTTGGTGTTCGTTGGCTTGTAGATGCATCTCCGTGATTTCTGCCTCTTTATGTTCTACATGGCATCTCCCTGTGTGTGTGTTTGTGTCTCTGGGTGAAATGTTCCCTTTTTATAAGGACACAGTCATATTGAATTAGGGCCCACTCTAATAACCTCATCTTAACTTGATTATATTGCAAAGACCCTCCAAATAAGGTCACATTCACAGGTACTAGGGGTTAGGACTTCAACATCTTTTGGGGGAACACAATTCAACCTTGTTACTAAACCAGGCTTTCTTTTGTCTGCACTGACTCCTGGCCCCCATCGCTAGAGAAGGCTCTGCATTCTACCTGTTTCTGGGGCCAAACCTCAGGGAAAGGAAAGGCCCAGAGAATGATTAATAGATTTCTGGAGATTTTTTTTCCTCGCCAGAAAAAGGAGGAAATTATGTGCAACCTGCATTTCATCAAAAGAGACCTGGAAAGCTCTAGTCTCTCCCCACTCTGCTAAGCCTTTGCAGAACTGCCCAAGGCACTCTGTTTGCCTTTCAGAATTACTTTATCTGGCCATAAGCCCGGACCTCCCTGCTTAACTACACAACTCCAGGGGCTGGCCCAGGGGAATGGGTGAAGGGAGTGCAGCTTCATTTAGGGAACAGGTTCTGGAAGGCTGAGGGCCAGGTATGGTGTTACATAGTGGAGTTGCAAAGATGAGAAGGCAGGGTCCCTACCTGTCAGAAAAAGCTGTAACAGAGGCCCACAGGCACTATGGGGGCCCAAAGGAATGAGTTCTCAAGTCTACGTGGCGGCATCAGGAAGCCTTCACAGAAGAGCTAAGACTCAAAGGATATAAGGTGCCTGCCAAGTAGAAAAACAAGGAGAGGGTGTTCCAGGCAAAGGGAGCAGCAGGCACAAAGGCACAGAGGTGTGGCGGGGCCTGGGGATCCTGTCACCCAGAAGCAGTAAAGTGTTGCTGGATCCCAAGCTTCAGGTGGGAGGAGCAGAAAATGAGGTGAGTCGGGCTGAGAGGCTTGGACTGTTACTTGAGGTGCTGCAGGAGTTTACAGGAAAGGGATTCAGTGAGATCTGGGATCCACATGGTGCATCACCCAAGATTCTGCAACCAGGAAGAGGGGGTGTTGGGAATGCAGGCCTAGAAGCAGCATGGCGGGTGGAGGTCAGGGGACTGGGCAGGAGGGAAGACCTGGCACTGGACAAGTTCTTTAACCTCTCCTGGTCTCTGTTAGGATGAGGGCATAATAGAATCTGCACTTCAAGGTGTTGTGATTATGAGAAATCATGCAGATGAGATTCTGGTAAGTGGTGCCTGGCTTAGAGGAGGCCCTCAATACATAGAAGTCATGTGACTTAGTCACACTGAGATTATGCAAATTGAACCAGCTATACTTAGTAACCACCTCATCAAAACAAAGTGCAAGAAATTGCAAAGATATGGAACCAACCTAAGTGTGCCCATCTACCAACAAGTGGATAAAGAAAATGTGATATATATACACCATGGAATACTACTCAGCCATAAAAAGAAACAAAATAATGTCCTTTGCAGCAACTCAGATGGAGCTGGAGGCAATTATTCTTTTTCTTTTCTTTTTCTTTCTTTTTTTTTTTTTTTTTTTTTTTTGAGACAGAGTCTTGCTCTTGTCATCCAGGCTGGAGGGCAATGGCACAATCTCAGCTCACTGCAACATCCACTTCCCGGGCTCATATGATTCTCCTGCCTCAGCCTCCCAAGTAGCTGGGATTACAGGCACCCACCACCATGCGCAGCTAATTTTTGTATTTTTAGTAGAGATGGGGTTTCGCCATGTTGGCAAGGCTGGTCTCGAACTCCTGACCTTGTGATCCGCCTGCCTTGGCCTCCCAAAGTGCTGAGATTACAGGCATGAGCCAGCACGCCCAGCCTGGAGGCCATTATTCTAAGAAGGTAACTCAGAAATGAAAAACGAAATACTGTTATGTTCTCACTTATAAGTAGGAGCTAAGCTATAAAGACTCAAAGACATACAGAGCGATACAATGGACTTTGGGGACTGATGAAGGGGAAGTTGGGAAGAGGGTGAGTGATAAAAGACTACATTTTGGGTACAATGTACACTGCTCAGGTGACAAGTGCACTAAAATCTCAGAATATACCACTAAAGAACTCATCCATGTAACCAAAACCACGTGCACCCCAAAAACTATTGAAATAAAAATATAAAATATTTTTAAAAGTTCAAAAGAAGAAAAGGGTTTCATTTTACTTATTGTGGTGCATTAAATATGACTGCAAATTCTTTGACACTCCTCCCAGAGATAGGTGGGCTTTGAGTCACTTTCCCTTGATTTTAGAAGGCTTTGTGACTACTTTGACCAATAGAATACAGTAAAAACGGACCCCTCCAGTGTCCAGGGCTAGGCATTAAGAAACAATCAGCTCCCACTTTCTGTCTCTTGGAACACACTCTGAAAGCCTAGGGCCACCATGGCAGAGGTCCTACTACCCTGAGGTCCCATGTTTGAGAAACCACAGATAGGAGCCCTAGCAGGCAGTCCCACCTGCACCTAGCCTTGGAGCTGTCCCAGCCAATGCATATGGCATGTGAGTGGAGCCTCCAGACCAGCTCATTACCAGCTGAATACCACCGAGTGACCTCAGTCAATGCCACAAGGGGCAGAAGAGCCATCCATCTGAGCCCTGCCTGAACTCCCACCCCACTGAATCTGAGATATAATCAATGGTTGTATTTTAAACCAATAAATCTAGGGCTAATTTGTTACATAGCAGCAACAATAGATAACTGGAAATATACATATTCTTCTATTCTCACAACAGTCTGGTGAGATAGGAATTATTATTATGTCCATTTTACAGATGAGGAAACTAAGGTAAAGACAATTGAAGTCATTTTCCTAAGTCACACAGCTGGAAAGCAGTGGAGCCAAGCTCCAGCCCTGAGTTCAAATCTCCATGCTGAGAAGTCCTTGGTCTTCTTGCCATACCAGGGCATGTCTGTTCCTTCCCTACTTTTACCCAGGGTGTAAAAGGGGATAGGAAGGGAGAACAGAGACCGCCAGGCAGAGTGAAGCAAAGTCAGGGTTAGTAGAGTGTGCTTGTCCCTACACGTGCAATGCTCAGTTCCTATTCCATGGCCTGGGCCACATGGAAGGTGGATGGCAGGCCTCCTACATGGGCTGACAATGTTGGTAACAACCTCCCTGGGGAAACAGGTAGACTCTCTTGCCCCACTTATCAACCTCAGTGCCTGTCAGAGTAGCATCAATACACCATAATTCTTGTGTTGAAGCACTTTAAGTGACAAGGACAAAGCAGATGCCCTTGGAAGGGACCTGGTTTGAGGTGAGATGGTGACCAGTGGTCCCCCAGAGGCCATTAGTGAACCACTGGATGTGAGCCAGGTCCAGAGCACACAGGATAGGCTGTCTTCTCACAAGCTTTGGTTTATTTTGTCTGATTGTTTCATCTTCACTACAACTCTATTTTAAAGTAAATATCATTATTTCCAATAATGATAATGGAGAAATAGAATCTCAGAAAGGAAAAAAATAATCTGCCAAGTAATCATTTGGCATTGGATCCCAACCCAAGTCTTCTGACTCCATATAGGGGGGAGGTGTCACAAAACAGGGGATTCCAAAAGAGTGTCACTTGGTTTATGGAGTTGTCGAAGGCAGTCCTGAAATAGTCAAGGATGCTGTAGGCTCTGCTGCTTGCTCTCAATTTACCTGGAGTCTTAGAGCAAAAAGAATGGGGCATGAACGAGGTCATAGACAATGTCATAGACTGCTGACAGTGGGAGGGGAGTATTGATTACGTTGTCAAATGGAGCACAGAATCAAGACTCAGTCATTACGGCCTACAGCCAGGCTGGCCTGCAGTGGATCAAATGTCCCTGATGAAGGTCAGGGAAGTGGGGCTTTTTAATTCTAGCTCTGCCCAGCTAGGGGCCACTCACTACCCACTCCGGAACTCAGTTTTCTTGACCCTAGCATGAAGGTTTGGACTTAGATGATCGTAAAGATCATTCTCTGCTTTTGGGACTAGGGAATTATTTTCCATCTCTCTGCCTGCCAGGAGGTGAACCTTTGCAATTCTCCCAAAGCAAGGGTTTAAATGGATGATCTGATCAGACTGAGCACAGTAGGAAGGCTAAAATCCAGGTTCTGGAATCTGGCAGATCCAATTTCAAATTCCAACTTGGCTGGTTATTAATGGTGTGACCTTGGGCAGCTATTTCACCTCTTCATGGTTTCAGTTACCCTACTTACTGGGAATATACATTGTTAATGTGTGTCATGGACTGAGTGTATCCCCCTCTAAAACTTGTATGTTGAAGCTTTAACATCCAATATGATTGTATTTGGAGGTAGGACCTTTGGGAGGTGATTAGGGCTAGGTAGAGTCATAAGGGTGGGGCCTCCATGGTGGGATTAGTGTCCTTATACAAAGAGGAAGAGAGACTAGAGTTTACTGTCTCTCTGCCATGTGAGAACAGTGAGAAGATGGACATCTGTAAGTCAGGAAGAGGGCCCTCAACAGCCCGTGAGTCTGCCAGCACCTTGAACTTTCCAGCCTCCAGAACTGTGAGAAATAAATGTCTGTCGTTTAAGCCACCCAGTGTATGGTTTTTTTTGTTACAGCAGCCTGAGCTGTCTAATACATGCTGTGATGAGAATAAAATGAAAAAACACACACCACAGTTCTTTGCACACAGAGTCTGTTGAACAGTGAGCCCTCAATGCAGTCTCTCTATTGGTTTAATGGTCGCTCCCTTGATTTGCTCTGATGTAATCCTGATTTTTTTCCAATAACTGGAGCATTTCCTGAGAAGTGGCTGGCCTCAGTAGTTGCATTTTGTGGAGGTATTTCTTTAGGGAAGACTGTCCTTGCAATGCATTGCAGGACATTTAGCATCCCTGACCCCTCCCCTTTAATGCCAGTGCTGACTTTCTTCTTACCCCGGTCATTGTGATAACCAAAATGCCCGTTAACAGGGACAGTTCCACCTCTAGCTGAAAGCTGTAAAGATAAGAATGTCCCCTCCTTTGTTTCTACATTCCTGCAGGCCTGAGTCTCTTGGACTGACTTTTTGATGCATTGGTTGGATGGGCATTGTGATCTGCTTGGTTTCTAATGGCTGAATGAGCCACCAGAGACCTTGGTGGGCCAGGAGCTGAGGAAAGTCATTCAGTCAGACACTAAAGAAAAGATGGCAGAGACTGGGCCAAGAGTTCCCTCTGCTTTCTTGTTGCTTTCATGGAATTCATTAATTCATTCTTCTTTCATTAACCAAAACATATGTAGTACCAATAAGCCATGAGGAAAATGCAAGTCAAAACCCCAATGAAATATCACTTCACGCCCACTTAGGAAGGCTGTAATGAAAAATACAAGTAATTACAAGTGTTGGTGAGGATGTGGAGAAATTTAAACCCTCACTCATTGATAGCGGGAATGTCAAAGGATGCAGCTGATTTGGAAAACAATCTAGCAGTAACTCATGGTAACATGGAGTTACCATATGACCCGGTAATTTTACTCCTAAGTATATACCCAAGAGAAATGAAAACATCTATCCACACAAAACCTCAGCCACAAATGTTCATAGCAGCATTATTTATAATAGCCAAAGATTGGAAACAACCCAAATGTCCATCCACGGATGAATGGATAAACTGGTACATCCATAAAATGGAATATTATTTGGCAACAAAAAGGAATGAAGTACTGATACATGCCACAACATGGATGAACCTTGACAACATTATGCTAGGTGAAAGAAGACAGTCAAAAAGATCACATATTGTATGATTCCATTTATGTCAAATATCCAGAATAGGAAAGGACAAAGACTGTAGGATTTCACTAATATGAGGTATCTAAAGTAGTCACATTCGTAGACATAGAAAGTATGTAGAATGGTGGTCACTGGGGGCTGAGAGGTGGAGGAAGGGGAGTTGTTTAATGGGTACACAGTTTCAATTCTGCAAGATGAAGTTCTGGAGATCTGTTTCACAACAATGTGTACACAATACTGAACTGTACACTTAAAATGGTTAAGATAGTAAATTTTATGACATATGATTCTTATTACAATTTTTTTAAATGTTTAAAAAATAATTCAGAATAGGTAAATCCAAGAGATAGGATGCAGATGGGTTGCTGCCTGGGGCTGGGGGGACAAGCAGTGGTCCCAGGTGATAATAGGAAGTGGCTGCTTAATGGGTTTGGGGTTTCCTTTTGGGGTAATGAAATTATTTTGAAATGAGATAGAGGTGGTGGTTGCATAAATTGTGAATGTATTAAATGTCTTGAATTGTTCACTTTAAAATGTTTAATTTTCATGTTGTATGAATTTCACCTCAATTAAAAAATAAAGATAGTGACTTTTGTGGCACATAAAAAAGTATTTATTGTAATTTGATTATAATTTGAAGATTTCTTCCCCCTTATATGGGAGCTTCAAGAAACAGTTTGCATTTGTCAAAAATGCTGCGTACTGGAGCTGTCGTGGAGGTCTGAGTGCAGAATGATAGGATGAGCCATTCTTTTTGTTAAACCTGGTAGCTTTCTGGGTTTTCCAAAATGCTAAGATGATTTTCAACATATTAGTTACTGGATTGTACCCAGAATATTTGTTTAATATATATGTTTCTAGTATTCTAGATCTCCCCCTTTTTTTGAGACAAGGTCTCTCTTTGTTGCCCAGGCTAGAGTGCAGTGGCGTGATCACAGCTCACTGCAGCCTCAACCTCCCGGCTCAAGTGATCTTCCGACAACCTCAGCCTCTTGAGTAGCTGGGACTACAGGCACACATCACCATCCCCAGCTCATTTTTGAATTTTTTGTAGAGACAGGGTCTCATTATGTTGCCAAGGCTAGTCTTGAACTCCTGGGCTCAAGTGAATCTCCTGCCTCAGCCTCCCAAGGTGGTGGGATTACAGGCATGAGCCACTGTGCCCGGCCTATATCTCGTACATAGAAAAAAATCCAAATGTGAACACTTAGAATTTGGGGATTCTACTTAAAATTCTGTAAAGAATTGTTCTCTTATTAGGAGCATACTGATTAAAGGGTAACATTTTGAGGAAAAAAACATCCCACACATTAGTGCTTTAGGGGAAAATGTGGCTAGTATAAGCAGAGAAGGAATGATGTTTGCTTCTAGACCTTGCTTGTTGCTTGTAGCATTCTTGGTGGCGATGACACATGATGAGAAATGCTTTGGGGAAGAAGAGAATGGAATGGCTGAGTCTGAATTGAGCTCAGAGGCCTGACTCAATGGTTCTGTGAGAGGTACAGGCCCGGAAGAACAGCCAGGGAGACACCTGCTGGTGCGAAGCTAAGAGCTGGCAGTGCTGCCCTAGTTCCTAGAGAGACCATGTCCTTCAAGACCTTGTCCTGGATTCACTGTTTGGTCCCTGGTGCAATGTGAGGGCTCTCAGAGGTGGGACTAAAAGCCTTCAAGGATTGTCTTACCATTTTGGAGGAACTACTGCAACTCATTCATTAAGGTGGAGGTAAAAACATGGATGTAGATTATGGGCATTTCTTCATAATCTTAATAAAATGCCAAATTCAGGGACAAGAGATGATGATGTCACCAGCTGGCTGATGACAGGCAAGTCACTCGTCTTTTCTATTCCCCACTGCACGCACTTGTCAGGTGAAGGACAGCCCCAGAAACACTCCCCAGCAGCTGGTTCAAATCTGTATCATTCTAACAAAATAAAAACTATATAGCAAGGTTGATCAGGTAACCTATACATTTAAAGCCTGGGCCATAAAGGCCACACAAAGGTAAGGAATTTTGAGTGGAGATTTACAACACTAGTGCACTTCATTTTCTCAATTAACACTCATCTGTGGGGCAACTAATGCTTTAGCGAGTGCTGTGCTGGGTGCTGGGTGCTGGGAAGACAAGGCAAGATGTACCTGTACCCTTGCCTTGAAGGAGCTGAGAACCCAGAGAGAGAGACAGTCAAGTGAAGCGATGATGGCAGGGACAGTAGGGCAGTGGCAGGGGCTTGTGCAGGCGCAGAGGAGCCCCAGGTAGAGCTGGTGTCTCCTCATGCGGGGGCGTTCAATCTGAGTCTCAGAGGATGATACTCTAGACATGGCTTTTTTTGGCTTCAAGGAATAAACATCTCTTCAAACTAGCAAAGGTGAAAAAGAAACTTCTACTGAGAGGACTGAGGGATCTCATGGGGCCTGAGATCAGGAAATGAGTTATGGAGCCTAGGGTCACTGAGCCGCAAAGGGACACTGAGAAGTCTAGAATCTTCTCCCTCCACAGTCGGGCCTTCCCCCTCCCCTCCCGCAGCCCCGCACTCTGTGACTGTCTGCTGTTTCAGTCTCTGTACATCAGCCCCTTCCATGCACTCATCAGCTTGTAAATGATCCCGAAACGGTGGCCATAGCCCCCAAGCCTACAATTCAGATAAACTTCTAATGCCCTTCGCTTTGTTTTTGTCTGTTTGATCACTCCCTGGCCACTTGTAGAGTTAATTCAAATTCTAGAGAGAAACAGCACTCGGATTGATCCAGCTCAGTTCTTCAATCCAGGCCACCCAGTCACTATAGTGTCAGCCAATGCGCATTGCCGTCTTTGGCTCAGGTGACCATTCCCTGTCAGGCCAGCAGAGTGAGAGAGTCTAACGGGGTCCCTCTTCCAAGGGTGCGGGCCAGGCAAGTTATAGGGGAAGGTTGTTTTGCTTTGTTTTTGTTTTCTAATCTGGTGGAGAAGAGACAAGAGGAGAAATGGGAAGGAAAACAGGGGCCTCTCTGGCAAGCAAGTCGCAGGTGTGAGGCCCAGAAGCCTGAATAGTAATAGCGCATTGGAGGCACCTGAGAGGCTCAGTGAGGGCGTCTTCACCCAGAGGTACTATTCAAATAGCAACTCATGTGGCGTGGGCACCGGCCACTCAGAACAGGCAGCGGCAGGGACAGCAGGATGGCAGGAAGTCCTGACCATCCGACCTGCCCTGATGTGTCATGATGTTTCCTTGTGCGTGTGCATTTTTCATGAGGCGTGTGGCCATCTCTTATCAGCCTTTGTGACCTCACTTCCTCCTTTTTCAAATGAGCACTTCGAGGAGCCCAGGGGAAGTGTTGGCTTTGGAGGGTTTGGCCAGGGTTGGGGGGCACCTCCAGGCCCCTGCGGAGTGGACAGCGCAGTTGAGCCTTCCAGCTGCTGCTTAGGTCTTAGGGAAACTCATCTGCTCAAGGGGGCTTAGGGAATCTGATTTGCTTTTCCTTTTCTCAGCCTTTCTGAGCATAGGGGGAAGGAGGAAGCAGTTCGAATCCCATTGCGGGCTGCAGAGAGTTCTGGATGAGTAAGCACCAAAAACGTGGGAAGTTTCTGAAAAGGGTTTCTCAGCCAGCAGTGCTTTCACCCCTTGCTGGGTGAGTCGCTGCCGTGCAGTGCAGATGACTCATCTGGGTAACTCCCTTGACAGAAGGAGCCAGCCAAGCTGCAGCAAATGTGGGTTGGGGGGATGGGGAAGAAAGGAATGAACACAGAGCATTCCCTGTCACCAGACGCTATGCTAGACACTGTGTGTATCATCTAATTAAATGATCCCAAATACCCTGTGACGATTCCATCACAGATACTCTGGCCCCACCGCACACCTTGGGATCCACTACATGAACACTTCCTTTCCTGATGTCCCCAGGGCCCACCTATTTCACATGAAGCTCTGGATACTGTCAGAAAAAAACATCCAACACCTGGAGATAAGGCCAAGAAGGTGGCCGGCACATCCTTTCAATATCGTAGGTGGTAACAGGCCACCTTTATGAATCTCGCAGTCTAATACAATAGCCACTAGCCAAGTGTGGTTACAGAGCTCCTGACATATGCCAGTGTGAATTGAGATGTGCTGTAAGTGTATGATCTACACTGGGTTTCAAAGACTTAGTATGACAAAAATTATAATGTACCTTATTAACATTTTTAAAGTTGAGTTCATGTTGAAATAGTATTTTTGATATATTGGGTTAAAGAAAACATCATTTAAATTAATTTCAGGTTAGGTGAGGTGGCTCATGCCTGTAATCCTAGCACTTTGGGAGGTCAAGGCAGGAGGATTGCTTGAGCCCAGGAGTTTGAGACCAGCCTTGGCAACATAGAGAGACCCTGTCTCTACAAACAAAAAACAAAACAAATAGCCAGGTGTGGTGGTGGAGATGTTTTACATTCTTTTTTTATAGTAAGTCTTCAAAATCTAGCACATCTCAGTTTGGACCAGCCACATTTCAACTTCTTAAGAGTCACATACAGTGAGTAGCTACCATATTGAGCAGTGCAGGTTTCGATCCTATGCTTAGAAGGATCATGACCAACAAATAAAGGCAGTTCAAGTTCTCTAGTGTTCCAGTGTGAGCTGGAAGGTAGTTGTCTCTACAAAGGGATCTTTTTCTATCCAAGGCAACCACAGGGCTGGGGATGGTAGGTGTGGAGCTGTACCTTAAAGCATATGTCAATGCTCTGGAAATCCATGTCTTTCCTTCAGACATTTCCCTCCTCTCTGTTCATGAGCTACATGACCTTGAGCAAACCACCTCCTCTCTTGGGTTCTCAGCTTCCTCATTTGCAAAATGAGAGGGTTGAACTTGAAGATGAGGCCCCTTCTGTCTTTGATGTGTCATCATTCTCTGAACCACCACTCGGGCAGCATCCTCTGGGGAGCAGCCACCCACTCTTGGGAGCTCTCAGGCACTTCCCAGAGCTGCCACCTGTTCTCAGCTACCTCTAGAGTAAGTGGTGCTCGGAGGCTGGGAAATGAATATTAAGCTGCCTACCCAACCTAAGAGTAGCTGCTCCCTTTGGAGAGGTGGGGAGATAAGACTTTGGATGTGTAGAATTCTAGGCGTACCTTTCTTTTTGGCCTACGCATGTATTTTTAAGGGGCACCTCTTGCTTCCTGGAGCTGCTGTGGTTAATCATTAGCAATAGAAGATAAAGGAAGTTTAGCAGTAGAATTATCTTCTGAGGATCCCCAAGAGACTGTGAAGGAAAGTCAGAGTCTGAGTGTAACAAAGGAAAAAGGGAAGCTACACACTGATTGCTCACTGAAGGAGCTATAACGAAGTTTTAATTTCTGTAGCTAAAAGTCACTGGAGCCTTTGATTAAACAAGGGGTTTGATGGTGAATATTTCTCTTAAATAAATCAACGAGGGGAAACCAAAGTGGATATGCCTTCCCCAACCCAAGATAATGTCTGTCCCCTGGGGACCCAACAACCAAATAACAAAAAGAGGCCTAACTGGACGGTGCCCCAGAAGTGCACCTATGGGCAGAAACTACAGGAACCAATTTCTGTCTGTAAGTGGAGGGAAACTCTGAGGGTGAGAAAGCCCTGCAAATCAACGGGCAGGAAATGCATGTCACAGAGGTCCAGGCGGAGTCCAAATGACCACCTGGGAAAAATGGTACACGTGGTGGCTTAGAACCCTCCATCTGTGCCTCGTTGTTGAAATTACCTTACGATATTGTTTCTCTATCTCTTTTTAAAATCTGACACTGACACTGCAATCTGTTGTTAAATAATAGTTGTGCTTGAATCCTGATCAAGTGATAAGGTTCTGTGCCTTTTATTCAACTTTTATGCATTGCCTGGGCCAGAGTAGCTACTCATTAGATGTTGAAAGAATGAATAAGCCAATCAATCAAACAAAAAACTGATGGATAAATCAATGAATGAATGAGTGAATTCATGAATGAATGAACATGTGATTCTTACATCAGATGGGTAGTTGGACTAGGTCATTTTCTTCAACCCTGAGGCTCAACGGTTCACTGAAGTACGAAGAGAGAGGAGACCATGACTCCCTTCTCCGATGCTGAGGTCTGGCAGGTGACAGTGCTTTCTCCTGACCTTTCCTCCCAGCAGAACAGCCTGGAGTTCATGCAGCAGGGGTCCCTCTTCTCCTGGTGGTGATTTCTAACAGAAAGGGGCTGGGGGAGAAGCAGGGGGAGAAGCAGGGGCAGAGATGCCTTCTGTCACCTTGGAGCTTTTCCATTCAGGATGGTTCCCGTTTGTCACATTAAGCCACAAGACTGGCCTTATATACAAGGGCCCTAGAGAGCCCTTCAGTGGTATGATTCATGAGATGCTAGGGAGAGCACAAAATATCGCCTTCTCTGCTGCCTGAAATCCCGCCATTGTGGGGTGCACTGATAATTCCTTTGCATCTTGAAGGATGGGAGTTTCAGGAGTTCTCTAGCATAGTACATGTAAATCTAGGATAAGAGGCATCTTTAGCCTTCTTAGTGCTTATCAGCTTTGCCCTTAGCTTGGAAGGAACCCAGCAAGGGGTGCTGGAGACCCACTCTGCTGCCCTCCTCCCCAGGCACTGCATGACCTGGACCCTCCCTCCCTAGAGCTTGGGGATATCAGTCACTCACCTGTAGGAACAGCCAGTGCCTTGCATGTGTTCTGGGCTCTGCTCCCGCCTGCCCCTCCATACCTGTCGCCCTCTGCTTCTCCACACAAACCTTGGCTTCATCCAGACATGCCTTCCTCATTCCACTCCCCAGGCTCTGTCCACCCCAGCTTTACCTGGCCTACCCTCCTTCCAATCCAGGCTCCAGCACTGCTTGGCAAGCCTTGGATGTCTGATTAGGGGCCAGCCGGTTAACTTGCCTAGTTTCTTCAGTATCAAAACAGGAAGATTTATATCAACCCTGTCGATCTCACAGGGCAGTTGTAAGAAGTAAGGAATAATCCTGATTATGAAAGTGTTGTTTTTTAATTTTATTTTATCTGTTTATTTTTTTAGAGATGTGGTCTCAATATGTTGCCCTGGATGATTTTAAGTTCCTGGCCTTAAGCAGTCCTCTCACCTCAGCCTCCCAAAGTACTGGGATTACACGCAGGAGCTACCATGCCCAGCCAATGAAAATGTTTGAAAATTTCAAAATGCTACACAAACACAGGGTTATTATAATGCTGATCCTAAAGGACCAGCAAATACAGGCACTCACGTAAACTTGGGTTTTTAATGTCTGTCCTTATTGTGTTTTAGAGGAAATTTGATCATGGGCTTGCAAACTCTTTGTAAAAGTATGGGCTACAGGTGTGATATCACTTTCTCATGCTGCATGTGTTTTAAATGTGAGATGGGAAAATATTCTTTGATATTACACTTTTTCTCTGTATTATTATTATTTTATTTATTTATTTATTTTGAGACGGAGTCTTGCTCTGTCGCCCAGGCTGGAGTGCAGTGGTGCCATCTTGGCTCACTGCAAGCTCCGCCTCCTGGGTTCATGCCATTCTCCTGCCTCAGCCTCCCGAGCAGCTGGGACCACAGGTGCCCGCCACCATACCCAGCTAATTTTTGTATTTTTAGTAGAGACGGGGTTTCACTGTGTTAGCCAGGATGGTCTTGATCTCCTGACCTCGTGATCCACCTGCCTCGGCCTCCCAAAGAGCTGGGATTACAGGCGTGAGCCACCGCACCCGGCCCCTCTCTGTATTATTTTTATAGTGAAGGTCTAATGGTCCTCTGGACATTGGTGGATAAATCAACAGTGAACTTTTTTCTTTCTTCTAGGCTAAGAGTCTTTGTAGTGACAGACACTGGATTCCGAGGAAATAGAGATGACATGAATAAGTAAGTAAGGGTTTTCTCTTTCTCTCTCTCTCTCTTTTTTTTTTTTTGACACAACTTCTGATCTCAAGCAATCTTCTCACTTTAGCCTCCAAGTAGCTGGGACTACAGGTGCACACCACTGAGCCCAGCTTTCTCTCTATTTTTATTCACATCTTCAACTTGGACACCTGATGAGCAACAGGCACTCAGAGCAACAGCAAAAGCCATTACCAGCCTGGCTTCTGAAGCTCTGTCTTTGGAATCCCAGCTCCTTACAAATCTCCTTCCTGTTCTAGGAGGATGTCTGATTCCAAAGCCCATTATTAGAATCCTTTTAACAGGCCAGGCATGGTGGCTCACACCTGTAATCCCAATACTTTGGGAGGCCAAGGTGGGAGGATCGCTTGAGCCCAGGAGTTTGAGAAAAGCCTGGGAAACATAGCAAGACTCAGTCTCTACTACTACTACTACTACTAATAATAATAAATTAGGCTGGT
This sequence comes from Gorilla gorilla gorilla, assembly GCF_029281585.2. NCBI lineage: Eukaryota > Metazoa > Chordata > Mammalia > Primates > Hominidae > Gorilla > Gorilla gorilla. Next base: position 106,739,909 of record NC_073231.2, read on the forward strand.
GTAGTGTTGCATGTCTGTAGTCCCACCTACTTGGGAAGGTGAGGTGACAGGATTGCTTGAGGCCAGGAGTTCAAGGCTGCTGTGATCTTGCCATTATATTCCACCCTAGGAGACAGAGTAAGAAAGTCTGTCTTAAAAAAAAAAAAAAAAAAAAAAAAAAAAGAATCCTTTAAACAGATGAGGAAACCAAACTCAGAGGCAAGAAAGTTATCACTTGTGCAAACACACAAGTGATGAGTGGGAGGTGAGACTAAGGTCTGACCCTCTCTCCAATGGCCCATGACGAATGCTTGCCATCACGTAATACATTATTTTCAAAGACTGTTTTAGCCACTTGTAGTCATAATTTACAAACATGGGTCAAAAATGCACAATTTTCTTTCTTTTTTTTTTTTTTTTGAGATGGAGTCTCGCTCTGTCACCTAGGCAGGAGTGCAGTGGCATGATCTTGGCTCACTGCAAGCTCTGCCTCCTGGGTTCACGCCCACCATTCTCCCGCCTCAGCCTCCCGAGTAGCTGGGACTACAGGCGCCTGCCACCACGCCCGGCTAATTTTGTTTTTGTATTTTTAGAAGAGACAGGGTTTCACTGTGTTAGCCAGGATGGTCTCAATCTCCTGACCTCGTGATCCACCCGCCTCGGCCTCCCAAAGAGCTGAGATTACAGGCGTGAGCCACCACGCCCGGCCAAAAATACAACATTTTCAAAAGACTGTTCCTCCCACCTTTCCCCCCAAGTACCCAGTTCTTCTGAGAGGCAACAAAATATATCAGTTTCTTGTAAATTTTTTCAGATATTTAATGTATATATAAGCAAATCTATTTGTTTTGCTTTTTGGAGTTTTTTTTCACAATTGATATACTCACTGTCCCGCGCCTGGATTCTTCTTTTTTTTTTTGAGACGGAGTCTCGCTCTGTCACCCAGGCTGGAGTGCAGTGGTGCAATCTCGGCTCACTGCAAGCTCCGCCTCCCGGGTTCACGCCATTCTCCTGCCTCAGCCTCCTGAGTAGCTGGGACTACAGGCGCCCGCCACTACGCCCAGCTAATTTTTTGTATTTTTAGTAGAGACGGGGTTTCACCATGTTAGCCAGGATGGTCTCGATCTCCTGACCTCGTGATCCACCTGCCTCGGCCTCCCAAAGTGCTGGGATTACAGGCGTGAGCCACCGCACCCGGCCCACCTGGCTTCTTTCACTTAACAATATATTTTGTAGGTTTTTTCTTGTGAAAACATAAAAAGCTTCCTCTTTCTTTTTATGGCTGTTTGGTGTTCAGTAGACTGATAGATATATAGGTGGTTTCCAGTCATGTGCTATTTAAGCAAAGCTGCATTGAATAACTTTGGTATATGAGTATTTCTACAGGAAATCTTCCTAGAAGCAGATTGCTCAGTTGCTGGGGTATGTGACTTTGAAATTGAAAGGATATTGCCAAATTGTCCTCTCAGTTGGTTGTACCAAGTGACACCCCACAGCAATGCCCAAATGCTTTCTCCTCACCACCGCAGTGGCTTTTCAGGCTCTGTGATCCTTGCTAAGGTCTCTCTACTCTCAGACCTGCACGCTAGGCCTGACAGGACTCATTTCTCATTTTGTATCCAGTATGACCTTCCAGTTTGTTTAGAACCAGATGTCACTCTTCTGGTGACTAATGCAATATAAACTTCCAGGAAAAACAAAAACACGTCCTCCCTACAAGGTACGTCATGATTCTATCCAAATGGCCATTATGTTTTTAGGGTATGATTTAATCCTTATTTAACCAAATCCCTTCTTGCCCAAGACTACATGGCTCTGTGTAGGCAGTGGCTCTGCCATGGTGCCTTAGCACTGCTGCATGTTACCCATATGGGCAAAGGCTTGAGTCACAGCTTCTCTGTGTCTTGGCAGAAGACCTCGGGATCCTCCCAGAACGCAGAGGCAGGGAGACCTCTATGAAGCTGCTATGAGGCCATCCCCCACTCACCTCCCTATGTCCCCTGGAAGGCTGTCAGGAGACAGTTTTGTCACAGGATTCTTGGGGTGTCACTTTTTCAGCTGGAAACCTCTGTGGCCAGTGGCGTCTTTGCCTGAGTTTTGTTTGGGCCCCCTGGGCTTGTTCTGCCCACTCAGCCCAGCAGGCTGTGCTTGGCTCACACTACCGGCCCGGATCCCACACCTGCCAGGGGCAAGCCAGGTGCTGAGCAGCAAGGGATGTGTGAGCAAGCACAGGGTCTGGCCACTGTGCACAGCCAGGTGTATGGGCTGCCAGGTGTATGGGCTGTGCTGGAGACGACAGTTCCAGGTGCTGGCCCAGGCACCTGCTGCATGTGAGGCTGCAGCTGGATCAGGCGTATCGCAAGCGCTTCTACTGCAGGCACTGGGCAACGTGGTGGCACCCAGAAGCTTGGAGACAACAGGAACTGCAGAGCCCCAAAGAGGGTGTCACAGCCCTGGCTCGGGGAGCTCCTAGGTCTGGGCTCCCTAAAGGGTAGCAGTTCTCTCCTAGTCACCTGCAACATGGTGAGTGGGGTGGGGGGCGTGTTTCAGCCCTGTTTGTGTTACAGCTCTTTCAGTACCGCCATTCAGCGGGTCCGAGTTCTTGTCGCAAGTCCAGGAAGAATGAGGTACATGGAAAACTTGAGGGTGAGCAAGGCAGAGAGGAGCTTCATTGAGTGACAGAACAGCTCTCAGGAGACCAGAAGTGGGTAGTTCCTTTCTGCAGGCAGGTGGTCCTGAGGAGTGTCCAGCTCTCAGGGGAGAGGAGACCCGGAGTGAGAAGCTCTTATCCGCAGGCAGGTCATCCTGACATCTCTCTGCGAGTCTAGCTGAGTCTGGGACTTCTGTGGGTTTTGAAGGGAGGAAGTGTGTGCTGATTGGTCCATGGGTGGCCATCGGCGGGGCTGGAAAAAACACCAAAAGTTCTCACTCCCGCGGTGGACTCCACTGGGAACCGACAGGCCCCAGGCCTCAGGTCGTCCCTGTCTTCAAAGTGGGGCTTCACCGGGACCGCCCCTTTCCACCCAGGAACCTATCTGCCTCCTGCTGCCATTGACAGGTTTATCCACCGCAGTGCCCTGGCTATCCGTGCCATGGGGGACCTGCAGGCCCCTTTCAGCCTTCCTCCCCGTGCTCGTTGGCACCCAAAGTCTGGAGGGGGCAGAGGCGGCAGGGGGATGGCATGGCAGCGCTGCCCCGAGTGTACGCACACCCGGCCGGGTTGCAAAGCGCCCGGACTTGACCAAAACTTTGCTCAGTCCCGGAGCAGACACTGGGAGTCGGGAGAAGCCACGCATCTGGAGCAGGCACTTCTGAGCCTGCAGAGGAAAGGGGACTTCCCGGGGCCCCAAGAGCACAGGGATGCCCGGGTTGGGAGCCTTGGCTAGGCAGCTGCAGCTGCGCAGGAGGGTGGGGCTTCCGCCCCGCCGACTCAGAAGGGGGCGGGGCTTCGGCCTCTTCCCGGCTCCCGCCAGCTCCGTGGAGCCTGGAGCCCCAGCCGCGCCTCCCTGGCTGGAGCTGGTGTATTCACAGTAGCCGCTTCAGGCGGGCCGCCACGGCGACCAGTTTTTCATGGCCTCCAGGTTCTGATGAAGCGTGGGATTTTCTGCCCTGTACCCCTCAGAACAAGAAACCACCTTACTGCAGTCTGTAAGTGGCTCCTCAGTAACAGGGCACCCACAACTTTCATGGCATCCACCCGTTACTTTTGTGTCTTCCCTTCTGTGTGTGGGACCAGGAACCTGTGGAGCTGGCTCTCAGCTTACTGCTCTTTGTGCTATGTAAGCGATCAACTGTCTGACTCTAAAAGTGACTCGTATTTTTCCTTTTGAATCAGACAGACCCTGGTCTGGGTTTTGCTTTGTGTTTTATGTGTGAGCTTTATACTCTGAAGTCACTTTATATTTTATTTTTTCATTTATTAACAAATATTTCTATCATACTTCCTATGGACCAAACACTTTACAAGGTATTAATACATTTAATACTTGGTATAACCCTATAAAGTCAGTGCTATTATCACCCTCACTTTAAAAATGAGGAAGCAAAGCCCTAGAGTGGTTAAGAAACTTGTCCAAGATTACACAGCCAGTGGCAGAGTCAGATGGGCTGCTCTGGAGTCAAGGCTCTTAACCACTGTGTTTTGCTGCCTTATGTTAACAGAGTTTACACTTAGGGCACTTTTTCTCAGACAACACACATCAGAAGCACCTAGATTACCCAGTTGAAATGCAGTTTCCTGGGTTCCATCCGGACCTATCCTGTGAGAATCCTTGGTAATGGGTCCAGAAATTTCCAGATACCTAGAGATAGAACCAACACTCTGCCGCAATGAAGCAACTGGAGGATGGACAGACAGGAGGAGACCTGGTCCCTGGAGACCCGAGGAGCCACCATTTATGCAATTTGAAAACCCTGACTCTTGTCTTTGGAGAAAAATTCATTCCTATTTGGTTAAGCCACTGCAGCTGGGTTTTTCTTACATGAAGCTGACTGTATTCCTAAAAGACACAGAGGATCTCTTTAAATAGGAGTAATATATTTGCTTATAATAATTTGATTTTCTGAAATAGCACTGTAGAAATATAATGTAGTCCACATATGTAACACTTTCTAATAGCTACATTTTAAAATGGCAAAAAGAGGTAAAATTATTTTAATATGTTGTATTTAACCCAATATATTGAAAGCATTATTTCAACATGACGCTAAAAATCATCAGTGATATTTTTACATTCTTTTTTTAAGAAAACTAGGTCTTCATAGTTCAGTGTGCATTGTACACCTTTTATTTATGGCACATCTTAATTCAGTCTGGCCACATTTCAAGAGCTCCATAGCCCCACGTGGCGGCTAGCAGCTGCTGTATTGGACAGTGCAGTCCTACAGCTCCTCATCGGTGACCTGTTTTGTGCTCTGGTTCTCAAACTCGACTGCACTGGAATCATCAGAGGAGCTTAAAGGAATGCTACCTTGGTGGTCCCACCTCAGATACTGACACATCGGAGGTCTGAGTGCTGCTGGGGAATCAGGAGTTCTAAAGGCTCTCCAGGTGATTCTAGTTTAGGAATTACTGTTCTAGCGCCTTTTTTTCTTGAGCCTCATTATCAGTCTGGGAACAGTTGGATGGTGTTTTTTTCAGGAGCTGCTTTCTCCAAATCAGAACTGGCAGGCTTGCCACTGGGTCTAAACTCTGTCTCCAACTCTGCCTCCACCTCCCTCTCTCACACACACATGTGTAGACACACACACCCCACCAAGGCCCTAGAAGCTTAGTCCATGCACTGTATGTTACCAGGTCAATGTAGCTGTGGTCTCAGGGCAACCAGATCATACCAAAACATCCCAAAGATGAGCTCTCTTCATTCTCAAAGACTTAAGTTACGACAAAATCCTGGGACCATGAATAAGCCTGTGAAGATAGATGTAACACTCTGATCATGGGCTGGAAAGACTAAAGCCCCCGTGGAGGTCAGAAAAGCCCAGATCCATGTGATGCCTATGAACAAGCACCAGCCCAGCAGTCCTCAGGACAGGCATCCACAAGAAAGCTGGCTGTGCACTAGGACTCTAGAAGCCAGGTACATTTCTCCGTAAGGTCCCTTTCAAATTAACCAATAACTCCAAGTGATACTTTTATTTTTACTTTTATTTTTTGAGACAAGGTCTCGCTCTGTCGCCTAGGCTGGTGTGTAGTGGAGCAATCACGGCTCACTGCAGCCTCAACCTCCTGGGCCCAAGCTATCCTCCCACCTCAGCCCTCTGAGTAGCTGTGACTACAAGTGCGTGCCACCGTGCCTGGCTAATTTTTAATTTTTTTTTTGTAGAGACAGGGTCTCTCTGTATTGCCCAAACTGGTCTCAAACTCCTGGCCTCAAGCAATCCTCCTGCCTCAGCCTCCCAAAGTGCTGGTATTACAAGCATGAGCCACTGTGCCCAGCTTAGTTGGTACTATTGATACTCTGTGTCAGACATTACTTCTTTAAAGAACAATCAGCTGTTAAATACAAAACAAAACAAACTTTATTCTGGAAATAAGGTCTTAAAAACAAATTTCCCAAGTCAGATTCATTCTCTCCAACCTAATAGTTTTTTGAGTACCTATTCTGTCATTCATCATGTTTGGTTTTTACAAAGGAAGAAAGGTAGACTTTTTGTTAGGAAGCACAGGTGCCAGAAGGGGATTCAAGGTTTACTCACAAATGTTTGCTAAGTATCTGCCCTGTGCCAGGTTCTGTGCTGAGTGCTGAGAACAGAATGATAAAGAGGACATAGTTTCTGCCCTTCCGAAGCTTAAATTGTGTCTCTATTGGGTATAGCACTTGGCTGGAGTGTCTCTCCAGAATGCTTGCCCTGAGTAGGTTGGGGGTGGGGGGGGCGGGTATAATTCTTGCTGATATCCCCTTGTATATGCAGGTTCTAGCTGAGGACAGTTTTTTGTCATTAAGAATTCCTGCTGGAGGTCAGTCAGGTAATTGCTGCTAGTAGAAATGATCTCCTGCTAGCAATTATCAACAATGAAAATGTTGATTAAATAATGGGTCTTCTAACTTCTTATCTGAAAAGTTATTTTTCTTTAATGGCATCGGTAAAGGGATAATGAGTTATCATGTGCCTCTTGTTAGGATGCCTAAGGACTCAACTGATCTTCAATGAGATTCTTGAAACTAACAAGATAACATTAGAGGAAATAAAAAAGAGGGTACTATAAAAACTTACTGGCTTATACTCTCCAAAATTGTCAAGGCCATGAAGACAAAACCAAGAAATTGTTTCTGATTAAAGGAGACTAAAGACTAGAGACCTAACAACTAAATTAATTGGAGATTCTGGATTGGATCCAGGACCTAGACAAAAAATTGTTTTTCTTTTGCTACAAAGGACATTAATGGTACAACTGATAGATTTGAATAAGTTCTGTAGATTATAGTATCATAGCAGTGTAAATTTCTGATTTTGATAATTATATAATTTCATATGAGACTAAATTTTCTGATTTTGATAATTACATAATTTTATATGAGGCTAATTATTTTGTATGTCCTTAAGAAAAAAACAACCAAGTCTATGGAAGTAAAGCAGCATCATATCTGCAACTTTCTTTTTTTTTTTTTTTTTTTTTTGAGACAGAGTTTCATTCTTGTTGCCCAGGCTGGAGTGCAATGGCACGATCCTGGCTCACTGCAACCTCCACCTACTGGGTTCAAGTGATTCTCCTGCCTCAGCTTCCCGAGTAGCTGGGATTACAGGCATGTGCCACCATGCCTGGCTAATTTTGTATTTTTAGTAGAGACGGGGTTTCTCCATGTTGGTTAGCCTGGGTCTCGAACTCCCAACCTCAGGTGATCCGCCCGCCTTGGCCTCCCAAAGTGCTGGGATTACAGGCATGAGCCATGGCGCCTGGCCAGATCTGCAACTTTCAATTAATTCAGAAGAAAATTTTTTTAGAGAAAAAATAAATGGAAAAATATTGACACTTGGGAAGTCTGGGTAAAATAAAAGGGTACATAAAACTTTGTGTACTCTTTATGTCACTTTTCTGTAAATTTAAAATTTTTTAAAAATAAAAAATGGCGGACTATCTAATGTTCACTCCTACAGTTAAGAATATGCGGCCAGGCATGGTGGCTCATGTCTGTAATCCCAGCACTTTGGGAGGCCAAGGCGGGTGGATGACCTGAGGTCAGCAGTTCGAGACCAGCCTGGCCAACATGGTGAAGCCCCATCTCTACTAAAAATACAAAAATTAGCCAGGTGTGGTGGCAGGCACCTGTAATCCCAGCTACTAGGGAGGCTGAGGCAGAGGTTGCAGTGAGCCGAGATCATGCCATTGCACTCCAGCCTGGAAAACAAGAGCGAAATTCTGTCTCAAAAAAAAAAAAAAAAAAAATGCAACCAAAAAAAAGGTCTTTAACCCCAAATCGCCAAAAATTATACAACACTGAACATATTTGAATGTGTAAATGATACAATCAAGATACTGGATTTTTTTTAAAAATGAGAGTAAGTAAGACTTTATTCTCAGGAAAAAATAAAGCTGCTGTTTTGTGTTAGAAAAAGTATTTTATTTGCTGTTCTGTGTTAGACAGAAAATATTTCATTTCCTGGGAAAAGTAAAACTCTTCATGGTTAGTGTTTTGCTTTAAAGGCCCTTGAAAGAAAGCAAATCAAGCAGAGGGTGGGAATATGTTTTCTTAGTTTGAGCTGGGTTTTAGTTTTAAATTAGATTACCTGCCATACTGTTTAATTACCTAGAGACATTTCATTGTTTTCAGCATCGTATTTTTAAACCTTTGGTTTCTTTCTTTCATCTTCTTAATATTCATCAGCATATTTGTTTATAGTTTCAGATGGCTCTGTAGATCAAGTTTTGGTGCGCCAGTGCTTCCGTTGTTTGCAGACCCACCTTGTCATTTTTCTCTGTGAGCTGACTGTCTTATATGTGGGGATGAAAGTGTCTAGTCCTATTTATTAGTCACAAAGCAGTAATCCAAACCCCTAACTGCATTTTCTGTTCAAGTTCTTCTCCTCCCTTTTGTGGTCCAGGGTATAAAGGATCTGTGGTCAGATTCATCTCTACATCTTTACCTAGTCCACTCCTTCTTCACCCCCTGGCTGCGCTGGCTCCACTGGGGTTGCAGTGAGGTGGGGGCAGAAAAGGTCTCACTTGCCTGGAACTTAGAAAAACTGGGCATTGGTCTCCTTAGACCCTGACATTTAAGCTACCTTTCAAATTAGTCCCTTACAGATTATTTGGAGACCTGTCGCTGATTCTCTCTTGAGAGCCATCTCCACCAGCTCCTGGTTGACTCTGGTTTCTGTCAGTCCATCCCACATAGACTGCTTCAAAAGCCCAGTTCCTCTTAAGATAGCTATAGGCTGTCTTGATCCTGGCCTGCTGGGAACACGTCCACATTCTTGGCCTCCACAAACCTTGAGGGAATAGGCCATTTCTGACAGCAGTCACTTCTCCCTATTCTGCCATCAGCACAGCCAGCTAGCTAGCATCTCCTGACTTGACACTTCCCCAGAGCCTGGCATCACCCTCTGTGCCACACGAGTTACATTCCAGAAGAGTTTGTGAAGTGCTACCAGTAGAGCACCCTCTCTCCCCTCCTCCACTGGGGGGCACATGATGGGGAGAAATGCCTGGTACTTGAAAGCTTTCTCCAAAGAAAATCTCTCATTTCCAATTATCTGGGCTCTTCAACTTTGACCCTTTATATAAAGACCCTCTAACAAGGGACTAAGGTCTCCAAAAAGGACTTTCTGGACTCCTCTCTTGCAAATCCTGAGAAAAAAAAAAAAAGCCAACAACCATATTTATATTTGATATATACTGTTTACGGATCATAAGTAAATTCTGTACTTCCAATTCTGTTGTCAGTAGAGTTTTCCTACAAAAAAAACAATTCAGTTAAATACAGAATCCTTGAAGAATCCCGAAGGAAGATGAAAAAAAATACTGAAAAGCTTAAGATTTGGCCATATATTGGGTGTAATCGGAGAGCCTCAATGATACGGACTGAATCAGTATGGACTAAATGTAACTCATTTCCTCTAAAGCAGTCACCAACATTTTTGACACCAGAGACCAGTTTGGTGGAAGACGTATTTTTCCATGGACAGGATGAGGGTTGGTTTCAGGATGATTCAAGCACATTTATTGTGCACTTTACTTCTATTATTATTATATTGTAATATATAATGAAATAACTATACAACTTAATAATTATCCCACTTAAATGGGAGCCCTGAGCTTGTTTTCCTGCAAACTAGATAGTCCCATCTGGAGGTGATGGGAGACAGGGACAGATCAGGCATTAGATTCTCATAAGGAGTGTGCAACCTAGATCCTTCGCATGCACAGTTCACAATAGGGTTCATGCTCCTACAAGAATCTAATGTCGCCGCTGATCTGACAGGAGGTGCTCAGGCAGTAATGCGAACAATGGGGAGTGGCTGTAAATACAGACGAAGCTTTGCTCACTCATCCTCTGCTCATGGTACCAATCTTGTTATGTTTGTCTTGTCTCAGCCGTCTTTTCAATCTGTGTCAATTTTTACAGTCAGATTTGTAGCTTTAAGACTCAGAGTTTATATGTATTTTTCTTTTCTAGTTAGTGCTGTGTCCATTTTAAGAGAGCTTTCCTTGCATTTAACGGTCAGCGAGTTATTCACTCTAAAGTTTGCTCATGCACCTCAAGTTGACTTCAATATATGGCCCAAGGTAAGAAAAATACAAATAGCATTCACTAAAAAAAATGGACAAAATCACATTTTATATGTGTGTGTACAACCTTTCCAACACAGTAAAAGTTCTAAATGGTGTCTGTTCCTAAACTAAGTCAGGGTAATTAATGTGAAAAATTTGTTCTGATAAATAACCTCTATCTCTAATCTCTTATTTTGGGAAACATGATCTGCTAAGCAGATTCAAACTTTTTGTTCTACAAGTAGCTTTTTTGTTTTCGCCAGGTGTGATGGCTCACACCTGTAATCCCAGCTACTTGGGAGATTGCGGCAGGACTGCGTGAGGCCAAGAGTTTGAGACCAGCCTGGGTAACATAGTGAGATTCCTCTTAGAAAAAAAAACAAAAAAAAAGTTTTTTTTTTTTTGGCTTAAAATGTAGTCTTGCATTTTTCCCATCTGTGTTTCTCCTCCCCCTACAGACATCAGCTGCATGGACAACTGCATCATTAATAACCATGGGAGTTTTGGCTAAGAAAATGCATATTCCTGGGCTCCAACCTAAATATTCAGAATTCTTGAAACTGAATGCTGAGAATAGGCATTTAAAACGAGTTCCCCTCGGGAGTCTAGACATAGCTTATTTCTTTTTATACTCCCACATAGCCCCCAAACCCAAACCTACAAGCACATGTTAAGTTCTTAATTCCCCGCATCTTGATTGTGCTATATATCCATTTGGGTCCCATTCTGCAAATCTTCACTCAAACATGAATCTCTAAGCCCCCCCCCCCCTTTTTTTTTTTTGACAGAGTTTTGCTCTTGTTGCCCAGGCTGGAGTGCAATGGCGTGATCTTGGCTCACTGCAACGTCCGCCTCTCAGGTTCAAGCAATTCTCCTGCTTCAGCCTCCCGAGGAGCTGGGATTACAGGCACGCACCACCATGCCCGGCTAAATTTTTTGTATTGTTAGTAGAGATGGGGTCTCACCATGTTGGCCAGGCTGGTCTCAAACACCTGACCTCAGGTGATCCACCCGCCTCAGCCTCCCAAAGTGCTGGGATTACAGGCGTGAGCCACCGCACCCAGCCAGAATCTCTAAGCCTTTCTAAGAAAACACACAGAACAGCAGCTGGCCAAAGCAAACATCCAATGTTAGAAAATGTTAAGCACAAACTGAAAATTCATAGGGTTTTAAATTCTAAAATTCGGAATACTAAGAAGTAATCAATTAAGACCAGTTAGGTTTGGACTTTCAAGGAATGAACTCAAATATGATCAAATATTCACATCTCTGGTATCACCTAGGATTGGCTAACATTATGCTTAAATATATTAACTTGTAACTGCTTCTGCATCCCAGAGACATATATGCTTGCTTGTCTGGCAAGGTTGGACATCCTGTTACAATCTATATTCAAGTCTCTCCACTTTGAAAAGGAACTAGAATCAATCAAGGAGACTGTGACTGCTACCAGTCACATAAAAGTATTTAATTAGTTTCACACTTAGAAAAGAATCCAAGTCTATTTTCCAAGTGCCCAGTCTCAGCCACCACTTTACTATTGTACATATTTTCAGTTCTACCATAGTATTTCCTATATGGTAAATGACAGAATACAATAAAGCCAAATTTATTTCTTGACCTTTCCCTAGAGGAATGTGTAAGACCATCATTGAGCATAGAGCACCAGTTTTCAAAATCACTCAAAGTTTCACTCTCCATTTGAAGCCTGACTACAAATAACCTAAGATAGCAGCTTCCAAATGGCTTTGACTCATTTTAAAATATGCATTGAGCCATGACAAGACTGGTGACTCTTTTGCAGGAAAAACATAATAAACAAATTGAGCCCCAAAATTAAGCCACTGGACATATTCTTTCTTTCTCCCCCCACCCCCTATAACAGCATGAAGTAACAGCTGTTAACTGGAAAAAGACCATAAGCCAGAGCTGCAGGAAAGCCCATCGTTTTTACTAATCACACTGCTGCTCCACTTTCTGAAGGACAACTCTCAAGTGGCCAATTTAAAAAAAACATACCAGGGTGGGCACAGTGGCTCACGCCTGTAATCCCAGCACTTTGGGAGGCCAAGGTGGGCGGATCACAAGGTCAGGAGAACAAGACCATCATGGCTTAACACGGTGAAACCGTCTCTACTAAAAATACAAATAATTAGCCAGGAGTGGTGGCACGTGCCTGTAGTCCCAGCTACTTGCGAGGCTGAGGCAGGACAATCACTTCAGCCTGGGAGGCGAAGGTTGCAGTGAGCCGAGATCACGCCACTGCACCCCAGCCTGGGCGAGAGTTGAGACTCCGTCTTAAAATCAAACAAACAAAAAAATTCCAATACTTTACACACAAAAAATCATTGGATTTTCCAATTTCCTGGCACTAAGATGTTAAATTGACAAAAGCAGACATAAAGCCTGGATTTGGGACAATCAAGGAGATAGTTACAAACACATTATTCAAATTCCAAAACAAAGAATCTCAGGTTGGAAATTTTCCTTAATCTATTGGGAACTACTATGTAGAAAACATTAGTTAATACTAGAAGTGTTCTCATTATTCCAGGATCAACCTAGTTCAGATGACTGATGCACATTAAATAGGCAAATGTGCCAAGTTTCAGGTTTTATTTACTTGAATAATATCCCATCTCTACTGGGCGCGGTGGCTTATGCCTGTAATCCCAGCACTTTGGGAGGTTAAGATGGGCAGATTGCCTGAGGTCGGGAATTCAAGACCAGCCTGGACAACATGGTAAAACCCTGTCTCTACTAAAAACACAAAAATTAGCCGGGCGTGGTGGCGGGCACCTATAATCCCAGCTACTCGGGAGGCTGAGGCAGGAGAATCGCTTGAACCCAGCAGGCGGAGGTTGCACTCAGCCGAGATTGCACCACTGCACTCAAGCCTGGGTGACAGAGCAAGACTCGTCTCCAAAAAAAACAAAACAAAAAAAATCCCACCTCTTCTGTCTAGCTATAAAATTACTTAAAAAAATATATATATATGATTATTTTACCTCCTTGGCTTGGGGGTCAGGAGAAATCAATCAGTAAGTGAGGTAAAAGAGCTGCGAGGGAAAAGGATTGTTGCCCTAGATGCAGAAGGTATCTTTTCTCCTGGAAATAAAGACCCCAAGGTCTCCATTGCACTTTTATTTGAATGTAATATTTGGGACAATTATTCAAAAGGGCCAATATTTCCCAATTTAATCTGAGGTCATAATAAAACAAGCAACAAAACAGTGTTTGGGATTTCAGTTTCTCACCCTTATCATCAAGACTCACTGCCTCCCATCATCAATATTTATTGAGCATTTACAGTGTACTAGGCACAATAGAACATACAGAAAACATTGTCCCTGCTCTTGAGGAGCTTACATTCTAAAAGAAAAAATACACCTCTTTTAAAATGGCATTTTTGTTTGGTGTTTTCTGCAAAGTACTGAGGAAATATTTTGTAAAGTGAGCTTTGGGTATAACTTAGCCCCATCATTATTTAGAGAATAGAGGAGGAAGAAAGAGGAAGGATTTTAAAGGCAGACAATGACAGACCATTCAGGATAGGTAGGGTTTTAAAGGGAGATAAACACAATCTCATCAACTAAGGAGAGATTTGCTGCAGTAAATAGGATGAGGGAAATAGTCTGTGGGATGCAAGCAAAGGAAGCAGGGTGCCTTAGACACTGAGTGGAGCCAGAAAGATCATGCGGCCTTTTTCCAAGTACATGGCCACCAAGTAAGAATGGTTGGTGACAAGACAGAAGGCTAAAACAGGAAGGTAATCTTGTGCACCTGACAAATAGAAAGAATAAAGGATCAAAATTGAAGGCAGGCTATAAGAGTATCAAGAAATTCTTAAAAACCAAAAAGTGATTTGGAAGCACAAAACTTACAGTTAATGCTACCCAATGTCATGATGGGCCAAGAACATTGTGGCTTCCTAAGTTAGAAAATGCCATATGCCAAAATTTTAAATGGAACATACTACATTTTTTTCTAATCAATCCCCCCCTCTCCCAGAAAAAATAGGAACTCATTTTTTTCAGGGTGGAGAGGAAGAGAGGGGATCATGGGACATGGAAACAGTAGTTATATTAGTAGTATTTTTGTTATGATAAATTTTGTGTTTAAACTTGGTAAGAGCCCATTAGCTGCCAAGAGGGAATAAGGAATAAATTTCAAAAAATGTACAATTTCCTTTAGAGAAGTTTCAGAACCAAGACTAATTTACATGAAAAGCTGTAGAGAAAGTAGTTGAAAAGTCCATTCATAAAACTTTTATTCCACTTACATGAATTTAATACACGTGTTCTTAACAATTATGCTTGGATTGTTCATGAAAATTTCATAAGACATTAAACAAAGCTAGCCATCATCTCAAGTTATTTCCCTGTTTACTATTTTTACAGCACATGCATGTTAGGCAAGTATCAAAAAAAAAAAAAAAAAAATCACAAAAGCAAAAATCCTAAAAAAAAAAAAGTTAAATACATGGGTTTTTGTTTTACTGCTGTGCTTGATATACATGAAGTAATGAATACCAAGCAATTCATTTTTCCTGCATCTTTACTTTTACATTTGTTCTTAGGTTGCCTAAAACATTTAAATACAAATAAAATGAGTGTAGCAAAAATAATGAAAGCTAACAGCAGGTAACTTTACAAATAATGGAATGTGAACCGTTTCTGCCCTTATCCAGAGTAAAATGGGTCACAACTTTGTCTAAAGGAACACTTCTGCAGCTGTAGTCAAAGGTGTACACATTGAGTATTCCACAGATATACATGGTTTAATATGTGGTATCCATGGGGTATGATTCTACCACAGCCTTGTAAGTGCTCCAAACCTTAAAGTACCCACAATTACTACACCTGTGACTGGAACCAATGATCCCTTTTATTCCCCACCAGGACAAACCAGTATGTAGGCAGTTTTCTTTGCTTAGACATGGAAGCAGTTTTACACTGGCCCTTGTGAAGCCACAATGTACCAAAAGTACTATGCCAAACACTTATAACTTGTATAAAAATTCCACATCCCCATATTGGCCACCTCAAGATGAAAACAGATAACTCCCTAAATGTTAACTGGCTCTACTCCCCTAATATTAAACATAAAAACCACATGGGAAATATAGAAATTCAAATAGAAGTAACATAAACCTGTCATAAATCGTAAACAAAAAACTATTTGTGGGACAGCATGGATGACAAATGGTCTACTGTGTAAATTTTAGAATGAGGCAGACAAAAGTTGGAAGGCCGGTTAATTTTCCCCTCCTTCTCCTGCTTCAGCTTCGTCTCCTTGGGTATCCGATGTCCACAACTGGTAAAAGAAGGAAAGATTTTTCAGCAAGTTTCAGTGGGATGGGGGGGCGTTTTCATATATGTGCCAAGATACCTGAATGTTTTAGTTGGAAAGCATTCTTAAAAAGATAGCAGCATCACTTAGCTTCAAGATACAAAAACATCTCAATATACAAATTTACTTTTTTTGTAACCACTATATAAGCAGGTTAAGTACACCACAGAGTTGCCTTCAAATAACCTTCAGATACAGGAAAGTTTTGGTTATCCACAGAAGGTGAAGAGAAAGTAGAAGAAATAATACTTTTTTTTTGAGATCGAGTCTCGCTCTGTCACCAGGCTGGAGTGCAGTGGCGTGATCTTGGCTCAATGAACCCTCCGCCTCCCAGGTTCAAGCGATTCTCCTGCCTCAGCCTCCCGAGTAGCTGGGACTACAGGCATGTGCCACCACACCCAGCTAATTTTTGTATTTTTAGGAGAGATGGGGTTTCACTATGTTGGCCAAGATGGTCTTGATCTGATCTCGTGATCCACCCACCTTGGCCTCCCAAAGTGATGAGATTACAGGTGTGAGCCACTGCGCCCAGGCCCTAAATTATTTTTTAAAAACTAAGCATCAATAGGTGTCAGAACCTAAAGAGCCCCAATATGAAAGATGGACGTCCAAGGTGAGTGCAACTATACCAGAAGCATCTAATTTGGCCCATGCTGAAGGAGCTAGGGTTGACTACTCTCCACTGGTAGATCTTAAAGTGACTCACACTCCAAACAGAATCCTATACTCCATGAAATTCAAGAACCAGCCTCAACACTGAGCTAAACTACAAATCAGCTTTCCTAACACTTTTCAAGAAAAACAAACCTTTATTTATCAGGTTGGTGCAAAAGTAATTGCAGCTCTTGCCATTACTTTAAATGGCAAAACCCTCAATTACTTTTGCACTACCCTATCATATGATTCAAAATAAATGCTGGACAAAAGCCAGAACCAAATCTTTTAACAGGTAAAAATGAAAGTTGTCCCATAGGTGGCAGGGTTATGAACTCTATTCCACCTGCTCCAATGTTAAAAATGTTGAAGTCTTAACCACTCTCTAGTGATTTTCAGAGGTAATCACAAAAGGATTCAAGACAATCTTAAATTTTATATATGACTTACACATGAAAACTGAGGGGAAGGGGAAAATACACTTATTATTATTTTTATATTCCCCAAATCATCCATTAGCTTCATTTATCTACTAAGCAAATATATCTCTGGCCTGGAAAGGAGACTACTTCCAAGGTCATACAGATAGCCAAATGACCTCTTGGAAACTGTGTGCTGCTCCTGTCAAACAAGGGGTTTTGTAATTGCAAGATGAAATTGTTTCTAATGTCTCTTTCCTGTTCTAACTTTCAAGGATTCTTGAATTTTCTGTATAAACATGCAAATTTGATACAAAATATTTCTTTTTCTAGAGTAATGTGTTGACAGTCTTGGTCAACCAAATTCAGAATGAAATATTAAGTTTTGGGATAATTTCTTTTCTTGACAGATAAATGTTCCAATCAACCTGTAATGGTGACAGCTGACACTAATAAGGCTCAGAGAAGACATACAAGTAGTGACAGAATTAGAATCAAAACCCTGGTTTTTTCTTTTTTTTCTTTTTTTTTTTTTTTTTTTTGAGACAGAGTCTCGCTCTTTTGCCCAGGCTGGAGTGTAGCGGTGTGATCTCAGCTCACTGCAACCTCTGCCTCCCGGGTTCAAGCAATTCTCTTCCTCAGCCTCCCGAGTAGCTGGGATTACAGGTGCCCGCCACTATGCCCAGCTAATTTTTGTATTTTTAGTAGAGATGGGGTTTCACCATCTTGGCCAAGCTGTTCCTGAACTCCTGACCTCGTGATCCGCCCACCTCGGCCTCCCAAAGTGCTGGGATTACAGGCGTGAGCCACCACGCCCGACCAACCCTGGTTTTCTTATTGCAATATGCGCTCTTCATGCTATACTGATAGCAAAATTCAGTTGGAAGCAGACAGTAGATCAGGGCCTCTCAAAAAGTGATGTGAACAAAACACAGTATCTAGGTCTCAGGTCATCATTTTAAAAATGTCGTCACTTCAAACTAGAAAAGAAAAATCCTTAATACTAAAGTTAGTTAACAAAGTGCTGCTTATGTTTGATATATAAGATTCTTTCATTCTTTACTGTGGCTTGTTATCTTGACTCAAGTATCAGAAAAGTTTATAGATAGCTCCAAATTGTGCTAATAAAGTAATTTTAGGTTTAATAAACAAGTATACAATACTATTCAAAAAACTCTTCAAGATTTTCAGCACTAGCATACAGAACTGGTTTATAGAAAATGGCAGTGGACTAGAATAAAGTTGGAAGAGAAATGTATAAAATGAGGTTACATAGTCCCCAAGAGAAATGGCCCTAGAAATCTAACAAAAAAACAGTAATACCTAGATTATGATCTGCAATTCTACCTCTTTACCTGACACACAGCAAATGCTTGATAATTTTTTCACCTAAGCCTCAAAATTTCAAATCTAGTATTTATCTGAAGGAGAAGAATGAGAAGACCTAAGAAACAAACGAGACATACAAATCAACTGCATTGTGGACTGAATTTGAATCCCAATTCAAATAACTTAAAAAAAGAGAGATAATTGGAATTCAAGTATTATTTAGATATTCAAACATTATTAGGGAATGATGTTGATGTTCCTGGTGTGATAGTGACACTGTTTCTTTTTATACATCTGCAGTATCCCAAGGACAATCACGACTTTTCATATTAAGTCATTTAAAATAAGAAGCTAGGCAAAATAGACTTCCACTTGGATTCTGTAGATAACTGAGATTTTGTAACTCAAGTTATTAATTCCCTACCATTATCTTTACAAATATGGAGGCAACTTGATGGGCAAGAAAATCATTCTTAAAGGAACTAAAACATGTAGAGTCTCAGCACACTTTTGATACTAACAAATTTTAACAAGACAGGTAACTCATCAATGTGTGTATTTTTTAGTTCTCAGTCTAATATTTCAGTTTCTGTAATTTTCCTTCATAGGACTTTAATAGTAGCTAAGATATATTTATGAGAGCCTATGAATTGTGTTGAGAAAAAATTTTAAAAAGATGTATTTAATAAAAAAAAAATTCCCTAGAGTAAAACATAACCTCTTCAACCACATTCATCACTAATGATGCTGTTATGTACTTACTGTCAAGTTGTCTCTCAGTAATTGCATTATTAGCGTGCTGTCTTTGTATGACTCTTCACTTAATGTATCAAGTTCAGCAATGGCTTCATCAAAAGCCTACGATTTAAAAACAGTACATTACATTTCAGTGCTCAAATAATAAAAACTGCTAAATTTCTACGTAACAGGTAAAATACATACTGTCTTTGCAAGAGAGCAGGCTTTCTCTGGGGAGTTCAGAATCTCATAATAGAACACAGAGAAGTTAAGGGCCAGACCCAGTCTGATAGGATGTGTTGGTTGCATTTCCTTTTTGCTGATTTCAAAAGCTTCTTGGTATGCTTGTTGTGACTGATCCACAATCCCTGGATAAGACACACCAAAACGTACTGAGATAAAGTGTGCATTATATCTTCACCCCTCAAACCAAACCTTTAATATCTCACATATCCTTTGAAATACTAACTTGTAACAGCTTAATATTTGTTAATTGAACAAGGTCCTTTTTTTTAAAAAGGGAGCTTTCTCCTGGTACACACTAGCCATTGGTCAATGTCAAGATAAAACAACTTTATAATCCCATTATTGTTATGTTTTTAAAAAATTGACTAGTTTTGACCTCCCAGACCCAAGCAATCCTCCCACCTCAGCCTCCAGATTAGCTGGGACCAAAGGCTTGCACCACCATGCCCAGCTAATTTTCAAAATATTTTTTGTAGAGAGAGATGTTGTTCAGGCTGGTCACTTTTCTTAAAATCTTGAAAAAACATCCCTGTACACAATATTGGCTTTTCAGAAAGCATTTATTTTAGAATAGCAGTATGAGGCAGTAGATGTGTATTCTCAGAACACAAAGAGCACTGCTACTCCTTATTCGGCACTCTAAGCAATTCAAAACAAGACATTATGTACGCTTCAGAGACTCTTCCTCACTATGTTATCTTATACAAGTTCAACCAACAGGTTTAAAAACAGCATACCTTTCTTGTCATCACCAGCGGCAACCTCAGCCAAGTAACGGTAGTAATCTCCTTTCATTTTCAAATAGAAGACTTTGCTCTCTGCTTGTGAAGCATTGGGGATCAAGAACTTTTCCAAAAGAGACTTAAGAAGAAAAGAAACAGACACAGTGAGAATAAAACATTTACAAAACTGAAAGAACTTGCATTTCTTAAAGAACAAACTACAGCCTAAGTTATAAAACTTTAACACCCAGTCACTGTCAATACAATTGTGAATGCAGCTGGCACATGAATTTGTGGTTTAAAGCAGAATGCTTTGGGCAGCAATACTTTAAGTTTGAAGTTAGTGTTCAGTTTATTATTTGAGGACAATACAATTGAACATTGGTCCCTGACAATGTTATCTATTTACATGCTGACTTCAATGAATGTGAAGCATGACCATTCACATTTAGGAACATTTTCTAATGAGCTGGCAAGCTTTCCATCTGAAGTTTCATGTGGTCATGACATGAAAATAGAAAGAACATATGGGATGAACCTTTTGGGACTCTGGAGAAATGACTAAAGCAGAAACCAATAATGTAAGACACTTAAGGAGTCCATGCCAGAGAAGGAGGAACAAAATAAACTTCATTTATAACAACACAATTCAAGCAAACCTCACAACAGATTAAAAAAAAACATTCAAAACAAAAGTTTTATTTTTCCTAAAGACAGTGGTAGGAGACTTACAGATCTTAAAGAGCAGACCTTTAATCTCATTGAAGTCATTTTTGGCTAGTAAGATACATGGTTACAGATCATCCCAGACAACAGATAAAATTAAAACATCATCCTTTAAAATTCTGTCTAAAACTACTATTACAATCTGAGTCATTTGATTAGGATTTTAAAAATTACACTCTTTAACTGATTTTAAAGCAAAAAGATTAGATCATTGTGTTGGGGATGGGAAGAAGTCTCAATAAATGTGTAATTTTTTTCTTTCCAGTTAAGGGGGAGAAAAATAATTCTAGTAGTAGAATTGGTAAACATTAAAGCAAAAAAACCCCAACCACCCATTCTCACTACCCCACTTCCTTTAAAGTTCAAGTACACTCTAAGAATGAAGGTGAAGTCAATTTTCAGCTGAGCTAAATTCCAAATCCATTCTTACAAAAAAAAAGTATCAGTTTATATAGCACCTACTTATATATAAAATATAAATTTGAAAAATGCTTTTAAATGGTAACTCCAACTTTGTGTTTACCCATTATGTTCCAATGGTGGGTATGTGAACAGTTTTAACCCAACTTCTTCCCCCAATTTTTTTTTTTTTTTACAACTCAAGCTACAGATAACCCAGATGAAGTGGCAGTAGGGCCAGATTGCACTGTGCTATATAAAGAGGTTAAAGGTGAGAAAAGTCAACCTGAAATGATGTTTCCTGCAATTATTAACCGATATTTAAAAATACTGGCCTGAGGCCGGGCACAGTGGCTCATGCCAGTAATCCCAGCACTCCGGGAGGCTAGGGTGGCAGGATCACTTGAGGTGAGCCTCGTCAACATGGTGAAACCCTGTCTCTACTAAAAATACAAAAATTAGCCAGGCGTGGTGACAGGCGCCTGTAATCCCAGCTGAGGCAGGAGAACTGCTTGAGCCCGAGAGGTAGAGGCTGCAGTGAGCCGAGGTTGCACCACTGCACTGCAGCCTGGATGACAGAGCAAGACTCCATCTCAAAATAAATAAAAAATAAAAATAAAATAAAACTACTGGCCGGAAATCAGAAGAACGTTTTGGTTAGGATAGCAGCCTCTGTCTTACACCACATTCATACTTTCATATTCAAAGTTCTCTTAGCTGCAAAAGTGTTTTGTCCTTTCAATACAATGCTTTTTACCACCTATGGTTACTCTGTGGAGATCTGCCTCAAACAGTGGAAGATACTTGCATTTAAAATAGTCAAGTGAGTCTTTCCACTTAAAAACAATGGTTTTAAGAAACAAATGACCAGGGTTTTCAAAAGTTTCATTGTTACACGAATTGTATTATTCATTCAACTATGGGAGATGGTATAAACATAGTGGCTTTGGGGTGAGTCTGGTTTTGAATTACAGCACTATACACTGTGTGAACTACTTAATCTCAATGATTCAGTTATCTCACCTGTAAGGCAGAGACCTCTAAGATTGTTGAGAAAAAATACACGTAAGCACTTAGGAGTAAGCACTTAATTAAATGTTTATTTCTATTATCACAATAACACCAGACACCATGCTAGAAGCTGGAAGCACAATATTCTGGTACTTCATAATCTAGCTGTAGAGACAAGGCTATCATTCCTTCCATTACAATACACTTTACAAGAATTGCAGGGCACGGTGGCTCACTCCTGTAATCCCAACACTTTGGGAGGCTGAGGTGGGAGGATCACTTCTTGAGTCCAGGAGTTTGAGACCACCCCAGTGAACATGAGATCCTGCCTCTACAAAAAAATTTAAAAGTTAACCAGGTGTGGTGGCACACCCCTATAGTCCCAGCTACTTGGAAGGCTGAGACAGGAGGATCATATGAGTCCAGGAGTTTGAGGCTGCAGTGATCTGTAATTGAATTATACCACTGTACTCTAGGACAGGGTGACAGTGAGGCTGTCTCAAAAAGAGTAACACTGCCTAATCACGTCCTTCACTTTTCAGTAACTTTAACCCCCTCTATGTATGCAGAGATGAAGGCCATAAACACATGCAGTTACTTAAGAGTGAACCAATCACTTAAGATGTAAAATTTTAAAGCTGTACTAAAAACTTAAATTTTTTTAGGAAAGGTGTTGATAAATGCTACTAAAAGTAGTAATCTATCTTTTGTAGGTAGTAACTTTGCACCTGGGTAATATGCTGAACTAAGCAGTTCCCTGGGAATTAAAATGGCAGTTAAGCACTTCTTTCCCCAAAGCTGAACACTGAATTAACCATAAAACAACTTTAAAGCTATTTGCTAGAACCCACAAGTAACAGGAGGGATGGGTAAACAGCAGTCAGGCTGCTTACTGGCCTAATGATAGACCAAAAGAACCAAACAAGTGGCAAGTGTTTCTGGTGAGATGCTGACCATAAGAGTTGAGAAAGGTGGCTGGGCATGGTGGCTCACGCCTGTAATCCCAACACTTTGGGAGGCTGAGGTGGGCGGATCACGAGGTCAGGAGATCGAGGCCATCCTGGCTAACACGGTGAAACCCCGTCTCTACTACAAAAAGAAAAAATTAGCCAGCTGTGGTGGTGGGCGCCTGTAGTCCCAGCTACTCGGGAGACTGAGGCAGGAGAACAGCGTGAACCCGGGAGGCGGAGCTTGCAGTGAGCTGAGATAGTGCCAATGCACTCCAGCCTGGGGCAACAGAGTGAGACTCCGTCTCAAAAAAAAAAAAGAGTTGAGAAAGGCATAAATGGCCTACTTCTAATAAATCGTCCTATGACATAAGCTAATTAAGATTTAAAAACCCAAAACCAAGCAAGACTGGATTAAAGATTAAATTTAAAGGGGCTAACACTGTAGCTCAAAAAAAGCTAACTATAAAAGAACATTTTCTGCCAGGTGCGGTGGTTCATGCCTATAATCCCAGCACTTTGGGAGGCTGAGGCGGGTGGATCACCTGAGGTTAGGAGTTCGAGACCAGCCTGGCCAACACGGTAAAACCTCGTCTCTACCAAAAATACAAAAAATTAGCCAGGCGTGGTGCCACACGCCTGGAATCCCAGGTACTCAGGAGGCTGAGGCAGGAGAATCACTTGAACCCAGGAGGCAGAGGTTGCAGTGAGTTGAGATTGCGCCACTGCACTCCAGCCTGGGCAACAAGAGTGAAACTCTGTCTTAAAAAGAAAAAAAAAAAAGGAACATATTCTCAGCCTCAATGGGGTTCACTAGAAAGGACGTGATTCCACAATCAGGAATCAAAGTTATGGCGAGTATACTAGAAACTGTCAGGATAATGGAAAGAACAGGACATGAATGGCTCCAAGAGACAAGACCAATTAAATTTAGCAAGAGGGAAGATTTCTGTACAGTATGAGAAAACTTATGAGTGGTCCAGTACTGGAACCTGCTCAGTGAATTCCCTCTTTTCACATAAAGGTAAAACAGGAAACTAAAGAGGGTAACTTAGGTATTTTGTAGAGGGGATTCATAAAGAAGATGTCATCTGTTTCTTTTAAAAAAATTTTAATTGACAAAATAGTTGTAAATATTTTGGGGGTGCATGTGATATTGATACATGCATACAATATATAATGATCAAATCAGAGTAACTGGGATATCCATCACCTCAAACATTGATTTTTTTTTTTTTTTTTTTTTTGAGACAGAGTCTTGCTCTGGCACCCAGGCTGGGGTGCAGTGGCGCAATGTCGGCTCACTGCAACCTCCTCCTCCTGAGTTCAAGCGTTTCTCCTGCCTCGGCCTCCTGAGTAGCTGGGATTACAGGCATGTGCCACCATACCCAGCTAACTTTTGTATCTTTAGTACCAATGGGGTTTCGCCATGTTGGCCAGGCTGGTCTCGAACTTCTGACTTCAGGTGATCCACCCGCCTCAGCCTCCCAAAGTGCTGGGAATACAGGCATAAAGTCACTGCACCTGGCCTCAAACATTGATCTTCTATTTGTGTTAGGAGCACTGCAATTCTTCTAGCTACTTTGGTAGAATAAATAAATGTTAACTATAATTTCCCTACTGTACTATTGAATACTAGAACTTATTTCTACTATCTAACTGGATTTTTGTACACGTGGTCTTTTTCAATTCTAAGGGAAGACAGAGTTCACAGAATTAATTTAATGGTAACATAAAAGAGGCAATTAAGTATGTTGCTTTGTCAAACTGACCAAAGAATAACAAATCCAAGTTTTCCAGATTTGGAAGCCAGAAGATAAAACCCAATGTAGGAAAAATAGAAAAAAATGAATAAAAGAACAAAAGAAAAAGGAAGCAGCACGTTATCAGAAAGCAGCAGTTACAACAAAGCAGAAAAAAACATGGAGGTGCACCAAGTAGAGAATGGAAGGGAGGAAAGGGCTAATAGCTACTTTCAAAATATGCAATAACTTCAGAGAATATCCTGCTCAACACAGAAATAAACCTCCTAAATTTCGTTCACCTACAATAGTACAATGAAAGCAATCATGACTGAAATAAAGTCTGAAGTAAAAGGGGGAGGGAGTGGGCACACCATAATATAAGGAAGTATACACTAAGTGTCACAATTTCAACTGTATTTAGAACGAAGTCTCGCTCTGTTGCCCAGGCTGGAGTTCAGTGGTGTGATCTTGGCTCACTGCAACCTCAGCCTCCCCGGTTCAAGTGATTCTTCTGCCTCAGTCTCCCGAGTAGCTGGGACTGCAGGCACATGCCACCACACTCAGCTAATTTTTGTATTTTTAGTAGAGACAGGGTTTCACTGCATTGGCCAGGCTAGTCTTGAACTCCTGACCTCATGATCCACCTGCCTCAGCCTCCCAAAGTGCTGGGATTACAGGTGTGAGCCACTGCGCCCGGCCAACTCCAACTGTAAAACAAGGGCTAGGTTGACTGAAGGTTCAACTTGTAAAATTTTTCAATTATCACAGTACATTAAGTTTTTAAACCAAATCTAAATGGTTTTCAGGTCAAACAAAATTCAAGCACATCCTACACTCAAGCTAAATCAAGGCTAAATGTTAATCTGTTGAATCTTCCTGAAATATAATCTCATTTAGAAATCCACAGTATTTCCTCAGTTTACTTCAAAATGTGGATGGTTTTACTTTTTTCCCTCCCATTAATTTTTTTAATTTTTATTTAGAGATGAGGTCTTGCTCTGTCACATAGGCTGGAATGCAGTGGCCCCATCATAGCTTGCCCTGCTCCCATTAACTTTTAAATATGTTTTTTCATGACAGCCACTGTCTTTTAAAGATATCATGGTCAACATTTTAGAAAATACCCAAGATTAATTTGCTGAATTAGAGTTAATGCATTTATACAGCATTCACCCTAATAATATTAAGTGGGATAAGAAATCATTTACTCAGCAGCAAAATGCCACAAGAAGCCGGTATCTAATACTCTTTGGTAAACAGCTCCTAATCCTGAGTTAAATATGTGATATGAGCTCTGAAGAGAGGACACTAATCCTTAACCTAACCAACAGGTAAATTACATGAAATTTGAGATTTTAGAGATAAAAGAGATTTTTCTCTCTACTGCACCGTAGTATAATTAACCTCTTAGATTGTGAAAACACTTCCAAGAGATGTGGTTCAAATAACATTTTTCCTCCCAAGCCAGTTTCCAACAGATGCCTTAATCCAAAGATAGTCTACATTTACAATGATGTTTTGTCTTTAAAATTAAGTCTATTAAAATTAAGGAACCACATAAATTGACAGGTCATCTGTTTCTGATCCCTTCTTGGCATAAACTCAACCTGATCCCACTAATATGAATTTTATAAACACTCACTCCTGCCTGTAGTCAAATATTCCTAATGAAAAGTTAATGAACTGAGAATCTATCTCTAGTGATATGCCTTTCTCCCTGGTCTTTCAGTATGATTACCCCTAAACCACCAAAACAACTGCTGCCTGAGCTGGTGGCAAGACTTTAACCTTTTGGGCATTCAACACTTGTTAGAAAAGCTTGATGTAATGCAAATCGTATAAACTCTAAAACCAGGCAGACTTGAAATTCCACCCTAACCCATTAATTTTGAGAATTTACACAATAGCTAATCTTTATTTTCTCATCTATATGAAAATCCACATCAAAAGGCTGTTATGAGGTCTACATGAACATATAAACAGGAAGGCACCATTCACAGCTCCCAACCGAGAGTAGGCATTCTACTCACTGGTTGCTCAGTTATGTGAAAATAAAGTATGGAGATTCTGACATTCAAAAATCTGCTTTAGTGCTCTTGTACTCTTAAGTACATCATTTTGGCTTTGGTAATCTAAAATTTGTATAACTAGGAAAAATGGTGAAGTAGGATGCAAAAAAGTTTTCATTCAAAAACACAGGATTAAGACATATCAAAGAACAAAAGAAAAAAAGAACATTTCCTTTAGTATTTATTTTCTCTTTTTAAACAACAGACTTGTTAGGAACACAAACTATGGAGACAGACTGCTTACTGCCTAAATTCAAACTCTGTCACCTTGACAAAACTCTGAAATCTTCCTGGGTCTCAGATTCTCATCTGTAAAAGGCGAATATTAGTAGTAGACATAATGCACAAGGTTGTTGTAAGGATTAAATGAATTAACATATAATAAGCATTTAGCAGAGCCTGGCAAATAGTAAGCAACAAAGAAGTGCTGCCATCCTTTTGGAAGGTAAAAGTCTAGTGTCAACCACATTAGACTGCAAGTACTGTTTGTACTGCAGTAACTGATCTTAACGCACCCACTCACCCACCCAAAAACCACCTTAGCTCTGAACTCCCTCTTATGTGAAATAATTTCCTAATATTTAAGTAATATTACCTTATTTCTCCCAACCATGGTACATATATACTACCTCTATAAATAGGTACATCTTCTAGGAAAAAACCCTAAACGGTAACAATACTTCAAATTTATGGCTTAAAAGTTTGTCTCAAGACACTTTTACAGTCATAAAAAAGTAGAAAACTAAGATCATGGTGGTAATAATTATTTTCCAAAGTTCTCATTTTTGCTCCAAACCTTCAATTTTATCTGTCAAAAATATCATTTTCCCTTAAAGTGAGAGGCTCAATTCATTTAAGATATTTGTCGAATACCTAAGTCTGAATACCCACAGCTTATCATCTGCCTGCAGTTCTTTGAAGAAAAAAGTGTTCCATAAAAAAAGAAAAGCAGCTAGTTTATCTCACAATTCAAATAACTGCAAGTGTTTTTCTTAGAGACAACCACTGGACTTCCCATTTTGCCTCACTGAAAGACGTCTATTTAAGGGCTATTAATAATGTTTCAGATTCAAGGACATTAAAAAAAAGTCTTTTTTCTTTTTAAAAGAAACAGTGAGTGCATAATGGTAAAGAAATACAATAATCACTAGTACAGTATAGTATCACTGCCTTGATTAGCGATAAGGAACCAGTAAGTTTGAGCAACCCTTGGGTTTGCACCAGTGCTAAATGTCAACAAAGTGATAAGAATCAGTATTAACAGTATTTGCCATGAAAATAGTTGTGACCTGGCTCGGCGCAGTGGCTCACGCCTGTAACTCCAGCACTTTGGGAGGCCGAGGTGGGTGGATCACGAGGTCAGGAGCTCAAGACCAGCCTGGCCAAGATGGTGAAAGCCCGTCTCTACTAAAAATACAAAAATTAGCTGGGCATGGTGGTGTGCGCCTGTAATCCCAGCTACTTGGCAGGCTTGAGGCAGGAGACTCACTTGAACCCTGGAGGCGGAGGTTGCAGTGAACTGAGATCATGCCAAAGCACTCCAGCCTGGGCAACAAAGCTAGACTCTTGTCTGAAACAAACAAAAAATTAGCCTAGTGTAGTGTACACTTGCACTCCCAGCTACTCCAAAGGCTGAGATGGGAGGATCACTTGAGCACAGGATGTCATGGCTGCAGTGAGTGCACCACTGCACTCCAGCATGGGGGACAGAGGGAGACCCTATCTTTTTTTTTTTTTTTAAAGGGGGGTCTGGCTAAGTTGCTACATACCCAAATAATAGAATACTATACAGACATTAAGAGTGAGGAGGTACAGGCTGGCTGTGGTGGCTCACGCCTGTAATCCCACACTTTAGGAGGCCAAGGTGGGTGGATCACCTGAGGTCAGGAGTTCGAGACCAGCCTGGCTAACATGGCGAAACTCCGTCTCTACTAAAAATACAAAAATTAGCTGGGTGTGGTGGCAGGCGCCTGTAATCCCAGCTACTCAGGAGACTGAGACAGAAGAATCACTTGAACCCAGGAGGCAGAGGTTGTGCCATCTGCACTCCAACCTGGGCGATAGGGCGAGACTGTCTCCAAAAAAACAAAAGAGTAAGGAGGTACCTGTCAATATGAAGCATAAGATACACATCAAAGTGTGTGTGGGGGTACAATTTACAAAACTAAGTATATGATCCTTATTCTTCAAGGACAGAATTGTTTACTTTGCACATAAATTCCCAGGATACACAAAGGACTAACAGAGATTACCTCCAAGAAGGCAGGATGAGGTTACAGCAGCTTTATTTTTTCCCTCTACATGCTATGCTCTTAACACCTAAATTCTTAGGAGCAAGTACAATTTAAAATAAAGATTACCAGCCTGGGTGACACCCCGTCTCTACTGGAAAAAAAAAAAAAAAATTGGATGTGGTGGCACACGACTGTAATCCCAGCTACTCGGGAGGCTGAGCCAGGAGAATTGCTTGAATGAACCCGGGAGGCAGAGGTTGCAGTGAGCCGAGATTGTGCCACTGCACTCCAATGAGTTAGACTCCATCTCAAATAAAACAAACAATTATGGTTTTGCACCTTTAACTTTTCACACACATATATATTCTTAATCTACTCATAGGCTCTATTAAAGGCACGTTCTACACATTTTAAGCACTCAAAAATATTAAACTCCCTGACTGAATAATATATGCATAACTGTAATAGCTTCATTTAAATAAAACATTTTAAAACTATCTTGGAGGATATTTTAATAGCTCAACATCCTAAAAACTATTTTTCAGAAAGTCTTCATCATCAAGAGTGTATTACCTTACCAAATTCCTAAATAGTTAAGACAAAACCCGATACAAATTGAGGTTGACACTACATTCAATAATGAATATTCTGCTGTAAGAGACAAAACAATGTTCTACTTCTCTGAAAACCTAAGAGATTGCTCATTTAAAATACGTGAGTGCTGAACTAAACACATATATTCAGAAACAGCAGCAAAGGGGCAGGCTAAGCACCTCCTAATATGGATAAGCTCCAGGTTTCTATGTAATGAACAAAGAAGAACCTAAGAAAAATCCTGCAGAGAGAACTGGAAGAGAGTGTGAGGTTGCAAGGCAGAGTAAACTTGTTAAGAAGTCAAGGGTCCTAGATTATGGTACTAATTCTGCTAACTAAGAGGCAAGACAGGCATTTCAAATACAAAACTATGAGCAGCCTCCTCCTCACCTGAATCTTCTTGTGTTTCACTACAGCATTATTTTCAAAATCTCCCTTCCAATGCCAGGAAATCTCCTCTAACATAATGAATTTCCCACCCCACCATTATCCCTTACATTTCTTTAAATTCAAGATCACTTTTTTTCTTAAAAAGTAATCAGAGAATTTATAAACTAAGGGTCCTTAGACCAAACCCCAAAATTATGAACAAGAACTCAATCATTAAGTATTTGTACATTCACCTCAGCCCTGAAGAATAGCCAACCTGCCACTATACACTCAAACCACTGTGCTATGTGCTGAGATTTGGGCTTGCCAACTAGAACACAAGAAGCCAACTAATGAAAATAAATTCGAAAAAAAATTACAAGTTACAGAGCTGGGATCCTATTTTCCCCTTTGAAGAAGCAACCTATTCAGTATAAACAGAGGCAGCTTATTTAAAAAGCACTTTGGCAAAATAATTTAGTTTGTAACCTTTGATAAAGTAATCATAATCTTAAGGCATATACCTTAAAAAAGATTCAATGGGTATTTTGCACCATGGGGTGTGTTTTCAGAAGTCCTAACAGCATAATGCACTATCTAAATATAATTGGTTAAGTAATAGGACGACACCACGTGCCTCTTAATATAATGCACTGAGGAGCACACCATATCACTTCCAGGAGTTCTCACCAAAAACTCGCAACCTAAATTTAATCATGAAGAATCACCAGACAGGCCGGGCACGGTGGCTCACTCCTTGGGAGGCTAAGGCGGCCAAATCACTTGAGGTCAGGAGTTTGAGATCAGCCTGGCCAACATGGTGAAACCCCACCTCTACTAAAAATACAAAAATTAGCCAGGCATGGTGGCGGGTGCCTGTAATTCCAGCTACTGGGGAGGCTGAGGCAGGTGAATCGCTTGAACCTGGGAGGCAGAGGTTGCAAAGTGAGCCAGGATAGCTCGCCACTGAAGTCCAGCCTGGGGGACAGAGTGAGACTCCATCTCAAAACAAACAAACAAACAAAAAGGATCACCAGACAAATCGAAACTGAGAGACATTCTACAAAATAACCAGCCAGTACTCTTGAAAAAAGTTCCAAAATCATTAGAGGCAAAGACTAAAACAAGACTGATCCACATTAAAGGAGAGTAAGGAGACATGTAAGCAAAATGCAAAGTGTAATTCTGGATGGAATTCTGGAGCAGAAATAGGAAATTACAGTAAAACAATTTGCTAAATTTAATTAAGATTACAGGTTACATAATAGTGTATCATTTACTTTAATCATTTTCCTGATTTTAATAATTATACTGTAGTTATTAACATGTGGACAATCTGGCAAAATATATGAAAAACTCTTCATATTTTTCCAACCTCTTTCTAAATCTGAAATTATTTCAAAATGAAAAGTTAATACATTTTAAGGAAGTCCCTTTTAATTGTCTTTATTTCTGAAAGATACCCTTTTTCATACCCTTTTTATGCTTTTTTTCAAATTTCCTTATGTGGCTGATACTACTTTTGTATTTAACACAGAAATGTTACAAAAACAATGATACATTTGTAAAGAAAAATATGTGGCGTGGAGAGAAAGTTCTCATCTTGTCTTAAAACAGTATTTCACCAACTGGTCCTAATATTAAATTTAATTCGCACAAAGATAATTAGACATCAAGTGTCATTAGCAAATAGCAAATCCCCCCAGAATATCAAAGCAAAACAATCAACCTCTAATGAGACATTTATGAATTGAAATTTGCGAATACAGCTGGGCTAACTTTGACATGACCTCACCAAATATGTGAGTGGGAGAAAGATCAAGCCTCCATAACCCATTCTTCTGTTTTAGATTGTAGTCATGGCTCTCTTCCAAAACAACAAACGAAGAGGGAGACATTAGGACACAGACATGCCTGCTTTCATACAAAGCATACACACACCAGAAGTTAAAAGGTTGAGGTAGCAAGTAACTGAGGCACAAGAGCCCTCAAAAGTGATTCTCAATTAAGTACAGCACCCTAAATATAGTCTGAAACAAAAATCGGCCGGGTGCAGTGACTCATGCCGGTAATCCCAGCACTTTGGGAGGCCGAGGCAGGCGGATGACCTGAGGTCAGGAGTTCGACCTCCTGACCAACATGGAGAAACCCCATCTCTACTAAAAATACAGAATTAGCTGGGCGTGGTGGCGCATGCCTGTAATCCCAGCTATCCAGGAAGCTGAGGCGGGAGAATCACTTGAACCCGGGAGGCAGAGGTTGCAGTGAGCCAAGATCATGCCATTGTACTCCAGCCTGGGCAACAAGAGTCAAACTCCATCTCAAACAACAAAAAAACCCCGCTGTTTTCAATGAAATTAAAGCCATTTATTTTGTTATTCTGACAACTCCTCATCCCCCGCTACAAACCCAGTATCTTGATAGCAGATTAAATGTCATGTTTCAATCTACAATAAGGTGATACTACATTAAGGGACTACAAATATTAATGCTTACTGTATGACCTCATGTAAATAGCTGAACCCCTGAGCTGCAGTGTCTTGATCTGTTAAAATAAAAAGGCTAGATCAGATGTCCCTTCAACCCTAAAATTCAACGACTCAATGAAATTTCTGTATACTTAAACATATTTCGACAAATCTATAAATTATGTAAAACTCCCAGTTTATATTATTCAATTTAAAAACTCACAAAAATACCCCACAAATGTCATTTTAATAACATCCTCATTAATAGGAGATTTAATTCCAACTCTTCAGCATAGTGTAGTTCAAATTTCTGGTCTTGTACAATTCTCTTATGCAGAGATAACTTTCCTATAATTTTTATTCTGTAGAGACACTGGGCCTTGTATAAATCCTAGATCTCTTAAAATTTTAAAAAGAAATCATGCAAGAAGCCCATAATCTGTCTCACATTAGGGGCCCATAGATTTGGAAATTAATCTCTTACTCCCCCTTGTGGCCGGAGTGGCTTCCATTCTTTGATTTGCAATTTCCTCACTTGCTTTCAACCAACCAATTAGAAAAGTGCTCCACCAGAAATGCTAATGATTAGGAGGTGTCAAGAACTAATTTATTAAGTCTTTTAGACATTTTGACTTTAAATTATTACCTTTCTATGCAATGTGGCCTAACAGAATAAGATTTTAAGCTGTGAACATATGTTCTATAAATAAGGTCATCTATAAGCAGGCTTGTGCCTAATCACTTAACGCATTTTCCATTAATAGATGGCAAATCTGCACTTTTAATCAACAAGAAATCTGGCAAAGCAAAAGTATATTATCCCTGATGTTCAAGAACTGTTAAAGCCAGCCTAAAACTTTATTATTAAATATAATTCCTGTTAAAAGAGTAGCTGCTCCCTGATATTTACCCCAAAACAAAAGATACCTACACTAAACAATGCTGATAGAAAGCCCGGTCTGTTCTGTTCTAAAACTTTTTTTTTTTAATCAACTGGGTGAAAGGGCTAGCAGGAAGTGAGAATAAAAACTGCCAAATTAAATCAGGTTCAGAGAATTGTCTCCCTCCGAATCATGAATGCTAGCAAAATAATCCTAGAAGGAATCAGTGTTTTAAGAACATCTAAGGCTGGGCATGGTGGCTCACACCTGTAATCAATCCCACTTTGAGAGGCCGAGGCGGGTGGATCATCTGAGGTCAGGAGTTCAAGACCAGCCTTACCAACATGGAGAAACCCCGTCTCTACTAAAATACAAAAATCAGCTGGGCGTGGTGGTGCATGCCTGCAATCCCAGCTACTCAGGAGGCCGAGGGAGGAGAATCGCTTGAACCCAGGAGACGGAGGATGTGGTGAGCCAAGATCACGCCACTGCACTCCAGCCTGGGCAACAAGAGTGAAACTCCATCTCAAAAAAAAATAAAAATAAAAAAAGGAACATCTGAAAACAAATTTTGAAATGTTGTTCCTAAAGATTAAAAGTGAAATACTAGGCCAGGTGCAGTGGCTCATGCCTGTAATCTCAGCACTTTGGGAGGCTGAGGCAGGCGGATCACGAGGTTAGGAGATCGAGACCAACCTGGCTAACCCAGTGAAACCCCGTCTCTACTAAAAAATACAAAAAAACTACTTGGGTGTGGTGGCGGCCACCTGTAGTCCCAGCTACTAGGGAGGCTGAGACAGGAGAATGGTGTGAACGTGGGAGGCGGAGCTTGCAGTGAGCCGAGATCGCGCCACTGCACTCCAGCCTGGGGGACAGAGCGAGACTCCGTCTCAAAAAAAAAAAAAAAAAGTGAAACACTAACAAGTATCAAAAAGAACTTATATGAAAAAGAACTTAATGAGTAGTTAAGTATAAACTTAAAAATTATTGACACTCACTGAAGGCGTTCCTCTTCTCCCCTCCCCCAGGATCTAGGCCTGTGCTGAAGTTTCTCACAAACCAAGGCCCAATTTACCAGTATTTCCCTCACGATGCTTTTTATTGTTGGTGGTGGTGGTGGTACTTAAAACGCCTCATTTTTCATAGGCCTTTTTAGCTTGTACGTGGCACGCTATGTATTATGGATAAACTACATAGGGGGACTATATTTTATCAGCCCCTTTTTAAAAAAGGCTAAAGACCAGCTTTTCTATGTTCAATGAATTTGCAGTACTTTTCCCTCTTTGACTTGTATTATTTGTGCATGTCTATTTCCCTCTCCAGACTGAAGAGCAGGGGCTTTTACATTTATTTTTGTAATAGCACAGGGCTTATAAAATAGCAAGTTGTCAAATATTACATAAAAAATTTCAGCTTTCTAAAGTTCTCTTAAATTTAATCCAAAATTTATAAATCAAACCACAATAAAGTGATATCACAGAGGTACAAAAGGTAAAGCAGTATACGTATTTGCTATTTAACACCACCACAGGGGTGTGTTAATTGAACAATTTCCCCAAAACATCCTAGAGGTAGATAGTATTATTCCCATTTTGAAGATGTGGAAACAGAGTCACAGACAAATGCGGTAAAACTTGCCCCAAATCACACAATGAATCAAAAATTCAAAAAGTCTGCATAGCTCATGCTAAGTTTTATCACCTCTCTTAAAGTAAGGTAGTATACACTTTAGTTAATTTTTAGAAATGTTACACAGGGATATGCTTAAAGTTTTATCTCTGCTCCAATTAAAGAAAAAGAGCCTGATGCTAGTCCTCCATTAGATGGCAACAATCAAAGGGCAACTGGGAAGGAAAAGTCGTTACTCTTACAAAAAGCAGATTGCTTGAGTTGTCTTATTTCCAAACATCTTCCAAACACAATGCTAAAGGACTCATCAAATTGTTGAACTGAGAACTTGCCTGTTCTAGGCAAGAACTACAGCTTGCCTATATAATACTACCTTCAACTGTCAATTCCACAGAATCACATTTTAAGTAGGTATTTTGCATAATATTTTCATCAAGTGTCTCTTGGTTGAATGTGGTCCAAGTATGTCATTCTAAACTGGATAATGTTTATTACGTTTAAGGAGCAAAAAAATTATAAGCTGAGTGTTCATAAGTCTTGGATCAACAAATAGGTCTTTCTCAGAAAAGCGTTTGTAATTAATCACTTAGATGAGAAACAGTCCGCATACCAGTGGGTTCCTTGGTATAACGCTAATTTTTAAAAACTCTAGATCCCAAAAATTGTTTGCAAGTTAGAAATTAACTGCCACTAAAAAACATTTCTAGGCCGGGTATGGTGGCTCACGACTATAATCCCAGCACTTTGGGAGGCTGGGGTGGGTGGATCACCTGAGGTCAGGAGTTCAAGGCCAGCCCGGCCAACATGGCGAAACCCCGTCTCTACTAAAAATACAAAAATTAGCCAGGCATGGTGGTGGGTGCCTGTAGTCCCAGCTACCTGGGAGGCTGAGGAGGGAGAATCGCTTGAACCCGGAAGGTGGAGGCTGCAGTGAGGCGAGATTGTGCCACTGCACTCCAGCCTGGATGACAAGGTGAGACTGCTGTCTCAGAAAAAAACAAAACAAAAAACGACAAAAAAAAAAAAAAATCTCTAACCTCCCAACTCATTAAACGATTCAAATAAAATACTAATACAACAAAAATTGGGCAGTCCCTGCAAATTTAATGCAATAATCCTTCTTAGATTTTAAAATTCAACACATGCATACAGGCCAACCCATTAAGCAAATCTTATGTTGGTCCGCTTAACTTTATAGATTAATACTTGGCTGAAACTATCCTTATATTCTTTTACCTGTTGTTACCACTGTAAGCACATTTTTATTTGGGGGAGAAAGGAAGGCTCACAACAAATCCTGTCAAAAGAAATCCACAAGAGCTTACATGCTGAAACTTTTTAATAACCTATCCAATGTAAACAAAAGGGCAGGTGTCACACAAAATGATCTTACTGATATCAAGTCAGCTATATTCATCCACATGGCTTTGGTGCCTGAATGGCAATAGAATAAAAAACTAGTGAAATCTGCCAATATGTAAAACTCTATTCTACACTACACTACTACTTCTATCACATTATACCTTACCAGAAAACAAAACTAAATCAATGACAACTGCTATTGCACAGTAACTTTCACATATACAAGCTTTTCATAATTAAAGGGAATTACTGACTAGAGAACAAGTGAATGATCTGTTACATAGAAATACACATAATAAAAAAGAGAGAACTGCTGATATGGTGGCCAAGCACACCGTTCTTCCCACACCAAAATTTACATTTGTGCCATCTAAATATCAAAGCATATACTCCTTCAGTGTACTTTACAAATACACAAATGTTTTCAAGGAGAAAAGAACAGAGCCAATCTTCTGATGCTGAAAGACAGACAATCAAGATTAAAATAAGTCCTAAATCGAGTAATGAAGCAGAAACCCTCAGGCCATAAAGATGGTAATTAGCAACAGTTTGTATCAGGGATAGTCAGACGACCAAACTAAAGCTAAAAGCCTCTTGCAGGGAATTCTGGCAAGGATCAAGCAAATAGATGGAATGAAATCAGCATTTTAGAAAGATTAGAATAAGAAATACATGCAACATAGAACTGAAAGGAAAAATAAGAGTAACAAGTCCAAGTGAATGACCACAAGCAGCAGTAAAAAGATGTTTATAATTTAGCTTTTGTCCGTTAAAAGCACATCAAGTTTATCCTTACAGTATCATTTTCCTATTTGGCAATGTGCACTTTTCTGAGTATAATCCTGGGAACTATACAATTCAGCGTGAATGTAAAGGATAGGGAACCAATGATATGGGAAACATCAACAGCTTGTAATCTGAAAATTAAGTCAAAGTTGAGTCCAACATGTCGTGTGATTAAGTCTAGAAAACATGCTAAAATTGGGTAGTTATAAAAGAACAGGCAGTTTCAAAAGGAAAAGGAACGCTGGCTTTGAGTATATTGAAACTGACAGCAGTTCTAAGTCCCCTAAAACCTTGAGCGGTGTTTATTCTCTATGTGGAACTGTCAAGAGTAAAGCAAAAGCTATGGGAACTAGGATGAAATCACAACAGGGAACCAGGAATTCTACAAAAAATTCTAAGAAACTTATTAGAATTTCAATAAACTATATGCTAACTTTTAAAACTTGATATCAGAACACCTGTCATTCTGACTTAAAAATTCTCACACACACACACACTTCAACATAAATATGCCAAGAGTAACTTACTTTGGAATCAAAAATTTGAGAAATTAATCCAAAGGTCCAATGACATTTAATTCAGTATTATAAAGGCAAAGCTAGTTTCCCTTCCCATCAAACAGCAAAGGCCTCTACACCTTTCCATTCCCTTTCCTTTATTTTCATCATTTCCACTTCATATACCTCAGACTTTTTGTATTTGTACAAAATATGTCATTGGGTGTGGCACTTTACATTAAAAAAAACTGAACTTTATTACCAAAGACACTGTCCAGGCCGGGCGCGGTGGCTCATGCCTGTAATCCCAGCACTTTGGGAGGCCGAGGCAGGTGGATCACGAGGTCAGGAGACCAAGACCATCTTGGCTAACACGGTGAAACCCCATCTCTACTAAAAATACAATACAATTAGCTGGGTGTGGTGGCGGGCACCTGTAGTCCCAGCTACTCGGGAGGCTGAGGCAGGAGAATGGCATGAGCCCGGGAGGCAGAGCTTGCAGTGAGCCGAGATCGTTCCATTGCACTCCAGCCTAGGTGACAGAGCAAGACTCTGTCTCAAAAAAGAAAAAAAGAAAAAAAAGACACTGTCCAATTTTTTCCTTCCTGAGACCACAGAACTGGAATTATTTATACTTTGAAACATACCAAAACCATGAAGACATGTAAATATACAGTATATCTTAATAAAATAAAATAGTAATAGATATAACCCTACAGAGTTCTTTGGAGAAGCCCTTATTCCAATGAGCTGTCTAGTGATTTTCATCTTAAAAACTAACTCTACATAGCAGTTTTTAAAGCCCAAGGCACGTAATAATATATTCAGACTAAAACGGACCCAAAGCTGCTTGCTTTCTTATTTCTGTTTAATAGTAGTTCTGTGGGCTGGAGATAAAAATCAGTGACCCATAACCACAACTTAAAATTGCCCTGAGCAAATAAAAACGTAGAGCAGCAATAAAATAGAACTCAGTCAAATTAACAGAATCACTATTAAGATTACTCAACTGCAGTTGCCAACTGTTATAAATGTTAGACACACAATTTTACACTGCTTCCTCTCGGAGACCTCCTATCAAGTCATTCTCTGCCTACAGCAGTGGATTTTAAATTTTAAAATGAAACCTTTAAAATTTGATGGTTGGCATGGACCTTCTGCCCCAGAAAAATACACAATTTTAAAGGCTTCTTCAATCTTCGAAATTCCATTCGTGGACTGTAAGTTAAGAGACCCCTGCACTATTATAGGCAGGCTCCCACTTTTAAATAGAACTGAAAAGCTAAGATAAACAGGACACAGAAGGTAGTCAAGGTGCTTTACCTGACTCTCATTCCCCACAACCCTGTGGGATGAGTATTATTCCTATTTAATTGAGCTTAGTTTTCTCAGAGGGACTGAGTGATTTCCTCAGGCCATGCATCTATTAAATGGTAAAACTAGTTTGACTCAGTATCTTGAGCTCCATTATTCACCTCGACATACTTCTTTGAGTTTGAAAGAGGCTTCCTAGACTGTATTTCCTTGGTATTCATTTCATCATGTGCAAGATAAAAACTACCCAATTTTTGGCTGCCATCTTTCAGGTTTAAAGAGATACTAGTGTTGAGTCCCTCCCCAACTACCAAGAGAGCTTTTGTCTAAGCATCTGGCAGGAAAGGCAGATTGCATTAGTTCACATATTGCAGTTTCAAATTAACACATGGAAGAGAAGAACCCCAAGTTCTTTTACATAATGAAAAGTCCACATTGTGAAGAGCACGCCAGTGACCACTTCCCACCATAATGCTCTATTTACTCTTGTAATATGCAACATGGTCCAAGCTCTTTGCTTATTAAATGGTTAAACAATAGATAAATACATATAACCAGAATGGGTTACTAAAGAGCTCTTCAGAAAAACTCAGAACTTTGGAGATTAGCTGCTTTTGGTAGGAAGAAAGTTTATTTTCATAGCTATTATAAAATAGGTGCTCAATATAAAAAATCTGGTTATCACTAATGCCACAAGCCAATACTATTATTTCTGCAAAGGGACACCTGCTTATTTTTCTCAAATTAAAAAATATATATATCAAAGCCCAGAAAAGGCTGGAGTAATAAAAAATTATAATTGATTTTTTTATCATGTAAGATCTTAAAAATATAATTTAAAATATTTTTACTAATCATTAAGTAATAATGATTCAAGAACATTTTCTAGTAGAAATATCAGTTCTGCTACATTTTATTCTTCCATTTCACAGAAAGGGCAGAAGGAATTTTATGCAATATGTTTCCAGAGTCGATGTGACCTATTTGAAAAAGATGGTAGGAAAAAGAAGCCTATTATCGGTAAATATCAAATTTTCCCAAGCAGAAAAAGAAAAAGCTAGGGAAATTTTGCAGTGCTGCTGACCTAATTCTATGCTCTCAAAAGAAGGCTTTCTGCTTGTTTAACAAATATTTGAGCATCTACTACACGTTGAGTATGCAAAGATCACTAAGTCTTACTCTTGAAAAGACCAAGGCTGGAAGCTAAAGCTTGTTTAGAATTCTCTTCAAAGCCATTTGTATAGTAAAGAAATTAAACTCTCATTTACCCAAACTTTCAAAGTGTAAATACCATTGAAACTTTTTGGGAAGCCAGTGCTATTCTGGAGGGTAACGATGTGGGTAGGGACCAGAATGAACTTCCTTAATAATCATAACAAGAAGAAGCTATTTATATTAAGAGATTATCTTGTTATCCTCATCTACTGGTTCTATGCAAACAAATTTTCTTGATAAGGACTAAAGGGAAGCATAGTCAAAACTGCTACAAGTTGGGCTGGACGTGGTGGCTCACTCCTGTAATCCCAGCACTTTGGGAGGCCAAGGCGAGTGGATCACCTGAGGTCAGGAGTTAGACCTGACCTGGTCACCAGCCTGGCCGACAAGGTGAAACCCCATCTTTACTAAAACTACAAAAATTAGCTGGGCGTGGTGGTGCACGCCCAGTAATCCCAGCTACTTGGGAGGTCAAGGCAGAAGAATTGCTTGAACACGGGAGGTGGAAGTTGCAGTGAGCTGAGATGGTGCCATTGCACTCCAGCCTGGGTGACAAGAGCAAAACTCAGTCTCAAAACAAACAAACAAACAAACACACACACAAAAAACAAACCTGCTACAAGTCTTTTCCTTGGAAAAGACTCACAATGACAGGAACTTTTATACTTTGTATATGGAAAACATGCACATACCTACCTGGTATTGCAAATAAGCGTGTTAGTAAAAGGCAAATGTTACATTCCTTTTTATTCCTAAAATTGACTTTTGTCTTAAGGGAAATGTTAATGTGTAACACACCCTTTGAAGCCAAAATAAAAACTTTTCGATCAGGTGTAATAATTGGGAAAAACACTCCAGACTGAACAAAACTGAATTACACATACACAGATATTAGTTAGTAAGGTGAGCAAAAAAAAAAAAAAAAAAAAAAAAAAAACCCAATACTTTTTTTTATAGAAAAAAATCACATTTTCAAAATTTAAATATTTGGCCGGGCACGGTGGCTCAAGCCTGTGATCCCAGCACTTTGGGAGGCTGAGGCGGGCGGATCACGAGGTCAGCAGATCGAGACCACCCTGGCTAACATGGTGAAACCCCATCTCTACTAAAAATACAAAAAATTAGCTGGGCGTAGTGGCGGGCGCCTGTAGTCCCAGCTACTCAGGAGGCTGAGGCAGGAGAATGGCGTGAACCCGGGAGGCGGAGCTTGCAGTCAGCCAAAATCGCGCCACTGCACTCCAGCCTGGGCAACAGAGCGAGACTCCGTCTCAAAAAAAAACAAAAAACAAAAAACAAAAAACGAAATTTAAATATTCTTATTACCTTAGCAAAATCACAAAATAGACATTTGTCACTTGGCCTCAATAAAAGCAAGATATTCCTTTTTTTCAACTTAGATACAAATAATAGCTATCATTCTAAAGGTTTCAATAAGCAAAGAACAAAAAAATGCCCCAAGACAGATGCCTCATTGAGTTCGTGACTGTGAACCCAAATAAGCATGTTTAAAAAATCACTATTCTTTAAAAAGACAGTGTCAAGTATCATTTGAGAAAATTACAGTTTAGGAACTGATGCTATTCCATTAGTAAATACAAATGTAAAGAAATGATAGTATCATCACAACTTTAACAAAAACCCCAAACCCACAACCACATCAGACATTATCCTATTGCTCATTATAGCACTTCTTCCATAAACAAGGTTCATATATTAAGTAACAAACCTGGATTTCCATACTGAGTCCCAGATTCAGTAATCTGTCCAGAAAAATCGAGATGCTGCCCCTCTTTGTATATCAGAGCCCTTCCATACTGGTTAAGTGTAACCATTTAGTAAAACCACTTTAAATATTATTCCAAAAACTGTCAGCTTGGTTGGATTCTCTACTAGTTTATCCTCAAATTTAAACTATTCTTGATCAAAAAGCCCTACTTTATATAACAGATTAAAATTAACCAAAATGTAGTTTAATTCTTTTAAGCGCAGTGCTTCAACACAGTAAGTACTGAATACTTAAAATACTCGATTCAAACTGGAAAATCAAGCTTGAGTTGTTCATAACCTTTCATCATGGTTGTGAGTGTTCAAAATTTACCTTCAAGAATTCAATGCAGGAAGAGGTTTCATAGTTGTGACGCCAGAGTTTTCTGCATGGTTGACTCATTATATTAACATTATAGCAGCTAATCCTGAGAAGAGTACTATTTCTACAATGAGTATCCTATTACATCTCTCTTACCTAAAGTATGTAAAATTCCTTTATCCACAGATGTACATTTAAGATAACCAGCTATAGAGCTACTACAAATATTCTAACCATAAGTAAAACAGTAACACAATTAATCTTTTCAATTAATATAAAATACAATACTAAAGTGTTATTTTTAACAAAACTGAACTGTTTCATAATCATTGTTGCAATTATTTTACATACACGTATCTATAATTGTCTTAACATCTTTTTAGTCATGACACCATGAAGACTTTTAAATTTGGAACACACAATGTTTAGAAGGAAAAGAAAAACCAAACAAAAAGTTAAGAGTAATGTAACTGATACTCATAGGGACCCTAGAGTATAATGAAGCCAGACTGAATTGATTCTCACCAGTACATCATTGCAGATATCTCTTAGCTCCGTCTCAATTTTCTCTCTGTATTCTCGAGCCATCTGCTGTTTTTTCTCAGCACCTTCCGTCTTTTGTTCAATACTTGAGACGACCCTCCAAGATGACCTACGGGCTCCTACAACATTTTTATAAGCAACTGAGAGAAGATTCCTCTCCTCATTGGATAATTCAGCTCCTTGCTCAGTTACAGACTTCATGCAGGCTGCCATGTCATCATATCGCTCAGCCTGCTCGGCCAGTTTGGCCTTCTGAACCAGCTCATTTTTATCCATGACTGGATGTTCTGCAGGGGGGAAAAAAGGAGTATTTAAAATTTTTCCCATCAAAATAAACAGACTCAAAATTATACCTGTGGTAAATGAGTTTTTTAAACCTTAAACCTAACTGCCTGTGAAAGACTGTTCACATGAGGAATTAAAATGCAGCCTCACAAAAGGATAGTCAGAAAAGGGAAAAAAATTTAGCATACTCAGCATCAGAGGTAAACTTACAGCCACTAACACATCAGTGTAGCAAAACTAAAATTTGTTCAGAAGACCCAAATTTCACATAAGGTCAAAATTACTTCCAAAAGCTGCCTCAAAAACTACCCCTTTACCTGACCAAAATCTCAACTCATTTCCAATACCACTAAGTGATCCAAAATTAAGCAGCTTTTCTTCCTTTAGTAAAAGCATTGTTTACAGAGAACATCTGGATTTCTATCATATTTCCAGAATCATAATTCATATCAGTTTAATGTAACTCACGTCTTTTTACTTTCATAATACTCTTGTCAAGAGTGATTACATTTTGGCCTCTACCCCAAACCTACTAGATCTCTGCAACAATTGCCAGCCAATAATAGCATAACAATTTGGGGGGGAATGACCAACTGTTTGTTTTCAGATATTTTGAGTATAAATCCACCACAAAGGATCAATATCTGACCCTAATGTCTCAACTCTTTATCTTGTTATATGTCCACATGCTTTAAAAATATCCGCAAGTCATGACACTTCAACTCTTACTGTGAGTACTAGAATATATCACATTGGAAGTACTTAATTTACAAGTGTTTCCAATGTCATCGCTCTAGTTGAAATGCAGAAGTGCTGCATTTTGCTTCTAGCCGTCATAATGTAATTGGATGTTACCACTCAAGCTGTCCTTTACCATGACTACCCATCTAATTCTCTTTCCCTCGCATTTTAGTTTCCTGGACCTTTTCAATTTACCTCAGCTACATTTTTCTGGAAAGATACCCTTTTGCAAGTTGCCAAACAGCACAAAGATACTAATCCACACAGTGACACCACAGAATAAATGACTT
Source organism: Gorilla gorilla gorilla (assembly GCF_029281585.2). Classification (NCBI taxonomy): domain Eukaryota; kingdom Metazoa; phylum Chordata; class Mammalia; order Primates; family Hominidae; genus Gorilla; species Gorilla gorilla. Next base: position 106,783,752 of record NC_073231.2, read on the forward strand.
CAGAGGAAAATACACACCCTGAATGAAGTGCACTTTTACATTAGAAGGTGAACAGAAGAGTCCACCTTGGCAGCTGACTCCCGAATATTAATCATCTTTTACCTTCCCAGGGAAATCCCACAATATTTTTTTAACCAAATGAGAGAACAGGTCGCCACATTTTAAACAAATAATTAGCCACTTTGGATGCAAGGTACTGGCTCAATACGTAAACTATTTAACCTTTATGACGACATTATTTTCGTCAGGTCTCTAAATTACTAATTTTTCCCTTAGGATCTCAGAAACGCTCTCTGGTTATTTCTGCTTCTAACGACAAATGATTTAAGCCAGTACAAAGGATTCTCTCCCCAATCACTTCGGTACAAGAGGAAGTGGATAAGGTTTCTCACACAGTAACGAGTGCTCCAAGGCCTCGCCTCTACACTGCGGGCAGGACTCACCGCACCCATTTAACCCTTACCTGACTTGAGACGTCGGGTACTGTGAAACGAAAACGGGCAGACCCGGACTTTAAAGTGCAAATTCTCCGGTCCGCGTATCGCAACCACCCCCCTCCAGGCTCCGCCCAAGTCGGAGCCACGGCTCAAGTCCCCGACTCTCCTCCTTTGTCATGGCGGATCTGTGTCAGGGAGCCCAACCTACTGCAGAGTGTTAATTCCTCCCCCCGACCGGAGCCAGAGGGAGGAGCAGCCCGCGCCCCCGCCCAAGCCGTGGAGGGGGGAGGTGGGGAGCGAAGCCGCCCGACCCCGGGGCAGAGACGCCACAGCAGCCCGCAGAAGCGGAACCACCACCAGTCCCGCCGCGGACACACCCCGCTCTCCCACCCAGCGCCTTCCCCGCCACCGATCAGCGCCGGTGCCCGTGTACAGCCTCTCTAAGGGACCGACAGCTGCAGGTGGGGGAGGGGACGAGAGCCACACCCAGCCGAGCGGGCCACCAGCGGCTATGCTCAGGCTCACCCGCCCCCAAAGCAGGATATGCGTCCCCAAACCGAGCGCAGGGACCCTCCAGTTCTAGTCCATCACGCACGGGAGCCGACTACGGGCTCCCCATCCTGTTCTCTACCCCGACCTGGACTTGCAGCCCCCGTCCACACCTCCCCCGCCCGCTCACAAGGAACAAAAAAAGTCAGACCCATCCCCCACCCCCACCAGGAAAATTCAAGTCCTTCCTCCCACCGCGGAGCCCAGGAAATTCAACTCTAGGTCCCAGGCGAGCCCCACCCCAAAACCTCACCCCGCAGTGGACTCCCCTCCCGCCGGCGCGCGGCCTCGCCCCAGTCTACCTGGCGGGCGCCGCCGCGCCAGGCCTGGGCTCCGGCCCGCTCTCGACCAGGCCTTTCCCTCGCGCCTGGGTCCCCGAGGCCCCCGGCCCCTCCCCGCCGCGCCACCGCCTCCCGGGGTGGGGGAGGGCCGGGTCCCGCCGCCGCAGCGCCCAGCGCGGAGGCTGCGCGAAGGGGAGGGAAAGGAGGGGGCGGCCGAGGGAGAGGGGAGGGGGCGGCCTCACCTGCGCCACTGCGATGCCCGCCGCCGCCGCCGCCGAGTCATTATCTCGGGCGGAAGCGAGAAGGGCGGCGAGGGAGGGGGTGGAAGCCCGCAGAGACAAGGGTGGGGATGGATCGCGGCCGGCGGCGCCCCGGCCATGCCTCGTCCACCTTTGGGAGCCGGCGACAGGGAGATCCCCAGGGATCTCGCGTGTGGGCGCCCTACCCACCCCCGGGGGCAGGACGGGGGAGCGAGCACCGATCGGCGCCGGGGCGTCGATGCGGAAGCAAGGAGCCGGAGGCGGCCGCTAGCCGCCCGCCCGAGCCCAGCGGAAGAGGAGCCGCCGCCCGTGTCCGCTGAGGAGACTCCGCCTCAGCCCGGCGCCGCCACCGCGGGGCGAGTGGGGATGAGGGGACGGAGCGAGGACGGCTCCCACGCATTCGGAAGGCTGGCCTGGGATAGGAAGCGAGGCGCGGCGGCGGCCGGGTTCCTCACCTGTGTCCGGAGTGGGTGGTGGCGGCGGACGGACAGGGGCTCAGCAGTCTCTGGGCGGCGGCGGCAGCAGCGGCGAGGCTGAGACTCTGTCCCTGGATCTCGCTGCTCACAGGCTACAGCCGCTCCGCAGACACGGGGTTTCCTCCAATCACCAGCCCCGGCAGCAGGGGCACCACACGCACGATGACGTCAAACGCTGCTATGGCAACCGTTGATTGGTGCCCACAGCGATCGGGGCCCCGCGCAACCGCCGCTCCCCGGCGCTCGTCCTGCCCGCCCGCGCTGGAAGGCGAGCGGAGGCGCGCGCGTCCTCGCCCGCAGCCGCCACTCCTCCCACCCCGCTCGGCTTCCAGCTCCTCTACGCTTGTCCCGAGTGCACCTAGGGCAGGAGGCTGCTTTTTTCCTTTTCCTCCCCAACGCAAATCCCCCACTCCTCGCCTTCCCTTTGGGTCCCCAACGCCCTCTCTCTCCCTCTCCCCTGCAGCCTCTGCCGGCCCACTCTTCCTCTCAGCCTGCGGGAAGGCGTTCTCTCCCTACCCCCACCTTAGCTTTCGCTCAGCCGGTCTGCGCTTGCCCCAGTCACTCCCTCTGGAAGGGGCTCCCGTTCAGCAACATCCGGGACCTTTCACATCCCCCCACCCCTCCCCGAGGCCCGGCCCGCCCCGCCCTCCGTGCTTCGCGGTAGTAACTGCCCCAGGGCCGTCCCCGGGCAGGATGACAACGGTGGCTCGGCGGCTCCGGCATTGTGATCAGGACTTGCGGGGTGGGGGCCCCGGGGCGGGGGCAGGGCGCGGTCGCACGGCAAGGGAGGGTTGTGTGTGGTGCGCTCCCCCCCGCCCCGCCCGCCGCTCCCCTTCCCCGGCTGGGCCGACCTGGGCGCGCGGCCCCTCCCGGCCTCCCTCCCGCCGCCGCGGCTTTACCTGCTGGCTCGGGGGAAGCGGTCCTAGACCTTTTATGGCTCGGAAACGGGAGTGAGGCGTCCAGCCCCTGAGTGTGGCTGAGTGATGGGGAGGCGTTCCAATCGAGAGCGCGGGATCTGCGCTCGGTGACTGCGCGAGAGGACAATGGGTGGGCGCCGAGGTGGGAGCGAGGTGGGCCGGGCCGGGCGGAGCCGGCAGGAGGTGAGGCCTGGAAGGAGGCGCGGCCGCTTTAGGGAAGCCAGAGTTCCGAGGGGAAAGGACAGCCTTCTCCGGCGGAGGGCTGGAGCTGGTCCTGGCAGCCTTGACCCGGAGACAGGCAGTCAGGCGTGACCGCAGGGACCCGTTTCTCGTAGGCTAGGTTTTCCTACCCAAATAAAGCTTTCACGTGAAGACCTCATACTGCACATGACGATCGTTACCTTTTTATCTCCTAGAAGCAAGGTTTGAGGGACGTCGTAGTCCCCAGGGTTCCAGCTGGCGGTGGGAGTGGGCCACAGGCCGGGTGATGAGCCGGGACGGGAGCCCGGAAGAAGGGGAAGGAGAAGGGCGGAAATTGCAGGTGCCTGAACCGGTAGGGCCTCCGCCCAGTTGACTTCAGGAAGTTCAGAGAGAAACATTCACAGTGTGAATGATCTCTGCCCCTTCCCTCTTTAAATGTGTTCGGGCTAAGAAAAGATTAGTGCTTGGATGACCTGCAAAACCACTTGCAACAGTCATGGAGAGTGTACGGTTAGCAATGAGAGAGCTTGGAACTCTTCATTTTACTCTTGTGTAAACTCCCCATTGATTCTTCCAACGTACCTTTATTGAGCTGACCAGAGCCTCCGTTTAGCCTCATGTTCTCTACAGAATTTAGTTTCTCAGTAGTAGACACGAAATGATTGAGTCCTCGCTCTTCCAGTACATTGTCTTTCCTACATAATACAGTGGACCACAAGGCTGCTCTACAAATTACTTTTTGCCTGACATGACAGCTGGCATTTAGATAGTACAGACCAGAAAGAGGGTTTCCAGTGACCAGTTGTATTTTAGTGGGTTTTTTTTGTTGTTGCTTTTCACAAGTTGCCAAATCACAGACTCATGGTAGGTTAAATGGATAAACAAATTGTAGTTTTATTTCTGAGATGTTAGGGTCAACTAGCTTTGACTCCCAAGTAAATTCTTTCAGGGCGTGACTCACTTAAAATGAGTAATATTTCAAAAGCTATTTTTTTTACAGTTTTTTCCAGTTTTGTAGTAGGCACCAGAAATTTGACAAAGGATACTAAGTTAAACGTTTTTTAAAAATGGAAATTGATGTTTCTTTAATGTCTCAAATATATGTCTATGTAGAGTATATGCCTTTTGTTTTAGAGGAAGTTAAGGGGTTTTTCTGTATAAATGTGGATTTACTTCAGGAAACAGCTAAGTTAGGCTTTTGCCTCATGCTTTAATAGCAAGGCATTTTTTAGTGCAACAATAGGCACTGTTAGGTTTTACATACTCAAGTCAATGTGTCTGCACAATAAAGATATAATGAAGCTGCAAGAAAGGAACGGGATGTTATGAAAGCCCTGAGGAAAAGATCTTTTAAGAAATAAGGAATAACCTGTGGCATACAGAGCAGAATAAATAGAACCTATGAACCCTGGGAACGTTGCTGGAGACTTTCACTAATACCCTGACCTGTATTTTCTTCAATGCGCAACTCTTATCTCACTCAAGTTGGTTAACCTCTATGTGCTTTGATAGCCACGGCAATAAAATACTGGCAACAAAAACACTTAACTCATCAGGTGATGCTGAGGATTAAACGAATATACACATACATATATTTCTTAGAGTAACCTAGCTATTATTCATTTGTAAATGGATATATCTGATTGATATCTCTAGTGTTCAAAGGATCGTAAAGATAAAATGAAACTATTTTCTTTTTGATTTTTAGGAAACTTCAGTAGCAGAAAGAAACCATATTTTTAAAGTATCTTTTAGAAGTCGAAATGCCTATTTGTGTTTCTTAGTGCTGAGACATGAGTGATGAGGGTGAATATTGATTCATTCCTCTATAGGGGACTGCAATGATCTCTTCAGAGCTATACATCAATATATAATGCTATACATTAAAATGAGAAAAAGCCCAGGCACAGTGGTTCACTCTCGTTATCTCAGCACTTTGGGAGGCAGGCAGATAGCTTGAGTCCACGGGTTCAAGACCAGCCTGGGCAACATGGCAAGACCCCTTCTCTACAAAAAATACAAAAAGTAGCTGGACATGGTGGCATGTGCCTGCGGTCCCAGCTACTGGGGAGGCTGAGGTGGGAAGATCATTTGAGCCCGGAAGGTAGAGGCTGCAGTTAGCTGTGATTGTGTCACTACACTACAGCCTGGGCAACAAAGCGAGACCCTGTCTCAAAAATGAAACACTAAAATGGGGAAAGAGTTTAAGTGAATTAGCACGAGTCCATCCCTCCAATTGGGAAAACATCTCCAAGGATGGACTCTATTGATGATGTGGCAGTTATATGATATTTTAAGTGTAATCACAATTCTGTCAGGCTATAATTTCACTTCACTGTGTTTTATTTGGAGAAATCCAACATATTGCAGAAGGTTTTGCAGCAGAACAGGGACTAAATCTTGGTTTGTCATTCAGAACTGTGTGACCTTAGGTTTCTGAATTGGACATACTAATTTCTAATCCCATTATAATGGTTGTTGCAATGATTTCATGAGAAAGTAAGGAAAGGGCTACCTACATGTAGTACACCAGATCATGTATATCTGTTGTTGAAATAATCTGCAGTTAGTAGCAGAGACAAGCTAGCTATTCACCAAACCCATTTTTCTCCTCTTGCTGCCCCAGTTGGACTCCATTGCCCATTCTCCTTTGCAATTACATGTGGCCATGTTACTGAGTGCTGGCTAATGGGGTATGACCGCAGGCATGTGCTCCACTTGCAGGCCTGGCCCATAAAAATCTCCCTGTTTGAATGTTCATTCCATTCCTGTTTTTCCGGCTGAGTGGAGAGGATTCCCAGGCCTTAGAGGCAGTGAGGTCATAAAATGAAGACAGCCTGGGTCCCTGGAAGCCTATGAAAGCCTGCCCCAATCATTTTGGAGTTTACTGAGGGATAACTTCTATTTTTAGGCCGCTGCAATTGAGAGTTTATCTGTTAAAACAGCTAGCACTATCATGTCTGTGAAAGTAATTGGCAAATCTAAAAGATGGGAAAGATTTTTTTTTAAATGAAAGAAAAGGGGAGGAAAAATGAGAGTAAGGAAAGGGAAACTGATCTTTTGATAAAAGGCAGTTGAAAGAAATACAGGCCAAGTGCAATGGCTCACGCTTGTAATTCCAGGTCTGTGGGAGGGTGAGGTGGATGGATCACTTGAGCCCAGGAGTTGGAGATCAGCCTGGGCAACATGGTGAAACCCTGTCAATACAAAAAATACACAAAATTAGCCGGGTGTATGTGCCTGTAAATCCAGCTACTTGGGGGGCTGACGCAGGAGGATTGATCACTTGAGCCTCGGAGGTCGAGGCTGTGGTGAGCTGTGATTGCACCACTGCACTCCAGCCTGGGTGACAGACTGACACCATCTCAAAAAGAAAAAATAAAGAAAAATATAAGTATTCTCAACTATTCTGTTGACTTCTAGAATTGTGTCCAGCATTGGTGGGTTCTTGGTCTCACTGACTTAAAGAATGAAGCCACCGACTCTCCCGGTGAGTGTTACAGTTCTTAAAGGCGGCACATCTGGAGTTGTTCATTCTGATGTTCGGAGTTTCCTCCTTTTGGTGGGTTCCTGGCCTCGCTAGCTTCAGGAGTGAAGCTGCAGACCTTCGCAGTGTTACAGCTCATAACTGCTGCGTGGACCGAAGGAGTGAGCAGTAGCAAGATTTATTGCAAAAACCAAAAGAGCAAACCTTCCACAGCGTCAAAGAGGACCCAAGGGGATTTCCACTGCGGTCTTAGGCAGCCTACTTTTATTCTCTTATCTGGCCCCACCCACATTCTGCTGATTGGTCCATTTTACAGAGAGCCGATTGGTCTGTTTTACAGAGAGCTGATTGGTCTGTTTTGACAATGTGCTGATTGGTGCGTTTACAATCCCTGAGCTAGACACAAAGGTTCTCCACCTCCCCACTAGATTAGCTAGATACAGAGTGTCCACTGGTGCATTCCCAAACCCTGAGCTAGACACAGAGTGCTGATTGGTGTGTATACAAACCTTGAGCTAGATACAGAGTGCCGATTGGTGTATTTACAATCCCTTAGCTAGACATAAAGATTCTCCAAGTCCCCACCAGACTCAGGAGCGCAGCTGGCTTCACCCAGTAGATCCTGCACGGATACACCTGCACTCCTCAGTCCTTGGGCGGTTGATGGGACTGGGCGCCGTGGAGCAGGGAGTGGCACTCAGTGGGGCGGGGGAGGCTCAGGCATGGCGGGCTGCAGGTGCCAAGCCCTGCCCTGCCGGGAGGCAGCTAAAACCCAGCAAGAAATCGAGCACAGCAGCTGCTGGCCCAGGTGCTAAGCCCCTCACTGCCCCGGGGCTTGCACGCCAGCTGGCTGCTCCAAGTGCGGGCCCACCGAGCCCACTCCCACCCGGAACTTGCGGTGGCCCACAAGCGCGTGTGCAGCCCCAGTTCCCACCTGCGCCTCTCCCTCCACACCTCCCCTCAAGCTGAGGGAGCCGACTCCGGCCTCGGCCAGCCCAGGAAGGGGCTCCCACAGTGCAGCGGCGGGCTGAAGGGCTCCTCAAGCGCAGCCAGAGTGGGCGCCAAGGCCAGGGAGGCACCAAGAGGGAGCGAGGGCTGTGAGGGCTGCCAGCACACTGTCACCTCTCAGAATGACCTTAGAAAAGTAATATTTCCTCACTTAATTCTAAATACATTTAATAGTCTCACTACTTTACTTTTTACTTTATTTGATACCATCTTCTACTACGTTAGCCTTGTTTTTCTTAAAAAAAAAAAAGTGTTTTAAACCCATACCTATTAACTCGATTCCTACATTGCAGACTCTAGCCCTGTGTTCTATGGTACTTTGGTGACAGACTGGGTTTTTTTGAATCCTGCTTTTAAAAAACAAGAAAGCCATGCTGTGGGAGGATCGCTTGAGCCCAGGAGTTCTGGGCTATTGTGTGCTATGCCCACTGGGTGTCTGCACTACGTTTAGCATCAACATGACGACCTCCTAGGAGCGGAGGGACTCCAGGTTGCCTAAGGAGGAGTGAACTTGTGCAGGTTAGAAATGGGACAGATCCAAACTTCTGTGCTAATTCTTAGTGGGATCGCGCCTATGTATAGCCACACTGCACTCCAGCCTGGGCAACATAGTGAGAGCCTGTCTCTTTTTTTTTTTTTTTTTCAGAACGGAGTCTCGCTGTGTCGCCCAGGCTGGAGTGCAGTGGCGCGATCTCAGCTCACTGCAACCTCCACCTCCCGGGTTCACGCCATTCTCCTGCCTCAGCCGCCCGAGTAGCTGGGACTACAGGTGCCCGCCACCACGCCCGGCTAATTTTTTGTATTTTTAATAGAGACGGGGTTTCACCGTGTTAGCCAGGATGGTCTCAATCTCCTGACCTCGTGATCCGCCTGCCTCGGCCTCCCAAAGTGCTGGAATTACAGGCGTGAGGCACCGTACCTGGCCAAGACCCTGTCTCTTTGGAAAAAAAAAAGAAAAAGAAAAGGAAAGAAGGAAAGCCATGCTGACTGTGAGGTCTCATTTCATACATGTTATGAAGCACTTAATGTGGACTCACTGGTCAGAGATCATGCTAGTCGCTGGTGATAAAGTTGGATAAGTCATGGACCTTCCCTAAAGGAGCTCACAGTCTAGGGGCAGGGACACACTAAATACAGTTACAGTGCAGCACAGTGAGGTAAGGGCTAATGGAGGTAAGCAAATTATGCTTTAAGAAATCTGAGCTATGAGTACCAACTATCCATGGAGAGTTTAAGGTTCCCTACAAAAACTCATTCATGTTACAAATTACTGATGTGGTTATCACCAGAGTCAATTTTGTTTTCTTCACTGCATGTTAAATTTTGCAGTTAAATTTTTAGTTTCCTTACATCCTTACCATATAGGTCACTCTGATAGATACCGTATGTCCTCACACCTTGTTAAGATCACAAACAGACATTTTCTAAAGTTTTCTTATTTTCCTGTAATCATTTTCAGATACCCGCTTTTCCTTAGACTCTTCAGATGGTGTCCTATTTCCTTGTACTCCAGAATTTTTGGTAGCTGTTATGTTGTGGTGGTGATTGTTTTTCTGTTATATGTCAATGAGGGAGATTTCCAGTCTCCAAGCTGGCCAACCAACAGATAAAATTTCCTCTGCTTCTCTTTACTGTTCTCTTGAAAACCGATCTAAAGTTGTAGGAGGGTGCAAGTACATACTTTCTTGCCCCAATTCTGGAATCCAGCTGACATTTACATTTATCGCCTGTTGAGCGGACGCCATGACAAGATCTTCCCCTGACCCAATTGTCCAGTTGTCTGCAGTGAGGGGAATTTATGTTGTCAAGAATCAGAGGCTATCTATGGTTCTTTAATCAGCTGTGATTATAAATGGAAAAACTACACACTTGAACACTGTCAGCTGTCAGTGTGTTTCCGCATGCTCCCTTATCAGCAGCTCTTTATTCTAGGAGACTATCCATCACAGTTTTTTCCTTTTCTTTCTTTCTGTTTTTGAGACAGTCTCACTCTATCATCCAGGCTGGAGTACAGCGGCACTATCACAGCTCACTGTAGTCTTGATCTCCTGGGCTCAAGTGATACTCCCGTCTCAGTCTCCTGAGTAGCTGGGACTACAGGGTAACATTACCATGCCTGGCTAATTTTTAATTGTTCTGTAGAGATGGAGGTCTTGCTATGTTACCCACGCTGGTCTCAAACTCCTGGGCTCAAGTGATCCTCCCGCCTCAGCCTCTCAAAGTGCTGGGATTACAGGCATGAGCCACTGTGCCCAGCCCACCACAGTTTTTAACCAGCCACCTGCCAGGCCTTTGTATTTCTGTTGTGCCTTCTCTGGGATTTGTAAATTCTGATTGAATAATAATTTGAAGGATTAAATTCTTTCCTATCAACTTTGCTTTTCTTTTTCAGAGGATAAAGTATCCATGGTAGAGTTTCTGAGTTTGGCCTCCTCTACACTGTAGTCAGTGGAAATTCCACCCAGACTCTTGCAAATGGTTGACTCTTGTTTTTCAAAAACTCATGATATTTTAATGGGAAGATGGGAAAGGGAAAGGTTATAGCAAGAACCTTAGCTTGACACCGTTTTAACATCTTAACCCTTAAGTCTTCAGTCAATTATATTTTGTACTGTATTATATTTTTACATTTTGTAAGCAAAGGTAAATAATTTGATGTTAAGCATTAGGAATAGCTTTTGGAAGTTACTGTTGAGATCAGTGGTACAGAAATAAAGGTGCTGTTTTTTTTGTTTTTTTGTTTGTTTGTTTTTTTGAGACAGAGTCTTGCTCTGTTGCCCAGGCTGGAGTACCGTGGTGCGATCTTGGCTCACTGCAACCTCTGCCTCCTGGGTTCAACCAATTCTCCTGCCTCCGCCTCCCAAGTAGCTGGGATGACAGGTGTGCGCCATGACACACAGCAAATTTTTGTATTTTTAGTAGAGATGGGGTTTCGGCATTTTGGCCAGGCTGGTCTCGAACCCCTGACCTCAGGTGATCCGCCCATCTCAGCCTCCCAAAGTGCTGGGATTACAGGCGTGAGCCACCATGCCGGTGGTGCTGGTGTATGTACTTACCAGAAATTCTGTTTCAATTCAGAAATCACTTCTGTAGAGGTACTCATACATTTTAAGAAAAATAAGAAAAGGTACAGGTATTACGTGTCTGTTCAACCAGTGAAGCTTGCCACCACGTGACAACTCCTTGAGGCGGGTAGCGGCCGGGGGAGCTCACAGTTTCAAAAGTGTGCTTATTTACAATTCAAAAATGATCAGTTTACAATTCAAAAGGGCATCACCACATGAAAAGGTCAGAAGAATTTGTCCCTTTCTAGCCTGTATTTCAGTCCTGAATACTCAAGAATAAGCACAGTGAACACTGGAATTCATTAAAGGTTTAAAATACAGTAAGGATGCATATATATATCAGTAGAAAAAAATTTTTACCCACCCTCCAACCCCCAGCAAAACAGGTATCTGGAAAAGGAATAAAGGCAATGTGAATTTCTGGCAGTTTTCCTGGGGCCTGATACACATTTTTTCCTGGACCTAAGAGCAGAATTTCTGTATTTTAGCTTCCTTGGTCCTTATTTGGGACAATTGCCTTCAACTTAAAACTATTTTTAGTTTGGTTTTTTGGTTGTTGTTGTTGTTTTTGTTTTTTTTTTTAATCATATGGGGTCTTGCTATGTTACCCAGACTGGTCTGGAACTACTGGGCTCAAGTGATCCTCCTCTCTCGGCCTCCCATAGTGCTGGGATTACAGGCATGAGCCACCTTGCCTGGCCTAAAACTATTTTTTAGGAGGACTCACCACACTTTCTTAGCCATGAAATCCTCAGGAATCCCTGAAATATTTCAATATTCCAGTGACTGATAAGAAACACAATCCAAACTCACTCTATAAGAAATGAGATGGTTATTCTGGGTAAATCAGATCCATGTTTTTGACATGATTAATTTTCACACAGTTAATGCCTCACTTATTTGTTAAACATGGATTTTTCAGTCAGGCTAATACATTTGGTAGGCTTCAGGCTAGGACAATTAAAAACTGAGTAAAAACCGTAGGACCATCCTAATTGATAACTAACAGAAGAACAGGATACATGTGCTGAACTTTCTCTAAATGAAGCACTATTTGTCAAAAGCTCTAAGCAATCTACAAGATGAGATCACCTTTCTTTTGTGACTTTCCTGTCACAGCAGTAGCACCTAGCAATAGCTTATGCATGCAAGCAGCATAAATAAGTGAAAATATATAAGGTAGGCAGCATCTGTAGACATGAGAGAGCAGGGATTGGAGACAGTATGAATGTCAAGCTTTAGAAAGAACAGTTAACCCCGAGCTGCTGACAAAGAAGGTTTGATTGTTTTATTACAGTTATTTGAGAGTCAGAGGTCAGGGAGAAGTGGCTGCTGGACTTGACCTGAGAATAAAGGGAATACCAAATCCAGGGAAAGCACCTAATAATACCTACTGGAAAGAGACAGAATAGAGAGCACATTTCCTGATGAGGTCTTGGTTATGACATTCTACTGTTCTTTGCTGGAACATCTCATGGGCCTTTCTAGAAGAATCAATAAATGCGGGGGATGCAAGAATGTCAGTAAAATGTTTGATGACACCTTGGAATATTATGTCTTTTAAAAAACAACACTATCATTGGATTTGGGTTCTGGAAAAACCACATGCATTCTTTCATTCACATGGTTGTTGAATAGATGTTTATTGAATAGCTGTTTAAATGCCAGAAATTACAGGTATTGAGTTTGAAAAGATGAAAGCCAAAAAAAAAAAAAAAGACACTTCTGGGCTACCTTAGAGTTACATTTGGGGTGAAGGGACAAGTATACAGTATCCATGGGGATTGGTTCAGAACTCCTCTGTGATACCAAAATCCATGGATGCTCAAGTCCCCTATGTAAAATGGTGTAGTATTTGTATATAATCTATGCATATGTTCCCATATACTTTAAATCGTCTCCATATTATTGATAGTAATGAATACAATGTAAATACTATGTGAATAGTTGTTATACTGTATTGTTTAGGGAATAATGACAAGAAAGAAGTCTGTCCATATTCAGTACAGATGCAATTTTGTTTCTGAACATTTTTGATTCTTGGTTGGTTGAATCCATGGATGCAGAACTGGTGGATATGGAGGGCCAACTATATTAGCCACCTCCTTATAGGTAATTGGTGAAGACTGGTTGAATGGAAGAATAATGAATAAGCAAATGGATTTTTTTAAGATGAAGATAGCATTTTGGAGGTTATTAATAATGCTACATATGATAATAACATGAATAAATGAAATTCACTGATAAACACATTCTAAATATTTAAACCCAGAAATTTCCAAGTATTTAAACCCAAGAAGTATTTATTTCTCTAATTTTTTAAGACCATTTAAGTGCAGTAGTGAGAAGGGAGAAAGAGTAGAACAAGGAAGTTTGATCTGTAACTGTGAAAAATCAATTGAGATAACTCACTAACTTCAGACCAGCCAAGGAAATGTTTCTTATTAAGAAAAACTGAGTAAATTTTATTTTCCTTTTTTTTCTTTTTTTGAGACAGGGTCTCACTTTGTTGCCCAGGCTGGAGTGCAGTAGCGCGATCACTGCTCACTGCAACCTCGACCTCCTGAGCTCAGGTGATCCTCCCACCTCAGCCACCCGGGTAGCTGGGACTGTATGCGTTGCCAGTAAATTTTCTTTATGTTCATTTCTCTACCAAAGACCCTGGATAGATTTGCTTAGGAATGAAATAAGATAGGGTGTAAAAGGAGACTTGCATAATCCAATCATTTTATAGTGAAAATAAATGAGACATGATTTTCTTTTGAAGTATTTACGTGATTCAGGGCACAGACGCAAGACATACATTTTAAAAGGGCTATTAAAATTCAAATATTGACCAGGCATGGTGGTTCACACCTGTAAACCCAACAATTTGGAGGGTGTGGTAGGAAGACTGCTTGAGCTCAGGAGTTCACGACCAGCCTGGACAACATAGGGAGACCTCATCTCTACTAAAAATTAAAAAAAAAAAAAAAAAAAAATGAGCCAAGCATGGTGGCACATGCCTGTAGTCCTAGCTACTTGGTAGGCTGAATTGGGAGGATTGCTTGAGCTCAGGAGATCAAGGCTGCAGTGAGCTATGATCTCACCACTGTACTCCAGCCTGGGTGACAGAGTGAGAACCTGTCTCAAAAACAAAACAAAACAAACAAAATAAAATGCAAATATCACTTTCAAGTGTATTTTTTTTCTTTTTTTTTTTTGAGACATAGTTTCGCCCTTGTTGCCCGGGCTGGAGTGCAATGGCATGATCTGGGCTCACAGCAACCTCTGCCTCCCAGGTTTAAGCAATTCTCCTGCCTCAGACTCCCGAGTAGCTAGGATTACAGGCATGCACCACCACGCCCGGCTAATTTTGTACTTTTAGTGGAGGCGGGGTTTCTCCATGTTGGTCAGGCTGGTCTCAAACTCCTGACCTCAGGTGATCTGCCAGCCTCAGCCTCCCAAAGTGCTGGGATTACAGGCATGAGCCACCGCACCTGGCCTCAAGTGTTTTCTGAAAAATATCCAAATAACCAAAAGTTTATATAAACAATAAAACCTAGTGTTAATCTCAAAATTTCATCTCTTGCTGCACAGATCATTTTTATAGAAGTTTAAAATTACAGATAAATAATAAGGGTTTTTTTTTCTTTCTCTTCTTTTTTCACACTATGAAGTATCTGTAGCATGGAGTATTTTTTTATTTCTCTTAATAATGAAATTTTTTTTCCCTCCACAGCATCCTTGTCTTAATAATTTGGCACCTAGTAGTTTCTTGCAAAAATAGTGTTTATGTTTATTACATGAATGATGAATCAATTAGTGAGCATTTGATTATTTTAGACTTTTATAGAAAAGTCATATTTCTCATTCAGAGTTTACAAGAAGATAGAGGTTTGAGAAACTTTGAAGAAGAAAATATAAATATGGCCTGTGGAAGAGTCTACAAGTTTTTTTTCCAATATACTTATTATTATTAATAGAATTTCTAATACTCAGCGGGACACATAGCTACCTAAAATGAAGACCACATTTCTCAGCCTCCTGCAAGGCTAGGTGTGCCATGCAATTAAGTGATGGCCAAAGAGATGTAAGGAGACGCTTCATGTGAAACTTCCAGGAAGTGTCCTCAGAGGGAAGCAAAGCACCCTGCTTTGTCCCTTCCCCTTCTTGCTGGCCAGAATGTGGACACGGTAAAGAGCCTGGACAGCCAACTGGGGACAAAGCAGCACAGGAAGGAGAGGGGAGCAGCAAAGTTGAAGGAGTCTGGGGATCTCACCACTTCCAAATGCCGGATTAGCCCTAAATGGTTGACCTCTGCATAGTTATTTTTAATGAATAGAACCTTATGCAATTAAGCTCCAGTTTATTTGGGATTTCTGTCATTGGCAGTCAAACCTAATCTTAACCAGTAGTGACCTAAGTAGCTCTAAAATTGTTACTTAATTTGTATACATTTTGTGGATTCTATGACTCTAGGTCATCTCCTAAGTGATCTGGTATAATGCATCTTTTTTCAGTAGGCCAATGTATTAGTCCATTTTCACACCGCTATAAAGAAATACCCAAGACTGGATAATTTATAAAGGAAAGAGTTTTAATTGACTCACAGTTCCACATGGCTGGGGAGGCCTCAGGAAACTTACAATTATGGTGGAAGGGGAAGCAGGCACCTTCTTCACAAGGCAGCAGGAGAGAGAAGTGGTGCTAAGGAGGAACTTCCAAACACTTATAAAACCATCAGATCTCATGAGAACTCCCTCACTATCACGATAACAGCATGAAGGAAACTGCCCCGATGATCCAATCACCTCCCTCCCTCTACATGTGGGAATTACAATTCAAGATGAGATTTGGGTGGGAACACAGAGCCAAACCATATCAGCATGCTACCTTTTTGCCTGGCTAGGAAAACTGCTGAGTGATGTGTCACCAAATTTTATCATATTTATTGAGTATACCTACTATGCAGAGTAATTCCTATGTCTTGCTTTCTGAATTCGTTAACATAAGAATTAGGTTTCTGAGAGTTGCTTTGTACTTCAGTTCTTAAAAAATTTATTCCTGATATTTTCCTCCAGCTACTCGGGAGGCTGAGGCAGGAGAATCACTTGAACCCGGGAGGTGGAGGTTGCAGTGAGCCAAGATTGCACCACCGCACTCCAGCCTGGGTGACAGAGCAAGACTCCGTCTCAAAAAAAAAAAAATTAAATCATACCGTATGTAGTATTCACTGTCTGACTTTTTTCACTTAGCACAATAATACGGAGAGATCCCATGTACACTCTTCCCAGTTTCCCCCGATGGTAATGTCTTACAGAATTATAGTATAAAATCACAGCTAGTATACTGACATTGATAACACTTAAGATACAGAATATTTCCATGGGGATTTCTCATATTGCCCTTTTAAAGCTACAGTCCTTCCTTTCTACCCCATCCTCTCTATAATCCCTGGTAACCACTAATCTGTTCTCCATTCCTAGGATTTTGTCATTTTAAGAATGTTACATGAATGGAATCACAGTATGTAGCCTTTTGGGGTTGGCTTTTTTCACTCTGCGTAATTCTCCAGAGGTTCATCCAGGTTTCTGCAAGTATCAGTAGTTGGTTCCTTTGTATTCTGAATAATATTTCATGGTATGGATATATATAAGTTTATTTAACCATTCACCGGTTGAAGGACGCTGGGGTTGTTTCCAGTTTAGGGTTATTACAAATAAAGCTGCTATAGGAGTTTGAGACCATCCTGGCCAACATGGTGAAACCCCGTCTCTATTAAAAACACAAAAATTAGCCGGGTGTAGTGGTATGCGCCTGTAGTTTCAGCTACTCGGGAGGCTGAGGCAGGAGAGTCACTTGAACTTGGGAGGTGGAGGTTACAGTGAGCTGAGGTTGCAGCACCAGACTCCAGCCTGACAACAGAGTGAGACTCCATCTCAAAATACATAAATAAATAAATAAATAAATATTTTTTTAAAAGCTGCTATAAACATTTTTTTGGTGTGTGAACATAAGTTTTTCTGTGAATATAGGTTTTTTTTTTGGAATAAATGTGCAAGAGTGAAATTGATGTGTCATATGGTAATTGGATGTTTAGTTTTTAGTTTTTAGGTTTTTTTTTTTTTTTTGAGACAGAGTCTCGCTCTGTTGCCCAGGCTAGAGTGCAGTGGTGTGATCTTGGCTCACTGCAAACTCCACCTCCTAGGCTCTCAAGCGATCCTACCACCTCAGCCTCCCTAGCAGCTGGGACTACAGGCATGCGCCACCACGCCCAGCTAATTTTTGTATTTTCGGTAGAGACAAGGTTTCACTATGTTGGCCAGGCTGATCTGGAACTCCTGGCCTCAAGTGATCCACCTGCCTCGGCCACCCAAAGTGCTGGGATTACAGGCGTGAGCCACTGTGCCTGGCCTACAATATTTAGTTTTGTAAAAATTTACCAAACTGTTTTCCAGAGTGGCTGTATCATTTTACATCCTCACCAGCAATGTATGAGTGATCCATTTCTCTGCATCCTCACCAGCATTAGACTTTGTCATTATTTTTATTTTAGCCAATCTGATAGCTGTGAAGTGATAGCTCATTGTGGTTTTAATTTGCATTTCCTGCTGGTTAATGATGTTAAATATCTTTTCAGTGCTTATTCACCATCTGTTAATCCTGTCTGGTGAAATGTCTGTTTACATCTTTTTGCCCATTTTTCTAACTGGATTTTTTTTTTTCTTACTGTTGAGTTTTGAGAATCCTTTATATATTACAGATACTAAACCTTCATCAGATATGTTTTGCAAATATTTTCTTCCAGTCTCTAGCTTGTCTTTTTATCATCTTCACAGGGTCTTGAACAGAACAAAAGTTTTAAATTTTGATTATATCCAGTTTGTCAGCCCTTCCTTTTGTGAATTGTCCTTTCGGTATCAAGTCTAAGAACTCTTTGTCTGCCCCTACATCCTAAAGATTTTCCCTCATGTTTCTTTTAAGTTTTGTAGTTTTACATTTAAGTTCACGATTCATTTTGAGTAAATTTTTATGTAAGGTATAAGAATTAGGTCGAGGTTCAGTTTCCTTTTTTTTTTTGCCTGTAAGTGTCCAATTGCTCCAGCATCATTTGTTGAAAAAGCAATCCTTCCTTTATTGAATTGCCTTTGCACCTTTGTCAGAAATAAGTAGGGCACGGTGAGCAAGGTGGGGCTCACCTAAGTCCCAGCCACTCAAGAGGCTGAGGTGGAAGGATTGCTTGAGCCCAGGAGTTTGAGGTTGTAGTGTGCTATTTTTCTGCCTGTGAATAGCCACTGCACTCTAGCCTGGGCAATATAGCAAGATCCCATCACTAAAAATAAAACAAACTAAAAAATTAAGACACAAAAAATTCTGAAAAGGCTCTGGTTGAATTAAAAAAATCAGTGGGGCATATTTGTGTGGGTCTATTTAATTCATTCCTTTTTATTACTGAGTAGTATTCCATTGTATGGCTATACCACAATGTGTTTATACCTTCACCCATTCTTGAACATCTGGTTGTTTCTAGCTTTGGGTTATTGTGAATAAAATTGCTGTGAACATTCATGCCAGCTATTGTGTGGACACGTTTTTCTTTCTTTCTTTTTTTTTTGGGGGGGATGGAATCTTGCTGTGTCGCCCAGGCTGGAGTGCAGTGGCACAATCTCGGCTCACTTCAAGCTCCGCCTCCTGGGCTCACACCATTCTCCTGCCTCAGTCTCCTGAGCAGCTGGGACTACAGGCACCCGCCAACACGCCCGGCTAATTTTTTGTATTTTTAGTAGAGATGGAGTTTCACCGTGTTAGCCAGGATGATCTCGATCTCCTGACCTCATGATCCACCCGTCTTGGCCTCCCAAAGTGCTGGGATTACAGGTGTGAGCCACCGTGCACAGCCGACACGTTTTTATTTCTTTTGGGGAAACACCTAGGAGTGAGATTGAGGGATTATATGGTAACTGTATGTTTAACTTTACAAGAAACTTGATAAGAAATTGCCAAACTGGTTTGCTGGTGAGAATGCTGTGGGTGAAGGATTACCTAGGTGCCGAGGCAAGAGACTGAAGGCAAAAACTGTTTCAGTATAATAAAGAAAATAGTTAGAATAAGAACAGTTATAATACAGATTAGATATAGAGATGATCGTGGACATTATCAATAATTAGCATAAACTTATTAATCATTAGTTTTTAATATTACTCTTTGTTGTATTACTAATATAACCAAGGAATAACCGGCGGGTATAGGGTAAGGTGCTGAAGGGACATTGTGAGAAGTGACCTAGAAGGCAAGAGGTGAGCCCTCTGTCACGCCCGCATAAGGGCCACTTGAGGGCTCCTTGGTCAAGTGGTAACACCAGTGCCTTGGAAGGCACCCGTTACTTAGCAGACCATGAAAGAGAGTCTTCCTTTCCTTGGAGGAGTCAGGGAACACTCTACTCCACCAGCTTCTTGTGGGAGGCTGGATATTATCCAGGCCTGCCCGCAGTCATCCACAGGACTAAACCCCTCCCTGTGATGCTGTGCTTCAATGGTCATGCTCCTTGTCCACTTTCATGTTCCTCCTGTACTCCTGATTCCTCTTTGAAGTTCTTAGAAGATAATAGTAGAATAGTGAAAGTCTTAAAGTCTGTGATCTTTCTGATAAGTGCATAGAAGAAAACGCTGACGTATGCTGCCTTCCCTCTCTGCTTCAGCTACCTAAAAGAGAAGGGCCCCCTGTCCTACGATCACATGACTTGCTTGGCCTTATCAATCACTTGGACGACTCACCCTCCTTACCCTGCCCCCTTGTCTTGTATACAATAAATATCAGTGTGCCCAGCCATTCAGGGCCACTGCCAGTCTCCACGTCTTGGTGGTAGTCGTCCGCCAGGCCCAGCTGTTTTATCTTTATCTCTTTGTCTTGTGTCTTTATTTCTTACGATCTCTTATTTCCGCACATGGGGAGAACACCCACAAAGCCCCGTAGGGCTGGACCGTACAGAATGCAAAAACCATTTTGTATTCTCACCAGCAGTAACTAAGAGTTCCAGTTGTTCTACATCTTTGTCAACACTTTTTATTGTCAGACTCTAATTCTAGCCACTCTAGTGGGTGTGCCCTAGTATCTCATATTGACTTTAAAATGCGTTTTCCTAATGCTTAATGATATATTGAGCATTTCTTCATGTTCTTACTTACCATTTGTATATCTTTGCATCTTTTCCTCATTTTTCATTGGGTTCTTTTGCTTATTAGTTGTGTGTTTTTAAAATACCACGTAAGTATTTTGAGGGAGATTATCTCAAAGGAACCCAAAAGTGGTTTTTTCCAGCCTCAAGGAAACTTAGGTCCTTAAGAAAATAAAACTTGCTCCTTATTTTTAAAAAAGAGGGAGAAAAATAAATCTCCTAATTTATTTGGTGTATCTATTTGAATGTCCATGTACAGCACTAAGTTGTTTAAAGAAGATATATGACAAAGTAGCTAAAAAACATGGCTGGATATGGTGGCTCACACCTGTAATCCCGGCACTTTGGGAAGCTGAGGTGGATGGATTGCTTGAGCCCAGGAGTTTTAAGACCAGCCTTGGCAACATGACAAGACCCCATCTCAAAAATAAATAAATAAATAAAAATAAAAAGCATAATGCTTAGTATTCATCATTTGGTGAATTACAGTGAATGCAATATTTTGGTGATTTATTTTGCTGATCCAATGTGAATGACAACTCTTTTAAGCCACATGTTACCATTTATTGAATAACTCTTCTTAATGACTTTTCTGACCCCCTCAAAGGTAATAATTCATTTCTCTACCTTTGAAAAGCCTCTCTGTGTCTTGTTACCATTTTATTGAATAACTCTTCTTAATAACTTTTCTGACCCCTCCCAAAGGTGTAATAATTCATTTCTCTACCTTTGAAAAGCCTCTCTGTATCTTGCAGTACGCCTCCTCTAGAAATGGCAGGAAGTTCTTGGCCGGTGTGGTGGCTCACGCCTGTAATCCCAGCACTTTGGGAGTCTGAGGCGGGCAGATCACGAGGTCAGGAGATTGAGACCATCCTAGCTAACACGGTGAAACCATGTCTCTACTAAAAATACAAAAAAATACAAAAAATTAGCTGGGCATGGTGGCGGACGCTTGTAGTGCCAGCTACTCAGGAGGCTGAGGCAGGAGAATGCCGTGAACCCGGAAGGCGGAGGTTGCAGTGAGCCGAGATCGCGCCACTGCACTCCAGCCTGGGCAACAGAGCGAGACTCCGTCTCAAAAAAAAAAAAAATCAGTTTTATTTACAGCTTAATGTGATTGTATCACAACTCTTTAGAGGCAGTATGGCATAGTGAACAGGGATTGGGTTTTAGAGTCATTTGCAACCTCTCTGACTTGATCCTCAGTTTCTTCATCTATAAAATAGAGATTATGATACCAGATTAATGTGAAAATTAGGACTAGGTAGACAAAGTGCCTGCTGCTATGTTTGGCTCAATAAATAATAACTATTATTCTCATGTTTTGATCTTCCTAGTCTATAACTTAACCTCTTAAAAATTAGAAATTGTGAGGCCGGGTGCAGTGGCTCATGCCTGTAATCCCAGCACTTTGGGAGGCTGAGGTGGCCACGTGGATCACCTGAGGTCAGGAGTTCGAGACCAGCCTGGCCAACATGGTGAAACCCCATTTCTACTAAAAATACAAAAATTAGCCAGGCATGGTGGTGGGTGCCTGTAATCCCAGCTACTCGGGAGGCTGAGGCAGGAGAATTGCTTGAACCCAGGAGGTGGAGGTTGCAGTGAGTGGAGGTTGCACCACTGCACTCCAGCCTGGGTAACAGAGTGAGACTTCATCTCAAAAAAAAAAATTAGAAATTGTGATAAGATTTTAACTTTAAAGTTATGTTTTGTTATAGATCATTTTCTGTAATTGGACATTTACTATGTGCCAGGCTATAACTGGACATTTACTTGTGCCAAGTGCTTTATATATGAACTCTCACAAGGCAGGTAGGTTTTCTTATTCTTATTTTACAGACAAGAGAGACACACAAGGATGAAGTAACTTGCTCAGGATTCTTCAGGAAGAGGCAGAGTTTAAATTCAAACTAAAGCCAGATTCTGACCCTGGCATTTTAGCCACTATGGTTTCCTGCTTCCCACTTTTGTTTTTATTTGCATTCCAAGCTTTACCCAATCTAAAACTCGTGTTACTTTAAATCTAGCCTCATCTATGTTTGCACGTATCCTTGCAGATATTATCCATCTACATCACTGGAATTGTTATGTGTATAAACTTGAACAATATGTGATCTGTTTAGCACATCCAGGTTTTCTCTCCTACAGGACCTAAGATCTAGAAGTTGACTTCATCAAGTTCCATTCCATTTCATTCTATTTATTCTATTTTATTTTTTTTTTTTTGAGATGGAGTCTCGCTCTGTTGCCTAGGCTGGAGTGCAATGGTGCAATCTCGGCTCACTGCAACCTCTGCCTCTTGGGTTCAAGCGATTCTCCTGCCTCAGCTTCTCGAATAGCTGGGATTACAGGCGCCTGCCACCATGGCTGGCAAATTTTTGTATTTTTAGTAGAGACTGGGTTTCACTATGCTGGCCAGGCTGGTCTTGAACTCCCAACCTCAGGTGATCTGCCTGCTTCGGCCTCCCAAAGTGCTAGGATTACAGGCGTGAGCCACTGCGCACGGCCCATTCTATTTATTTTAATTTAAAAATATTGCCCGGGCGAGGTGGCTCACACCTTTAATCCCAGCACTTTGGGAGGCTGAGGCGGGTGGATCACGAAGTCAGGAGATCGAGACCATCTGGGCTAACACGGTGAAACCACGTCTCTACTAAAAATACAAAAAATTAGCCGGGCGTGGTGGTGGGTACCTGTAGTCCCAGCTACTCAGGAGGCTGAGGCAGGAGAATGGCGTGAACCTGGGAGGTGGAGGTTGCAGTGAGCCGAGATTGCGCCACTGCACTCCAGCCTGGGCAACAGAGCGAGACTCCATCTCAAAAAAAAAAAAAAAAATAAAAATAAAAAAATTCCCAAGGATCGTGTATTAGCCATTGTCAAAGAAAATAAATTCTTAAGGATTACTATAGAGAATGAATATTGGTATTGGTTAATATAACTCTGATTTTAATTAAAATAATAAAAAGAAATGAACGAGTTTGAATATTATCCTTATAACTTTTTATTTCTTTTGTTTACCTTTAAGCCCTTTACAATTGTAATTTCCAAATTACAATTTTGATTACTGTTTCAGAAATTAAAATCCCCTACAACACAGCCTCTAATGATTCCCATTTTCCATTTTAACCTGGCTTCTACTCGGGCAAGTGCCCAACGAAATGGATGATTCTTATTTCCATGACCTGAAGGTCAAAGAACTCTAGTCATTGCAAACCTGTAGCAGGAGGGAGCAGATTACAAGAACAAGAGCCCTTCTGCTTCTAAATCACATGCATACATGTTTAGCTCAATTCTAGTTTTGTTTTTTTTTTTTTTTTTTTGAGACAGAGTCTTGCTCTGTCATCCAGGCTGGAGTGCAGTGGTACGATCTTGGCTCACTGCAAGCTCCGCCTCGCGCGTTCATGCCATTCTCCTGCCTAAGCCTCCCGAGTAGCTGGGACTACAGGCGCCTGCCACCACGCCTGGCCAATTTTTTATATTTTTAGTAGAGACGGGGTTTCACCATGTTAGCCCGGATGGTCTAGATCTCCTGACCTCGTGATCTGCCCTCCTCGGCCTCCCAAAGTGCTGGGATTACAGGCGTGAGCCACCGTGCCCGGCAAGCTCAATTCTAGTTTTTAGGTTTGTTTTAAATAATTCACACATTGAGAAGGTACATAGACATTTGATATTGGTAAAATATTGAGATAGTATTATAAAGTTTTATTTATATAATATGACTTTAAATCAGATCTGCTTGAGACAGGGTCTTGCTAACTAGATTGTGAACTATTCAAATCAAAGACAGTTTTCTTCTTTGTGTTACCCACAGCAAGTAAATAATGGAATTCTCTCTCTTTTTTTTTTTTTTATTTGAGGTGGAGTCTCGATCTGTCACCCAGGCTGGAGTCTGGAGTGCAGTAGCACTATCTAGGCTCACTGCAACCTCCGCCGCCCGGGGTTCAAGCGATTCTCCTGCCTCAGCCTTCTGAGTAGCTGGGACTATGGATGCCTGCCACCACACCCGGCTAATTTTTGTATTTTTAGTAGAGATGAGGTTTCACCATATTGGCTAGACTGTTCTCCAACTCCTGACCTTGAGATCCGCCTACCTCGGCCTCCCAAAGTGCTGGGATTACAGGCCTGAGTCACTGCACCCGGCCTGGAATTCTCAATAGAATCATAGAACCTGGACTTCACCACTCATTTGGTAAAGTCACTCATTGGTGCTCCCATTTGGCATTTCAAATAGCCCAGTGACAAGAGTTCCCAATGCAGGCAGCAACTATTTCTACTGTTGAATACTTCTAATTGTTTTTTTTTTTAATGAATGAATGAAAGGACAGAAGAAAGAAAAGAAAAGAATTATAAATTTTAACTCAAATGTGATAATTTGCACACATTTTTCATTTTAGTCACAGAATGATTATTGAAGTTCTGAACACATCATTTGTGTTTCCCTTCAGACCTCTCCTCTCCAGGTGAAAAGTCAGGGTACTTTCCACTGTTCCTCAAGGACTGGGGAGCATGTCAGCATCAGTGGGTTGGGTACAGGGTCTTGGGAGACTTTTTCAAACTACACAACTCTCTCAAACAGTGGAAGCTGACATACCCTCAGAGTTAGGGCAAGGGAGCCCCAGTTAAAGGTTAGGTTCTCCCAGAAGCAGGTGCTGAGAAGGAGTTGGGAAAACAAAAGGTTTATTGGGAGTAAATCCTTTAAAGGGAAAGGGAAGGAGAAGAATTGGGCAAGTGGAGCCATCAGAAAGCACTGCAGACCTGACAGAGTCCGCCATCCCCATGAGGAGCCCCAGTGCAGAGACTGCCTGTTACAGGAGTCTGGCACTAAGCGGAAATGGCTAGGTGTTTGCACCACCCTGTTCTGTCATTGGCTAGGGGTCCTCCCAAGAAGAGCAAGCTCTTGGCCTAAAAGCTGATGCAGATTCTAAAGGAGCTGACAGCTGGAGGCTGTTGGGAAACCACACTCTGTGTAGCTGGGCAGAGAGTCATTTCTTTCTTTTTTGGTAGAGATAAGATCTCACTATGTTGCCCAAGCTGGTCTCAAATTCCTGGCCTCAAGCAATCCTCCGACCTCGGCCTCCTAAATGCTGGGATTACGGGTGTGTGCTACTGCACCTGGCCATGGGTTATTTCTTGAAGATGGCTGTGAGCAACACGCATGTCTTTGTCTTCCCTAAAAGGGCAGGAAGGGAAGAATCTGAGAGATATTTTAGAGAAGTCTTGACAAGTGTTGGTGATTGGTCAGATGTATAGAGGGAGAGGTCAAAGATAACCCTGATGGCTAGGATAGCATTAACTTCAACAAATGTGGTTTGGCTGAGTTATAACCTCTTCACACCATGCCTACAGCTGCCTTTTACTGAAAGCAGCCTGCTTATTTATTACATAGGTTTCCATGGCTTGTGCCATCTGTGTTGAGTGACCAACCACACTCCTTACCTGCAATCGATAGTGCTGGCCAGAGGATTGATCTGCAGGCAAAGGCAGCAAAGAGGCTGGAGGTGGCTTGATGTGAAACTGTCCCATTTTGAATGGGGACAAACCAACTCAATACTCTTTTTGGAAGACTCAAGTGGTAAGTGAACAAGGAGAGATTGAAGCACGTGCCCAGGCTGTGTCCTAAAGAACACTGAGCTGTTGTTCTCATTCTCTCCTGCTGCACTGAGCTGTCTAGACAGCAGTGAGACCTAGAAGCCCTGTTGTTACTTGAAGAGGCAACATATCCTTTGCTGCCTGATATATCCTTGCAGCAAACTCCAGTAATCATAGGTGATCTGGGCATATTGCTTCCTTAAGGAGAGTATCCTCTGAATTTGAAAGTGATAATGCTGATGATTATTGTGTTTTTGTATAATAAAAGTGGGTAAAAGATGAGGATTGACCCTGAACCTCTAAGAACTGTCCCTTGAGTCTCAGTTTTGGCCAACTTGTATAAACTTTGAACATGTCCAGCTTGCCTCTGCACCTCTGTGATTATTTTTCCCACAGCAAGAGCTGTCACATCTCTCTCTCTCTCTCTCTCTCTCTCTTTCTCTCTCTCTGTCTGTCTCTCTCTCTGTCTTTCTTTCTTTCTTTCTTTTTGAGATGGAGACTCACTCTTGTCGCCCAGGCTGGAGTGCAATGGCACAATCTTGGCTCACTGCAACCTCTGCCTCCCGGGTTCAAGTGATTCTCGTGCCTCAACCTCCCGAGTAGCTGGGATTACAGGCGCCCACCACCATGCCTGGCTAATTTTTGTATTTTTAGTAGAGACGGAGTTTCACCTTGTTGGCCAAGCTGGTCTCAAACTCCTGACCTCAGGTGATTCGTCTGCCTCAGCTTCCCAAATTGCTGGGTGTAAGCCACTGCGCCCAACCACATCTCTCATTTTTGAATGCCAGGCTGATCTGTCTGCTTCACTTCCATGGTCTTCCAAAAAACTGTCAGGCTACCCAAAGTAGCCTGAAGTGATTATTGTCTATATGTTTTTCTGCATCATTTTGTTCCCTTTGAACTCAGTTCCAAAAAGATGGAGTGATTCGTGAAGTGAATTTCTACTTTTGCTTTGCCATAAAATAGTCCTACTATCTGTTCTTTCACTCATTCATTCATTTGTTCATCCAGTTTCCTCCCTGTCTCCACTCCCATTGCCATGGCATGTATCCTGCC
Organism: Gorilla gorilla gorilla; assembly: GCF_029281585.2. NCBI lineage: Eukaryota > Metazoa > Chordata > Mammalia > Primates > Hominidae > Gorilla > Gorilla gorilla. The sequence continues at coordinate 106,810,235 of NC_073231.2, forward strand.
CAACACAGTTCAAATGTATAGTGAGAAGGTAAGTGTACTTTAGGACCTTTGTGATTCAGCCTGCTCTTTACTGTTAATTATGACTTCGTATTTTTAATCGTGTCACTCAAGAAACCAGATGTGACACTTGAATGTAGCTTGGATAGGATAAGGATAAGACAGGATAGAATAAGGGATAATTACTTGCTTTGCAGAGGATTCTTTTTAATTTTTAATTTTTAAAAAATAAAACTATTGGCCAGGCTAGATGGCTTATGCCTGTAATCTCAGCACTTTAAGAGGGCAAGGTGGGTGGATCACTTGAGCCCAGGGGTTCAAGACCAGCCTGGGCAACATGATAAAACAACATTTCTATGAAAAATACAAAAAATTATCCAGGCGTGGTGATGCATGCCTGTAGTCCCAGCTACTGGGGGGCACTGAAGTGGGAAGATCACCTGAGCCTGGGAGGTCGAGGCTGCAGTGACCTATGATTGCACCACTGCACTCCAACCTGGGTGATGGAGTGAGACCCTGTCTCAAAAAACATAAATAAATACAATAAAATAAAAATTAAAACTATTCACCACAGGGTCATCTCAGAATGTCTCCATGATGCATTTAAACTCTGTGATTTACAATACTTAAATTTATACTTCATTTTCTCAAAAGCTAGCTATCAAGTTAAGTAGACATATGTCCTGAAATAATCGTTATTTATAATTATAGGTTACACATCGTGATAGCTTTACTTTTTTTGCATAAACATGGCTGAAAATACATGAGAGAAATGAAGAAACACTGAAGTACAACTTAAAAGAAGCCAAAAGACTCTCAAAATAAGGAACGATCATCAAAAACAATCTGTCACTTTACTTTGCACAACAACAACAGAACTCAATTTTACACTAAGGATAAATAAGATGTAGTGAACATGACTTTTGAGTATGATACTTATGTAAAGTAACGGTGGAGCAGACATTATACATCCCCATTTGGGGGAAGGAGGGAGCTGGCCATGTCTTTCTTCCTTTCTTTCTTTTCTTTCTTTCTCAGGGTCTCAATCTGTTCCCCTGGCTGAGTGTAGTGGCAAGATCATGGCTCACTGCAGCCTCAAGCTCCCAGGCTCAAGTGATCTTCTCACCTCAGTCTCCTGAGCAACTGGGACTACAGGTGGAAGTCACCATGCCCAGCTAACTTTTTATTTTTTGTAGAGATGGGGGTCTCACTACATTGTCCAGATTTGTCTCAAACTCCTAGACCCAAGCAATCCTCCCACCTCAGCTTTCCAAAGTGCTGGCGTGAGCCAATTTTTATATTTATTTATTTATTTATTTATTTTTCAAAACGGAGTTTTGCTCTTGTTGCCCAGGCTGGAGTGCAATGGCACGATCTCGGCTCACCGCAACCTCTACCTCCAGGGTTCAAATGATTCTCCTGCCTCAGCCTCCAGAGTAGCTAGGATTACAGGCATGCGCTACTGTGCCCGGCTAATTTTGTATTTTTAGTGGAGACAGGGTTTCTTCATGTTGGTCAGGCTGGTCTTGAACTCCTGACCTGAGGTGATCTGCCCACTTCAGCCTCCCTAAGTGCTGGGATTACAAGCGTGAACCACCGCACCTGGTTTACCTGGCCAATTTTTAAATGTTTTAAGTAGCTATTATTTTCACATAACTCAAAATTCAAAAGCTATAATACAATATGCAGTTAAAAGTCTCCCTTTCAGAAATAGACCCACATAAAAACAGTCACCTGATTTTTTTTTTTTTTTTTTTGAGATGAAGTCTCACTCTGTCACCTAGGCTGGAATGCAATGGTGCAATCTTGGCTCACTGCAAACTCTGCCTCCTGGGTTCAAGCGATTTTCCTGCCTCAGCCTCCTGAATAGCTGGGGTTACAGGTGCACACTACCATGCAAGGCTAATTTTTGTACTTTTAGTAGAGACTAGGTTTTGCCATGTTGACCAGCTGGTCTTGAAATCCTGACCTGAAGTGATCTGCCTGCTTTGGCCTCCCAAAGTGCTGGGATTACAGGCTTGAGCCACTGCACCCGGCAAGTCAACTGATTTTTAACAAAGGAGCAAAGACAATACAGTGGAGAAAAGAGAGTCTTTTCAATAAGAGTGTTGGAACAACTGGGCATCCATGTGCAAAAAAAAAAAAAAAAAAAAAGAATCTAGACACAGACTTTATACCTTTTACAAAAATTAGTTCAAAGTGAATCACACACCTAAATGTAAACTAAAATAGTATAAAACTCCTAGAAGATGAGAAAGGAGGAAATCGAAATTTCCTCTAAATCTAAAATCCATTTGGGGGAAGGAGGGAACTGGCCATGTCTTTCTTCCTTGGGTTTGGCAATGACCTTTTAGATATGACATCAAAGGCATGATCCATGAAGAAAAAATTGATAAGCTGGATGTTATTAAAAATCTCTGCCCTGTGAAAAGCACTGTTAAGAGAATAAAAAGCCACAGACTTGGAAAAAAGTTGCAAAAGACATCATCTGATAAAGAACTGTTATCCAAAATGTACTCTTAAAGCTCAACAATAAAAAAACAAACAACTAGCAGGGTGCAGTGGCTCATGCCTGTAATCCCAGCACCTTAGGAGGCCGAAGCAGGTGGATCACCTGAGGTCGGGAGTTCAAGACCAGCCTGACCAACATGGCGAAACCCTGTCTCTACTAAAAATACAAAAATTAGCCGAGCATAGTGGAGGGCGCCTGTAATCCCAGCTACTCTACTCAGGAGGCTGAGGCAGGAGAATCGCTTGAACCCGGAAGGCAGAGGTTACAGTGAGCTAAGATCATGCCACTGCACTCCAGCCTGGGCAAAAAGAGTGAGACTCTGTCAAAAAAACAAAACAAAACAAAAAAAACTTGATTATAAAATGGACTAAAGACCTTAACAGAAACTTCACCAAAGAAGATATACAGATGGCAAATAAGCATTATGAAAGGATACTCCACATCATGTGTCATCAGGGAAATGCCAATTAAAATAACAATGAGATCTCACTATATACCTATTAGAATGGCCAAAGTCCAGAACACTGACAAAACTAAACGACCAAGATGTCCTTTGATAGGTGAAATTGATTGATAGATAAACTGTGGTCCATTGAGACAATGGAATATTATACAGTATTAAAGAGAAATGAGCTATCAGCCATGAAGAGAAGTAGAAGAAACTTAAACGTGTATTTCTCTTTAGGGAAGACATTTTTTTTTTTTATTCTCTCCTGTATCCTTGCACCTGGGAATGATGCCTAGTGCTAGGTAGGTGCCTAATAAATATTTGTCAAGTAGGGCATGCTGGCTCATGCCTGTAATCCAAGCACTTTGGGAGGACAAGGTGGGAGAATTGCTGAAGCCCAGGAGTTCTATACCAGCCTGGGCAACAGAAGGAGACATCTGTGTACGGGTTGTTGTGTAAACATAAATGTTCAACTCTTTTGGTAAATACTAAGGAGTGTGATTGCCGGATTGTATAAGAGTATGTTTAGTTTTTAGCTGGATGTGGTGGCATGTGCCAGTAGTCCTAGCTACTTGGGAGGCTGGGCTGGGAGGACTATTTGAGCCCAAGAGGTTTCCTGAACAAAGTAGAAACCATATGACTCTCTTGAGAAAGCTTTTGGGCCAGAGGGAACAGGAAATGTAAAGGCATATTCTAGGAAGACTTGTCTCTTTGACTGATCTACTGTCAGGGTAACTTCTGTTCCTTTTCCAAAGAAAGACTCAAGGGAGAAATCACCTTCTCGGTGTTGTATTTAATAAGAGGTTAAACGTGAGTTGGTCATGGTGCCATCTTTTTTCATACCTAGCAACAATCTATATTAATTGGACCATTTACTTTTAAGAAAGGATTATTTTGGCTGGGTGCGGTGGCTCATGCCTGTAATCCCAGCAGTTTAGGGTGCCCGGGCGGGTGGATCACAAGGTCAGGAGTTCAAGATCAGCTTGGCTAAAATGGTGAAACCCCGTCTCTACTAAATATACAAAAATTAGCTGGGTGTGGTGGCGGGCGCCTGTAATCCCAGCTACTCGGTAGGGTGAGGCAGGAGAATCGCTTGAACCTGGGAGGTGGAGGTTGTGGTGAGCCGATATTGTGTCACTGCACTCCAGCCTGGGTGACAGAGTGAGACTCTATCTCAAAAAAAAAAAAAAAAAAAAGGATTATTTTATGTATAAATATATTTTGCTTAACTAAGAACTTTTTTGAAAAAATAATGTATGTGTTGATTGGATTTTTGTAAGCCAAATATTTTGAAAACATTGTATCATTTTTTAGCATCTCTGGACCCAGCTAGTATTGTGAGTACTTCTACTCTCTTTTCAGTGACAACCTTAGAGCAGTAGCTCTTAAGTGGGGGCAATATTGTACCCCAGGGGACATTTGGCAATTTTGGTGACATTTTTGGTTGTGACAACTTTGTTGGAGGAAGAGGTTGCTTCTGGCAGCTAGTGGGTAGAGACCAGGGATACTGCTAAACATCCTCCTACAATGAGCAGGCCACCCACCCTCCCCCACAAAATATTATGTGACCTCAAAGAAAAATAGTGCTGAGGTGGAGAAATATTGCTCTAGGATCTAAAACTTACAGAACAGAGGAGAGGACTGTGGCACATGCATCCTATCAGGTTAAAACAGAGGGTGTCAGCCAGGCGTGGTGACTCATGCCTGTAATCCCAGCATGTTGGAAGGCTGAGACAGGAGGATCACTTGAGCCCAGGAGCTCAAGACCAGCCTGGGCAACATAGCAAGGCTCCTTCTCTACAAAAAATAAAAAATTAGCTGGGCACAGTGGTGAGCACCTGTAGTCCCAGCTACTCAGGAGGCTGACACCGCAGGATTGCTTAAATCCAGGAGTCTGAGGCTGCAGTGAGCTATGATCGTACTACTGCACCACTCCAGCCTGGTCAACAGAGAAAGACCCTGTCTGTAAATAAATAAATAAATAAATAAATAAATAGAAGGTGTGAGGCCATGCCCTCTGTTGCTTTTAGTCTAATTCACTCAATCATTTATTCATTCATTTGTTCAATAAATATTTACTGAGTGCTGAGTATTTAAAAAATATTACTGAGTACAAATTACTTCAGAACTTAGCAATTTAAAACCACAAAAACCAGGAGCTTTTTCACAGTTTCTGTGGGTCAGGCATTCGGAAGAGATTTGGCTGGGTGTTTTCATTCAGGGTCTCCCATGAAGTTGCAGTCCAAATGCCGGCCAAGATGCAGTCATCTGAAGGCTGGGCTGGGGATGGAGCCTGCTTCCTGGGCGCTCACCCACAGGGCTGGAGAATGGATGCAGGCTGCTGGCCAAAGGCCTCCGTTCCTTGCCAGCTTTCCAAGCCTGCTTGAATGTCCTTACCACATGGCTCCTCTCACAGCAGGTGATCCTACAGAGAGCAGGGCTGAAGCCACATATTTTATTACCTAATCTTGACTGTTACACACTGTCATGTCTGCAACATTTTACTGGTTTTACAGAACAGCTCTATTCCATGTGGGAGGGGACTGCACAAGGGTATGAATACCAGAAAGTGAAAATCACTGGACAGTATATTTCAAGCTGGCTACCACAGTGCCTAGACATTGCAGGACTATGGTCCAGGCTCTGGTCCAGGGCCATGGACCAGGCTTCATTCCTGGTGAGGAGAGATAAGCAGTTGATAAACTAATGAATGAACGGGGTAAGTGCTGGAAAGGAAATAAATAAAGCAGAATGGTGCAATAGAGAGCAATGGGCTAAGGAGGCAGGAGTGCAGATGTAGATGGGGTGGTCAGGGAAGGCCTCACTGAGACCTGAATGACAAGGAACTGGCCCTGGAAGTACCCAGTGACAGAATGTTCCAAGGAGAGGGACCAACACCTACAAAATATTATGAATAGTCATTGGTGGAGGCCAGGTACAGTGGCTCACACCTGTAATCCCAGCACTTTGGAAGGCTAAGTTGGGAGGGCTACTTGAGCTCAAGAAGTTAAGACCAGCCTGGGCAACATAGTGAGACCTCACCTCTACAAAAAATTAAAAAATTAGCTGGGCATGGTGGCATATGCTTGTAGTCCCAGTGTTGAGAGGCTGAGGTGGGAGGATCACTTGAGTCTGCGAGGTTGAGGCTGGAGTGAGCTGTGATTGTACCACTGCACTCCAGCCTGAGTGGCAGAGCAAGACTCTTTCTCAAAAAGAAAAAAGTAACTAGTAGAACCTTGATATGTACATGAGGGCTGAGAATGTAGGCTGACCAAAAGAAGGTGTTTTGTTTCATACCCATAAGTTATGTCTTACCCACTGAAGGCAGAAAGTAGTACGAAGTAGTGATATGAATATAAAATGGTAGAAACACTTTAAAAAAGTGTCCAGTAGTTTCCACTACAAGCTGAAGGCATGCCTCTTTTATGATTGAGGAATTCCTCTTATCCCGAGAGAAATGAATGCATAAGTTCACCTAAAGACATTTGGATACATGTTCAAAGCAGCTTTACTCATCATAGTCCCAAATTGAAAACAACCCAAATGTCAACAACTGAGAATAAATTGTGATGCATTTTCCCATAATGGAATATTACACAGTAATTTTTACAACCCATACTACTGCTCTACGCAGCAACTTTCACGAATCTCACAGACATAATATTGAGTGCAACAGCCAGGCACGAGTGAGCACCTACTGTATAATTCTATTTAAACAACGTTCAAGGGTAGGCAAATCTAACTGATGGTGACAAATGTCAGAACAGTAGTTTCCTGGTGTGGGGGTAGAGTGTTTTGACTCGGGAGGGCTAGAAGGAGACTTTCTGGGGAATTAAAATTGTTCGGTATCTTGATCTGGGTTGATTATGGCTGTATCCCATATGTAAAAATTCCTAAACCCAAGTGGCAAGGCACATAGGTAATTCTTATTGAAATCAGAAACAACCAGGTCAAGGTTGATACAGGAGGATGTCAAGGACTCAAGTGAAACAAATACAAAGTACCTGGGTAGAGTCCCAGGTTTGCCCTAAGGGTCCAAATTTTCTTTTCTTTCTTTAAAAAAAATTTTTTTAAAATTATACTTTAAGTTCTAGGGTACATGTGCACAACGTGCAGGTTTGTTACATATGTACAAAATTTCATATAATGCTCAAGTCAGCCAAGCAAGGACACTAATCACTAATGACCCAGACGCTACATCTGGCCTTGGAAACTCTTTTTTCTCCCTTCCCTCTCTTCTCTCTCTCTGTCTCTCTCTCTCTTTCTTTCTTTTTTTGAGACAGGGTTTCACTTTGTTGCCCAGGAGGCTGGAGTGCAGTGATGCTATCACAGCTCACTGCAGCCTCAACCTCCAGGCTCAAGCGATCCCCCTGTCTCAGCCTCCCAAGTAGCTGGGACCACGGGCACCTGCCACCATGCCTGGCTAATTTTTTGTATTTTTTGTAGAGACAGGGTTTCGCCATGTTGCCCAGGCTGGTCTCGAACTCCCGAGCTCAAATGATCCTCCCATCTTGGCCTTCCAAAGTGCTGGGATTATAGGCATGAGCCACCGTGCCAGCTTGGAACACAGTTCCATTCTTTTCTTTTCTTTTTTTTTTTTGAGACAGAGTCTCACTCTGTCGCCAGTCTGCAGTGCAGTGGCTCAGTCTCGGCTCACTGCAACCTCCACCTCCTGCATTCAAGCGACTCTCTGCCTCAGCCTCCAGAGTAGCTGAGACTACAGGTGCGCACCACCATGCCCAGCTAACTTTTGTATTTTTAGTAGAGACGGGGTTTCACCATGTTGGCCAGGATGGTCTCGATCTCTTGACTTCATGATCTGCCCGCCTTGGCCTCCCAGAGTGTTGGGATTACAGGTGTGAACCACCTCACCCGGCCTGGAACCCATTTCTTTCAGAGGTCAATCCCCATGTTGACAAAGCACCCCAGCCCCTAGAAACTCAACCCCCAGGAAGTTCAGCAAGGCCCAGTGAATCCTGCTGACTTCTCTAATTCCTAGCTCCTTCCTTCTTTCCCTTTTATTTTGTGCCTTTTTATTCCCTTCCTCTGCCCTAGAGAAAAGTATTCTCTTCATATATTTAAAAATATGTCTGTATGCACTCAGAAAAGAAGAAAATGCTTTAAGTAGATGGCTAGAGCAGCTTGTAAGATTGTAGATTAAGTTGTTCCACAAAAAGCTTTTTCAGCCTTAGTAATGGGGGGTGAGAAAGGAGTGAGATGGAGAAGAGGGAGAACAGGCTAACGAGTCAGTCACCCAGGTAACCACATTCTAGTGGAAGAAAATCATCATGGCTCCTGGGTAGCAGGAGGAAGAGGAGAGGCAAATGAGTTCTCCTTCTGCCCAGCTCCCTAGCAGGCTTAGGAAAGCTTGGAATAGTCATATTTCTTGGCACCTAATTTGTGTTCAATGCAGTGCCACTTTGTATAGGAATAAAAAGCTAGGGAAAAACTGGTTTGGGCAGTACCTGAAACTACATATATACTCTTAGTGGTGTGGTATCCCCACCCTCAGCAATATGGACGTGTAAGGGTATGAGCTCTGTTTTTTGCTGTTGTGACCTGACTTTAAGAATAGCTACCATGGCCGGGCGCGGTGGCTCACGCCTGTAATCCCAGCACTTTGGGAGGCCAAAGTGGGTGGATCACTTGAGGTCAGGAGTTCGAGACCACCCTGGCTAACACAGTGAAAACCCGTCTCTACTGAAAATACAAAAATTAGCCGGGCGTGGTGGCGGGCGCCTGTAATCTCAGCTACTTGGGAGGCTGAGGCAGGAGAATTGCTGGAATCCAGGAGGTGGAGGTTGCAGTCTGCTGAGATCATGCCACTGCACTCTAGCCCGGCTGACAACAGTGAGACTCCGTCTAAAAACAAAACAAAACAAAACAAAACACAATAGCTACTTTTTTTTTGCAGGCTTAAGAGGCAGGCGCTATGTTAAACATTCTACATTTATTTTCTCATTAATTCTTGGACACCTCTACAAGGTCTGTATTATTACAGATCTCCAAGGAAGGGTGGTGGGGAGTGGGGAGGGTTCACTCTTCAGAGAGATAAAGTCATGTCACAGCAGAGCCAGGAAAAAAACCCGGAACCAACTCCCCACACCTGAGTTCTTCAGCACCTACTGCCTGTCTCTGGCCACTAGGATAGAGGATTCCTTTCATGTTCTAAGGAGGTACTGAGAATATTCCGGATTTTCTCCCTTTCCATATAATATAACTCACTGAAGGAATGAGCACTTTAATAAGCTTTACGGGTGGAAAGCGTCAGATTGTCCCTCCATCGCCCCCCCACCACCAAATGACCAAGGCCTTTTTGAACTCTGCTATTTTATCTACTTCAATCTAAAAGCATCAAACGTCCCTTTGCCTCTGACTTTTACACACACACACACACACACACGCGCACACACACATATGCACACGATGACTCCTTAGTTTCCCGTGGATTCTTGTAATTCCATTGCACTTGGTCCATGTTTCTGATACTGCACTCATCACGTTGCATTTCATTGTCTGAGCCCTCACGTGACAGGCAATGTTCAGGTACTAGGGATTCAGCTATGATCAATACATGAAGATCCCTCCCTCATGGAACTTGGATTCTAGTTAAAAGACTGGTGAGAAAACATAGGGCCTTTCAGAGGGTGAGGGGCGATAGGGAGAAAAACAGTGCAGGGGAGGGGTAGGAAGCGCGGGGGAAGGGAGGCCATCTGATGGGCCTTTTTATTGCTTGTTGACTCATGCGCCTTCCCAAGGACACACACCAAGCCGGTCTTGGTTTCTTGAATTAATCATCTTTCTAACTGCCAGGCCCTGTGAGGCTCAAGAAAGATTTGTTGATTGAACACAGGAGAACGATTTCATTGAGCTCATTTGGTCTACAAATAGTTTGCTTTCCACAGCTTTTGACAAAAGAAGTGTTCATTGTTACTACTCACTAATGGCCCTTCTAAGAAGGAAGTGACTGTTTATTTTTGGGGTGGGTTCTCTGCTTTCCATGGTTTTATCAGGGCCCAGTGTACCCTGGCAATTTTGAGCAGAGCTTCAGCACAAGCCCACAGAGAAGAAAAAATAGACAGTCTTGGTCAGCAAGGAGGAAACATTCCTTTTATGGAAGAGATTAGACATGGGAAATTAGAAGGCAAAAAATAATGCCGGGGCAGAAAAGGAGACATGAAAAGGCAGTGAGAAGAAACAAGGAAGATATAGCGAGGGAAAAAATATAAAGGAAATGAATTGGTAGAAAAAGCCAAAGCAAGGATAGGAGGAACCCACAAATCCCCAACTCTGAGAAGGCTGGAGAACTGGAAGGAGGACCACAGGGCAGGGAGAAGGAGAAGCTTTCAAGAGTGAACCCAGGCCAAGGAATCTCAATTTATTTCTGTTTTCAATGACTGTAAGTATCCCTGAAAGTCTGGGGAGATCTTAGGTCTCCTCCCACTGGTATCACTCTCCCATTTAATCTTCACAGTCCTCAACATCAGAAGGATGCACTTCCAAGAGAAGCACCTCAGAGACAACCCTTCTAAGTGCTGGATGAACCTAGACTGTGCTCAGTGCAGTGGGTTCCAAATAGTGCCAAAGCCAAGTCCGCTCTCGTGAAAGTTAGCAGTGGAAGACACAAAAAGGCCATGTGAAATTTTACTCGATCCATAAGGAAAACTTTGGTTATTCCCCACGAAAATACTCCTCAAAGCCTGTCTTTACCATACAGACTAAATAAATAAGTAAACAAATAAGCTGAGGGTGGTGGTGTGAGCCTGTAGTCCTAGCTATTTGGGAGGCTGAGGTGGGAGGTTCACTTGAGCCCAGAAGTTCAAGTCTGCAGTGAGCTATGATTGCACCATTGCACTCTAGCCTGGGTGACAGAGGGAGATTCTGTCTCAACAAAACAAAACAAAAAACACTAACAAAAAAACTTCAAAAACAAAGAGTCAAAAGCCAAAGGTGTGGTCTCGTTCTAAAGACTTCATGGTAACTTGAATTTTGGTGTCTGTCTTACAGGGGCTAAGGGTTCTTGTCCATCTATGGTGGCATCAACCACGCCTGCTTTTTGATGCCTCATTATCCTGGGAGAAGGAGAGGCGAAGAAATGGCAAGTGATTGCCACTAAGGTGGCTGCAAGTGAATGGCAGTTGAGAGCCAGGTGGTGGAGCCTGGAGGTGAGTGTAGGTAAGCACTGATAAAGGCTCCACATTGCCCATGTCAACATGCCAAAGGCACCTGCTCATGGTAGTCCTTACATCCTCTCCCTAAGATGATACATCAAGCCCGAGATCCCTAAGAAGCTCTCACAGCCTCTCAGAGCCATCACCATCTGCAAGGGACAGGGACTAGCCCTTACTGTCTACTATGAATTTATTCCAGTAAAACCAAGTATTTTCTCTTTTTTCATTCTCATATAAACTCTAGGAGTAAATGAAAGCAGAAAGTTATCAAGCAATTTGCATTGGGTCTCACTGCCAATAATTGCTGGAGTCTGAACTTGAACATAGCCCTGACCTTTTGTTTGTGTTCTTCTCACTACAGTGGCTACTTGGTGGTATTCACATGAAGGCAACAGCAGAGCACTGAGTGTGAAGACCTGAGAATAGGGCAGGGAGACATTGATGATTGTTTCCTACATTTTCCTCTGAAGACCTCTTCCCCAAAGTAAAGCAAAACAAAACAAAAAGATATGTTTTGTGTTGGAATATTTTTTAAATAATAAATACAATTTAAAATCAGATATTTGTAAAGATTTTCAGCTGTATCTTCGACAAAATGGAAAATTTAAATGTTACTAGGCCTGGCGCAGTGGCTCAGGACTTTTTAACCCCAGCGCTTTGGAAGTCCGAGGCTGGAGGATCGCTTGAACCTAGGAGGTTGAGGCTGCAGTGAGCCATGATTGTGCCACTGCCCTCCAGCCTGGGCAACAGAGACCCTACAAAAAAAAAAAAAAAAAAAAAGAAGGAAGGAAGGAAGGAAGGAAAGAAATAGAAAATGTAAAAGTTACTATAAGATTCTTATGGTGAATAACATCTTACGTCCACCCATTTACTTCTTCCAAGTGTACTTGATCTAGAACTCAAGCTGCTGCTTCTTTGCTTTTTTTTTTTTAAAGCTTCATTGCAAAGAGCATCTAATCATTAGCCTCAAGAAATCAAATATTTGAAGCTATGAAATAGGAAAACACTACCAGCTTCATTGCTGATCCAGGGGGAGGGGAGAGAGTAATGACTATAACAATCTGTGTTTTCTGGAACACTTACAGTCAACAACTAAAAATGCATCCTAACAGGAAGGGTTTTAATAAGATCAGCATAGTGTTTGTCCTGCAGACATGCTCTGAGCAAAGTGTCTCTTAGAACCAAGTATGATTAGGGAAGGGAATCTGCTCAAGTAGCAATAAGTGGGCTTTTATTTTTCAAAATCTTTGCAGATTAATAGACAGAGGGGTCATGGTTTATATGGTACCAACACCCCAATGAGTTTTTGGTTGGCTTATTTCACAGAGAGCAGAAGACAACGAAAGATTGCAGGTACCAGTTATCAATGTGGGAGGCCCCACAAAAGACTGGGAGAGGTGACTCTGGTTTGCTGACTCTGTAGGAAACTGGGAGGCAGTAGGAAAGGCCATACAGGATAAGCAATTACAGATTACCACAACGAGATGCGCTTTTCTCTTTTCATGGTTCAAACTTGCTCACTTGTGACATCATGAAGTTGGGTGCTCTCCAGAGCTGCAGGAGATCCAAGAACGGGATAAGGAATATAAAAAGCCATTCACGGGAAAGCTGCTGTCTTCAAAAGAAAAGAATGCATAGCATAAAACGATGCCATTTAAAACTCTAAATTCATAGAGCAAGTGTGATCCTATCTTTAGGGTTTTCTTTTTTTTCTTTTTTCTAAAGATGAGGTCTTGCTGTGTTGCCCAAGCTTGTCTCAAAGTCCTGGGGCCAAGTGATCCTCCCGCCTTGACCTCCTAAAGTGCTGGGATTACAAGTATGAGCCACTGTGCCCAGCCCTTTATGGTTTTCTGAAAAATGAAGAGGCTATTTAAGAAGACAGGAATGGATGACTATCTTTAGTTCCTTAGTTTTAAGGATCACCATACCAGATGAGGATGTTGTCTGCCAGTGACCCTGAAGACTTTAAAGCCAGTTTTATGCCATAACCCTAAGGGAAGCAGGAGGGGAGCTGTATTAGTCCATTTTCATACTGCTATGAAGAAATACCCAAGACTGGGTTATTTATAAAGAAAAAGAGGTTTGATGGACTCACATGTCTGGGGAGGCCTTGTAATCACAGCAGAAGGCAAAGGAGAAGCAAAAGCATGTCTTCCATGGTGGCAGATAAGACAGCATGTGCAGGAGAGCTGCCCTTTATAAAACCATTGGATCTTGTGAGACTTATTCACTATCATGAGAACAGCACAGGAAAAACCTGTCCCCATGATTCAATTACCTCCCACCAGGTCCCTAACACGACATATGGGGATTATGGGAGCTACAATTCAAGATGAGATTTGAGTGGGGACATAGCAAAACCGTATCAGGAGGTTTGGGTTGGGACCTCAAATTTATGTTTAAGAGCTTCATCTTTATCTTCAGATGAAGTTAAACATACAGAGATGCCTGACAAGATTAAAGTAAAATGATCCTTGTGCAATTTTGGCTTGAGTCCCATAACAAGCCCACCAGTAGTCATGTAATATGAATTAACCTTTTAATAAATTCTGGAATTACCTAGCCTTATTATACTGCATTGTATTTTGGTGTGCATATACATTAAGTCTTCACTTGTTAAAACTATGTATTTTAAAAATAAATTTACCCTATTTTGGATTGTCTTCATTAAAAGAAAATTAGAGCTACAGCCTAAAAGAATAGAAGGGACTTTCAGGCCTTTTTTAACCTTACAGAAACCTTGTCTAAAAAACCAAGTGCTCATTTGCCAGCTATCCCTCAGACAATGACCTTGAGAAATACAACTTTATTTTTATCTATCTATTTAGTTTTTTGTTTTTTGAGACAAGAACTCATTCTGTCACCAAGGTTGGAGTGCGATGGCACAATCTTGGCTCAATGCAGCCTTGACTTCCTGGGCTCCAGCAATCCTCCCATCTCAGCCTCCTGAGTAGCTGGGACTACAGGCTTGTGCCACCACACCTGGCTTTTTTTTTTTTTTTTTTTTTTTTTTTTTTTTTTTTTTAGAGACACGGTCTAGCTATTTTGCCCATGCTGGTCTGGAACCCCTGAGCTCAAGCAATCCTCCTGCCTCAGCCTCCCAAAGCACTGGGATTACAGACATGAACCACTGCACCCTGTCCAACTTTTTTTTTTTTTTTTTTTAAAGACTTCAGGTTCATTTCCACTTGAAAGCAGTAGAAAGAAGCAAATGAAAATGCTTATTAAGAAGCAGGAAGTAGAGTGCTGCAAAACTCTTGGATTCAAGGCATGAGCATAAAATCGGATGCTTCTGAATTTGTTGGAATTACAAAGCACACTTGGCCATTGCTGTACAGGAGGTAGTTAAATTTTTGTAGAACACGAAAGACTTTGAGGCATTTTGTTCACTCGCGTCGTCTGGGATCCTGCGAAGCACATCCCTTTCCCCCCAAGATGGATGGCAGGTCCGTCGGAGGGCTCGCTCTCCGACCCTTCACTTCCACCCTGTAAAATATGTGCAGGAATCTGCTTCTGTCTGTCCACACTTATGAGGAAGCATGAAACAGTTTGGCCTTTAGAAAGGTAAAGACATGTGGCCGGGCGCGGTGGCTCACGCCTGTAATCCCAGCACTTTGGGAGCCGGAGGCGGGCGGATCACGAGGTCAGGAGATCGAGACCATCCTGGATAACACGGTGAAACCCTGTCTCTACTAAAAATACAAAAAATTAGCCGGGCGTGGTGGTGGGCGCCTGTAGTCCCAGCTACTGGGAAGGCTGAGGCAGGAGAATGACATGAACCCGGGAGGCGCAGCTTGCGGTGAGCCGAGATCGCGCCACTGCACTCCAGCCTAGTGGACAGAGCGAGACTCTGTCTCAAAAAAAAAAAAAAAGAAAAAAGAAAAGAAAGGTAAAGACATGTCCCAAGAGAAGGGTTCAGTATGTCAAGGTCCTCTGACATGATTAAAATAAAGCAATAGTATAGGGACTCTTCTGGGATAGTTTAGAAAAATAAGGGATATGAGAAAGTTACTTGTGTATGGCAAAACTTGTATTTGGTGAGGCGTTTTCCTCTCTTTTTTTTCAGTCTGTTTCTGAAAATGGATGGGTACTTTATTTTTCCTTTCTTCTTACTTTTTACTTGGTTTTTAGTGTGCATGGGTGGGTACTTCTTGTATCTTTAGAAACGTAAGGAATATACAATATTTTTTATAGTGTTGATGGTTTATTCTTCTCCTTTTTTTTTAGACTGGGTCTTGCTCTGATGCTCAGGCTGGAGTGCGGTGGCATGATCATGGATCACTGCAACCTTGACCTCCCGGGCTAAAGCGATCTTCCTGCCTCAGTCTCCTCAGTAGCTGGGACCACAGGTATGCACCACCATATCCAGCTAATTTTCTGGTATTTTTGTAGAGATGAGGTTTCACCATGTTGCTCAGGCTGGCCTCAAAATCTTGGGCTCAAGCAATCCTCTTGCCTCGGCTTCCCAAAGTGCTGGGATTACAGGCCTGGGCCAGCGTGCCCAGCCAATGGTTTATTCTTGACTTGGTGCCATTCCTCATACACTGGCAAAGCCTAAAAGACACCATCTATCAGAAACTTAGAACTTCATTTGTGTTAAAAGTGCAAACAATTTAGAACAAAAATTAATCAGCAGTTTGTAATTAATAATGATGACTGTGTTTTTAGAGACAGGGTCTCACTATTTTGCGCAGGCTAGTCTTGAACTCCTGGGCTCAAATGATTCTCCTACCTCGGCCTCCCAAACTGCTGCAATTACCGGCATGAGCCACTGGGCCTGGCCAACAACAGTAAATTTTAAAGGGAAAATATATCAAGCACAATAATAAAATTCAACAATGATGAATTTTAAGGGAAAAATACACCAAGCACAATAATTTTGTGGTGAAATGAAATTACACACAATATCATTCATATTTTAAATAGGTTGATTTTGACTTGGAAAGTATTCAAATGAAACACTGACTTAATTTAATTTTTTTTTTTAAATTCTCTATCCCCCTTACTCTAAAGGCCTATACCATTTTATTTCTGTAAAAGCAGATGAACTTCCTTTCTCATGAATGCCACTTTCACTCCCCTGTGCCTTTGGTTCTTATTTTCTTTCCTTTTTATTTTTTTTTCCACCAAGCCTGAAGTGCAATGGCGTGATCTCGGCTCACTGCAACCTCCGCCTCCCGGGTTCAAGCAATTCTCCTGCCTCAGCCTCCCGAGTAACAGGGATTACGGGGGCCTGCCAGCACGCCCAGCTGATTTTTGTATCTTTAGTAGAGATGGGGTTTCATTATACTGGCCAGGCTGGTCTCAAACTCCTGACCTCAGGTGATCCACCTGCCTCGGCCTCCCAAAGTGCTGGGATTACAGGTGTGAGCCACTGCGCCCGGCCTCACATTTGGTTCTTCATGCTGGCAGAGTTTCACCTTCTAGTGATCGTATAAAGACTTGAACCCTCACGCAGTGGGGACATTCAAATGCGGAAGCCTCCTCTTTATGTCTGGAGGCCTCTGCAGGACCCAAGAGCAATCTCTTATTTGTCCCTTAACCACAGCCACATACCGGGTGAAATGCCAAGTAAATGTTTGTTAACAGAGGTGTCCAAGCGCAAGTCATTCTTTTTTTTCTTTTTCTTTTTTTTTTTTTGAGGCAGAGTCTCCTTCTGTTGCCCAGGCTGGAGTGCAGTGGCGCAATCTGAGCTCACTGCAACCCCCACCTCCTGGGTCCAAGTGATTCTTCTGCCTCAGCCTCCCAAGTAGCTGGGACTACAGGCATGAGCCACCACGCCCTGCTAATTTTTGTATTTTTAGTAGAGATGGGGTTTCACCATACTGGCCAGGCTGGTCTTGAACTCCTGACATCGCGATCCGCCTGCCTCAGCCTCCCAAAGTGTTGGGATTACAGGCGTGAGCCACCGCGCCCGGCCTATGCAAGCCATTCTTTAGGTTCTCTGGAAGTGTGCTTGTTATTTATTAAATGCCCACAGTAGGTCAGAGAGTCAATGAATTTCAGAGCTGGAAGGGATTTTAGAGGTGACTTGGTCCAAACCCTTCATTTTATAAATAAGGAAACCGAGAGCCAGAGAGAAGGGCCCTGCCCAAGGTCTAACACGTAGTGCTCAGTAGAACTGGAAATAAAACTTCCAGCCCAGGGCTGTTTCTGCCTACCACAACTGCATTATGCCTTATCAGACCTGATCTCTGCTCTCTAGAAATTTATAATTTAA
This sequence comes from Gorilla gorilla gorilla, assembly GCF_029281585.2. Taxonomy (NCBI): domain Eukaryota; kingdom Metazoa; phylum Chordata; class Mammalia; order Primates; family Hominidae; genus Gorilla; species Gorilla gorilla. The sequence continues at coordinate 106,827,583 of NC_073231.2, forward strand.
TTATATCAAATATTTGTAGTTTAAGGTATTTGCATAATCAGAATGATAGAGCTGAGATTTGCTTTTGGATTTAGGGAGAAACTGTGATAAGATGACCAAAATAAGCAGAAAAATGAACACTCCTAACATGTATTTTAAAAAGTGATTTGACATTATTTATATTCTACCTTGTTCCAAAGAGGCTTTAAGAAGCTTTAAAATGGAATACAATGTAACAAGATAGAAGAAAAGTACTATAAAAACAAGAACAATGGTGAAAAGAAAAACAAAGGTAAAGTCAGTTGGGAACCACAGGGAGATTTGCATAGCAAATGCATGCCATAAAGCCCTAAATATTTGCTAGAGGGAAACCACAAATTCGCTAAGCCTTGTGGCAAGAAGGAAAGTGTCAACTGTTGCATGATTCCCAGCTCCCCGAAAAAAACCACACCAGCCCTGGAAAAGCACAACTCTTTTTACTAACGAGGCCTGGGAGAAAGTTCTCCCCTATGTCCTCATATACCCTGAAGTATATTAGGGTAAACTGGAATTGCAATCACAGCTTGTCTGAGGGCTTGAGGATCATCCAGTTCAACTCGCTCTCCAAGAACTGGAACAGTCGCTTCTCAAGGTCACACCACCATACTGGGTGTCTGCATTTGAAGAAGGAAGCCAGGGAAGCTCTTGCACACACAATAGACCTCAGAAGGTCAGGATGTATCTGGGTCTAGACACAGATGCCCTTTTACCTGACCATGGAGTCCTTTTCCTTCCCTTCCGGCGTCCAGGTCCTCCAAGTTGGTGCCCCACCCCCAGCAGTCAAGAAGACTTCGCAAGGGAGTCCCCCAAGGCCCCAGAAGGGAGGCTGTCAAAGAAGGAGGATAGAACCTGGGGCCAACTTCTAACATGGGTATTTATCCTGACCTGCTGGCAGGATTGGTTAAAAAAATGTAGAAATTATTTCCAAGGGCAAAAGGCAAAAGCCCATTTAGGGCTCTAAATACCCAGTATATCATAGAGGGAGGCCAAATTACTGCTTGAGGAGGGAAGGGAAGAGACAAGGGAGGATACTGGAGGAGACAGAGGAGCCCATTCTACCATTTCCCCCTTAGAGAAAACACAAAAGAAAATACCTGTGTGTCTTTGACATAAAAAGGTTGGAAAAAAGGTGTGTTTAAGTTGCTTTGCAGCAGTGGTGGGGGGAAACCTATTAATTTCAGAAAGGTGATTTATATTTTAGTTTCTATTTCTCATTTTGTCTTCTGGTCTACCTAGGATTTCTATTGAGAACAATAAAGTGGAACTTGGATCAGCTCGAAAATATTTAGGATGATAGCCTACCGTATTGGGGAAAAGAAATACATAGTCACATAGAAAAATTATGTTTTCAGTTTTAAACTTTTTTCTTTGCTCTTGGTTACCAAAGTACTACATAATTGCTGTGGGAAATGCAGGAAATAAACTTTAGAGGAGTACAGGATAAAAATCCCCTGTAATCTGATCCATAAAAATGTTCTAGTACATTTTTTTGTTTTTGTTTCTATGCATTTTTTAAAAATGAAATTAAGATTCAGTTACAGAATTAATTAATTTGAAAATCAATTTCAAGTTGCAGGACAGTTATTGGATTTGCTTCTTGTTATCCTTCTCTAAGCCTGGAAGATTGGATTTCCTCTGGAAATTAGTTTGTAAGGTTTGACTATACAGTAATGATGCTGATTTATAGCAAGTCTCCTAGCACTTAACTGTCTAAATTAGCATGTCCTCTTCAAAGTAACTTGGGAGACAGTGATAGGATATCACCATGCATTTATTTTAACGTAGCTGACTTTGCTTTTAATGTTTTGGAATTCTTCTTTTGGTACGTTACTTTCTGAGTCTATGGCACTTTCTTTCTGTGTGTGTGTGTGTGTGTGTGTGTGTGTGTGTGTGTGTGTGTGATGGGAGTCTTGCTGTGTTAACCAGGCTGGAGTGCAGTGGCGTGATCTTGGCTCACTGCAACCTCTACCTCTGGAGTTGAAGTGATTCTCCTGCCTCAGCCTCTCGAGTAGCCAGAATTACAAGTGCGTGCCACCACACCTGACTAATTTTTGTATTTTTAGTAGAGATGGGGTTGGCCAGGCTGGTCTCGAACTCCTGACCTCAAATGATCCGCCTGCCTTGGCCTCCCAAAGTGCTGAGATTACAGGCATAAGCCACCACACCAGGCCTGTCTATAACACTTACTTTTGCGCATTGTCAGATTGACAAGTTCTCCTCTTTTGAGGGTGGGTTTGATATTTAGAAACTGCCAAAAGTTATCAGGGATCAGGATGGATGAATAAGGCAACTGATCCCTCAAACTGGGCAATATTGTTTTTGGTTGGGTACATGTTGGGTCCAAAATGCCATGAAACTGACTTTCTCATACAGTAAAGCATTTTGAAGAGGAAATGTTTTAGTGGAAAGATTTACCCTCTATGAATCCCAAAGAATTCTATAGTGTAGAGTGGAAGATTGTTTCTGCAGGACTAATTCACATTGGGTTTTCTGACTTGTAATTATACTTTTGGTGGCCCAAAGCTATTTGTTTTACATGCTTCATGATAATTCCATTCTCAGCTTCTAGCAAAGCAAAAGTATTTCATATTTAAATGTAAGACAGTCACTGACGCAAATTTGTTCTTAACCAATTACTTAGCTAAAACTACATTTATCATTACCATTATCTTGAGACGTAGAAGGCTGCTTCATGCTTTAATTATCCTGTTACTCATTTATAATGTTCTTTCTATTCATTTCAGCTTGAACATTCTTTCCCTATTTTCTTCATCAATCTGGTAGCATAAAAGAGAAAATTAGATGGCCCTGTTGTCAGTAGATTAATATTTCTGAAGTTTGCAGAGTCATGTGTAGTTTTTTGACTCTTCAAGCTTGCATAATATTTTAAGCACACAGTATAACTCTTCACAATGTTCTTTTATCATGTTTCTTATATCTGACAGCAGATTATAAGCTTTTTATAAAAACAATTCAAGGATCTTAGTAAACACCTAGAAGAGCCAACGATATTTCCCTTTGTATATATATTTTCCCTACAAACTCTTCTTTCTTCCTGAGAAGTTGAGTTATTATATATAAACAGTGTGGCTGGGGAAAAAACCAAATATATACATATATTAAAAAAAATTTTTTTTGCTGTCTCATTGCTGTTCATTAGTTTTCTTATTCCTTAAGACTAGCTTCCTTTTCTTCACTTAAATTTTTTTTCCTTTTTTGATTTGGTCAATTTTAAGAATTCTGTAGCAGGAAAAAACAAGTACTATATTGTCTGTGTGCATATTGTGCTGTGATTTTGTTCCTGAAACACCAGAGATTCAGTCTAGGCCCTCCTGCTCACCGCACAGAAAGCCAATCACTGAGATGACAAGTATTGCCAAGGAAGAAGGCTTTAATCGGGTGACGCAGGAGATGGGAGCTCAGCCCCAAATCCATCTCCCTGACTGATTAAAACCCAGGGTTTTATAGCAGAGAAGAAATGCAACAATGTGTAAGAAAACGAGAACTAGGGGAGGGGCAAGGAGGCATCTGGTGCCTCAATCTGGTGAGTTTTAGTTTTTGATACTTTCTTTGAGAGGCCTGAAGTTCCTTTCCTGAGGAAGGAACTCAAATAAAACAAATACCAGTTTCTGTGCTTCTCGCTGCACAGAAAGCCAATCACTGAGACAACCATTGCCAAGGAAGAATGCTTTAATCGGGCACTGCAGTCAAAGAGATAGGAGATCTGTCTCAAATCCATCTCCCTAAGCGACTAAAATGAGGGATTTATATAGCTGGGAAGAAATGTAGCTATGCGTGAGAAAATGAGAATTTGGGAGGGGTAAGGAAGCAATCATGATGAATGAGGGGTCCAGCATCTCATTGTCTGGATAAAATGATCTGGTGAGTTTTAGTTCTTTGATACTTTTTGAGAGGGCTGGGGTTCTTTCCTGAGGCAGGAACTCAGATAAAACAAATGTAAGTTTTAAGCTTTAAGACCGGAAGGGTCAATTTCTATGTTTATCCAAAACAACAACAACTACTATTACTATTACTACTACTACTACTACTACTACTACTACTACTACTACTACTACTACTACTACTACCACTACTGTGTATGGAACTGCTGGGTTGGTTTCACATAGATCTCTGCAAATATAAACAAGACCTGCTTACATTGCTTGTCTTGGAGAGAAATTGTACAGCAGGAGGTGGGGAGGGAAGGAAACTTGACCACATATCTTTTTTGAACCTTTTGAGTTTTGGACCATGAAGAATGCAATGCCAATTACTAATTTAAAAACCAAAATAACTACCAGTTTAAAAAAAGAGAAAAATCAAGGAAAAAGAAAAAAAAATACTCTCTCTGTTGGTCTGAATCTGGAATTTGGAGTGAAGATCAAAAGAAAACCATTCCCTTTTTTGCTAACTCCATCTCTTCTTCTCTATTTCTCTTTCACTTTGGCCAATAACTTTTAGCTTTGACTGACGCAATGGGAACTGAGAATCCACAGGTGGCGAAGGCATTAAGAGTCCTCAAGCTGCCACTAACCTCTGCAGGCTCCTCGGTAGACAGATATGAGTCCTTCACAGAACACAGACACAGGCCAGCTCCTTTGGCTTGCCCATCATGGCCTTATCCTGTACATGTGGCAAGTAAATAGCTTCTGTTCAATGTGTTCAAAGCTGTGCCTTTCTTGAAGTTCTCTAGAAGTGTTCTTGTTCTTTGCTATTCACATTACCTGTGTTTTTCTCACCTCTGTGCCTTCCAGCATGTGGTTCTCACTTTGTCCAGCTATTACCAACTCTTAAGGTTGCCTTTCTTTCTCTTTCTTTCTTTCTTTCTTTCTTTCTTTCTTTCTTTCTTTCTTTCTTTCTTTCTTTCTTTTCTTTCTTCTTTCTCACTTTCTTTCTTTCTCTCTTTCTTTCTTTCTTTCTTTCTCTCTCTTTCTCTATTTCTTTCTTTCTCTTTTTTTTTTTTTTTTTTTTTTTTGTCTTTGAGACGGAGTCTCACTCTGTCGCCCAGGCTGGAGTGCAGTGGCATGATCTCGGCTCACTGCAACCTCTGCCTCCTGGGTTCAAGCGATTCTTCTGCCTCAGCCTCCTGAGTAGCTGGGACTACAGGCGTGCACAACCACTCCCAGCTAATTTTTGTATTTTTAGTAGAGATGGGGTTTCACCATATTGGCCAGGCTGCTCTCAAACTCCTGACCTTGTGATCCGCCCTCCTCGGCTTCCCAAAGTGCTGGGACTACAGGCGTGAGCAACCGCACCCGGCCTCTTTCTTTCTTGACGGTCTCTGTCGCACAGGCTGGAGTGCAGTGGTGCGATCACAGCTCGCTGCAGCCTTTACTTCCCGGGCTCAAGCCATCCTTCTGCCTCAGCTTCTCGAGTAGCTGGGACTACAGGCACGTGCCACCATGCCCTGCTAATTTTGTTTACTTTTTGTAGAGATGTGGCCTCACTATGTTGCCCAGGCTGGTCTCAAACTCCTAAGCTCAAACAATCCTCCTGCCTTGGCCCCCCAAAGTGCTGGGATACAGGTGTGAGCCACTGTGCCTGGCCCAGAGAAAGTATTATAGTTATAAGTGACTCAAATGCTCAGTCAACAGTGTGATAGTGTGAGTTTAAAATTCAATGCACATCGATTACCTTAAAATAAAGACACCAAGTTTTGGAATCAGGAAGTGGAAGCCCCTTTTGCTCACTTAGATCAGCCTGCAGTATCAGAACAGTACCTTCTAAGCACATTTACAGGTCAGAGTGCATCTGGAGCTGTGATTTTCAAACTATGAGTTGCTACCCATGAATGAGTATGAATCCCATTAAAAATGGATAGCAACCAGCATTAAAAAAAATAGTAAAGGGGCCAGGCATGGTGGCTCATGCCTGTAATTCCAGCACTTTGGGAGGCTGAGGCAGCCGGATCACGAGGTCAGGAGATCGAGACCATCCTGGCTAAGACGGTGAAACCTCGTCTCTACTAAAAATACAAAAAAATTATCTGGGCATGGTGGTGGGTGCCTGTAGTGCCAGCTACTCGGGAGGCTGAGGCAGGAGAATGACGTGAACCCAGGAGGTGGAGCTTGCAGTGAGCCGAGATTGTGCCACTGCACTCCAGCCTGGGCGCAGAGCGAGACTCTGTCTCAAAAAAAAAAAAGAAACATTTTGCACACAATAGAGTAGGATAGAGTTGAATGAGAAAATATATGAGTTTATGGCAGCTAATGAGGCTAAATATTGTTTTATGAAACTTCTGTTTCAGTTATATGTATGTTTATGTGTATCAATCATATATAAAATGAATTTATTTCTGTAGGTCATAGTCAACAAAGTTCAAGAAACACTAATGTAGAGAAAAATATCCTGATGGTGAGAGAGACAAGTACCTGGTTACTTAAGAAACAGTTGCAACCATCAGGAACGTTTAGCTTGAGGAGAAAACTAACAGATAAAAAAACTGTCTTCCATTAGTAGATGGACTATCATGAAAAGAACGACTTTGTTCTCTGTTATTTCAGGAGATGGGGGTTTAGGGGAAGGAGTTTTTGTTCACTATCCAGACGAACTATCTGACAATTGGAGCTGTCCATCAATGGAACTGCAAAATAACACACTGTAGGAGTGCTTAAGCACAAGACAGGAGACCATCTGTCAGGGTTACTTGGCAGAGATTTCTATATGGGGAGAGAGGGTTGAATTAGACATCCTTGAATGTCCCTTTCAACTCAAAGTTTCAACTATTCTATTTTCTCCTGTGGGGGTGTTTGAATTTCATAAGTTTGTGCTTCTGATCAGGTGATTAATTCAGCAGATGCTTTAAACAAGTAGTTATGGCCTGTGAATGGAAACACACAAAAATGCAATACACTAATTTGCTGATTATTCTTATAACATCATGCATCACATTCAATTTTTAGCAATGACATATCTGTTTTACTGGTGAGATTACTGAGGTCACTTGGATACTTGGGTAGAAATAAGAATATAGTCCAAGCTTCCTGAATTCTAAGTTTTACACTTAACTATGGCAGCCTCTCAACCTTGAACATTAGCACTGACATTAGTCAGGTTGTGGCAGAGACCCCTGGATTCTGACCTTAATATCTGTTCTCCTTGCTTGTAGCAGAACTGCCAGTTTTTACCTCAGCCGATGACTATGCACTGTAAATACCATATTTCCCAAGCTCCCTTGCAGCTACATGTTGTTGACTGGACTCAGTGATGTCCAACATAATATGAGTGGAAGGCAGTGCCTGGGAAACTTGACAGAAAGATGGCTGATATATGCTCTTAGTCTCTTTACTTCTTCCCCTTTCCCTTTATTCTTCCTCTTAGGTGGGTTTTGAGCAGCCATCTTGAACTGTGAGGTGGGAACCATGTGCTGAGGAGAGTGGAGCGTGGGTGGCCAAACCCCTGCAATAGCCGTACTAGCCCTACAGTGGATCTTCCACAGGACAGAGAAAGAAAGGAAGAAACTTCTGTCTTATGTAAGCTAATGCTATTTGTTATGTGCAAGGTTAATTGATAATTGTTATGTGCAAGGTTAATTGAGAAAAACGTTTTGTTTTCTCCTACAAAAAACGTTTTTTTGTAGGAGAAAGATTAACCACTCTCTCACCTGTGGATATTGGGTGCCCAACCCTTATTTGCTGCAACAGTGACAGGAAGTCAGATTTTAGGTGACTGTGATTCTGGACAGAACCCAGATTTCAGAGAACTCAGAAAACTTCTACAACCCTTCTCATTGTCTCAAGACAAGGGGAGTCTGAGATGTTCCGCCTGTGTTCACACAGTCTGGCTGAAAGGATATTACAGAGTCCTTGTGCAAAGAGCACGAAGATGGAACTTTCCCGTTCTACTGCTACTGTCTCCTTTTAAATTTGCAGTAACAAGTACAATCTGCTAGATCTTCTGGTCAGACTGATTCTATAGCCAGACTTGTAACTTCGTCTGGTGACTCAAAATCACTGTAATATTTGAGGATAACAGACAGTAAACTTTCTGAGTCCTGATTCTGTGCTCTACCCATAGTGGTATTCAGTGGTCCTCTTTAGTGATCCTTAGGAATAAATGTGATATATTGGAAGTTGGTATGACACATATATGTCCTCTATTAATGTATAATGTTAGAACAGAGAAAAAGTATTAGAAAGGTAAGTCATGGTTTTAAGGATGTGATTTATATAGGAACCAAATTTGAAGGGTTTGTGACATTATGGAGCCTTGATCTAAAGTATGAGGTTCTGCTAAGAGTTTCTTTAAGAAGTTCATTTTGTGGCCAGGTACGGTGGCTCATGCCTATAATCCCAGAACTTTAGGAGGCCAAGGCGAGTGGATCACTTGAGGTCAGGAGTTTGAGACCAGCCTGGCCAATGTGGCGAAACCCTGTCTCAACTAAAAATACAAAAATTAGCTGGGCGTGGTGGTGCACACCTGTAGTCCCAGCTACGTGGGAGGCTGAGGCAGGAGAATCACTTGAACAAGGGAGGCAGAGGTTCCAGCGAGCCGAGATAGCGCCATTGCACTCCAGCCTGGCAACACAGTGAGACTCCATTTAAAAAAAAAAAAAAAATCTGGAGGAACAAGATAATTTGGGTAAACACACGGATGCTTACTGACATGAAACTTACTTATGTTTGGTCTGCACTAAATCGTCACAAAGGCCAGATCTAATTTAAATGAGATGCCTCTAAAATTCTGCCAGCTTGACGAACTTCACTTACAGGAGTTTGCTGACGAAGAGGTATTTCTCTCCTGCCCCAGCAGAACGCTGCATTACTCATTCTCAGCCTTTCCTCCCAGGTAACCCCACCCAGACTTCACCAAATAAGGCAATCCTTTGAGTGAGCTTTCCTCCTGTTGACTGGAATTGTTTAGTGAACAGGAGGATTTTTAAAGGGGTAGCTGGTTCTATTTAGAGGTCATTTCCTTTTTGATATTTTGGATTCATTATCCAGAGAGAAGATTAGCAGCATGTAGGATGCTGGTTCTCAGAAGCTTGGGGCACAACAGAATCACTTGGGGAAATTTAAAAATATATTGGCCTGGGCATTGGGGTTTGTAAATGTTGCCCAAGTGACTAATGTGTGTGTCTGTTGGGGAGAGAGGAGTTGTTAAGAATTGATGTTACTTGCACTCTCTGAATTCCAGAAGCCACAGCCAATAGTAAAATTAGCTGTTACTAATTAAGCACTTGCAGGGCCAAGCACTCTGGAAAGTGCTTTACATACATGATGTCATTGTATCCTCACCACAACTGAGTCAAGCCCTGGTGATAATCTTCATCATCTGTCTAATACAGCAAATATTTATTGAACACCATTATTGTTCTAGGCATCACTGTGAATACATAGATGAGTAAGATGGGTCATGCACTTGAAAAGTTAATAATCTAAGATGGGATGATAATCAGGGTTCATTATAACTATAATATAATGCAGAATACTTTTCGTGAGAGAATGTAAGTTACTAACAAAGTTCAAAGCAGGGAAAGTATACTATAGATTGGAGATGTCAAGACCAGTGACGTTTGAGGCTCAGTGATGTGCTAGAGCCAGCTCATACTAGTCTTTGAGAAATGATAGCTAATTTTTCAGAAATTTTGTCATCCAGTTGATATCAGACTGGTAGCTCGAAATTGGCTGTGGCAAACCAAAAGAAAAATGGACAAACACTACAAATCAGAGTTTTACCTGCCCAGAGAGCTGGTTATTAAATATGTACCAGAATACCAGCAATGGACCTTAAAAGATGTGTAGCACTGCACCTACCCTGGTGGTGGGGTTGGGAGATGATGGAGAGAGAGAAGAATATAATTGAAGATATGGAGTGGGGAGAGAATGCAGGCTTGTGCAAGTAAGAAAGTCTGGCCTATTGACTAGGATGAAAGGCAGCTAAAAAAGAAATATATGGCCAGGCCAGTTTACCTGGAGTAAGATACAAGTAGAATAACAGGAGTTGTAATTACAAAGCTTGGTGGGAAGGCTATGTTAGATCTAACCTTCAGTGCAAATGCCTAATAGAGCCAACACACAGTAAGTGCCTTAAAAAGTTAATAATCTTTCCCCCTCTTCATTTCTCAAATAAAGTTCGAACTCTGGAGTGTAGTGGTGAGATCACAGCTCCCTGCAGCCTCAACCTCCCAGGCTCAAGCGATCCTCCCACCTCAGCTTCCCGAGTAGATGGGACTACAGGTATGCCACGCCCGGCTAATTAAAAAAAAACGTTTTTTTGTAGAGATGGGGTCTCACTCTGTTGCCCAGGTGGGTCTCGAATTCCTGGGTTCAAGCAATCCTCCCACACTGGCCACCCCCTTCCCCAAATCTTGGGATTACAGGCATGAGACACCACACCTGGCCAAAGGTAGGTATTTTATTTATTTATTTATTTTTGAGACGGAGTCTCATTCTGTCGCTCAGGCTGGAGTGCAGTGGCGCAATCTCAGCTTACTTGCAAACTCCACCTCCCGGATTCACACCATTCTCCTGCCCTAGCCTTCTGAGTAGCTGGGACTACAGGTGCCTGCCACCACGCCCAGCTAATTTTTTGTATTTTTAGTAAAGATGGAGTTTCACTATGTTAGCCAGGATGGTCTCCATCTCCTGACATTGTGATCCGCCCGCCTCGGCCTCCCAAAGTCCTGGGATTACAGGTGTGAGCCACCGCGTCTCACCAAAGGTAGGTATTTTTAAAAATAGATGATGACGCCAGCCACAGTGGCGTTCATATGTAGTGCTAGCTACTCAGGAGGTTGAGGCAAGAGGATTGCTTAGACTAGGAGTTTAAATCCAGCCTACGCAACACAGTGAGACCCTGTCTCTAAAAAAATTTTTAATTAGACAATGAGACAGGATTGAGGAGATTTAGAAACTGGACCAATTAGTTGCGTACAACTAATTATTGAGCCTTATGGCAGAAAAATGAGGTGAATAGTGACACAAGACGTGGCTAGGAGAATAGAGAATGGCAGTGCCATCTGTAGAAATATGCAAGAATTCAGAGTTGGCTCGCTGAGTCTGAATACACACATGGGGCAATTCCTGGAAGCAAAGGTGGAATTTGGGAGAGAAGCTGGGGCTCACAGTGTGGTTTGCAGGTCACTACCCGGGTCTGGTAAGCACAAGCATCTCTTGCATTTATTTTGATTTATTGGGCTTTAGGGGCCTGGTTGACACTCTTTGCTTCTATCTGCAGCGATCTCAGGGATCACAGATCAGCTCCAGCTCACTAAAAGTACTAAGAATTCCGTGGACTGTGCAGAATGTCCATAGAGATTCAGGCCAATCTCTAGAAGCTGGGGCCTTCACGGGAGTCTCAAACCTCCCCAGGCTCTTGAACTTTCAGTTATGATTTCAGTTCTCAGTGTGCAGGGACTCTGAAGTTCACTTTGGTTTCTTTCTGGCTCTCAGAACCAGGAAAACCTGGCCTTTGGTCAAGGGAATGAGGCAAATTTCCTGAATGCATCTCAGTTGAGGCCTGACCATCTGATAAGAGCTGGTGGGATGGTGTGCAACCTGCCCTTCGTCTCCCTGTAGCTGGCCCGTGGCAGACAGTCAACCCCAGCAGAGCTTAAGGAATAGATGTGAGGGTTAGAATAGTTCATTTTAGAAATAGCTACTCTGTCCGCTCTCATTGCTGACAGATGTCCTGACCTGAGGATTCTCCTACCACATCTTGCCTCTCTGTTTTTTTGTTTTGTTCTGTTTTTGTTTTTTTGTTTTTTTTTAAACCAAACCCTTGCACGCTCTGAGGAACATCTTTTAATTCTAGACTGCATTAAAAAATTTCTGAGTACAGATTGTTCCAATTAAATTCTTAAATGTCAAAAGTTTCTTAAAATAAAACTCCTTAAAATAAACCAAATCAGCTGTTCTGGATCACAGCCAACATAAATCAAAGTACCTAACCAGATGGGGATTCTGTAAACTAAAGGTAAGAGCAGTTGTTCACAGCATAGGGCCCAATGAGAAAAGCTAAAGGCATCAGAGGCCATTTTGCCTTTCAAATCGTTTTTCAAAACATAGGGTAACATCCTAATAAACAAATGAATCATGCTTCCTGCAGCACCTTTTCACAAACAGAAACCCCAAAATATGCCTGCAATGTTCTGACAAAAAAAGAGGCCATTGTCCAATTAGCAAAACACCTGAATTTATTCAGAGTGAGGGAGGAATCCAGCAACTGCTTGGATGTTACCTGGAGAGAAGGCTGTGGGAAACATCACTCGTTGCAGGCTCCGTTTAGCCTGTCTGAGGCCTTCAGCAAGATGCAACCTGCCCTGACCCATCAAGCATGGTTCTGCTCACCATGCCACCGAGATCCAGCAGGCTCCTTGGCAATGAGAAGATGCAACTGTGTTAGTTGTGGTCTCCTGCAGAAGGACTGGCCCCCACCACAAACATAAACCCTGCATTGAGCCTGAGTTATTGTCCTGGTGCTGAGAGCAAAATTAATTGTTTGAAAAAAAAGTGCTTTCTAATAAACTAAGAGGAAAGTGATGCCATCCCATATCTTGCTACCCAGCTGGGTGGGGACTTTGTAAGCTGTCAGCACCAATATGGGAGAAGTGGGATGGAAAATAGCCCAGGCCAAGGTCAGATACAGGCAAGAACAGAGGCAAGTCTCCAAGCCTGGGATGTGGAGCTGTCAGCACTACAGGGCATCGGGCAAGCTCAGGATGGAGTCAACAGCTGGAGATGCCAAGTTGGAGCAGGGGCACTCCATGGGCATCCAAGAGTTGAGCTGGCAGGATGGGGAAAGGGGCCAGCAGAGAATAAGGGCATACTCCCCTCTTTCTTTGCCTGATTCACCACTACTTATCTTTTATACCTTGGCTCAGACATCATTTTATCTCAAAGAAGGCTATCATCCTGCAGTTCTCCTCGATAGCACCTACTATTGAAGTGAGTCAATGGGTGACCGATTTTGGAGTCCTGCCTGCTAGAACATAAACTCCACGAGCTAGACCCCCATCTATCTTCTTTATGGCCACATCTCTGGTACCCAGCACCGTGAGTGACCCATTGTCAGCCCTCAATACATCTTACTGGGAGGAAGGAAAGATGAATAAAGGGCACAGAAGAGGAAGGAGGTAGGGAGGAAGGATGGGAAGGACAAATCGGAAGAAGGTGCACACTAAGCTGTGTCTGGTTCCAGATCCTCTTTCTAAGGAGCTGCTGGTGGGCTTATAAATGCAGGTGCGTGTGGCCGACCCTGAAGACATAGCACCCCCAGCCCAGTGACTGACCTGTGTGGTAGACATTGGAGGTCATATGGTTTAAGAACCTGGCACATAAATCCTTCCTGGAAAAATAATCACATTGTATTTCTTGGTGTTTCATCTCTTGACAGGGGTTTTTCTTTCTCTGGTGTTTGAGATGAAAACAAGCTGTGACCTGAAACTATAGACACTTCTCAAGGATGATGGTATGTTGATAGAATGTAGTTAAAATGCTCATTAGGGATCATCTACTATTGTAAAGAACAGGGTAGAGGAAGAGTAGGATAGGCAGAGTCTCTTAATCCTTGGATTTATTCAACAGGATTTTACCAAAACAGGATGAACCTCTGAAAAAAGACAAGCATTTACAATACCATTGTAAATAAAACCTAATGAAAGACATCTGAAGTCTACAGACAAATGAACAGCCTTAAGAAGCCTGCATCTTACAGGCAATGACCTTTGCCAATAGCTTTGATACCAATAGAGTTGCTGATATTGATTATCCAATCTGTGGCAGGTAGGAGTCCAGGAGTGCGAAGGCACTTGGGACAGTGGGTTTGGGAATATTAGCTGGGTGAGAGGAAGCAGTGGTCCTGAAACTTAATGTTCCTATGATTTAACTGGGGCTGAGAAGGTCTGAGATGGGGCCTTAGATTTCGCTTTTTTAACAAGCAATGTCTATGCAGGTGAGTATTAAGAATAAACTTAAACAGTTTTTCCTCTGCTCTTACACTAACACAACAACAGTTATCAACACAGGAGAATTCTGTTATCCCCAAATATGAGGGGGTTTCTCCCCATCAGCAAGCAGCCCATCAGTTCTGCAGTGGACACCAGCTGGTTGCCCTCCGATTCAATTCTGACATCATCTACTGGAAGATAGTGTCAGATCCCACAAGTCTGACTCTACAGAGACCACAGGTGCGTGCCACCATGCTCACCTAATTTTTAAAAATGTTTTGTAGAGATGGGGTCTCACTATGTTGCCCAGGCTGGGATTCAAGTGATCCACCTGCCTCAGCCTCCCAAAGTGCTGGGCTTACAAGCGTGAGCCACCTGGCCCAACCTCAACACTCACATGTTTCTATTTGGCTAGATTCTTTGAGTTGCAAGGAATAAAGAGGTCACTCAACCTAGTTCAAGCGATGAGGTTTATGGTGAAGAAATTGCAAAGCAGTGAGAGTGATGGAAACTTCTGGAAAACAGGATTTGTGGACTGGCCAGGCCTGGAAGAGACTGGAACCAGGTATCATCCTGAGTCCAGGGCAGCTCAAGGCACCTCAGGGGCAGAGGTTTGTGTAATTCTTTATTTCTTGCTGTTCTTCGAAGGGCTTTCTTCTATCTCAGAGCTTTCTTCTATCTCAGAGCTTTCACTACCCCATGCTTCTCCTAACTTCTGCCAGCTTGCCACCTCTCAGAGCCCCTCCTCTGACTCAAAGTCTGTGTTTCTGCTTCCTTTCAGCATTTTCCCCACTGAAGACAGGACCCTTGCTAGTTTCTAATTCAGGCCTCAAGAGCAAGAAGCTGACCCACCCCTCCTGGCAGGCAAAGCACATCACCCAGGTGCCCCAGGGTCCTGCCAGCCTGCAACCAAGCTTCTTAGTCAGGCTAGGTGTGCTCCAGCTTTCTAAACACCTGGGGCCAGGAAGGGGCAGGATGGGCCTCATGGTACAACCTTGCTGCCAGGACAGCAGGTGCTGCCTCCTGGGAAGGGCCTTTTAAAGATATGGTGGGTGTGGTATTTGCCTCCTCTGTGAAATCCACGGCTGGCTGAGCTCCAAGCTTTGTAGTCCTTGGAGAGTTAGTTAATCTTGGTGGCTCTCTCTTATGCAAAAAAAAATCTTCAGAGAAGTATTGGGAGACTTCCTATTTGGAAATTTCTAGTCTGTACTACTAAAGGGAGTAGGGGTAGGGGAGTCATTTTTCAGGTTTTTTTTCTTTTTCTTTTTTTTTTTTTAGGCAGGGTCTTGCCTTGTTGCCCAGGCTGGAGTGCAGTGACGCAATCACGGCTCACTGCAGCTCGACCTCCCAGGCTCAAGCGATCCTCCTGAATAGCTGGGACCACAGGTGTGCATCACCACACCTGGCTAATTATTTTGTAGTTTTTGTAGAGATGGGGTCTCACCTTATTGCCTAGGCTGATCTCAAACTCCTGGGCTCAAGTGATGCTCCCTCCTTTGCCTCCCAAAGTGCTGGGATTACCCATGAGCCACAGCACCTGGCCCATTTTTCAGTTTTTAAAGGTCTGGTGGTTTTCTGAAACCTTCACTTGGGGTTTGGCATGTTAATTACGACTAAACCCCTGATCCTTCCCCACACCTCCTGGGGGATGATTAGGTCAGGGCCAGGCCATCCCCGCTCCTCCTGGAGGCTGCAGGAGGCACTCCACACATCTCCCCACGGGCAGCATCTGCTCACTCCCTCTGCTCATGTTTATTGAGCACTCGATGTGCTAGGTACAGTTCTCAGACCTGGGGGTACAATACTGAACCCAAAAGACAACCATCTCTGTCCTCATAGAGCTTATGTTCTAATGAGGAGAGACAATTCATAAATATAACAGATGTGTGAATTATAGCTTCTGTTAGAAGGTGATAAGTGCTTCAGGAAAAGAAAATATGTCAGAGTAAGTGGGGTAGGAAGTGCGGGTGAGGAGAGGAGGTAGACGGATGAAATGTTTGATAGCACAGGGAGGGTAAGTCATTGAGAAGCTGTTATTTGAGCCAAGCCTCGATGGAGGTACGGGAAGCTTTAAAAATTTTGTAATATCCCCCAGGACTTGTCTAGAGGCACTAGAGGCACCTTGGAGTCTTGTGAAAGCAACACTGAAAACTCTGGGAATAAACAGCAGAGAAGTAAGGGTGTGACAAGTCAGGAATATTCCATGGCTATGCACCAAGAATGGCCCTGCACAAATATTTAGGAGGAGTGGCAGTGAGAGGATTTGAGGGTCAAAAGCAGGGTCAAAAGGGTTAAAGTAGAAATATGAGAAATTACAACAAAGTCCAGGTTCACTTCAGTGTATTATTATTTTCATTTTTTTGGTAAAATATTTTGAAAAATTTCAAAATAAAGTTGCTAAAATACTTTGTCATGATAATGACATTGCAGTTATGTAGGAGAATGGCCTTATTCTTTTTCGTTTTGTTTTATTTTTGAGACCGAATCTTGCTGCGTCACCCAGGCTGGAGTGCGCTGGCACAATCATGGCTCACTGAAGCCTTGACCTCCCAGACTCAAGTGAACCTCCCGCCTTAGCTTCCTGAGTAGCTGGGTGTACAGGCAAGTGCCATCATACCCAGCTAATTTTAAGATTTTTTGTAGAGATGGGGTCTCACCTTGTTGTCCAGGCTCCTTGAACTCCTGGACACAAGTGAACCTCCCGCCTCAGCCTCCTAAAGTGTTGGGATTATAGGCGTGAGCCACCATGCCCGGCCACTTTATTCTTCAGGGATGAAATATTTAGGGATAATATGTCATGATGTCTGCAACTCTTTTTTGTTTGTTTTGTTTTGAGACGGAGTCTCACTCTGTTGCCCAGGCTGGAGTGCAGTGGCGTAATATCGGCTCACTGCAAGCTCCGCCTCCCGGGTTCATGCCATTCTCCTGCCTCAGCCTCCCAAGTAGCTGGGACTACAGGTGCCTACCACCACGCCCGGCTAATTTTTTTGTATTTTTAGTAGAGACAGGGTTTCACCGTGTTAGCCAGGATGGTCTTGATCTCCTGACCTCGTGATCCACCTGCCTCAGCCTCCCAAAGTGCTGGTATTACAGGCATGAGCCACCACGCCCGACTGATGTCTACAACTCTTTCAAATTGTTCACAAAATGTATTTTATAGAGACAGAGAGATAAGGCACATATGGCAAGATGTTACCAATTGAGGAATTCAGGTGAAGTATATATGATGTACCACTCTTTCAACTTTTCTATGGTTTTGAAAATTTTCAAGATAAAAAGTTGGATTCTACTCAGGTATTTACTCAAGAGAAATGAAAATATATGACTACACATAGACTTGTATGTGAATGCTTATGTAACATTATTCACAATAGCCACAAATTAGAATCAATCCAAATGTCCATCCACTGTTAATGGGTAAACAAAATGTGGCATATCCATTCAATGGAACATAACTCGGCAAGAAGGAATGATCTACTGATCCTAGCTACAACATAGATCAACCTCAAAAACATGCTACATGCAATAAGCTACAAGCAAAAGACTACATATACATAATTTCATTTATGAAATGTCTACAAAGGGAAAATCTATACAGACAGCAGATCAACGGTTGCCTGAGACTGGAGGTGAAAGTGGGGTTGACTGCAAATAGGCATGAGGGAAGTTTGTGGGGTGATGAAAATGTTCTAAAACTGGATTGTGGTGATGATTGCAAACTCTGTAAATGTCATGTACCGAATTAAGGACATTTCAGTCAACAACAGACTGCATATACGACGGCGGCCTCATAAGATTATACTGCCATATTTTTATTGTACCCTTTCTATGTTTAGGTGCACAAATATTTACCATTGTGTTACCATTGCCTACAGTATTCAGTACAGTAACATGCTATACAGGTTTGTAGCCTAGGAGCCACAGGCTATAGCATGTAGCCTGGGTGTGGGGCAGGCCACACCATCTAGGTCTGTGTAAGTGCACTCACACAACGATGAAATCACCTGATGACACATTCTCAGAAAGTAGCCCTGCCCAGATCGCCTGAAGTCAGGAGTTCGAAACCAGCCTGACCAACATGGTGAAACCTCATCTCTACTAAAAATACAAAAAATTAGCTGGGAGTAGTGTCTCATGCCTGTAATCCCAGCTACTCAGGAGGCTAAGGCGGGAGAATCGCTTGAACCCAGGAGGCAGAGGTTGCAGTGAGCCGAGATCGTGCCATTGCACTACAGCTTGGGCAACCAGAGCAAAACTCTGTCTCAAAAAAAAAGAAAAAGAAAAAAAGAAAGTAGTCCTGCCATTAAGTGATGTGTAGGTATACTAAAAACCATTGCATTGGATATTTACAATGGTTAACTTTTATGGTATGCAAATTATGCTTCAATAAAGCAGTAAAAAATACTTGAGAAAAAAATATCAAGGTTTATTTCTCTACCTGGGAATCTAATGATGAGACTTCATTCAACAAATATTTTTTGGAACCCTTACTATGCCAGGCACATAGTAAGGGTTCCAAAAAATATTTTTCACTGTCTGCTGAACCCTGGGAATACAATGCTGAATAAAACAGGCGCTGAAGTTTGATAAGCCTTATGAACTATTTGTTTGGTATTTTTTCTTCTCTTTTCTTTTTTTTTTTTTTTTGAGACAGTCTCGCTCTGTCACCCAGGCTGGAGTGCAGTGGCGTGATCTCGACTCACTGCAACCTCTGCCTCCCAGGTTTAAGCGATTCTCCTGCCTCAGCCTCCTGAGTAGCTGGGATTACAGGTGCATGCCACCACGCCCGGCTAATTTTTTGTATTTTTAGTAGAGATGGGGTTTCACTGTGTTAGCCAGGATGGTCTCAATCTCCTGACCTCATGATCCACCTGCCTCAGCCTCCCAAAGTGCTGGGATTACAGGCGTGAGCCATCGTGCCTGGCCTTTTTTTTCTTTTTTTGAGACGGAGTTTCGTTCTTGTTGCCCGAGCTGGAGTGCAATGGCGCGACCTCGGCTCACTGCAACTTCCGCCTCCAGGGTTCAAGTGATTCTCCTGCCTCAGCCTCCAGAGTAGCTGGGATTACAGGCACCCACCATCATGCCTGGCTCATTTTTTGTATTTTTAGTAGCAATGGGGTTTCACCATGTTGGCCAAGCTGGTCTCGAACTCCTGACCTCAGGTGATCCACCCACCTGGGCCTCCCAAAGTACTGGGATTACAGGCATGAGCCACTGCACTTGGCCCGTTTTGTATTTTGTCTATGAGACCTGCCTGGTGGTAGAGAGATTTGGACTGGCTAACCTGTTTTTCTTTTGCTGCCACTTTGTTTGGGTTCTATCCAAAGCAAACCTTGGGATCAGAGTTTGAGTGTACGCTGTTTATTTGGCAGATGTAGTGGGTTGAATGGTGGCCCCTCAAAAGACATGTTTATGTCCTAACCCCCACAACCTGTGAATGTTACATTATTTAGAAAAATAGTTTTTTGTCGATGTAATTAAGTTAAGGATCTTGAGATGAGATTATCTTAGATTACCCAGATGGGCCCTAAATCCCATGACAAATGTCCTTAGAAGAGACAGAAGAGGAGAAGGCATGGACACAGAGGAGGAGAAGGCAGAGTGAAGATGGAGGCAGAGATTACAGTGATGCAGCCACAAGCCAAGGAAGCCTGGAGCCCCCAGAAGCCAGAAGAGGCAAAGAAGGATTCTCCCTAGAGCCGTAAGAGTGAGTGCAGCCCTGCTGCCAACTGGATTGTGAGCTTCTGGCCTCTAGAACGGCAAGGAAATTAATTCCTGTTGTCTTAAGCCACCAAGTTTGGGGTCATTTGTTAAGGCAGTCTTAGGAGAGGAATACAGCAAGTGATTCCAGGAAGCAGAGGCATGGAGTGGAGAAGTGAGACGCAGTGGGATGCAAGCCAATAAAGGGAATGCTCGGGGGTGCATCGCTGCCCTGGGGAGCTTCTGAGAGGAGTGAGAAGGCCGGGCTATCCCCCGGCTCCATTCTTGCTGGTTGAGGGTCACTCCTTTGGGCTCAATGCTCAATATACTCTTGGTCTGCAGAGCATGCTCCTAAGGTATTGTGTGTAGGATTTTGGAGTGGACCAAGGGCTCTGGACAGAGTGGAGTGGACAGCAGCTCCTCTGCCCCTACCCTTTGGCTGCTCATTGATTAGCTGAAAGCCCTACAGGCATAGGTATGGGAAGGAAAAATGAGGTTCAGTAGATAGAGAGTAACATACTTTGACACCCAAAACAAATTAGACTGGTGGACTCCAGTTAGAATGTCCAACTCCAAGACCTGATCAGTTCATGTATCCACCTCTGGCAAATACATGACAGGTGACTCCTTTCTGCACAGCATGGGAATATTAATCCACTTTCTTTGGGATATTATAGTTGGAATATGAGTTTTTTTCTGGGTTATTTTAGAATATATTTGATAACTTCCTGTTTATTAATATTGAATGGAATGTTCACATGTTCCCATTATATTTGTCTTACATGTAAAAGCTCTATAATTGTGCATTAAATCAACCTGCCTTGTAGTATAAGCTAGAAGTGTTGCTGGATGCTCTGTGTGGAGACTGGATCTCCAATGACTCTGGCACCTCACAGCACCCAGCACAGTGTAAGAAAACAGCAGGTGCACAATAAAGACATGCTGTTAGCTTTATCCCTCTCCTTCCTGGTCTCTCCTTCCAGCCCCTGGTCTCCATCACAATCATTTCCAAGCAGTGCTCCTGCAGCTTTCGTTTCTTGCTCGTCTGTTATTTGTTGCTCCCAGCCAGTAATGTTCTTTTCTTGTCTCTTTTCTTCTAGTCTCTCTGGGTAGATTCCTGCAGTGCTTTTTGGCACGCCTGAGTGGGGAACTCTCCAAGACTGTCTACATCATTTTTCAAAGCTCCCAACATCAGACTTGGCATTTCATATACAGCTTTGAACACTGTCAACTGGTGCCTTCACCCTTTCCCTTAATGAGGGCTCAAGGGTACCCTTTAGCACGGAATAAATATACACATCTGAAATTGAACATTAAAATGTATCTGCTTGTTTTAAAACTCAGTTTTTCCTTTTCAGGTTGGAGAACGTCTTGGAAATGGCATGCCTTCACTTGTGGGTTTCCATTAGGGCCTCCTGGGTATGATCCTGGCTGTAGCCTCCTTTTTTCTTAGCTATTTATTTCTCTTATGAGCCGGAACTGAGAGGGAAGAGGATCCAGAGGACTAAGGTAGTTTAGTTTCTAGCCATCTTTGGCTTGAATCCTTTTGGCATCCTCTGATAAGCAGAAATAGCATCATCTATCTCTACTAATGGCATTGTCTTAGCTGGAAGAAGTGATTTATTCAAATGCTCTAATAATTATAGCTCACATCTATCGAGTGCTTACCACATGCCAGGCTCCTGTGCTAAGTGCTTGGCATTCTTTATCTCCATTTTCATCTTCACAACAACCTTCTGAAGTTGCTCCTTTATCATCTCCATTTTACGGATGAGGAGACCGAGACTTGGGAAGTCTAAGTGCATGCTGGAACCACACAGGTAGTGGAGCTAGGATTCAAGCCCAGGTCTGTTTGACTTAGAACATGTGTGGGCATTCTGAACACAACCTTCAGGGCACATGGCCTTGGATCGCAAGACTCCCTCATCTTCTGCTTTTTAAAACAGTTACATGGAGAAGTGACTCCATGTTGAAAATGCAACCACAGCTTCTGAAAGTGTCCTTAGGGAACCTCACTATTAGGAGCCGGGTCTATCCAAGTCAGTACAAATGAAGCAAGGGATGCTGGCCAAGGCACAGGGTGGGCTTTTTCTGTTCAGGAAAACAAGGTTGTTTTTAAAAGGAGATTTGTTGAAAGGGACATTAGAAGGAGAGTGTGAACACTTTGGAATGTGGAGATGGACGGGGAGTAAGGCCCAAGCATCTCACACCATTTGGGGCAGCATCAAAGCTTTTATGAGTGTCCTCTCCCATAGCAACTCGGCACCTCTGCTGGTTCCTGCCTCACCTGCCCTTCAGCTTGTACCAAGTCATCCACTCAGGAGGTGGAATTGTGCTTTGCTGTCATGAAATCTTTACTGGGGAAGATCAATGGAAAAAGGACTATTCAGAAGACAGGGATCAGCTCAAACCATTCATTCCTGGTTTTCATGGGGGTATGAGGAGAGCAGAGCAAAGTGTGTGTGTGTGTGTGTGTGTGTGTGTGTGTCTATGTCTGTTATTGTGTGTGTCTGTGTCTGTTATTGTGTGTGTGTGTGTGTGTGTGTGTGTGTGTGTGTGTGTTTGTAGATGGGGTCTCTGGCTCTATTGCCCAGGCTGGTCTTGAACTCCTGTACTCAAGCGATCCTCCTGCCTCAGCCTCCCAAAAAAATGCTAAGATTATAGGCATGCCATCATGCCTGGCCCAGAGCAAAGTGTTTTGACCGCTGAGCATCCAAGGATTAACAGGGGACTGAAAGC
This sequence comes from Gorilla gorilla gorilla, assembly GCF_029281585.2. Taxonomy (NCBI): domain Eukaryota; kingdom Metazoa; phylum Chordata; class Mammalia; order Primates; family Hominidae; genus Gorilla; species Gorilla gorilla. Next base: position 106,849,928 of record NC_073231.2, read on the forward strand.
AGGGAAGAAACGGGTCTCTGGTGCATGGGGTGCTGGGGAACAAGGAAAGTGGTGGCCTGACCCTGGTCTAGTCAGATGGGCAGGTGTTGCCCTGGCCCCAGGGAATTCTGGCCCAGCATGGTCCTGCCTGAAGTGTGTCCTGGCTTCCTGTCTTTCCTGGCTGTCTGGCTTTCATCACACAGGAACAGAAGACATAAATAAGTTGGGAATATGGATACCATTTAAGTGACTCTGAAGAGTTTTGTGGCAACATGGACCTGTTTCAAGAATTATTTTTAACTGCAGACATTTGATCCTAGTGGGAAATAAAACTTAAAAGGACGGTTATAATTAGGTCACATTCAGAGAAACTTATTACATTTTGCTGTATGTCCCAGGAGTCATGTATCTTAAATGATTTTAATATTTAGATTCAATCATGGTGCAGAATTTCATTTTTCTATGTAATAATGGGAAGCAACCAAGAGAAATTGTGGTAGCAGTATTAGATAAAAGTAAAGGCAGGAATGCCTTTAATTTGGGATAGAAGAAAGAGAACCAGCATACAGTTTGTCTCCTCACCTCCCCCACTCTCTTTTCACCTTGGCTGCATCCTAAGATATTGTTTGTGAAGGGAGCCTGGGTCCTTCCACCTATATTTCCCATTAAGTATGCCTTTATTTCTGCTCTGGGTGAAAGTTTGACCAGAAACAACCCTATCATTTCCCAGGTACAATTTAGTGAAGCAATTTAGTGGAGGAAAGGCTGGTATCTCATTGAGAACAAAATAAACATTAACAGTGGTTGTAATACTGTTGCTATGATCTTTGTGCAGGTTTCAGAGCTGACGGCCAACTGGGAACTAGTTACAGAACCCTTGGGAGTGAGGCAGGCAGGAAAGGGGGAGAAAGGTTGGAGGTGGGTTAAGGAGAAGACAGTAGCCAGAACAGGGGTCATGCTGTTCTGTGGAATGTGTTCCATGAGAGCTTTATTAGACTGCACACTGGCAGTAGTCAAGGCTTTTTGCTCTATATTATTCGGATGCTTAAACAACTGGTGAGGTCTGGCCAATCTCTTTTTCCCCAGACTATCCTATCCACTAAAAAGAAGATTTAAAATAAGGAACACTAAAATGTATCTGTATAAGAGTGAATTAAAATAGCCCAGAGCTGTTCTCTTGCTCTGATAAATACATAATATATTGTTACAACTAAGTACCTGTCCACATAAATGATTTTACCAGATGTTCCCTGGCCCTTTTCAATATTGAAGCTCATAGCAGTGGCTCGGACTTGGCTTGCTGCAACCTCTGCCTCCCAGGTTCAAGCAATTCTCCTGCCTCAGCCTCCCGAGATGCTGGGATTACAGGCCTATCACACCCAGCTAATTTTTGTATTTTTAGTAGAGATAGGGTTTCACCATCTTAGCCAGGCTGGTCTCGAACTCCTGACCTCAGGTGATCTGCATGCCTCGGCCTCCCAAAGTGCTGGGATTACAGGCATGAGCCACTGTGCCCGGCCAATCTGTACTCTTTATCATTCATCTTGGATTAAATTATGATGTGTCTTGGATGAGTGGGTGTGTAGCTATTTACCAGGTTAAATAAGATCGAAGAATTGTATAAAGAGACCAGAGCTTGCATTTGATGCACAAGGGACGTTTCTCAGGATCAAATGACCACAATGCATCCCCTCCCTGACTGTGGTGAAAGTGGTGAGGAGTCAGCCTTGGCTATCAGCTGTGTGAGGGTGAGTGGCAGCCATTGAGGATGCCATGGCTGTGGTGACAGGCAGCTCACACTGTGTGTCCTCTCCGCATAGCAACTCAGCATCTCTGCTGCTTCCTGACTCATCTGCCCTTCAGCTTGTACCAAGTCATCCACTCAGACATGAGAACTGTGCTTTGCTGCCATGAAATCTCAATTGGGGAAGATCAATGGAAAAAAGACTACTCAGACATCAGGGATCACTCTTCAATCTGCAGTCAATGCAGACATCTTATCTTCTAGATCCGACAGTCTCACTGACCCAGACTCCAGCCCACTCCAGTTCACCCTTTTTCATGTCCTTCTGAAAGGAATCCTTCCCCCTTTATGTGCTCCTGCCTGACAGACCTTCCTATGATCTGGTGGACTAATCTGTTATTAGTTAGTGATGAATGTGTTAACAGCTTCCGGAGCACCTACCAACAGTTTAACCTAGGTGTCACCAACTGCAATGCTTATGGGAGCCAGGCAAGTAATATAAGTGAGCACAGGCTAGGTGGGAACCAGGAGAACTGTAGAAAAGATGCTCCCTTCATAATTCAGGTATATGGGGCTGGTGTTGCCAGACTTCCCATTTTTTTAAATTATTATTATACTTTAAATTCTGGGATACATGTGCAGAATGTGCAGGTTTGTTACATAGGTATACATGTGCCATGGTGGTTTGCTGCACCTATCAACCCATCATTTAGGTTTTAAGCCCTGCATGCATTAGGTATTTACCCTAATGCTCTCTCTCCCCTTGCCCCCAACCCCCTAACAGGTCGTGGTGTGTGATGATCCCCTCCCTGTGTCCATGTGTTCTCATTGTTCAAGTCCCATTTATGAATGAGAACATGCAGTGTTTGGTTTTCTGTTCCTGTGTTGGTATGCTGAGAATGAAGGCTTCCAGCTTCATCTGTGTCCCTGCAAAGGACATGAACTCATTCCTTTTTATGGCTGCATAGTATTCCATGGTGTATATGTGCCACATTTTCTTTATCCAGTCTATCATTGATGGGCATTTGGGTTGGTTCCAAGTCTTTGCTATTGTAAATAGTGCTGCAATAAGCATACATGTGCATGTGTCTTTATAGTAGGATGATTTATATTCCTTTGGGTATATACCCAGTAATGGGATTGCTGGGTCAAATGGTATTTCTCGTTCTAGATCCTTGAGGAATCGCCACACTGTGGTTGAACTAATTTACACTTCCACCAACAGTGTAAAAGCATTCCTATTTCTCGACTTCCCAATTTTTTAATGATAACTTGGGAATCTGGGTTTGAATGTGATCTCCTAATATTGGGTAATTCATTCAAATATCAAATAACTCTCATAAGTTAAATGAACAAATTACACACACACACACAAAAGCCAACTTATTACATCTGCATTAACTCAGAAGGCATTAGTCTGCGTGGTAGAAAGTTGTCATGGCACACCAAACTGTTGTTGGTGGTTACTTTTGGGAACAGGAGTGGGAGTTAAGTGGGAACTTTTACATTTTTCTCAGTGTACTTTTCTATTGTTTGGATCTTTGGCGATGAGAGTACACATATATTATTTAGGGAGTTATTTTTAAAAATTGACAATCTGAAAAATATAAGAGAGACTGGACTTAGAAGACTCCAACATTTAAGAATGATTGGAAAATTACATTTAACATGGTAGATTGATTGCATGAAAGACAGAAACAAAAAGAAAAATGAAAAAGAAACTTGGAGGAAGCAGCAAAAAGTCAAGGAGCAAAAAAATATATATGTATCAAAAGGACTATCATTCATGAAAGAACAAGATCCTACAAAAATCAGAGAACAAGAAGGAGCTCTTAGAAACTAAAAGTATAATAACATTCAAAAGAAAGTTTAGGCCAGGCACAGTGGCTTACGCCTCTAATCCTAGCACTTTGGGAAGCCAAGGCAGGCGGATCCCTTGAGTTCAGGAGTTCTAGACCAGCCTGGCCAACATGGTGAAACCCCGTCTCTACTAAAAATGCAAAAATTAGCGGGGTGTGTTGATATGTGCCTGTAATCCCAGCTACATGGGAGGCTGAGGCAGATGAATTGCTTGAACCCAGGAAGCGGAGGTTGCAGTAAGCAGAGATCATGCCCCTGAACTCCAGCCTGGGTGACAGATGGAGGAAAAAAAAAAAAAAAAGGAAAGTTTAGAAGATAAAGTCGATAAAATCTCGGCCGGGCGCAGTGGCTCACGCCTGTAATCCCAGCACTTTGGGAGGCTGAGGCGGGCGGATCACGAGGTCAAGAGATCAAGACCATCCTGGCCAACATGGTGAAACCCTGTCTCTACTAAAAATACAAAAATTAGCTGGGCATGGTAGTGCGTGCCTGTAGTCCCAGCTACTGGGGAGGCTGAGGCAGGAGAATCACTTGAACCCGTGAGGCAGAGGTTGCAGTGAGCCGAGATCGAGCCACTGCACTCCAGCCTGGTGACAGAGCAAGACTCCATCTCAAAAAAAAAAAAAAAAAGAAAGAAAGTTGATAAAATCTCATAGTGTAAATAAAAGACACAGATTTAGAAAGTAGGAGAGACATAATATGGAATTGAGAAGGTTGAATCAGGAGTTCCACATTCAACTGATAGCATATTCAGAAAGAACAAAGAAAACTGGAGGGGAGAAAATTATCAAAGGAGTACTATGAGAAACGTTTTCAGAATTGAAGGACATGAAAGTCATAATGAAAAGATACCATGAAGTTCCCAAACAACATAATTAATAAGAGTAAAATAAAATCAAGGCACATTATCATGAAATTTGAGAGCATCAGGAATGAAGAGAAGATTCCTATAGATTTCCTGAGAGACGAAACAAGCCACAACAAATGGACAGAAATAGAATGGCATCAGACTCCTCCACAGCCACATGGATGCTGGGAGGAAATGGAGCATTTGGAAAAAAATATTGCCTAGCTGGTATACATAGCCAAAGTAACAACCAAGTGTGAGGGTATAACGAAGGCATTTTCACACATGCAGGGCCTCAATTTTTTTTCTGGACTGGGTGCAGTGGCTCACTCCTGTCATCCCAGCACTTTGGGAGGCTGAGGCAGATGAGCCCAGGAGTTTGAGAGCAGCCTGGGCACTGTGATGAAACCCTGTCTCTACAAAAAATATTTTAAAAATAACTGGGTGTGGTGGCACATGCCTGTGGTTCCAGTTACTTGGGAGGCTGAGGTGGGAGGATCACTTGAGCCTGGGAGGCAGAGGTTGCAGTGAGCTGAGATTTTGCCACTGCACTCCAGCCTAGGTGACAGAGTAAGACCCTGTCTCAAAACAACAACAACAACAAAAATTAGCTAAGCATGGTGGCATGTGCCTGTAGTCCCAGGTATTTGGAAGGCTGACCCTGTCTCAAAAACAAAACAAAGAAAAAACAACAAACCCCATCCCCACACATACACACAAAAGAAACTTTTTTGAGTGCCCTTTTTTAAGAAGCTACTAGAGGATCTATTTTACCAAAATGAATGAATCAAGGAGACCTGAGATCCAGACCCCACAGTGGATTTAGCATGTGAGATGGAGTGAGCAAAGGAAGTTCTCAGGATGAAAGTGAAGATAGATTTTAAGGTGGCAGCTATGCAGTATGCTTAGAAGGAAACCAGTTGCTATGGTTTGAATGTGACTCTCAAATTTCATGTGTTGGAAACTTAACCCCAAAATGCATATGTTGATGGCATTTGGAGGTGGGACTTTTGGGAGGTAATTAGGATTAGATGAGGTCATCAGAGGCCCCCGTGATGGGACTGGTGGCTTTCAAAGAAGAGGAAGGAAGTCCTGAGCTGGCACACTCTTGCCCTCTTACCATGTGATACCCTCTGCCATGTTATGACACAGCAAGAAGACCTTCACCAAATGCCAGTGCCATGCTCTTGGACTTCCCAGCCTCTGGAATCATGAGTTAAATAAAATTCCTTTCTTTATAAATTGCCCAGTCTGTGGTATTCTGTTACAAAAACAGAAAATGGACTAAGGCATCAGTGTATAGTAGATCAATAACATGAAGGGTAATCATAGTAGTATCTCTAGGGGAAAATGGAACTGACAGGTGATTCAAAATGTGTGATATATAAGATATTTGAAGAAATTGTTATTAATAAATACATTTAAAATGGTAAATGGAAAACAAGGCAACTATTAACTCTGGACCAAAAAAATGTTTTAAGAAAGGAATGTTAAGGCTGGGCATGGTGGCTGACACTTGTAATCCCAACACTTTGGGAGGCCGAGGTGGGCGGATCACAAGGTCAGGAGATTGAGACCATCCTGGCTACAATGAAACCCTGTCACTATTTAAAAAATACAAAAAATTAGCTGGGTATGGTGGCGGGCACCTGTAGTCCCAGCTACTCAGGAGGCTGAGGCAGGAGAATGGCGTGAACCCAGGAGGCAGAGCTTGCAATTGAGGTGAGCTGAGATAGCACCATTGCACTCCCGCCTGGGTGACAGAGCGAGACTCCATCTCAAAAACAAACAAACAAACAAAAACAAACAAACAAAAAAGGAATGTTAATCATGCCATACTGTGTGTTTCAATTGTAAACAATATTCGAATACTTGTAATATTCAAGTACTGAATACTAACTTAACCAAAAAATACAATGTAATCATTTTGGAAAAATGAAGACAGTGAGTATAGCTCTGTGTGTGTGCAGTAGGAGTGAGGGGGATATATAATATCCCTAAACACTTCTGTTCCATATTAAAAAAAAAAAGTCAGCAGGCAATGCTTAAATTGAAAACTGAGAAATGGAGATAAGGATGAGATGCAGCAGGGGATGGATTTTTAAAAAATTTAAACAAGTCTTTGGCTTTTTTTGTTTTAATTAGTATTTCGGTGTGTTTTCAGTCTTAGTACCAATAGTGCTGAAATGAATAACCTTATACATACGTTATTTTGTTTGTGTGCAAATATAGATGTAAGATTAATTTCCAAAGGCGAAAGGGCAAACACATGTGTACTTTCGATAGATATTGCCTAATTGCTCTCTATAGGGATCATACCATCTTATTCTCCCACCAGAATTGTATGAGAGTGTTTTCCCATAGCCTTATCAGAAGAATGTGTTGTCAAACTTTTGGGTTTTTGCCAATCTGACGGATGAGGAAAGATCTCTCTGTATTATGAGTGAGGTTAAGAGTCATATTTTTTTTTTTTTAGGAGACGGAGTTTCACTCTGTCGCCCAGGCTGGAGTGCAGTGGCGCAATCTCGGTTCACTGCAACCTCTGCCTCCCGGGTTCAAGCAGTTCTCCTGCCTCAGCCTCCCAAGTAGCTGGGGCTACAGGCACACGCCACCACGCCTAGCTAATTTTTTGTATTTTATTTTATTATTTATTTATTTATTTATTTATTTTTCGAGATGGAGTCTTGCTCTGTCGCCCAGGCTGGAGTGCAGTGGCGCAATCTCGGCTCACTGCAAGCTCCGCCTCCCGGGTTCACGCCATTCTCCTGCCTCAGCCTCCCTAGTAGCTGGGATTACAAGCGCCCGCCACCACGCCCGGCTAATTTTTTGTGTTTTTAGTAGAGACGGAGTTTCACTGTGTTAGCCAGGATGGTCTCGATCTCCTGACCTCGTGATCCACCCACTTCTGCCTCCCAAAGTGCTGGGATTACAGGCGTGAGCCACTGCGCCCGGCCTTTGTATTTTAATAGAGACGAGGTTTCACCGTGTTGTCCAGGCTGGTCTCGAACTCCTGAGTTCAGGCAATCCACCCTCCTTGGCCTCCCAAAGTGCTGGGATTACAGGCATGAGTCACCGTGCCCAGCCGAGGTAAAGAATCTTTTAAATGTTTAAGAGCCATTTAAATTTCCTTTTCTCTGAACTCTTTTATTATGTCCTTTACCCATATTCCTACTGGGTTTTTGGCTTTTTTCTTGTTGATTTTTATGAGCTCTTTGTATTTTAGAAAAATTAACCTTTTGTGTTGCAATTTTTTTTTTTTTAGTTTTTCATTTGTCTTTGCTACTGTTTTCTGCTAAGTTTTCTATTCATATGTAGTCATATTTACAAGTAATTTCTTTTATAGATTCTGGATTTTGAGTCATAATTAGAAAGACCCTCTCCACTCAAAAGCTATAAAGCTGGGCCGGGCGCGGTGGCTCACACCTGTAATCCCAGCACTTTGGGAGGCCGAGGCAGGAGGATCATGAGATTGGGAGATCGAGACCATCCTGGCTAACACAGTGAAACCCTGTCTCTACTAAAAATACAAAAAATTAGCCGGGCGTGGTAGCAGGTGCTTGTAGTCCCAGGTACTCGGGAGGCTGAGGCAGGGAAATGGCGTGAACCTGGAAGGCGGAGCTTGCAGTGTGCCGAGATCGGGCCACTGCACTCCAGCCTGGGCGACAGAGTGAGACTCCATCTCAAAAAAGAAAAAGAAAAAGAAAAAAAAGTTATAAAGTCATTCATCTGTGTTTTCTTACAGTGACTTTAAGTTTTCATTTTCTATATTTAAATATTTGATCAATTTGGAATTTATCCTCATATATTGGTCCAGCGTCATCTTTTCCAGATGGCTACCCAGTTATTCCAACTTTCTTCCTTTCTTTTTTTTTTTTTTTTTTTTTTTTGAGACAGGGTCTCACTTTGTTGCCAAGGCTGGAGTACAGTGTCATGACCATGGCTCACTTTAGCCTCCACCTCCTGTGCTCAGGTGATCCTCCCACCTCGGCCTCCCAAGTAGCTGGGACTACACCAGGCTAATTAAAAACATTTGTTTGTGGAGATGAGGCCTCCCTACATTGCCCAGGCTGGTCTTGAACTCCTGGACTCAAGCGATCCTCTCACCTTGGCCTTCCAAAGTGCTGGGATTACAGGAATGAGCCACTGTGCCCAGCCTCCAACCTTCTTTATTACTATTTGAATCTCACAATTAAGTACACATATTACCATGATAAAAAAATTAAATACATTTAAAAAAGAGTGCCAGAGGCCAGGCATGGTGGCTCACGCCTGTAATCTCAGCACTTTGGGAGGCTGAGGCAGGTGGATTACCTGAGGTCGGAGTTTGAGACCAGCCTGGCCAACATGGTGAAACCCCCTCTCTACTAAAAATACAAAAATTAGCTGGGCGTGGTGGCATACGCCTGTAATCCCAGCTATTCAGGAGGCTGAAGTCGGAGAATTGCTTGAGTCTGGGAGACGGAGGTTGCAGTGAGCCGAGATCGTGCCACTGCACTCCAGCCTGGGTGACAGAGCGAGACTCTGCCTCAAAAAAAAAAGTGCCAGAGAAGCCCTCACGATGGCCTGTGAAGAGGGCGGAGAGGAAGTGGGAAGGTCGCGCCCTCCCCCAGCCTCTGAGTCCCTGGCTCCCACTCGGATGGCCGTCTTTGTAGAGGCGGCTCCCCCATGGCTGTTTTGTTAGGCAGGGACACTTGGCTGTAAACAGTAAAAACTGACTCTGACTGATTGATGCTAATGAGGGGCTCACTGGCGGGATACTGGCCAAGCCCAAACTCTGGGAAAGCGAGTTGGACACCAGACCCTGTGAGGGACGAAGAGGAGCAGCTCCGGGAACTGCGTGGAATTCCCTGTCCCGGGATGACTCAGCGCCAGCTAACTTCCTGTGTGTCTGTGTTTGTCTGTCTGTGTGTAGGGTTCCAGTCCCTGGGAGAGAGATTTTCACGGGCCAACTTGGTCACTTGCCTGTCCCCTGTCACGAGGGGTCCAAGTCCTGGGATTAGCTGGACACCAGAACCATGTATCTGTGGGAGGGGGCATTGAGGAACTGTTTCTACAAAGGAAAAGATGCTGGGCAACAAAACAAACAAAGCCCCACAGCGGCTGTCCCTCCACAACATTTGTAAAAATAGCAACAATAAAAATAGCAACTATTTGCTGACTACTTCCCAGGGGCCAGGATCTATGTGAAGTATTTTACCTCATTTACTTTCTTAGCAGCTCTGTGGGGTGGGAATTGTTCTCCCCCCGACAGGTGAGGAAGTTGCGACTGAAGAGAGGATAAGAAACTTCTCTGAGACACAGCTAGTCAATGGCATAACCAGGATACAAATCTGGTTGTGTCCAACCCAGCCTCTGCGCTGTAACCATTAGGCAGCATCGCCTTCTGAGTGGGGCTGAGTGTACTCCATGGTGAAACTCAGTTTCTGCACACTGTGCTGCTGACCTTCGGGCTCCACGGGCTTAAAACACAGCTCTGTATGTAGCTCTGCTATCCGGGGCTTCTTAATGTCACCAACGCTTGCTACATGCACAGATCTCCTTGACCCTGCAGCCAATGCCTCGGTCAGCCAGTGCACCTGTACTCTCTTCTCTTGGGATAGGGTCCCTCTCCATCAGGTACAATACATGGGAAATCGAGGGGTGGCCTTTGTCCCAGCTGTCTTAGTCACCACATTCTTCAGGTCACTAACCGCCCCATTGGAAAGGGTTCATGCAGCTCATGTGTAAACGGACCCCTCTTTCCACCTGCCCTGAGACCACTCGGCTGTGCCTGGATGGCTGAATCAGAACTGGGTGCTGCCCCTACTCCTCACGCCGGAACCCACCCCACACTGCTTCATCCCTAGCTCCCCCAGCTTGCCCGGCACCCCTGCCCGTCAGCAAGTGTTTCCTGAAAGACTCTCCAAGTCCAGCGGTGTGCTGACTCCCCTGGCCACACCCAAGTCTGGAATGTCTTCTTCCAATTCCCTCCCTTCCACAACTCAGGGATCTTTGAAATTCTGTTGGTCCCTGGGCTGGGCAGCTCCTGTTGGGGTGTGGCCGGCAGCTGGCCTCCGGTCATAGAAACACCATGATTGATTTAAATACTAAATTACACACTCAGCGTGGCAAGAGTGCTGCTCCTCCTTATGTGACCTCTTTAAAGCTGAGAGAGTTGTGTGTCTTTCTCCCTTGGAAGCATGATGTCGGGGGCCCAGGCCCCCTGCAGCAGCCGTGGTGTGCACAGCAGCTGCCTCTAAGTAGTCATGTGGGCCATGCAGCTGAGGACGGCCACAGAAGTGCTTTCTCCTCCAGGTGATCTGGGGTGGAGAATGTTGGCAGCTCTCCAGTGGACAGCAGAGAAACCTCTCTCCCCATCTGCACCCAGCAGGGAGCATGGGAATGATGACCAGCATTCAGAGGGAACAGCTGGGCCTGGTGGTCATTCCTTGCCTGGGCAGAGGCCGTACACAATATGGCCCATGACTGCTCCAGATGGCTTTCTGCTACTCTCTCTTCTCAGAGGACAAGTCTGATGGCCCAATTTAAATTATAACCTGACTCCAGGATTCTCCCCCTGGTCTTTCCATCCTCCAGCACACTTGAACCTGCAACACAGTATTAAATGTACTTTTCATGCTTATTGTTTATTCTCTCTCCACTAGACTATAAGTCCGCAAGGGCCAGGCTGAGACTTTTGCCAGTTTTGTCCAGAATGTATTCCAAGCGTCTAGAGCAGTGTGGTTGTGTAGTAGGTGCTCAGTAAATATTTGTTAAATGAAAGAAGGATTCACCCATATCCTTTAAAACCACCAGGCACTGGTGGATCCCAAATGAAGCATCCACCTGTGTTTGGTGGTTTAAAAACATGTTCAAAATCCTGTGACATTGCTCCTTTTAAAAGTGGAGCTAATTCCCTCTCCCTGAATGTGAGCTGACCCGAGTGACTGACTCTCTTCCAGTGAATAGAATGTGGCAGAAGCCACCCTGTGTGACTTCTGAGGCTGGGTCATAAAAAGGACAGTGTTGGCCTGGCTTGCTGTCAATGGGCTGCTCATGTGGAGAACGTCAGCAGCCTTGTGAGGACACTCAAGAGCCTTCAGAGGCCTTCGTGGGGAGACAGTGAGGCCACGTGAATGAGCCATTTTGGAAGCAGTGCCTCCAGATGACTGCAGCCTTAGCCGACATCTTGACTGTAACCTCATCGGAGTCCCCAAACCAGGACCACCCAGCGAAGGCACTCCTGAATTCCTGACCCACAGACATCGTGATGATAATAAATATTTAGGATTGTGTTAATCTACTATGTTTTGGGGTTAATTTGTTACACAGCAGTAGAGAATGAATAGAATTTCAAAGTCACCTAGTGCATTTGAAATATGACTTGCTTTACAAAAACTTAATACGTGCCCAACTTTGTAGCAAAGCACTGTGCAAAGTGAACTACAGCTGCTGATATGGAAATAGAGGTTGTGTAGGTTTGGTGGAAAGAGAACTGGTTTGGGGCTACAAAAAATAAAAAGATTATCATGGTCCCAAATCTGGAGTTTATCTTGGGAATGTTACAAGGGGGGGCAGTGAGTCCCTGGGAGAAGCCTGTGTCTGTGGCAAAGATGATACAGGACTTGCTCGCTAACCCAGTGGTACATGCTCAGTGAAGACACTTGTCCACCAGTTCAAGCGCCCATTGTTGGTTTATTAATAGTGCTTGCACATGATGCAGTGTGGGGCTGGGGTCTGCGCAGCAGCTCCCAAACTCGACATAACAAAGGCTGCAGCTGTTGTTGCTGTCTTCACTTCACTTCAGAGTGACCTTAAATTATATCCCCTAGTGATGAAACAGCCAGAATAGTATACTTGAGGAGGTTAATTAACCCCCTACAGGATATACAAGCTAGAAAATCACCACTTGGAGAGCTGCACAGCCTCCTGAATCCTCATCAGCTCCACACAGCCGCCACGGCTCTGTAGCACATTTCTATTTAGTGCCACAAATGGTGCCAGACGAGAGGCTCTGGGGACCTCCTGCCCTTCTGCTACCAAGGATCACCAGCCAAGGCCTGGCTACTTGATCTGGCAGAGATGTTTGGTCCCCACAACCCACTCCTACACTGACGTCTCTGCCTGCACGCCTCACACAGTGCAGATATGGCCAGTCTGAATGGCCATTATGGCAATGTAAAGAAATTTGACCCTTATGAGAGAATAATTGGCTTGGCTTTTTTTTTTTTTTTTAAGACAGGGTCTTGCTCTGTCACCCAGGCTGAAGTACAGTGGTACCATCATGACTCTCTGCAGCCTTGACCTTCCAGGCTCAAGCAATCCGCCTGTCTCAGCCTTCCTAGTAGCTGGGACTATATACGTGTACCCCGACGCCCCACACTTGGCTAGTTTTTTTTTATTTTTTATTTTTTGAGACAGGGTCTTGCTCTGTCACCCAGGCTGGAGTGCAGTGGTACAATGTCAACTCACTGCAACCTCTGCCTCCTGGATTCAAACTGTCCTCCCCACCTCAGCCTCCCAAGTGGCTGGGACTACAAGCACATACCACCATGCCCAGCTTTTTTTTAATATTTTTTAAATTTTTTGTGGAGATGGGGTTTTTCCAGGTTGCCCAGGTTGGTTTTGAACTCCTGAGCTCAAGCAACCCACCCACCTCAGCCTCCCAAAGTGCTGGGATTACAGGCCTGAGCCACCACACCTGCTCTGCTTCGCTAATTTGTTTTGTTTTGTTTTGTTTGTAGAGATGGGATGTCACTATGTTGCCCTGTCTGGTCTCAAACTCCTGTGTTCAAGCGATCCTTCCACTTGGCCTCCCAAAGTGTTGGCTTAGCTTTTGACAGGATGATTGGGTTCTCCTTTGGCTCAAATTCTCGTCTCTGGAACCCACCAGATTATGGGGGAAAATGCAGGGGGCTTTAGTCACTTTCTGCTGAGGCAATTCCTTCTATCAGCTTTATTTAACAGATGGAAGAAGAGCGACCCAGAAAGGGTGGGTGTTTAGGAGGGCTGTGGTAGGGAAGTCTGAATTTCCTGGAGGCCTTGCCTGCTAGTAATAATAATAATAGTAGTAGTAAATATTTATTGAGCATTTGCTTTCTGCCAGTGGCTGCTAAGCATTTAAGGTCTATTTTCTTGAGACTTGTGACTCCCCTATGAGGTAGGCACTGTTTTATCCCCATCGAATAGATGAGGAAGCTGAGATTCAGTACAGTCATTTGCTCAAGGGTAAATGGCTGAAGTAGGGTCTCATTCTAGGTCCACCTACCAAATAACTCATATCTTTAACTAGAATGTGGTCACTGTCATGAACATTGGTGGTTTCTGAGTGGCTGCCTGTGTCCAAGGTTGGTGAACATGTTACATGTCAAGACTGTGATATCCAGACAATGCCTGCCATCAAAGAAGGAAAAGGCAGAAAAACCAAAAAGTAGGCCCGCCCTGAGCCACCCCTCCTTGCTGCAACAAATGTTCATAATGATGATCCTGGGTTATAACAAAAAAGTTAAATCATGTTCTCTGCTTTAAAATATAGAGAGGTAAATGCTATGTTTTAGAGTGGTTACCTCCCATCCCCAGAAATAATTACAATTTTGGGAAAAGTATTGGTTCTTAAGGGAAAACTTCGGTTATGTATGCCGAACCGTAATCCCCAGTGCTGGTGGGTAACCGAGACATTCTAACATTCTAACATACTGGCATACTTTGAGATGATGCAACTTTTCCCATTTTGCATAGGTGGACTAAAAGAAGAGGAACTTCCAGTGTGCTATTAATATGGTTTGGATGTGTCCTCTCACAAAATCTCATCTTGAACTGTAATAATCCCCACATGTCAAGAGGGGAACCAGGTGGAGAGAATTGAATCATGGGGGCAGTTCCGCCATGCTGTTCTTGTGATAGTGAGTTCTCACGAGATGTGATGGTTTTATAAGGGGCTTTTCCCCATGTGCTTGGCACTCATTCTCTCTCCTGCCGCCCTGTGAAGAGGTGCCTTCCTCTTACCATGATTGTAAGTTTCCTGAGGCCTCCCCAGCCATGTGGAACTGTGAGTCAATTAAACCTCTTTTCTTTATAAATTACCCAGTCTCAGGTATTTCTTCATAGCAGCAGGAGAACGGACTAATACAGCTACCACTGGCTCTTCTCTGCTCTGATTAAAACTTATTATGGGCTCCTGCAGGCTCAGCTGTCTGGTTCATATAAATACACATATCTGAATCTGTATCTTGGAGGAATGATAAAGCAGGGTGTCCTTGGAGACCACATCCACACATTGATAAGAATCATGTTTACATTAGTATTAGTAGCCTTTATTGAGTGTCAGCTTTGGGCCCAGGTCCTGCACTAGGCACTTGCACATATTATTTGTTTAATTTTTTTCAGTTGCTCCATTGGGGTAGTATTGTTTTGCTCATTACACAGATAAGAAAACAAATGTTTAGTGAGTTTAAGCAACTCATTCAGGATTACAGAGAAAATCAGTAGTTGAGGAACAGATTTGCTCATAGATGTTTCCAAAATCTATGTCTTTTTCAGACAACCTCATTGCCTTAGGTCATGACAAGCAGGAAGAATACCCTGGTCAGCTGGGTTTCATATATGGGGAGAGAATTGAGAACTACTTCTGTGAATATAATATTATAAAGTTATGTTGATTTTTCTTTAAAAACCACATATATGTAATCTATTCACTCAGAATGAGAGCTGTCCTTTTACAGTCATCTTGGAAGACTAACATCTCTCAAATATTATCTAAATGCTTGCAGTTTCTCTTCGAAAATAGCATTTACAACTAGTTTACACTCCCCTCCACTCTTACTTTCCTTTGGCTTCAGCCAGGTTTGACCAAATACTGTAATGATAATTCCCAGCTTGATCACATACTTTGGCCATCAGATTTACTTTCAGATAATTTCAATTGTTTCCAAATAATCAAATCCACTCAAAGAGGAAGATTTGGCACTAAGGAGAATTTCTTCATAAAATCCGTAGCAGGCTCTAGGGGTGTTTTTAAAATGTAGTGAGTATGGCAGCACAGAAGGGAGAAAAAAACACTACTTGAGTGTGTGAACTCTGATGCATTTGTTCAAATAATGAATAAAGTCAGTCCTACTATCTGAAGTCACCCAGCATGTTGTACTAACCCCTCCTGGGCTCAGCCTTCTTCCCTTACACTTTGTTGGCTGCCATGGGTTTCTCAGTTGAGATGGAATTCAGAAGCCCATGAATGAGACTGTGTCTCATTTGGCACAACAGTCATTGCAAAGGACAGGATTTCATGATAACCTAGTATCTTGATTCTCTTGTGAAGACAAACCCTCCTTCGATATTCATAGAATCACTCCTCCTCTGAAGGGCTTTTCATAGGCTTCTGATTTGGATGTAGGAACATTGGAATGGGGGATGGGTGAGAGAAACATGGGCTTAAAAGAACTCTGTTGTTAGGGGTTTGAGGTTTTCCTTAGATTAGGTGAGAGTAGAAAAAATAACGGAAGAGGAAGAGGTAAGGGTAGCCAAGAGAATGGATGCTGTGATAAATGTTTGTAGCATCTTCTTTTTGTCCTCCCATTGGTTCTGCCATCATGGGGCTTGAATTATCTCTGGTGGTATAGGCTTTGGTGTTGAGAAGCTAATTTTTCTTGGTGCTTCTCTTAACTTCAACAGATCAAACCTTGATTCTGTCACTTACAATCCATAGGCATTTTCTCTACCCCTCACATCTAGAATGGAGCCAAGAACTGTCTAATACCATGGTAGTAAACCAGCTCAAGGTTGGTTTGAACTTGATGTCACTAAAACTAGGGACTATTCAACTGGTAATTAGGATAGCATCAGCATTCAGCATCATTATCAAACAACATACATTTATTTATTTATTTATTTGAGACAGGGTCTTGTTCTGTTGCTCAGGCTGGAAGGCAGTGGCATGATCATAGCTCATTGCAACCTCAAACTCCAGGGCTCAAGTGATCCACCTGCTTCAGCTTTCTGACTGGCTGGGACTACAGGTGGCACTACTATGTCTGGCTAATTTATTTTTTATTTTGTAGAATGGAGTCTTGCTATATTGCCCTGTCTTCAAGCAGTCCTCCCACTCTGACCTCTCAAAGTGCTAGGATTGAGCTGTACATGGTGGCTTACACCTATAATCCCAGCACTTTGGGAGCCCGAGGTGAGTGGGTCACTTGAGTCCAGGAGTTCGAGACCAGCCTGGCCAACATGGTGAAACCCCATCTCTATTAAAAATACAATAATTAGCCAGGGGTGGTGGTGCACAACTGTAATCCCAGCTACTTGGGAAGCTGAGGCACGAGAATCACTTGAACCCAGCAGGCAGAGGTTGTAGTGAGCTGAGATCGTGCCACTGAACTCCAGCCTGGGCAACAGAGCAAGACTCTGTCTCAAATTAAAAAAAAAAAAGAATATTTTAAAAAGTGCTAAAATTACAAGGATGAACCACCATGCCTGACCAGCATTTATTGAGACACCAATGAGCAGATAACATTGTGCCACCTGTGAGGCATTAAGACTGGGCTCAGTGGCTCATGCCTGCAATCCTAGCACTTTGGAAGGCTGAGACCGGTGGATCACGAGGTCAGGAGATCGAGACCATCCTGACTAACACAGTGAAACCCTATCTCTACTAAAAATACAAAAAAATTAGCCGGGCATGATGGCGGGCACCTGTAGTCCCAGCTACTCGGGAGGCTGAGGCAGGAGAACGGTGTGAACCTGGGAGGCAGAGCTTGCAGTGATCCAAGATCATGCCACTGCACTCCAGCCTGGGCTACAGAGCAAGACTCTGTCTCAAAAAAGAAACAAAAAAACAAACAAAAAAAGAAATCATACTCATTAATTTATTATATTCTTTTTTTTTTTTTTGATATAGGGTCTCACTCTGTTGCCCAGGCTGGAGTGCAGTGCCATAATCACAGCTCACTGCAGCCTTGACCTCTTGGGCTCAGGTGATCCTCTCATCTCAACCTCCCTAGTAGCTGGGAACACAAGCACGTGCCACCACCAGCAGCTAATTTTTTGTGTTTTTTGTAGAGACGAGGTTTTGCCATTGATATGGTTTGGCTCTGTGTTCCCACCCAAATCTCATGTTGAATTGTAATTCCCACATGCTGGAGAAGGGACCTGGTGGGAGGTGACTGAATCATGGGGGTGGACTTCCCCCTTGCTGCTCTCGTGATAACAAATGAGTTCTCATGAGATCTGGTTGTTTTAAAAGTGTGTAGCACTTCCCCTTTGCCCTTCTGCCATGATTGTAAGTTTCCTGAGGCCTCCTAACCATGCTTCCTGTACAGCCTATGGAACTGTGAGTCAATTAAACCTCTTTTTTTCATAAATTACCCAGTCTCAGGTAGTTCTTTGTAGTAATGTGAGAATGGACTAATGTCGCCATGTTGCCCAGGTTGGAATTTATTATGGTCTATTTAAACAAGAGACCCTAAAACTTTAGCACAAATAACAATTACTTATTTGAAATGCACACAACTCAGCCTCATCCCTTGAAATTCAGGCCCTTGGTGAGCCTGAGCATCTTGAGGATTCCACAGTTGATTCTGATTCATACCTAAGTCCGAGAACCAGTGGTCTTTGTGGAGTACTGGGAGCCTGTGGAGCCTGGGGAGAAAACTCAAGAACTCGCCACAGCCTCCACCTCTGGGTTCAATGAAAAGAAATAATATGAAAAGAAATGATAATTAAAAAATAAAATTAATACATCTTTACTCCCATTATGTATTCTTTTTTCACCTAAGGGAGAATCAATATTTGTTGAGCGTTTGAAATGCATTTAGTGCACTGCATACTGTATCAGTCAAAATCCAATTAGGAAAAATGGAAATCATGCCAGGTACTTCAACCAGAGGGTATTTAATACAGTAAATGGATTTCACAGGTGTTGGAACAACCAAAAAGGGGCAGGGAGATTAGTAAGTACAGGAAGCCATCTTAGAGCTGGAAGAGCAACAGAAATTAGGCCCAATTAGAACCTAGGAATACAGAGGTAGGGTCAACATCTTAGGAGCTGGGCTGCTGCAGAGCCATCGGGTATCTGGTACTGGCACTGCCAAGGGGGCACTGTGTGGCTGGTGATGGGAGAGTAGCTTAACCCTGATGCTAATTGTGTCAAAAGATACTAGAGTTCTAGCCATCTAAAAGGAGGTGGAAGGAGGAAGAGTCCTTTCTTCTCTCCTCCTGCCTTCTAATCTCCCAGCTGTGCCTCCCAATTGCAGACCCTGACTGCAAAGAGGCCAGCAAGGGAATTTGGAAAATGTAATTTTCAGACTCCAAGCCCCCAGCATTCCAAATTGGAATATAGAAAGGTATGCACAGAACTGAGAGAGAATAGATAATGGCAAGCACACAGTCCATTTATTTAATACTCTGCAACACTGTCACTAGTAAGAAGAGCCAAAGTTCAAACCAGAAAGTCAAATACCAGAATCTTTGTTCTTCCCATTGCAGCAAGTTTTAAACACTTTAACTCAGTTTACGTTTATACTTTGTCCTTGACTTTTTTCCCTCTTAACATTTATTTACACTGCCAGATCTTATGCTAAGTGCTTAGATTATACTTATCCTATTTAATTTTTAAAACAGTGCAGGTAACATTGATGGAAAATTGCCCAGTAAACAACTGAATGAGAAAACTGATTTCTTGAATTGTGAAATGTGTGTGTGTATGCGCCATAGGAAAGATTAAATACGCAGAAAATACCATAATGAAATAAGAATATTGTCCTAAATTATTCAGCTTACTATTTTAATCAAATTCAACTTATTTCAGAGTGTAATTGTTAAACACTACAATTGTGCTCAGCACTGGGCTAGAAACCACAGAGCATACAAGCAAACCATACAATGAGGACCCTGTTCTCCAGAAACTTGCTGCTTAGGTCTGAAATGAAGACGTAACTACATAGAATAGCATGTGTGTAAGGAAAACTTCAAGGCCAAGGAATGTTATGGAGAAGGTCATTGTGAGCTGGGGTTGTCAGGGAAGGTTTTGAGGAACAGATGAGATCTGAGGGAATGATAAAGGCAGGATGGGTATGGAGAAGTAGATAGAACATTCTATGTTATGAAGAGCTTGAGTAAAGGCTTAGAGATGGGGCATTAACACATCATTTTGAATGACAGCAAAGAGACTGGGGAGATTGGTGAGAAAAAGAACACTGATTTGGCTGTGGGCATGAATCCTGTGTCTTTCCCAATGTCCATTCTCCCCTTTTTCTACAATGATAGAAGTTAAAGCTGGGCACACAACCAGCTTCCCTTGCAGCTGGATGTGACAGTGTAGCTCGATTCTGGCTCATGAGGTATCAGCAGTAGTGAAGTATGAAATTCCCAGGTCGTGTTCTTAAAATGAAATAGAATTGTCTCTCATGGTTTCTCTTTCCCCTTTTCTGCTGGTCAGAGTGTGGAAGTGGTGTTAGCCATCTTGGACTGTGTAGGTAAGGACAGAATCCTAGGGTGAGCCGAAAAACCATCTGGAAGAAGCCTAGATCCCTGACATTGACAAAGTGTCCTATCAGTTCTGGACTAACCACACTGAGAGATAAGTGAGAGGGAGGATTTGATCTGAGAGCATGGGGGAGTCATTTGCTGTCAGGCATCCACAGCACTGAATTGGAGATTGTGGCATTTGTGCCATGTGACATAGAGCTAGTTTCTCCAAATGTAACCTTACCTTATCTACACATTTGCATAATTGCTACTAGGAATATCTTTTGCAAAGACCTTTTAGAGAATGGGTACAGCAGTGGGAAGAGTGATTTTCTTTCCATATGTCAGGCAGGGACAGACTTTGGCCAGCCATGTTCTGAAAGAATCAAGGACTCGCTGCAAACCCAGAAAGCTGCTATGAGATCTTACAGTTGGTGTGGGGGAGGTATTAAAAACACTAATATTTCTGGAATGGAAGCTTTAACTGAATGCAAGAAAGATACCATAACTTAGAACAAATTGCTTTTGAAATCAAATACATCTTTTGCAAATGACCTGACCTGGGTTTTTGGTTGGCTCTTTTCACAATAATCCCCATTAAAGGATGAGTCATTGCATGGGCTCCAAATCTGCAACCTCTTTCTTTTCCCTTGGCAATAAGCAAAGGATCCTAGAATCAGACACGTGGAGGACAGGACAGAATTAATGGTTTTCAGGCTCTGGGTTCTTTCATGCTGGAGGTTTGTGTCTTTTTTTTTTTTTTGAAAATTGAGTGAAATTTACATAACATAAAATCAATCATTTTAAAGTGAACAGTTTAGTGGCATATAGTACATCCACTATGTTGTGTAACCATCACCTCTATCTAGCTCTAAAACAGTTTCATCACCCCAAAAGAAAACCCTGTACCCATTAAGCAGTTACTCATTATTCTCCCCTCCCCCAGCCCCTGGCAATCACCAATCTGCTTTCCATGTCTATGGATTTACTTACTTTGGATATTTTATATAAATGGAATCATACAATATGGGACCTTCAGTGGGTGCCTTCTTTCACTTAGTGTCATGTTTTGAAGGTTCATCCAAGTTGTAGCATGTATCAGTACTTCATTCCATTTCATGGCCGAATAATATTCTGTTGAGTGTACATACCGACTTTTGCTTATCCATTAGTCTGTTCGTGGACATTTGAGTTGTGTCCACCTTTTGGCTATTATGAGAAGTGCTGCTATGAACATGTACAAGTATTTGGGTACTAAGTGTCATTTCTTTTTTTCTTTAGATGGAGTTTTGCTCTTGTCACCCAGGCTGGAGTGCAGTGGTGCAATCTCAGCTCACCGCAGCCTCCGCCTCCTGGGTTCAAGAGATTCTCCTGCCTCAGCCTCCCAATTAGCTGGGATTATAGGTGCCCCCCCCCCACCAAAAATACTTTAAAAATTTTGTATTTTTAGTAAAGACGGGGCTTCACCGTGTTGGCCAAGCTGGTCTCGAACTCCTGACCTCAGATGATCCTCCTGTCTCGGCTTCACAAAGTGCTGGGATTACAGGTGAGCCACTGTGCCCAGCCCCAGGTGTCATTTCTAATGAATTTCAAACTTGGAACTCCCACAGGGGAGAATTAGGAACATCTAAAAATCCCAGTTCTTATTCTTCTTCAACCTGTAGGAGAAGAACATTGCATGGGTCCAGCTCTCGCCGTTCCTGCAGATGTGGAACGAAGTGATCTGAGCATGAGGTTGGCAGAGCCTTGGACCCCGCCTCCCTCCTAGCTGCTGTCACTTCCTTTCTTTGAGAGTCCAGGCTGGCCTGCTGTTGACTCAGGCCAGCAGCCACACCTTTTCCTTTATCTGTGGTGCCCTGTCTACCAGGTTGTTTTTCCATTGTTCTTCTTTGCAGTTGGCTCAAGGTCAATTGTCCTTACATATTCTGTTTAAAATTTATTTTTATTTTTAATTTTTTTGAATATTATTTTTAATTTTAATTTTTTTAAAAAATAGAGGCAGGGTCTTGCTTTGCAGGCCAGGCTGATCTCCTGGCTTCAAGCAATCCTCCTGCCTTGACTTCCGAAAGTGCTAGAATTATATATGTGAGCCACTGCACCTGGCCACCTCACACATCCTGAAAGGTGCCTTCCTGGTTCATATTGGAAAAACACAATTTCTAAGGTTAGAGCAGAAGAGACCCCAGGCCTCCCGATGGGAGACAGAGAACAACTAAGAAATGGACCACTTCTCCTAAAATAATCATAGCTATTATTTAGGAGGCACTGACTGAAAGCTAGACACTACCTTATTTAATTGAACTACCCTATGAAGCAGACACTATTATTCCCATTCTATAGATGAGGAAGTTAAGGCTAAGAAATAATACATACTTCTCTAAGTTTACTGAGCTAGTAAATGGTGAGGCCAGGGATCAAACTCAGGCAGTGTGACTCCATGCTGGGACACTCAGTCTCAACTCCCACAAGGGATCTACTGTGAGCTGGGCCTGGGAAGCAAGGGCTCTGCCTGGGAATGGATTCTGGGGACCAGATGGGTGATACTGGAGAGGATCCAGTGAGCCGAGAGAGGAAGGTGGTGCAGCAGCAAACTGGAGCAGAAGGCCAGGCTGGGCCCATCAGGGGGAAAGAGCGGTGCTGGATCTGACTGGCTCCAGCACAGAGCACTGCACACAGCACAGCTCACCAGATGGTTCGTTTGTTGATAAGGATTGACCTGGACCAAGGGATGCTGGGGACAATCGGCTTTGAAACTGCATCCTCTGATCATCATAGTATAATAAGCAACTAATACGATGCTGTGGCACATGGTGGGTGCTCAATAAAGACCTGCTGAAGGGATAAATTAACACATGCGGCTTCTATATGTCATTGTCGCTCTATATAGCTTCTATTTGCATATAGCTTCTCTCTCTGTGCAGCTTCTATACAGTGAGGACACTGCATTCGCTTTGCCTCTGGCCGCTTGATAGCTTTTATGTTACTACTCTCAAGAGCCTGGATCCATAGTGTCTCAGACAACTTTAAAGGGCCACCAATAGTGTGTATTAGTTTCCTGAGGTTGCTGTAACAAATTAACACACATTTGGTGGCTTCACGGAAATTCATTCTCTTTCAGTTCTGGAGGCCAGAAGTCTGAAATCAAAGTTGTCTAAGGCTCTAGGGAATCCCTTGCCCCTTCCAGCTTCTGGTGGCTCTGGGAATTCCTTGGTTTGTGATGGCATACCTCCAATCTCTATCTCTATCTTCACAAGGTCATCTTCTCTGCCTCAAGTGTTCCTCTGCCTTTCCCTTACAAGGAAGCTTTTCACTGGATTTAGGGTCTGCCTAGATGTCAGGATTATCTCACTTTGAGATTCTTAACTTAATTACATTTGCAAAGATTCTTTGGCTAAATAATGCAACATTTGCAGGTTGTGGGGGTTAGGGTATGAGCATACCTTTTGGGCGGTCACTATTAAACCTACTAAACAGGCCCTGAAGCCCTAGACAGAGGAGCCACTAGTACCAGTGGGGTTGAACTTCCTCTATGTTCAATGCTTTCCCTCTTATGGTTGTTGCAGAGTGGGCTGCCTGCCCCAGAACTCTCCCCTGTAACCACTTTGTAAACCTGTGAAGAAGAGTGACAGACAGGCGTGAAGAGAAGAAAGTCCAGAGACCCTGGGCTGATGGCTGGGTCCCCATAAGGGTAGTTCAGCTAGGCAAGGTCACAGTGAGCTATCTTGGCACATTTAGGAATGCAATAAAAATTCCTAGAGCAGCCTGGAGGCAGCACAGGTGGCAAGGTTCCCTAGAGAGCAGAGAGGGTCATTAGAGGAGCAGGACAGGGGAGTAAGAGTAATAAGGCTCAGCTTGGATTCCCCTAGCTGCCCTTCTGTGTGGCCACTCTGAAGCCATGTTTTCCTTTACCTTCTCCTGGTACCAGCCTTGTTTTCCAGCTGAAAACTCTGGGCCCTCAACTTGCTGGCTCCTAAGACCCAGGCTATAGTCCTGGGAACATGTGATGGTTAATTTTATGTGTTAACTTGGCTGGGCCAAGGTGCCCAGATCAAACTTGGTTCTGGATGTTTTGGGGAGGGTTTTTTGGGGGGAAGAGTTTCACATTAAAATCTATGGACTTTGAGAAAAGCAGATCACAGAAGCTCAGCAGGGTCGGGCCTGGTTAGTACTTGGATGGGAGAAAAACAGATCACCCTCCATAATGTGTGTGGGCTTCATCCAATGGGTTGAAGGCCTGAACGGAACAGAAGGCTGACCTTCCCTCCTGCCACCAGCAAGAAGAGAATTCTCACTTGAACAGCAACATTGCAACATCTCCCTCCTGTAGCTCCCGCCTGCTGGCCGGTCCCACCATTTTGGGTTTGCCAGCCCCTGCAATCTCTTAAGTCAATTCCTTAAAATAAATTCTCTCTCTCTCTCTCTGTATTCGTCCTATTGGTCCCGTTTCTCTGGGGAACCCTGACTAATACAGATCGTTTCCACCTTCCCAGTCTAGGCAGCAGCCTTCGCAAGAGCGGGAACAGCCTCTCTTCTGGGCTGTGTACTCACCTTACGCACCTTCCCTCTGCCTCTGATCTCTATCCAGACCCCGCCTTCAAGTTCAGAAAATTGGCTTTTAACATGGATAAGAAACTCATTTGGGGTCTCTAGTATGCTTCTCTTTGTTTCAAACAACTGATTACAATTTTACCCCAGTCAGGAGCCATCCCACCCACTGGCTCAATAGGATTCATGGAGGCGAAACATTTGCATGATGGGGAATGTCAGGGGAACAGAATAATGGTACCAGCCCAGCTTGGGGGCAGAGGGGTCAGCCAGGCTGAGTCAGCCAGGATGGCGGCACCAATGCAAGTGAATACAGAGATGCAGCTGTGGGCGACAGCTCATCAGGCTCTCCCAGCAAGCAAGGCGCTGAGGCCAGGGCGGAGCAGAGCCCAGGAACGTCAGGGTCATGTGGATAAAGACCTGCCTCGCAGGAACCAGAAAGAGGTCATGAACCAGGGGGTATGAAGAGACAGGAGCAGAGGGCCTGACAAATTTTACTGACAAGGGGAATTGTTTCAGCTGCCTTTTAGTCCTGTTTTTGCCACTCACTTAAAGGGAAGTCACCATGTGGTGGTAGGAAACCTTGTTGTCAGTGCTGGGAGAAAAGCCCTTTGACAGTCTGGCACAGGGAAACGCAGGAATCGTTTTTCTCACCTGCAGGATGAAGTTATCTTTTCTACAACCCTGGAGGGACACAGCGGCACCCTGCAGGCTAGACAGAGGCGCTCTGCGCAGCACAGCAGAGCCTCATGCTGTTCATTTTAAAGCATATCCAGACTTTCGAAATCTAGGAAAAAATTATGGCTGGTTTTGAAATTTACTGGGTGTCCTGGCTAGCTCCACCCTCTGCCTTCATCTTTAACGAGGCTGTTTTATAACTCTGTAGAGATAGATATTTGCCTGTAGGAAACTAATGGTCATAATCCCTGTCCATAGGAATGTAAATTGTGTCCAGTGGAATGCGGCTGATGATCACCCTGTGGACAGTGAACAGTTTTGCCAGTTTTTCAGCCATTTGTCAATGCATTTCAGCATTCCTCATCTGACTATAAATGTGAGGAATTTTGAGTTCTCTTTTGAACTCTCTTTTGTAATAGCTACAACATTACCTGCTTTAAATGCTGGGTTCCCTTGTTAATTAATGAGTTAAATAAAAAATCTTTGACATGTGATCATTTTATATCTGTATGAAAGTAATGATTTTACCTTTTTATTACATATACTTTTTAAAAATAAGTTTCTTTCAGCTAATAATTTTTATTTATTTATTTATTTTTGAGATGTG